>NC_133651.1:97948743-99148743 GCF_009905375.1 Apium graveolens
GAAGAATAAAGCAAGAGTGAGCCTTACAGCTCGCAAGATAATATGTATAGTGATAACAATAATATAAGTATCTAAATGGATACTTAATAGCATCTCTATCATATGCAAGATAATTACTTACTAGATATAAGTAAAAACAAGGAATGAAGTTACCAATACTTCACCACACTTATATCATATATAAAGTTACTTGAACTGCCACCGTTCAAAGTATTATAGTTTTAAGAAAACATCCCATAGATGAGACCACAAGTTAAGACTTGAATAGATTCAATCTTTGAAATATTATTGAATGAAAAAGTTATGAGATACTTTATTTAGTCCCGGTATATATATATCCACATATATATACCCCTTTAAACATTTCCTGGAACCTCTGTTATGTAAAGTATGAACAGAGTTTGAAACATCCAATGAATTTTGGAAAGGAAAAGAATTTTGGCATAAACCCGATATCTCGCTGATCAGGCAAAGATACCAATAAGTAACCTTTCTACTGTAGATGGATGAATTCCTCACCGGTCATCCACCCTGGCCGCATTAGGACCTCGCGCTCGACCGTTACCCCGGTCCCTCACGCGGATGGACTGCCACCCAGCCACTTACACAATAATAGACCGTACCCCGGCCTGTCGCTTATGCCGACTCAATGAGATGGGCTTACTTCCCCGAACGTTGGGCAAGTACTCACTTTCATTTACCAAATCTGCAACCTCGTTGCGAATATAAATACACCACCGAGCCGGATTCCCCAGGTTTTGAGCGAGTATTTAAATCCCCTTAAAGGCAGATCTTACATATAAAATGAGTTTTGGGATCCGCTCTGACTTTAAAAATCATTTTGACGACTCGAAAACACTTAAAGAGTGTTTGGAGTAAGGCGGATTTAAATGAAGTAAATCAGTCCCCAGAATATTAGAAAATATCTGAATATTATTAATTAAATAATATCCCATAAAGAATAATCTTTATAAAAATAACTTGAAGTAGAGTATTAAAATTTATACTTGAAATAAACAGTCATTAGATAACCAAAGATATACTTATATGAAAGTATTATCTTCATTTGAATAATCGAAAATAAGTTTGATTATTTGACATCTTATTCTTTAATAAAATAAAGAATATATCTCAGCAAATAATCGGAGGTCATACTCCTCAAATGAATATTCAAATGATATTCAATAAATATATAAAAGAGTCTAAGCCCTCGAATAATATTCGAAATAATATTCAATAATAAAATAAAGTTTAAAGTTATCGAATAAACATTATTCGATTAATAGTTTGGAAAACTATAACCTATCTATATATAAATATATATATATATATCCATATCCATATATACAAGATTACTCGGGATCCTCGACTCCGGTTTTAAAAAATCATTTTCACCTTTGGGTCCCTATACTAAGGGTATATGCAAGATACCGCTATCCTCTAGCATAGGTATTATCAACTGAACCAACAGATATATATTTCAAGAATATGAAACAGGCATGCATATATACCATATCACATGCTACAATATATCGCAAGAATTTGCTAAATAACCAACATGCATCTACGCAAGATAATGCATAACAGTGTATACATCACAACAAACAGTATAACGGATAGAATACTTGCCTGAGCGACTGGGGGTGAGAAAGGCCGGGACGAGTCTGATAACCTATAAACAAAAGTAAGTTGGAATTAAACCAAAAATCACTTGTAAATCTATGATTTAACTAACTTAGACTCCTAATGCTAGTTTTGCGCTCACCGGATTCGCTTAAGTCACTCGGGTACCCTCGGCTCCACCATTTTAATAATTTAACCTTTACGAGTTTTAAAGCGATTCCTTCGCGAATGACTTACCAACTGCCTAACACACTTACCATAAATGTTTCATACATTAATTCACCCTTTTTGGTCTTTAACCTACATTCCAAAGTAAGGCGAGGGAAAAAGTTTCGTCCGCGAAACGCCGTTACTTGAACGGTAGTTTCTCCTAAACCCGTAAATCGGAATCGGACGAACTACATATCAAAACGAAGCTCGTAACATGAGCTATCTAAACATGGCAGTGGTAACAATCTAGCAGGGGGTTCTCGGGTCCTAATGCTATGCACAAAAACAGTCCAAAGAAAATCGGACGTTACGACGGCTATGTGTACGTGATTTCCAAATTTAAACCCATTCACAAACAACCCAAATCAACCTCAAATCCAACATACAACCATCCTCACATCCTTATTCACATCATAACAACCCCAACCAATTCAATTTAACCATTCATACTTATGCTTAAACTTTACTTTAATCATTCTTAAGTTCTTTTAAATCAAAACCACAATAATTACCATTCCATCACTACCTACCAAATCTCAAACTCTAAATCATAACAACAAGATTACAATATCAACCCACTACTCAAAATCACCTTATATATATATGAACTAGGGTTTGGAAATGGTATACCTTCCTTGAAGTGGTGGGTGGAGCTAGGAAGCCTTAAGAAGCTTTGAGAAGCCTTAGGAAAGCTTGGATCTTCAAGAAAAACAAGAAAAAGTTCAAGTTAAAAAACTTGAAAACACTATTCATTGTCTTCTTCCTTGATTAAATGAAGAAGTTAGAGAAAGAATTAATGGCTTAAACTCATGATATAGCCATAACTAAGCATAAAGATGATTAGGGAATTTTCTTACCAATTTAGGATGCTTGGATCTTGATTTTTGAAAAATCTATGCCTTTAAAAGTGTAAAAAGCCGAGAGCTAATATGAAGAACAAATGCCTTGGTTGTTTTTGATTTTTGATGAAATGATTTTGCTAGCTTGGTTGGCTTGATTTGTATTTGATTTAGCAAATTACTACCTTGCCCTTGAATTGTGTGGTCCTTATTCAACCACAGCTCCTTCCTTCCCATGTCATGCTTACCTCCTCCTCATGATGTCATCCTTCCTTCCTTGTCTTCTTTCTATTGGTTGGATGACATCATTCCCATTAATCCCTTTGATTAACTTCCTAATCGTTTGCCTAATGACCGCTGATCTGTTATACGGTTCGCTTAACTTTCGTTCTCGTTTATCGTGTGAAGGATTCATACCCGGGATCTTATTACTTAGGTTCCCTTACCCTTTCTCAATACATTATATTCCTTTTTATGATCCTCTTATCATAATCCTTTAATTTAAATCCTTTTTATCCTGTTTACCTATACTCAATTCTCTCCGATCTGTGGATTTCCGGGAAAAACCAAAGTGTTCGAATTGGATTCTGACGATATTACATACACTTATATACTTCATAGAGTACTAATAATATCCCAGAATATCCATAACCAGAACCCCTACATAGTGTGGCGGTGAAAAAGTTTTCTCATTCAGCTTAAAACACTATTCACAAGGGTTACAAAAAGTTGAAAAATTTTGGGGTATTACAGTCTCCCCTCCTTAAAGGTTCCGGTCCCGGAATCAAACAGAAAACAAATGGGGGTACTTTTCTAAGCATTGTGCTCTCTAGTTTCCCAAGTTGATTCTTCCACATTATGATTCTGCCATAGTACTCTGACTAGCTTGATCACTTTGTTCCGAAGCACCTGCTCCTTCTTATCCATAATCCTTACTGGCTTCTCCACGTACGTTAGATCTGGCTGCATATCCACCTGCTCGTACTCCACTATGTGCCTGGCATCCCGATGATACCTCTCCTTAGCATTGACACATGGAACACATTATGAACTTGTTGCAAATTAGGGGTAGGGCTAGCTCGTAAGCTAACTTTCCAATCCGTCTTAATATCTCGAAAGGTCCAATGTATCTTGGGCTTAGTTTTCCTTTCTTTCCGAACCTCATTAATCCCTTCCAAGGGGATACTTTCAACAGTACTAAGTCCCCTACTTCATATTCCTTGTCCTTTCTGTGCTAGGTCTGCATATTTCTTCTGTCTGTCTTGGGCTGCTACAAGTCGCCCTCTGATAAGATCCACTATATCTTTGGTCCTTTGGACCACTTCGGGTCCGAGCATCTTCCGCTCTCCTACTTCATCCCAGTATAAGGGAGATCGACACCTTCTTCCGTACAAGGCCTCATAAGGCGGCATTCCGATGCTAGCATGAAAGCTATTGTTATAAGAAAACTCGATCAACGGCAGGTGATCATCCCAACTTCCTTTAAGGTCTATTGCACAGACTCTCAACATATCCTCTAGTGTCTGGATGGTCCTTTCACTCTGTCCATCCGTTTGGGGATGGTACGCGGTACTCATATTTAACTTGGTCCCCGCACATTCCTGAAAGCTCCTCCAAAATCTGGAGTTGAACCTTGGGTCTCGGTCTGAGACAATGGACGCTGGGACTCCATGTCGCATTACTATTTCCTTAAGGTAAATGTCCACCAGTCTATCGACTGTGTATCTCTCATTGATAGGAATGAAATGAGCTGACTTTGTCAGTCGGTCTATAATTACCCAAATGGCGTCGTGATTGGCTTTCATCCTTGGCAAGCCTACAACAAAATCCATCGCTATCTGTTCCCATTTCCATTCGGGAATCTCCAGGGGTCGCAAAAGTCCACTGGGTCTCTGGTGCTCTGCCTTTACTCTTTGGCAAGTCAAACACTTGTTTACCCATTCTGCTACGTCCCTCTTCATGTTGGGCCACCAGTAATATTCCTTCAAATCCCTATACATCTTGGTACTTCCCGGGTGAATGGAATACCTTGAACTATGGCTTTCATCCAAAATCTCATCTTTAAGTTCTTGAACATTCGGAACCCAAATTCGGTAGGAATACCTCATTATCCCTTTATCATCTTTCTCAGTATGGATCTCCTCTCCAGTCATTGACTTTCTGTCTTCATTCATTATTTTCTCTTGGCACAATCTGATCTTTTCCAATAATTCTGGCTGCATTGAGATCTCAAAAAGCTTTTCAGTTCCGGTTCCGGTTACCTTTACCTCTATTTCCATTTTCTCAAAATCCCTTATCAACTCTTCCGAGGTCGTTATCATTCTGAGTCTTTCCTTTCTACTAAGGGCATCAGCCACCACATTGGCTTTCCCTGGATGATAGAGAATCTCACAATCATAGTCCTTGATTAGTTCTAACCATCTCCTCTGGCGCATGTTGAGCTCTTTCTGCGTAAATATGTACTTGAGGCTCTTATGGTCTGTGAAAATCTCGCACTTCTCTCCATACAAGTAGTGCCTCCAAATTTTTAAAGCAAATACTATTGCTGCGAGCTCAAGGTCATGAGTAGGATATCTAACCTCGTATTCCTTCAATTGTCTCGACGCATACGCAATAACTTTACCGTGCTGCATAAGCACACACCCTAATCCTTTGTGCGACGCGTCACTATATATCACAAAATCTCCTTTTCCATCCGGCAATGCCAATACCGGAGCCGTTATCAACCTTTTCTTTAATTCCTGAAAACTGTTCTCGCATTTCTCCGTCCATTCAAACTTCTCTGTCTTACGAGTAAGTCGTGTCAAAGGGGCTGCGATCTTCGCAAAGTCCTGTACAAATCTACGATAGTAGCCGGCCAATCCTATGAAACTCCTTACCTCTGTGGGTGTGGTTGGCCTTTCCCAATTTGAGACCGCCTCTATCTTGGAGGGGTCGACCAATACTCCTTCTTTATTGATCACATGTCCTAAAAACTGTACTTCATTCCGCCAGAATTCACACTTCGAGAATTTGGCATATAACTGCTCCTCTCTGAGTATTCCTAGAGCTATCCTCAAATGCTCTGCATGTTCTGCCTCAGTCCTTGAGTAGATCAAAATATCATCGATAAAAACTATCACACACTTGTCCAAGTACTTCTTAAATACTCTATTCATTAAATCCATGAAAGCCGCTGGGGCGTTGGTTAGTCCAAAGGACATTACCAAGAACTCATAATGCCCATACCTGGTACGGAACGCTGTCTTGGAAATATCTTCAGGTTTAATCTTTAGTTGGTGATATCCAGTTCTCAGGTCGATCTTGGAAAAATAAACAGCATCCTTTAGCTGGTCGAACAGATCGTCTATTCTAGGTAATGGGTACCTGTTCTTTATGGTTAGCTTGTTCAACTCTCGATAGTCTATGCACAACCTCATGCTCCCATCTTTCTTTTTAACAAATAAAACTGGTGCTCCCCACGGAGACACACTGGGTCTTATCATACCCTTATCCAAGAGTTCCTGCAATTGGATAGCTAATTCCTTCATTTCTAACGGGGCTAACCGGTAAGGTGCTTTTGAAACTGGCGCCGTCCCTGGGGCCAACTCAATAGCAAATTCAATCACTCTATCGGGTGGTAATCCCGGAAGGTCTTGGGGGAATACATCTTCAAATTCGTTGACTACTGGAATATCTTGCAAGTTGGGCACCTCCTTCTGTGTGTCCACCACATAGGCTAGGTAGGCCTCACTTCCTTTTCGTAGCATCCTTTTGGCCTGAGCCATGGTCAAAAATTTCTGCGTCTGCCTCTTTCCTCTAAATATACTTCTTTCTTCCCGGGGATATTTAACTTAACTTTCTTCCCTTTACAGTCTATCTGAGCATCATTGCTAGATAGCCAGTCCATCCCCAAAATCACATCAAACTCCCCTAATTTAAAAGGAATCAGATCAACACTGAAAGATTGCTCCCCTATGCCTATCTCACAGGCGGGGTGAATCTGGTTAACAGGAATAATTTCATGATTGGCTATTTCTACTTGTAAGGGTTCTATCAAGGGTTTAGCCTTAAGTCTTAACTTACGCGCAAAGTCCTTTGATATAAAAGATTTAGTTGCTCCCGAATCAAATAAAACATTTGCACTGACTGAATTTAGAGAAAGGGTACCTGCTATCACATCTGAATCTTTCATAGCATCCTGGACTGTCATGTTGAAAGTCCTCGCAGTAGGTGGCTTATTAGAAGCAGCCCTGCTTGCTCCCGAAGCTGCTGGTTTGTTCATTGGGCATTCCTTCTTCCAATGACCCGAGCGTCCACACTGATGACAATTGGTGGGTGGAACGACGGCAGGGGTTAATGATGGGCACTTATTTGAAGTGGCCCTCCCGACCGCACTTAAAATAGGTTACTGGCCTTCCTTTACACTCCCCAGTGTGATTCCTTCCACATATGTTACAGGCTGGCAATGGGGGTCGAGATTGGTTGGGATAGGACATTCTTGACTTCTGGCCGCCCTGGCTCACACTCACACTCATTGGCCGCTTAAACCCAGTGTTCCTTCCTGGTAGGGACACTGCTCCTCGATTAAATCTAGTTGGGAAGCTCCTTCCTGCGGAACCTCCACCCATGCTCATACTTTTCCTCTTTATTCCTTTCTCCTCTCTTTCCTTCTGCATCTGTTCACTTCCAACTTCTACAATCGTTGCCTTTTGCACCAGAGTGGCATAGTCCGTAAGCTCAAGGATTGCCACCCTATTCTGAATCCATGGTTTCAGTCCCTGCTGAAACCTCCTAGCTTTCTTTTCCTCAGTGCTTACAAACTCCGGCACAAACCTTGATAACTCAGTAAATTTCGCTTCGTACTCTGCTACAGACAAGTTATTCTGCTTTAGCTCCAAGAACTTGAGCTCCATCTGGTTTTCCATAAACCTCGGGAAATACTTTCCCAGAAACAACTGACTAAATCTCTCCCAGGTTATTATAGCATCTGTCTCCATGTTTTTCTTGGCCTCCCACCAGTAGTTAGCTTCTCCTTTCAGAAGGTAGGTAGCAAATACAGTTTTCTGTGCCTCATCGATACTCAAAATCTCAAAAGATTTCTCCATTTCCTTTAACCATGCCCTTGCCTCAACTGGGTCGGCTGATCCGTGGAACTCAGGGGGCTTAAGGGACTTAAAAGCCCTGAAAGAGTTTGCCACTGCATTGTTACTTCCTTGAGGGGGTGGGTTGGGTTGACATTCTAAATTCTGCCTTAGGAGTTGCATAAACTGACCCATGGGATCCATGCCTGGGTTTGGTACTGGTTGCTCAACCTCGGTTTCTCCTTCTTCAGCCTCTATCTCAAATCCCTCAACATCATATGTTTCCTCTTCTTCTTCATACAGGGAGTCATCCTGTTCCACATAATCCTCATCTTCCTCTTCACTGTGTTCTTGGTTTCTATTGTCCTGATTATGGCTTCCCTGGTCCTCAGACCCAGGGTTCGCCCTAGTTCCAATCTTTCTTGGCGGCATGATTCTGATAATAATAAAAACAATTATTGGGAAAATTCAACGTTAGGTCACAATCATATACAACATTGTGCCTTGCACAGCTCTTATAATGGGGAGAACGTATAACGCAGTTCTATTATTTTAAGAAAGTTCTAATACGAAGTGCAGTAATAATAATAATAAAACAGTGATCCCGTCACTATGGAACTGAACTGAAAGGAAACAAATATATACATAATACGAGAATACATAGTTTGATCTGGTCAAAAGTACAACAGTGCTACAGTCATCTGTCCCAAAAGTGATACACAAGAGTCTATCTGTCTAGTCAGAAAAAGGGATGCTATATACAAGTCAACTATCCCGGAAAATTGGCTCTTACTAAGGCCTCGGCTAACTAGACAACTAGACTATTCCATCATCAATCCTGAATCACACACCGGAACGGGTCAGCTCCCAAACCCTTTCCATCGCACGACGGAAGATATAGTCGGCCTGCCGCCTGGAGATCCTACCATGCCTGTCCCCCTGGAGAGATCTGAGTCTCGCTCGGGACGTGAGCTCTATCCCCGTAAGCTCCCTCCTCAAGGATCGGGGTATAGAAGCCCTGGTCTCATAAGCTCGGGTACGCCTACCCGCCCTCTCTGCATCCAACTCCCTCCTGGCCTCATCCAGTCGGGCCTCGGCAACAGCCACTCGGGTCCTCAAAACATCCTGAACATATCCATGAGCTAACGAAGACTGTCTCTAGGCAGGGTCAAGAGGTGGTGAATCCGGAGCCGCTGAGGGTGCCTCCTCGGTCTGCCTAGGCTCGGAAGTATGGGTCTCTGAGCTGTCATCATCAGGAATCCAAGATAGTGGTGGAGGGGTAGGGGCTCTGACCACCGGAAGTGTGGGTAAAGGGATACCAGCATACACTACCATAGGTCCAACACGCTCCTCAGCTACTGGGACCTCATCCGGGTCCTCCTCATCTGAAATAGCAATGACCTCCGTCTCTGACTCCTCTGAGGGGTCCTCCTCATCCTCCTCCATCTCAGGCTCCTCCTGATCCTCAACATCTAGCAGTGCCTCATCATGCTCACGCTCGAACATCTCAGGGTCCTCCATCTCAGGCGCCTACACATTAAACGAGCTAAGTTACTATCATGATACTTATAAGGGTTCCCGTAAGGGTTTTAACTGTCAGTACTACTTTAAGTAGTCCGACCATGAACTTGGCAAGAGTTCTTATTATCTTTGTGAGTTTATTATTATATCGTCGCATCATCTCTGAGGTTTATAACGCTTAGCTCTGATACCATTTCTGTAACACCCCCAGATCCGGGGTCGGGGATCCGGGTTGTCACGGTCTTTCTTTCCACAATATCACTTCACTTAATTAATAATAAATAACCTCATGCTGTGACCCCATACTAACACACACCACAACCCGTTATAGTCTCAGAGATGAAATTGAAATAAGTACAAGTCTTTGAATCCACAATTTAAAAGTTATTACAACCCAAAACGATTACTTGATAATTTACAGTTAATTGCCATTATCTGCCACAAGTTATAATTATACATAATTTGATTCTCAAAAGTAGATGGTCTAACTACAATGGATCTACCTCTGCAGCTATAGCAGCTACAACATCAGCGGGAAGACGCGGGACGCTTCCCACGCGCTTGCGCTGGGTCTGCTGGAGTCTGGCCATCTCTCCTAACTGTCGTTGTGTGATGAAGAAATAAAGCAAGAGTGAGCCTTACAGCTCGCAAGATAATATGTATAGTGATAACAATAATATAAGTATCTAAATGGATACTTAATAGCATCTCTATCATATGCAAGATAATTACTTACTAGATATAAGTAAAACAAGGAATGAAGTTACCAATACTTCACCACACTTATATCATATATAAAGCTACTTGAACTGCCACCGTTCAAAGTATTATAGGTTTTAAGAAAACATCCCATAGATGAGACCACAAGTTAAGACTTGAATAGATTCAATCTTTGAAAGATTATTGAATGAAAAAGTTATGAGATACTTTATTTAGTCCCGGTATATATATATCCACATATATATACCCCTTTAAACATTTCCTGAACCTCTGTTATGTAAAGTATGAACAGAGTTTGAAACATCCAATGAATTTTGGAAAGGAAAAGAATTTTGGCATAAACCCGATATCTCGCTGATCAGGCAAAGATACCAATAAGTAACCTTTTCTACTGTAGATGGATGAATTCCTCACCGGTCATCACCCTGGCCGCATTAGGACCTCGCGCTCGACCGTACCCCGGTCCCTCACGCGTTGATGGACTGCCACCCAGCCACTTACACAATAATAGACCGTACCCCGGCCTGTCGCTTATGCCGACTCAATGAGATGGGCTTACTTCCCGAACGTTGGGCAAGTAATCAATTCATTTACCAAATCTGCAACCTCGTTGCGAATATAAAATACACCACAGAGCCGGATTCCCCAGGTTTTGAGCGAGTATTTAAATCCCCTTTAAAAGGAAGATCTTAAATATAAAAATGAGTTTTGGGATCCGCTCTGACTTTTAAAAATCATTTTGAAGACTCGAAAACACTTTAAAGAGTGTTTGGAGTAAGGCTGATTTAATGAAGTAAATCAGTCCCCAGAATATTAGAAAATATCTGAATATTATTAATTAAATAATATTCCCATAAAGAATAATCTTTATAAAAATAATTGAAGTAGAAGTATTAAAATTTATACTTGAAATAAACATTAGATAACCAAAGATATACTTATATGAAAGTATTATCTTCATTTGAATAATCGAAAATAAGTTTGATTATTGACATCTTATTCTTTAATAAAATAAAGAATATATCTCAGCAAATAATCGGAGTCATAGATCCTCAAATGAAAATTCAAATGATATTCAATAAATAATATAAAAGAGTCATAAGCCCTCGAATAATATTCGAAATAATATTCAATAATAAAATAAAGTTTAAAGTTATCGAATAAACCTTATTCGATTAATAGTTTGGAAAACTATAACCATATATATATATAAATATATATATATATATATATATATCCATATCCATATATACAAGATTACTCGGGATCCTCGACTCCCGGTTTTAGAAAATATTTTCACCTTTGGGTCCCTATACTAAGGGTATATGCAAGATACCGCTATCCTCTAGCATAGGTATTATCAACTGAACCAACAGATATATATTTCAAGAATATGAAACAGGCATGCATATATACCATATCACATGCTACAATATATCGCAAGAATTTGCTAAATAACCAACATGCATCTATCGCAAGATAATGCATATACAAGTGTATACATCACAACAACAGTATAACGGATAGAATACTTGCCTGAGCGACTTGGGGGTGAGAAAGGCTCGGGACGAGTCTGATAACCTATAAACAACAAGTAAGTTGGAATTAAACCAAAATCACTTGTAAATCTATGATTTAACTAACTTAGACTCTAATGCTAGTTTTGCGCTCACCGATTCGCTTAAGTCACTCGGGTACCCTCGGCTCCACCATTTTTAATAATTTAACCTTTACGAGTTTTAAAGCGATTCCTTCGCGAATGACTTACCAACTGCCTAACACACTTACCATAAATGTTTCATACATTAATTCACCCTTTTTGGTCTTTAACCTACATTCCAAAGTAAGGCGAGGGAAAAAGTTTCGTCCGCGAAACGCCGTTACTTGAAACGGTCGTTTCTCCTAAACCGTAAATCGGAATCGGACGAACTACATATCAAAACGAAGCTCGTAACATGAGCTATCTAAACATGGCAGTGGTAACAATCTAGCAGGGGGTTCTCGGGTCCTAATTCTATGCACAAAAACAGTCCAAAGAAAATCGGACGTTACGACGGCTATGTTTACGTGATTTCCAAATTTTAACCCATTCACAAACAACCCAAATCAACCTCAAATCCAACATACAACCATCCTCCATCCTTATCACATCATAACAACCCCAACCAATTCAATTTAACCATTCATACTTATGCTTAAACTTTACTTTAATCATTCTTAAGTTCTTTTAAATCAAAACCACAATAATTACCATTCCATTCACTACCATACCAAATCTCAAACTCTAAATCATAACAACAAGATACAATATCAACCCACTACTCAAAATCACCTTATAATATATATGAACCTAGGGTTTGGAAATGGTATACCTTCCTTGAAGTGGTGGGTGGAGCTAGGAAGCCTTAAGAAGCTTTGAGAAGCCTTAGGAAAGCTTGGATCTTCAAGAAAAACAAGAAAAAGTTCAAGTTAAAAACTTGAAAACACTATTCATTGTCTTCTTCCTTGATTAAATGAAGAAGTTAGAGAAAGAATTAATGGCTTAAACTCATGATATAGCCATAACTAAGCATAAAGATGATTAGGGAATTTTCTTACCAATTTAGGATGCTTGGATCTTGATTTTTGAAAAATCTAGCCTTTAAAAGTGTAAAAAGCCGAGAGCTAATATGAAGAACAAATGCCTTGGTTGTTTTTGATTTTTGATGAAATGATTTTGCTAGCTTGGTTGGCTTGATTTGTATTTGATTTAGCAAATTACTACCTTGCCCTTGAATTTGTGTGGTCCTTATTCAACCACAGCTCCTTCCTTCCCATGTCATGCTTACCTCCTCCTCATGATGTCATCCTTCCTTCCTTGTCTTCTTTCTATTGGTTGGATGACATCATTCCCATTAATCCCTTTGATTAACTTCCTAATCGTTTGCCTAATGACCGCTGATCTGTTATACGGTTCGCTTAACTTTCGTTCTCGTTTATCGTTTGAAGGATCATACCCGGGATCTTATTACTTAGGTTCCCTTAACCTTTCTCAATACATTATATTCCTTTTTATGATCCTCTATCATAATCCTTTAATTTAAATCCTTTTTATCCTGTTACCTTATACTCAATTCTCTCCGTATCTTGTGGATTTCCGGGAAAAACCAAAGTGTTCGAATTGGATTCTGACGATATTTACATACACTTATATACTTCATAGAGTACTAATAATATCCCAGAATATCCATAACAGAACCCCTACATAGTGTGGCGTGAAAAGTTTTCTCATTCAGCTAAAACACTATTCACAAGGGTTACAAAAAGTTGAAAAATTTTGGGGTTATTACAGTCTCCCCTCCTTAAAAGGATTCCGTCCCGGAATCAAACAGAAAACAAATGGGGGTACTTTTCTAGCATTGTGCTCTCTAGTTCCCAAGTTGATTCTTCCACATTATGATTCTGCCATAGTACTCTGACTAGCTTGATCACTTTGTTCCGAAGCACCTGCTCCTTCTTATCCATAATCCTTACTGGCTTCTCCACGTAAGTTAGATCTGGCTGCATATCCACCTGCTCGTACTCCACTATGTGCCTGGCATCCCGATGATACCTCCTTAGCATTGACACATGGAACACATTATGAACTTGTTGCAAATTAGGGGGTAGGGCTAGCTCGTAAGCTAACTTTCCAATCCGTCTTAATATCTCGAAAGGTCCAATGTATCTTGGGCTTAGTTTTCCTTTCTTTCCGAACCTCATTAATCCCTTCCAAGGGGATACTTTCAACAGTACTAAGTCCCCTACTTCATATTCCTTGTCCTTTCGTGCTAGGTCTGCATATTTCTTCTGTCTGTCTTGGGCTGCTACAAGTCGTCCTCTGATAAGATCCACTATATCTTTGGTCCTTTGGACCACTTCGGGTCCGAGCATCTTCCGCTCTCCTACTTCATCCCAGTATAAGGGAGATCGACACCTTCTTCCGTACAAGGCCTCATAAGGCGGCATTCCGATGCTAGCATGAAAGCTATTGTTATAAGAAAACTCGATCAACGGCAGGTGATCATCCCAACTTCCTTTAAGGTCTATTGCACAGACTCTCAACATATCCTCTAGTGTCTGGATGGTCCTTTCACTCTGTCCATCCGTTTGGGGATGGTACGCGGTACTCATATTTAACTTGGTCCCCGCACATTCCTGAAAGCTCCTCCAAAATCTGGAGTTGAACCTTGGGTCTCGGTCTGAGACAATGGACGCTGGGACTCCATGTCGCGTTACTATTTCCTTAAGGTAAATGTCCACCAGTCTATCGACTGTGTATCTCTCATTGATAGGAATGAAATGAGCTGACTTTGTCAGTCGGTCTATAATTACCCAAATGGCGTCGTGATTGGCTTTCATCCTTGGCAAGCCTACAACAACATCCATCGCTATCTGTTCCCATTTCCATTCGGGAATCTCCAGGGGTCGCAAAAGTCCACTGGGTCTCTGGTGCTCTGCCTTTACTCTTTGGCAAGTCAAACACTTGTTTACCCATTCTGCTACGTCCCTCTTCATGTTGGGCCACCAGTAATATTCCTTCAAATCCCTATACATCTTGGTACTTCCCGGGTGAATGGAATACCTTGAACTATGGCTTTCATCCAAAATCTCATCTTTAAGTTCTTGAACATTCGGAACCCAAATTCGGTAGGAATACCTCATTATCCCTTTATCATCTTTCTCAGTATGGATCTCCTCTCCAGTCATTGACTTTCTGTCTTCATTCATTATTTTCTCTTGGCACAATCTGATCTTTTCCAATAATTCTGGCTGCATTGAGATCTCAAAAAGCTTTTCAGTTCCGGTTCCGGTTACCTTTACCTCTATTTCCATTTTCTCAAAATCCCTTATCAACTCTTCCGAGGTCGTTATCATTCTGAGTCTTTCCTTTCTACTAAGGGCATCAGCCACCACATTGGCTTTCCCTGGATGATAGAGAATCTCACAATCATAGTCCTTGATTAGTTCTAACCATCTCCTCTGGCGCATGTTGAGCTCTTTCTGCGTAAATATGTACTTGAGGCTCTTATGGTCTGTGAAAATCTCGCACTTCTCTCCATACAAGTAGTGCCTCCAAATTTTTAAAGCAAATACTATTGCTGCGAGCTCAAGGTCATGAGTAGGATATCTAACCTCGTATTCCTTCAATTGTCTCGACGCATACGCAATAACTTTACCGTGCTGCATAAGCACACACCCTAATCCTTTGTGCGACGCGTCACTATATATCACAAAATCTCCTTTTCCATCCGGCAATGCCAATACCGGAGCCGTTATCAACCTTTTCTTTAATTCCTGAAAACTGTTCTCGCATTTCTCCGTCCATTCAAACTTCTCTGTCTTACGAGTAAGTCGTGTCAAAGGGGCTGCGATCTTCGCAAAGTCCTGTACAAATCTACGATAGTAGCCGGCCAATCCTATGAAACTCCTTACCTCTGTGGGTGTGGTTGGCCTTTCCCAATTTGAGACCGCCTCTATCTTGGAGGGGTCGACCAATACTCCTTCTTTATTGATCACATGTCCTAAAAACTGTACTTCATTCCGCCAGAATTCACACTTCGAGAATTTGGCATATAACTGCTCCTCTCTGAGTATTCCTAGAGCTATCCTCAAATGCTCTGCATGTTCTGCCTCAGTCCTTGAGTAGATCAAAATATCATCGATAAAAACTATCACACACTTGTCCAAGTACTTCTTAAATACTCTATTCATTAAATCCATGAAAGCCGCTGGGGCGTTGGTTAGTCCAAAGGACATTACCAAGAACTCATAATGCCCATACCTGGTACGGAACGCTGTCTTGGAAATATCTTCAGGTTTAATCTTTAGTTGGTGATATCCAGTTCTCAGGTCGATCTTGGAAAAATAAACAGCATCCTTTAGCTGGTCGAACAGATCGTCTATTCTAGGTAATGGGTACCTGTTCTTTATGGTTAGCTTGTTCAACTCTCGATAGTCTATGCACAACCTCATGCTCCCATCTTTCTTTTTAACAAATAAAACTGGTGCTCCCCACGGAGACACACTGGGTCTTATCATACCCTTATCCAAGAGTTCCTGCAATTGGATAGCTAATTCCTTCATTTCTAACGGGGCTAACCGGTAAGGTGCTTTTGAAACTGGCGCCGTCCCTGGGGCCAACTCAATAGCAAATTCAATCACTCTATCGGGTGGTAATCCCGGAAGGTCTTGGGGGAATACATCTTCAAATTCGTTGACTACTGGAATATCTTGCAAGTTGGGCACCTCCTTCTGTGTGTCCACCACATAGGCTAGGTAGGCCTCACTTCCTTTTCGTAGCATCCTTTTGGCCTGAGCCATGGTCAAAAATTTCTGCGTTTGCCTCTTTCCTCTAAATATAACTTCTTTCTTCCCGGGGATATTTAACTTAACTTTCTTCCCTTTACAGTCTATCTGAGCATCGTTGCTAGATAGCCAGTCCATCCCCAAAATCACATCAAACTCCCCTAATTTAAAAGGAATCAGATCAACACTGAAAGATTGCTCCCCTATGCCTATCTCACAGGCGGGGTGAATCTGGTTAACAGGAATAATTTCATGATTGGCTATTTCTACTTGTAAGGGTTCTATCAAGGGTTTAGCCTTAAGTCTTAACTTACGCGCAAAGTCCTTTGATATAAAAGATTTAGTTGCTCCCGAATCAAATAAAACATTTGCACTGACTGAATTTAGAGAAAGGGTACCTGCTATCACATCTGAATCTTTCATAGCATCCTGGACTGTCATGTTGAAAGTCCTCGCAGTAGGTGGCTTATTAGAAGCAGCCCTGCTTGCTCCCGAAGCTGCTGGTTTGTTCATTGGGCATTCCTTCTTCCAATGACCCGAGCGTCCACACTGATGACAATTGGTGGGTGGAACGACGGCAGGGGTTAATGATGGGCACTTATTTGAATAGTGGCCCTCCCGACCGCACTTAAAATAGGTTACTGGCCTTCCTTTACACTCCCCAGTGTGATTCCTTCCACATATGTTACAGGCTGGCAATGGGGGTCGAGATTGGTTGGGATAGGACATTCTTGACTTCTGGCCGCCCTGGCTCACACTCACACTCATTGGCCGCTTAAACCCAGTGTTCCTTCCTGGTAGGGACACTGCTCCTCGATTAAATCTAGTTGGGAAGCTCCTTCCTGCGGAACCTCCACCCATGCTCATACTTTTCCTCTTTATTCCTTTCTCCTCTCTTTCCTTCTGCATCTGTTCACTTCCAACTTCTACAATCGTTGCCTTTTGCACCAGAGTGGCATAGTCCGTAAGCTCAAGGATTGCCACCCTATTCTGAATCCATGGTTTCAGTCCCTGCTGAAACCTCCTAGCTTTCTTTTCCTCAGTGCTTACAAACTCCGACACAAACCTTGATAACTCAGTAAATTTCGCTTCGTACTCTGCTACAGACAAGTTATTCTGCTTTAGCTCCAAGAACTTGAGCTCCATCTGGTTTTCCATAAACCTCGGGAAATACTTTCCCAGAAACAACTGACTAAATCTCTCCCAGGTTATTATAGCATCTGTCTCCATGTTTTTCTTGGCCTCCCACCAGTAGTTAGCTTCTCCTTTCAGAAGGTAGGTAGCAAATACAGTTTTCTGTGCCTCATCGATACTCAAAATCTCAAAAGATTTCTCCATTTCCTTTAACCATGCCCTTGCCTCAACTGGGTCGGCTGATCCTTGGAACTCAGGGGGCTTAAGGGACTTAAAAGCCCTGAAAGAGTTTGCCACTGCATTGTTACTTCCTTGAGGGGGTGGGTTGGGTTGACATTCTAAATTCTGCCTTAGGAGTTGCATAAACTGACCCATGGGATCCATGCCTGGGTTTGGTACTGGTTGCTCAACCTCGGTTTCTCCTTCTTCAGCCTCTATCTCAAATCCCTCAACATCATATGTTTCCTCTTCTTCTTCATACAGGGAGTCATCCTGTTCCACATAATCCTCATCTTCCTCTTCACTGTGTTCTTGGTTTCTATTGTCCTGATTATGGCTTCCCTGGTCCTCAGACCCAGGGTTCGCCCTAGTTCCAATCTTTCTTGGCGGCATGATTCTGATAATAATAAAAACAATTATTGGGAAAATTCAACGTTAGGTCACAATCATATACAACATTGTGCCTTGCACAGCTCTTATAATGGGGAGAACGTATAACGCAGTTCTATTATTTTAAGAAAGTTCTAATACGAAGTGCAGTAATAATAATAATAAAACAGTGATCCCGTCACTATGGAACTGAACTGAAAGGAAACAAATATATACATAATACGAGAATACATAGTTTGATCTGGTCAAAAGTACAACAGTGCTACAGTCATCTGTCCCAAAAGTGATACACAAGAGTCTATCTGTCTAGTCAGAAAAAGGGATGCTATATACAAGTCAACTATCCCGGAAAATTGGCTCTTACTAAGGCCTCGGCTAACTAGACAACTAGACTATTCCATCATCAATCCTGAATCACACACCGGAACGGGTCAGCTCCCAAACCCTTTCCATCGCACGACGGAAGATATAGTCGGCCTGCCGCCTGGAGATCCTACCATGCCTGTCCCCCTGGAGAGATCTGAGTCTCGCTCGGGACGTGAGCTCTATCCCCGTAAGCTCCCTCCTCAAGGATCGGGGTATAGAAGCCCTGGTCTCATAAGCTCGGGTACGCCTACCCGCCCTCTCTGCATCCAACTCCCTCCTGGCCTCATCCAGTCGGGCCTCGGCAACAGCCACTCGGGTCCTCAAAACATCCTGAACATATCCATGAGCTAACGAAGACTGTCTCTAGGCAGGGTCAAGAGGTGGTGAATCCGGAGCCGCTGAGGGTGCCTCCTCGGTCTGCCTAGGCTCGGAAGTATGGGTCTCTGAGCTGTCATCATCAGGAATCCAAGATAGTGGTGGAGGGGTAGGGGCTCTGACCACCGGAAGTGTGGGTAAAGGGATACCAGCATACACTACCATAGGTCCAACACGCTCCTCAGCTACTGGGACCTCATCCGGGTCCTCCTCATCTGAAATAGCAATGACCTCCGTCTCTGACTCCTCTGAGGGGTCCTCCTCATCCTCCTCCATCTCAGGCTCCTCCTGATCCTCAACATCTAGCAGTGCCTCATCATGCTCACGCTCGAACATCTCAGGGTCCTCCATCTCAGGCGCCTACACATTAAACGAGCTAAGTTACTATCATGATACTTATAAGGGTTCCCGTAAGGGTTTTAACTGTCAGTACTACTTTAAGTAGTCCGACCATGAACTTGGCAAGAGTTCTTATTATCTTTGTGAGTTTATTATTATATCGTCGCATCATCTCTGAGGTTTATAACGCTTAGCTCTGATACCATTTCTGTAACACCCCCAGATCCGGGGTCGGGGATCCGGGTTGTCACGGTCTTTCTTTCCACAATATCACTTCACTTAATTAATAATAAATAACCTCATGCTGTGACCCCATACTAACACACACCACAACCCGTTATAGTCTCAGAGATGAAATTGAAATAAGTACAAGTCTTTGAATCCACAATTTAAAAGTTATTACAACCCAAAACGATTACTTGATAATTTACAGTTAATTGCCATTATCTGCCACAAGTTATAATTATACATAATTTGATTCTCAAAAGTAGATGGTCTAACTACAATGGATCTACCTCTGCAGCTATAGCAGCTACAACATCAGCGGGAAGACGCGGGACGCTTCCCACGCGCTTGCGCTGGGTCTGCTGGAGTCTGGCCATCTCTCCTAACTGTCGTTGTGTGATGAAGAAATAAAGCAAGAGTGAGCCTTACAGCTCGCAAGATAATATGTATAGTGATAACAATAATATAAGTATCTAAATGGATACTTAATAGCATCTCTATCATATGCAAGATAATTACTTACTAGATATAAGTAAAACAAGGAATGAAGTTACCAATACTTCACCACACTTATATCATATATAAAGCTACTTGAACTGACACCGTTCAAAGTATTATAGGTTTTAAGAAAACATCCCATAGATGAGACCACAAGTTAAGACTTGAATAGATTCAATCTTTGAAAGATTATTGAATGAAAAAGTTATGAGATACTTTATTTAGTCCCGGTATATATATATCCACATATATATACCCCTTTAAACATTTCCTGAACCTCTGTTATGTAAAGTATGAACAGAGTTTGAAACATCCAATGAATTTTGGAAAGGAAAAGAATTTTGGCATAAACCCGATATCTCGCTGATCAGGCAAAGATACCAATAAGTAACCTTTTCTACTGTAGATGGATGAATTCCTCACCGGTCATCACCCTGGCCGCATTAGGACCTCGCGCTCGACCGTACCCCGGTCCCTCACGCGTTGATGGACTGCCACCCAGCCACTTACACAATAATAGACCGTACCCCGGCCTGTCGCTTATGCCGACTCAATGAGATGGGCTTACTTCCCGAACGTTGGGCAAGTAATCAATTCATTTACCAAATCTGCAACCTCGTTGCGAATATAAAATACACCACAGAGCCGGATTCCCCAGGTTTTGAGCGAGTATTTAAATCCCCTTTAAAAGGAAGATCTTAAATATAAAAATGAGTTTTGGGATCCGCTCTGACTTTTAAAAATCATTTTGAAGACTCGAAAACACTTTAAAGAGTGTTTGGAGTAAGGCTGATTTAATGAAGTAAATCAGTCCCCAGAATATTAGAAAATATCTGAATATTATTAATTAAATAATATTCCCATAAAGAATAATCTTTATAAAAATAATTGAAGTAGAAGTATTAAAATTTATACTTGAAATAAACATTAAATAACCAAAGATATACTTATATGAAAGTATTATCTTCATTTGAATAATCGAAAATAAGTTTGATTATTGACATCTTATTCTTTAATAAAATAAAGAATATATCTCAGCAAATAATCGGAGTCATAGATCCTCAAATGAATATTCAAATGATATTCAATAAATAATATAAAAGAGTCATAAGCCCTCGAATAATATTCGAAATAATATTCAATAATAAAATAAAGTTTAAAGTTATCGAATAAACCTTATTCGATTAATAGTTTGGAAAACTATAACCATATATATATATATATATATATATCCATATCCATATATACAAGATTACTCGGGATCCTCGACTCCCGGTTTTAGAAAATATTTTCACCTTTGGGTCCCTATACTAAGGGTATATGCAAGATACCGCTATCCTCTAGCATAGGTATTATCAACTGAACCAACAGATATATATTTCAAGAATATGAAACATGCATGCATATATACCATATCACATGCTACAATATATCGCAAGAATTTGCTAAATAACCAACATGCATCTATCGCAAGATAATGCATATACAAGTGTATACATCACAACAACAGTATAACGGATAGAATACTTGCCTGAGCGACTTGGGGGTGAGAAAGGCTCGGGACGAGTCTGATAACCTATAAACAACAAGTAAGTTGGAATTAAACCAAAATCACTTGTAAATCTATGATTTAACTAACTTAGACTCTAATGCTAGTTTTGCGCTCACCGATTCGCTTAAGTCACTTGGGTACCCTCGGCTCCACCATTTTTAATAATTTAACCTTTACGAGTTTTAAAGCGATTCCTTCGCGAATGACTTACCAACTGCCTAACACACTTACCATAAATGTTTCATACATTAATTCACCCTTTTTGGTCTTTAACCTACATTCCAAAGTAAGGCGAGGGAAAAAGTTTCGTCCGCGAAACGCCGTTACTTGAAACGGTCGTTTCTCCTAAACCGTAAATCGGAATCGGACGAACTACATATCAAAACGAAGCTCGTAACATGAGCTATCTAAACATGGCAGTGGTCACAATCTAGCAGGGGGTTCTCGGGTCCTAATGCTATGCACAAAAACAGTCCAAAGAAAATCGGACGTTACGACGGCTATGTTTACGTGATTTCCAAATTTTAACCCATTCACAAACAACCCAAATCAACCTCAAATCCAACATACAACCATCCTCCATCCTTATCACATCATAACAACCCCAACCAATTCAATTTAACCATTCATACTTATGCTTAAACTTTACTTTAATCATTCTTAAGTTCTTTTAAATCAAAACCATAATAATTACCATTCCATTCACTACCATACCAAATCTCAAACTCTAAATCATAACAACAAGATACAATATCAACCCACTACTCAAAATCACCTTATAATATATATGAACCTAGGGTTTGGAAATGGTATACCTTCCTTGAAGTGGTGGGTGGAGCTAGGAAGCCTTAAGAAGCTTTGAGAAGCCTTAGGAAAGCTTGGATCTTCAAGAAAAACAAGAAAAAGTTCAAGTTAAAAACTTGAAAACACTATTCATTGTCTTCTTCCTTGATTAAATGAAGAAGTTAGAGAAAGAATTAATGGCTTAAACTCATGATATAGCCATAACTAAGCATAAAGATGATTAAGGAATTTTCTTACCAATTTAGGATGCTTGGATCTTGATTTTTGAAAAATCTAGCCTTTAAAAGTGTAAAAAGCCGAGAGCTAATATGAAGAACAAATGCCTTGGTTGTTTTTGATTTTTGATGAAATGATTTTGCTAGCTTGGTTGGCTTGATTTGTATTTGATTTAGCAAATTACTACCTTGCCCTTGAATTTGTGTGGTCCTTATTCAACCACAGCTCCTTCCTTCCCATGTCATGCTTACCTCATCCTCATGATGTCATCCTTCCTTCCTTGTCTTCTTTCTATTGGTTGGATGACATCATTCCCATTAATCCCTTTGATTAACTTCCTAATCGTTTGCCTAATGACCGCTGATCTGTTATACGGTTCGCTTAACTTTCGTTCTCGTTTATCGTTTGAAGGATCATACCCGGGATCTTATTACTTAGGTTCCCTTAACCTTTCTCAATACATTATATTCCTTTTTATGATCCTCTATCATAATCCTTTAATTTAAATCCTTTTTATCCTGTTACCTTATACTCAATTCTCTCCGTATCTTGTGGATTTCCGGGAAAAACCAAAGTGTTCGGAATTGGATTCTGACGATATTTACATACACTTATATACTTCATAGAGTACTAATAATATCCCAGAATATCCATAACAGAACCCCTACATAGTGTGGCGTGAAAAGTTTTCTCATTCAGCTAAAACACTATTCACAAGGGTTACAAAAAGTTGAAAAATTTTGGGGTTATTACACCTGATATTATGTTTTCTACATGTCTATGTGCTAGATTTCAAGCTGACCCTAAAGAATCTCACTTAGTGGCTATTAAAAGAATTTTCAGATATCTCAAAGGGACTCCAAATCTAGGAATTTGGTACCCTAGAGAGTCTGGTTTTGATCTAATTGGCTACTCAGATACAGATTATGCAGGTTGCAAATTAGACAGGAAAAGCACAACAGGCACCTGTCAATTTCTAGGAAACAAGCTTGTATCATGGTTCAGCAAGAAGCAGAATTCTGTTTCCACATCAACAGCTTGAAGCTGAATACATTGCAGCTGGTAGTTGCTGTGCACAAATACTGTGGATGAGGAATCAGTTATTTGACTATGGTATAACTGTTGACAAAATTCCAATATTTTGTGACAACACAAGTGCCATTGCCATTACTGAAAATCCAGTGCAGCACTCAAGAACCAAGCACATTGATATCAAGTACCACTTCATTAGGGAACATGTGATGAAAGGTACAGTGGAACTTCATTTTGTTCCAAGTGAAAAACAGATTGCAGACATATTTACCAAGCCACTTGATGAATCAACATTCACAAGATTAGTAAGTGAGTTAGGTATGCTTAACTATTCATAATCTATGTCATCTATGTAATTTGTCTTGTAGCCAGAAATGAATTTGCTGCAAGAACAAAGTTGGCTTTAATCAAAACTTATCCTATCAACGGATATTCCCTATCCATTGAAAGCCAAAATTGTTCTATCAACAGATATTCATTATCCGTTGAAAGACAAATACATTTCTGGTAATTTTATCCTTCAACGGATAAAATAGTGTTGTTCATCAACGGATAACTATTTACCTTATCCGTTGATATGTCACGTTAGTGAGTCACAGCCGTTGATTCTTTTACTCAACCGTTGATACAGATATACAGTGTTGTATGTATTTGTATTTACGGTAGTTTTCAGAATTTCTACAGTTTCATTTATTCCTGAACGGCTTTCACTTACTTAAAAGTATCATTTAATTATTTTAATTTGTGTTTTAATTCAAGAAAGTATAAAAGCCCAATTGAATTCTTATTTTCACTTTACGCTTTCTTGCAATTGTCATTCTTTTTCTCTCTCAATTCTCAAGTTCTTCTCTGCAACCTCTACTCACAACAATGGCACCAGTAGTCAAAATTATGTCTCAAACAGGATTTGTTTATGAAAAGAATAATTTCATAGTCTTGGTTGAAAAGAAGGAAGCCCATTCTGATTATCACAAGATGATGGACTTCATCAAGAACTGCAAACTGAGCTATGTAATGCTGGAAGCCCCAACCATCTATTGTGAAGTGATTGAGGAGATTTGGACAACTGCAGAGTTCAACTCCACTGATATGACTATTGCCTTCTCTCTCAAAGGTAAGGACTATTGCATTAATTGTGATGATTTACAATCTTGCTTTAAGTTGCCTGAGAATAATGCCATGACACCACACACTGATAAAGATGTCTCTGCTATGCTAGATTCCAGAGGCTATGCTTTTGATTCTACTAGTTTAGGTAGTATTAGAAGGAAAGGCCTTAGGAAAGAATGGAGTTTTCTTGGAGATGCCTTTATTAAGGTTTTCTCTGGGAAGATTAGCAATTTTGATGCTATCACTTCATCTCTTGTTAATATGCTCTATATGCTAGTTTCTGATTGGTACTTTAATTTTAGCAACTGTGTTATGCTAGAATTAGGTTCCAGATTAGGTAACAAAGCTAATAGACCACATAACATCTACTTTGCTAGATTCTTTATGTTATTGGCTAACCATGTTGCTGAAGATTTGGTTATATCCAATGAGAATAATAAACTCAAATGTTGGGCACAAGAGAAAAGGGTCCTTGCAGACCTTTTGAGAATGAATCTCAACAGCCAGGTGCCATTGGTATACTTGCCAATCATGAATGCACCACAGGTAAGTGAGGTAAATGCTTCTATAACTCCTACTATTTCCAACCCCAATGTTTCTTTGCCTTCTAGTGTGGCTATGGAACATGTGTCATTGTCCAAACAGGCTCCTACCAAAGCCACCAAATCTAAAATCTCCAAAGTCAAGTCAAAGAAACCTACCTCTGTTGTTTCTCAAAAGACAACAGTTGTAACAACTACCATAAACCCTGAAGGGAGTGAACAGGGTGTGAGTGGTGAGGGGAGGGGTGAACATCAAAAAGCCCCCCAGGATAAGGTGGGAGAGGTGAGTGATACCCATTCCAGCCAAGCCACGGTCTCTCAAAAGACTGTAGTGGTTCAAAAGGAGTCCAGCACATCCCTAGTTGCATCCTCCCAAAAGGATGTAACTATTGAAAATAGTCCCCACCCAGGGACACAGAACAAAAGAGGGAGGCACACTGAAGCTAAACATTCACCAATTCAAGCCTTTTCAAGAAAGAAGAAGGCCAAAACCCTAGTTTCCATACAAGGGACACACACAGCACAGATACACCCACCAGTATCTGTGCCTTCTCAAATTCAGCTTGATATGATTCCAGCAAATATGGAATCATAGCCCCATTCTCTCAATATAGACACACACCATTCCTTAAACTCTCCTACGCCCTCTCTGGATGTGGATATGATATTCACATCAATTCTTGATTCTCCCTCATTAAAACTCAGGGATGAGCCCCACTCAAAACCTGGTGATCATCATCTTTTAGATGATTTGTTGGATCATCAGCCAATTCTTTCAGATGTAGTTGCAGAATCTGTGTCACCTCACTTAAAATCAATCCACACAGATTCAATAATTATATCACTTTCTATCTCTACATCATTTCCTTCTTCAACGGATATCTCTCATCCGTTGACAAGTGGTTGTTCTTCAACGGATAAGCTTAACAGCAGTTATCCGTTGATACCATCAGTTTCTACTTCAACGGATACTCCCTATCCGTTGATGGCCTCTACACACTTAACAGAAACAACTCCAACTGTAGAGGACATGGCAACTGTACAATCACTTTTAGGCTTGAGGGAAGAGAGTGATTTTTTGAGTGAGAGGCTGGGTTGCTCCCAGGCAAAAGGAGAGGATGAGAGTCACCAAATGCATGCTATTTCTTCCAGCATGGAAAAAGTAAGTGAGAGGAGTGCCACCTTAGAAGGTGAAGGTGAGGGTGTGAGGGTGTGTGTGAGCCAGGGGGAGCCCCTGATGCAAGAAAAGAGAGAAATTGAGAGAAAGGCAGGTACAGAAGCTATAAGGGTGGATCCAGCCATTGCTAGAGTTCATGAAAGTGGATGATGCAGATAAGGGAAGACAATTTCAGCAACACTACAAAGCTGTCATTGATAACATTTCCTTGGATGTTGACACTTTTACTCACCCTGTTTCAGCCTATCAATTATTGGCTGTACAGGGCAATGTGGAGGCAGAATAGACACTACACACTTTAGAATCTCTTCTAAGAGACAAAGCTGCTGTCAACAGGCTGCCTTCTCAAGCTGGTGAGCCATCTGAAGAATTTGGAGTAAATTCTAATGATGATGACTCTAATTCTTTGAATGAGAGCATGAACTTAGGGGGAGTAGCAGGCCCAAGTTCTGTTCCTAATCTTCCTGCATGGGCATGGGCAAAACCATCAACACCAGGAGAGTTTGGTGTCACTTTGGTCAAACAAGTCATGACAATTCAGCAGGCCATTCAGGAGACTCAGGATGTTGGCACCAAGGCAATTCTTCAAGCTCATCTGGAATCTCTACATCTCTTGTAGTTGCAGCATTACCAGCACAATCTAAGTGTGGATGAGCTCAAGCTGGACATTGCTGATCTGAAATCCTACAATGCTGAGAAATTGGATTCAGTTATACCCTATGGTACTATGCAAGATTTGTTGGGGAGACTAAGGAAGGCCTCTGATGCTGATAAGAGGTTGGCCAGATTGGAAGATAGGGTTCAAATAATTGAAGACTCTATGGTCACCATTCTTCAGAATCAACAAACTCAAACAAATCTCCTCATGCAGCTGGCACAAGCACAAGGCTTGACCCCTACCCTTGATGATAACAAAAAGGGGGAGAATAAAGGGGAAGGGGAAGGAGAGCCATCTACAACAGTTCAGATTTCTCAAGTGCTAGTTCCTGTCATCACAACTTCTCCACCAATTCAAGTCAAAGGAAAGCTAGATGGAATTGATCTAATCCAGATAGCAGTAGCTGAATTGCAAGTCAAAGAGCAAAGGAAGAAGATTGATGAAAAGATGCAACTAATATTTGGTTCTACAACTTCTCAATCACAATCTGTGAAGCATAGCACAAAAGTGGAATCAATTATTATGGAACTCAAGCCAGTAGGGAGGCATAAGGATGGAGAAACTTCTTCCAAAGATCTGCAACCTATGGTTCTCAAGCCCAACAACAGATCCAATAAGGACTCTACAAAGAATCCTCTAAAAGAGGTGCATTTTCCTCTTCCAAAAGCAGATGAGGACAAGCTTTTAGGAAGAAGTATTGCATATCTCAAAGAGACCATGGATGAGGCTGTAAGGAGAAACATGGCTATTATTTTCAGAGAGGGAAAGAGCATATGTGTGATGCAAGGACATCCCAAATTCTCAATAGCCAAGAAGGAAGAAACCAAAAGGTTGAAGGAAGAAGCCAAACAGCTAAAGGCTGACAAAAGAGCACAAGCAAAGCTTGAAAAATAGCTAGAGTCAAGTCAGGCTGAAGATCAGAAAGTAATTGAAGACAAAGGTGAAGATGAAGCTATGGGGGACATGGTTGGTACTGAGATGGAGGAAAGAAGTAAGGAAGAATGGCAGAAAGGGAAAAGAAAGAAGGTCAATGCAAAGAGAAAGAAGGTAGATAAGACTGAAGAAACCCAATCAATATCCAAACCACTACCCTCCATTCCTGAACCCATTGTACCTGACCCCTTCATGAACATTCATGGTGAAATAATCATTCCCAAGGAGGAACCAATTGATTGGGACACCATCAAATTGCCCACCTTCCTAACCTCTTCTCCATCATCAAAGAAGCAGAAAAGAAGAATCAAATCATCACCCTCTAAAGCCTCAATCAAATTCACACAGAAGCCTAAGTCCAAACCTCAAAACTCTAAAGATGATTATGTTCACATCTATGACATAAAAGAATTTTCAGACATTGAACTCTATCTGGATGAGCTGGAGGATGTAAGGGGAATAGCTGCCTACAGATAGCTACCAGAAAGACTAGTGTTCAAATACAAAGGAGCTGGGGAAAGAACATGGCCTCTTCACAGAATTCTGAATGAAGGCTACACTACCTTGATTAGAGTCTACTCAGCCATACATAAGGATTCTGGCTTTACCAGAACTGCCAGGACTGAGATTCTCAACAAGATTGCCAACATAAGGAAAACTTGGAGGGAGCCCAATGCTTTGCCTAGAACTTTACTCATTCCAGAGAGAGGTATTACAATTCACAAATCACCTCATTGGTTGATGGAGTTCAGAGACAACAAAGGAGTCAGAAGATTTTTCAGAATTGAAGATCAGCTAAAGATTGCCAGTAATGAAACTCTCAAGGATATGCAATCTAAGTTAGATATCAATGAAGAAGATGAAGCTGAATTCTACAGACAACTTCAACTTCAAATGGAGGAGAATGACAGGAGGCTAGGAAAGAAAACCAGGGATCAAAGGAAAAGAAAGTAATTTGCTCAAGCTAAAGGAGCACCCTTGGAAACAATGTATTTCTTCAATTTCATCTCAGCATATACATTTTTGTAGCACTTTTGAATTTCTGCTTAGTTACAGTTTATATATTTGTTAAGTGTTTTGTTATCATCAAGCTAAACCCAAATTTATGCCTACAGTTCTAGTAGACATAAATAGGGGGAGATTGTTAGGAATATGTGTATTAGTTTGATGATAAGTTCAGCAAAATACTTAAGTAGAAATCTAGTGTTTGTAGCCTCAACGGATAAGACCATCTTGGCTATCCGTTGAAGGAGTAGCCTTACTTAGCAATAAGTTTGGTATTGTAGCACATCTCACTCTCTGGTTTCAAGCTGTAATTCTTAGATGTTGTTAGGAGATAATCAGTCATGTTGACTACTAATGGATGTACAAGTAGGAGGGCTAATTGTAAATATTTCATGCCTTGTAATTTTGTATAAGTGAAGAAGTATCAACTGATATTGAAGACCTTCAACGGATAAGAAACTAAGCTTCAACGGATGTCTCTAACGCTTCAATGGATAAGTGTTTCAACGGATAAAGCCATCAACGAATGAAAGCTTCAACGGATGCACTGCTAGAGCATCAACGGATAAAGCCATCAACGGATGAAAGCTTCAACGGATGCTCAGTCTCATAGCAGTTGATAGTGACAGTTAACAAAGCTGACAGAGGCACATGGATTGACAGAGATGTGGTAGCCTATTTCAGGAACAGCTGAAAAAGCAGCCGTTTTTAGTCTGGTTCAAAATGGAAAGTCAACAGATAATTCCATATTACACTGGATAAAAATGGAACAGAAATAAGTGGAGAACTATTGTCTTATTGTACTTTATCTTTGTCTTCACTTGTAAACTTGGTGTTATATAAACCAAGTAGTAGCTAGTAATTAGATATGAATTTTCCCTGAGCTGTTTAGAAATATCAAGAGAGAAAATCATCTAGTTTGTACTAGGAAGCAGCTGTGATTTAATTTTGAATCACAGATTTTCTGAAATAACACATCTCTGGTGGAACAACAAATCCACCAGAAAAGTTTTTAAGTTCTTTGTATTCATTTCATTTGTGTTTAAATATATATCTGTCTGCATCAGCTCCAAGCAATTCACACACATTTGATCACTCAAACACTTAGTCTTACAAATTGCTCAAAACTTGAAAATGTTTTGAGATTTACATTCAACCCCCCTTCTGTAAATCTCATTGTTAGTTCACTGGGAATAACAATATATATATATATATATAACAGGTTGCAAGGGTGAGCATAATCGCTCAGCAGTACCAACATATGAATAACAAGATAAAAACAGTAAACAATGATAGGAACAGAACTGTAATCATCGAACAACATTATATAATGAAAAGTTGAGATAACTGGATATCACTAACTAGCATGCTTTTAATAAAACAAATGTAATAGTGTGTTGTGTAAGTACCAGAGTCCAATTTTAGCATGCTATTCACATTTATAAAACCACTGTATCAATTACTTATACCCTTACGGGAATCACAAAGCCAAATCAGATATGTAACGGATATGTGAAGACAGCTGATCAGGCTATCAACACCAGACGGCTCTTACTGCCATCCTATTTACCTTTTCCAGAACTCAGAGACTAGCTAGGTCTCTAACTTGCTGGACTAATCGGTTATATAGTGTGCGCAACCGAATTAGCCTCTTACGCCACCTCAATAGGCCTACTCTGGCCCCTATCTATCCCATATCTAATCGTTTTATCCAATTTTCAAAACACTTGTACCTATCTCATTTCCAAAACCATTCATTTTAACAGCACACATAGAAAAACTAGTTCACAAATCATTTTATTCGAGATAGGTACCCTTCGAAGTTAATTTTCCCCAAAACAGGTTTAAAACAGTGATTTATAACTACAGGGGATACGTAACTTAAAACGTTTATGTTCCTTTACGAGAATAAAACAACAGTTTATTCATACGTACTGAACCATAAAAGAATGGTCAGGGTACTTTCCTTGTAACGCTTTCGGAAACCCTAAGTAGCTTTTACGCTGACTTCGGTCCTGGTGAAACTCGACTGGGATCTACAAATACAAAATACCCTAATAAGTTATATCGACATGTTTGATATCCTCGAACCCTAATAACCCAATTTGACAACCCGACTCGTATATTATTTATACACGTAATCACATTGTCCATATTCAAATAAGGGTAAAATGTTTAATTTAATAAAGTACATTTTCTCGTATTTGAAATAAATTTTTAGAAAATTTTGGCAGCAACTCTTTCATTTATAAGCCTACCCGTCGATTACAATCGACGCCAACAATCACAATAATCCACAAGTTTCGTCAGAACATCAATTTCACAATTTCATAATTATTTATGTACAACTCCAATATACAATTTATTTTTGAAAACATTTTATACAAATCATTTTATTTATTTATGAAATTTAGGACTCGGAACCAAGTCATCACTGTCCTCCATCTGCTCGTAACAAGTCATCACGGACGGCGGCAAAATTTCGTGAGTACCCGATTAAGTCTCGGGTTTCCAACGCAAAACTTTGCCGATTAATCCTTAAAATTAATTCCGTGTGAATAATTATTATCATAAATATTAATCAAAACCTGCAGAAATAATAATAATCAAATAATCAAAATTCCAAACTGAAAAAGCAACACAGTCGAGCACCACCACTAACCACCGCACAAACACGGCTTCACAGCCTCCAACACACACAACACAAATACACACACACACGCACATCAAAAACATACACACACAGTAAGAACACAGGAGCACAAACAAATATATACATATATGTATATATTTATGCAAGCAATCAAGTCACGACAGGAAACCGATAGGATACCGGAAAAACGAGCTGGAGAACCGGCCGAAAAACCAAAAGAGCCGCCACGGACCGGACACAGGAAGGAGAAAGAATTAAAATAGAGAGAGAGAGGAGAATAAAATGAAGAACAGAGAACGAGAGGTGAGCAGGGGAGATCGAGCAAGTCGAAGGGAAGAAACAGGGGAGTGGGGGTATTTTATTTTAATATTTTTTTTCTCTTGCTGATGAATAAAGGAAAGGGAAGCACGTGGCACGCTCCCCTTCTGAAAATTCAATACGTAGTTATAAGATAATTACAAAGGTTTCAAGTCTCGGTTCTCCCCAGAAGTCGCAATTAACGAACTTAAGTGCACCCGAAAACGAACTCAGAAAATTACGAAACTAATCTTAAAATATTACAAATATCCAGAAGTTACTAAAAATATAAGTTTCGAAATTTTAAAACAATTTTTATTTTTATTTGTTAGATATATTTGATAATGTCATGTCTAATATGATTTATGTTTAGTTTTCAGATCTTACTTAAACAGGACAAATCAGTACTTAACTGAAATCAGCACTTATACTGAAGTCAGAACTTAAGTTATCAGTACTTAAGGTTCATGAGATATTTATCAGGAGATAATATCAGGACTTAAAGGAAACTTTCAGATAAGGAAGGCGGCTGATTGAAAGGAAAGAAGATCAAGACAAACGTAAGAAGAGATATGCATGAAGAAGGAATTCTGTGAAGAATGGAATACTTAGAAGAAAAGATAACTGATTGGTATATTTTAGGAAGCATAATTATATTCCATATCAATTAGCGATTATCTTGTAACTGTGTAGTATATAAACACAGACATAGGGTTTACACTATATGTGTTATCATTATCGAGAATATTATTCATTGTAACCCTAGCAGCTCTCGTGATATTTGTTCATCACTGAGAGAGGACAGTTCTACATTGTAACAGAGTTTAATAAAGTTTGTTTTCTGTTACTTGTGTTCTTTGAATTCGATTTGATTGTGCTATACACTGTATTCAACCCCCTTCTACAGTGTGTGTGACCTATCAAGTAGTATCAGAGCCTATCTATTAACACACAAATAGTTTAAGATCCAAAAACAATCATGTCTGAAACAGAAACTCTAACCAAGCCCACCAAAACTGAAGATCCCCCAAAGACTCAAATCCATAGTCGATATGAGGCTATTAGAGTTCCCATACTAAAACCATCTGAATATCCCATATGGAAGGTGAGGATGACTATGTTTCTGGAAGCTACAGATCCAAAATATCTTGACAGAATCAATGAAGGATCTCACAAGGCAACAAAACTCGTTATTGTAGTTGCAGGTGAAGCAGCAAAGTCTGTACCAAAGGAGAAGAGTGATTACACTACTGAAGATATTGCATCAATTGTTAAGGATGCTAAGGTACGACACTTGCTGCATAGTGCCATTGATAATGTAATGTCAAATAAGGTAATTAACTGCAAGACTGCAAAGGAGATATGGGATGCCTTGGAGACAAGGTGCCAGGAAACTGATTTGATTAAGAAGAACAGGAAGACAATACTCACTCAAGAGTATGAACACTTTGACTCAAAGCCTAATGAGTCATTGACTGATTTATGTGACAGATTTGTCAAACTCTTGAATGATTTGTCACTAGTTGATAACGAGTATGATCTTGAAGATTCAAACCTTAAATTCCTGTTAGCTCTTCCTGAAAGTTGGGATTTGAAGGCAACAATTATAAGAGACAACTATAATCTTGAAGAAACAACTCTTGATGAAATTTATGGGATGCTCAAGACTCATGAACTTGAGATGGAACAAAAAAGCAAGAGGAAATGAGGAAAGTCAAGGACAGTTGCTCTTAAGGCTGAAGAAGAATCCCCCAAGGCATCTACCTCAAGGAAAGGCAAGGGAAAAGCGCTCATCACAAAGTCTGATACTAAGTCATCAAGTTCTGATAGTAATGATGACTCAAAAATTGAAAGCTTGCCTGAGATGGATGCTGATGAAGAGATGATAAAGTTGTGTGCTCTTATGGTGAAAGGAATCACAAGGATTGCATACATGAAATTTAGAAAGGGAAAGAGGTTTTCCAGGAAAGGTGCAAGTTCTGATAAGAAGAGTTTCAGAAAATCTGAAGGCAGAGGAGGGAAGTCTGAAAGAGGGGATTACACAAATGTCAAATGCTACAACTGTGGTGAGAAATGCCACATATCTCCTAATTGCAAGAAAGTGAAGAGTGACAAAGGCAAGGCTCTTGTCACAAAGAAGGAAAGGTGGATAGACACTTCAGATTCTGAAAGTGAGGTGAACTATGCCTTGATTGCAAATGCTGATAGCAGTCCTGAAGCTGCTGAGTTAAAGGTACCTCAAACTACTTATGCCTTTCATACTGATGACATTAATGAGTTGAGAAGATATCTTAAAACCATGTTCATTAGTTGTAGAGATCAAACTTTAACATGTGAAAGATTAACTTCTGAAAATCTTGCTTGTAAAAAGAGGAATGATTATTTAGAAAAAGAGTTAGTCATGTTCCATCAAACTCAGAAAGATAGAGATGATGCTTTCTATGTTAGGGATGAAGTACTTAAAATGAATGAATCTCTAAAGACTGAGTTAGAAAAGTAAAGAGAGATTATCAGGACTTGGACTAACTCTGGCAGAACAACTCAGAATTTGTTAAGTAGTGGAAACTGGAAAGAGGGCTTAGGTTATGGAGATGATAAGAATGACAAAGGAACTGTGGAAATTAAGCCTATAATTGTTAAACAAAAGCCAAAGTTAAAACCTATTAAGTTTGTAGCTATAAAGTCTGATACTGAGAAATCAGAAGTTAAAGAGGAATTAATTTCTGATAAACTAAAATAGGAAAAGACAACTGAAGTTAACGTAGTCTTAATGACAAAGAAGTAGCTTAAGCATAAGCTGAAAGATGTTAAGAATGTAAACAAGGTAAAGTCACCTAGGAAAAATAGGAATGGAAAGGAAGGTGTGAATAAAAGCAATAATTATAAGCCTGTTCCTAATGCTCCTAGAAAAACATGTCATAACTGTGGAAGTTCTAACCATCTGGCTTCTTTTTGCAGGAAGAATAAGAACATAAACTCCTTACCTTCAAAGTCAGGAGTTAAGAGTCAGTCTGTTAGATATAGGCCACAAAATCCTTATTTTCATTGTGGTAGTTTATGGCATTCTATTTATACTTGTAAGGAATATCATAGTTTGTACTATGATTATTATCAAATAAAACCTTCTTTAAAGAAAGTTAGCATTGCTCCTTCTAGTGTAAGTTCTAATACAAAGTCTGATAGTGTAAATGCTGATAAGAAAAATGTTAACATAAACTCTGATGCTAAATCCGCTGCAAATGTTAACAAACTTAATAAGGCCAAAGGATCCAAGCAAGTCTGGGTCCTTAAAACTAATCATTAGTGGTCTTTATGATTGTAGGGCAACAGGAAAAACATCCTAGTTCTAGACAGTGGATGCTCAGGACATATGACTGGAAATAAAGCCCTGCTATCAGACTTTGTGGAGAAAGCTGGCCTAAGTGTTTCTTATGGAGATGGAAACATTGGAAAAACACTGGGATATGGCAACATCAATCTTGGGAATGTCATCGTTAAAGAAGTAGCTCTGGTCTCAGGACTTAAACACAATCTGCTGAGTGTTAGTCAAATCTGTGTCAGAGGTTATCATGTGGATTTCTTTGAAGAACACTGTGAAGTTGTAAGCAAATCTACAGGCAAAGTTGTTCTGAAAGGATACAGGCATGGTAACATTTATGAAGCCAAGCTTTCAACAAGTACTGATGGTTCTGCAATCTGTCTGTTGAGTAGAGCATCAATTGAAGAAAGTTGGAATTGGCACAAGAAACTCTCTCATTTAAATTTCAACAATATAAATGAAGTAGTCAAGAAAGATCTTGTGAGAGGACTGCCAAAATCAGTATTTGCTCCTGATGGCCTTTGTGATTCATGCCAGAAGGCTAAACAAAGAAAATCTTCATTCAAGAGCAAGACTGAATCATCAATTCTTGAGCCTTATCACCTACTACATGTAGATCTATTTGGTCCAGTGAATGTCATGTCTATTGCAAAGAAGAAATATGCTATGGTCATAGTAGATGAGTTCACCAGATACACATGGGTGTATTTCTTGCACACAAAAAGTAAAACTGCATCTATCTTGATTGATCATGTCAAGCAACTGGATAAATTAGTCAAAGATTATGTGAAGATCATAAGAAGTGATAATGGCACTGAGTTCAAGAATTTGATCATGGAAGAGTTCTGCAAAGACCATGGAATCAAGCAGGAATTTTCTGCTCCTGGAACTCCACAGTAAAATGGAGTTGTTGAAAGAAAGAATAGAACTCTTATTGAAGCTGCACGAACTATGCTTGATAAAGCAAAGCTACCAACCTATTTTTGGGTTGAAGCTGTGCAGACTGCTTGTTTTACTCAGAATGCAACACTCATTAACAAGCATGGAAAGACACCATATGAGATGGTGAAGAAAAAGAAGCCAAATCTGAAGTATTTTCAAATATTTGGGTGCAAGTGTTTTGTTCTTAAGACTCACCCTAAACAGCTATCCAAATTTGATTTAAAAGCTGATGAATGAATTTTTGTTGGATATCCACTTTTTACAAAAGCCTTCAGAGTCTACATTTTAAGAACAATGGTAGTCATGGAATCTAATAATGTCTCCTTTGATGATAAGAAGATTACTGGACTTGAAGATTTCAATGATCATGATTAGCTGAGATTTGAAAATGAAGACTTAAAATCTGATACTGAAAATCCTGACAGTCTAAATCCTGATACTGCAAACTCTGATGGATTAAACTCTGATATTATTGAAACTGTGGTGACTACGCCAAAGGAAGATGCACCTGTGCAGGGGGAGCATACTGAAGAAACAACCACATCTCAAGAAGCATTAGAACATTCAACTGGCTCTTCAAGTTCTGATTCATCAAGTTCTGATAATTCTGAAAACTCAATGTCTGAAGGATCCAACTCAGAGAGCAAAGTTTCAGGGGGAGCATCAGAAAATGTTGATGAAGATAGCATGGATCATGGGGGAGCATCCAGTTTTAGAGAAAACCTTCCATCTGCAAGGAAGTGGATTAAGTCACATACACCTGACTTAATTATTGGAAATCCTGATGCAGGTGTCAGAACTAGAACAGCTACTTCAAGTGAATGTCTCTATAATTCTTTTCTTTCTCAGACTGAACCAAAGAAAGTGGAAGAAGCTCTTCAAGATGCTGATTGGGTGCAAGCAATGCAGGAAGAGTTAAATGAATTTGAAAGAAACAAAGTCTGGACCCTAGTGCCAAGACCAAAGAACAGATATGTTGTTGGTACAAAGTGGGTGTTCAGAAACAAAACTGATAGTGATGGTATAATTACAAGGGATAAAGCAAGGCTGGTTGTAAAAGGATATTCTCAACAGGAGGGAATTGATTATGATGAAACATTTGCACCAGTTGCTAGATTGGAAGCCATAAGGATATTTTTGGCTTATGCTGCTCACAAAAAGTTTACTGTTTTTCAAATGGATGTAAAAAATTCTTTTCTCAATGGAGAATTGGAAGAGAAAGTATATGTTGAACAACCTCCAGGCTTTGTAGATTCCAAATTTCCAAATCATGTCTACAGGCTTGATAAAGCACTTTATGGCCTTAAGCAAGCTCCTAGAGCATGGTATGAGACTTTAGCTCAGTTTCTTATGGAAAGTAGATTTAACAGGGGAACTATTGACAAAACTCTGTTCTACCTCAACCATGGAAAAGACTAACTTTTGGTTCAGATATATGTTGATGATATCATCTTTGGTTCTACAAATGACAGAATTTACAAGAAGTTTGCCAAACTGATGCAGTCAAGATATCAAATGAGTATGATGAGGGAACTTAGCTATTTCCTGGGCCTTCAAGTCAAGCAGAATGAAGAAGGCACTTTTATTTGTCAAACCAAGTACACCAGAAATTTGCTGAAGAAATTTGGAATGCAAGATTGTTCAAGTGCATCCACTCCCATGGCCACTGCAACAAAATTGGATAAGGATACTGGTAAATCAGTAGATATTACTGATTACAGAGGTATGATTGGCTCTCTACTCTATCTAACTGCTAGTAGACCTGATATCATATATGCTACCTGTCTTTGTGCAAGATTTCAAGCAGATCCAAGAGAACCTCACTTAACAGTTGTGAAAAGAATTTTCAAGTATCTTAAGGGAACAGCTGATCTGGGATTGTGGTATCCTAGAGAATCAGACTTTAAACTAATAGGTCACTCAGATGCAGATTTTGCAGGTTGCAAAATTGACAGGAAAAGCACAAGTGGAAGCTGCCAATTTCTTGGAGGCAGATTGGTTTCTTGGTTTAGCAAGAAACAAAAGTCAATTTCCACATCAACTGCAGAAGCAGAGTACATTGCTGCAGGAAGCTGTTGTGCACAGATTCTTTGGATGAAGAATCAGTTACTGGATTATGGGTTAACATATTTTAAAATCCCTATTTACTGTGATAATTAAAGTGCTATTGCTATGATAGGTAATCCAGTTTAACACTCAATGACAAAGCACATCAGCATAAGGTACCACTTCATAAGGGAACATGTGGATGAAGGTACAGTGGAATTGCACTTTGTTCCAACAGATCAACAACTAGCAGAAATCTTCACAAAACCACTGTGTGAAGCTACTTTTACATGATTGGTAAATGAACTTGGAATGGTTTCAGGTTCTTTCTCTAAATCTGCTTAGTTTTTGTTCTGATGCATCAAACTTTATGATCAATATTTATAGATATTATCATCTTTGTGTATTTTGTGCTTCATTGAAAATTGCTTAAGTACTGATTGTTGTCTGATGTGAATTTCTAAACTCTGATAGCGTAATGAATGTTTCTGTGATTATTCAATCCAATGAGGATAAATATGCTAGATGCTAACCCAGTAGTCTTTAATATACTAACAAATCCCATATTTGAAGTAATTGTTTATGTGGAAATCTGTTGACACAAGAAAATTCTGATATTGAGCTTAGTTAAGTTTAGTTTGTCTATCTTATTACTGAGTCAAAAACTAGAATAATGCTTCTCATCTGTTAAGTTCTGATGTTAGTAAAACTGGTGAATGTACTAAGTGCTGATAAGCCTCACTTATCAAAAGAAAAGGAAAACAAAAAGAAATAAAAAAAATCAGGTACTCCTTTGAGATCTAGAGTAAAAACCGTGGAAGGAAAGACCCAAGTGCATTGCTGGTATTAAGTAATATGCATCAGAAAAGCAATAATAAATATTTTTGTTGGTGACTTTTCACACTCTATGATTACTGGAGAAATACTCTGATAATAGCATAAATTCTGATAAGCAGTCGTGACTCACTTACACTGAGAAGCCACTGTAAAATGGAATTTCAAAAGATGCATAAAATAAGCACAAAACAGTTGAGGTGGACTCATGCATGAACTCATTCTAAAGTAGACTTCAGAATCATGACATATTTTGAGCAAAGTTCTTAGTTATGCCTTATTTCTAAGATGTACTGAAGTGAATCATACTTTAATATTTATCTGATATTTAGCTTACTACACACACATACACTCCATATGAATGATGAAAATTACTGTGGTGATAAATGTTGTTTTAGATGAACGTTTAAGTGTCAGTTACATAAATTCTGAGGACAAGTTATGATGGAAGTTCCGATGATTAGGTTCTGAAGAAACGAAATCAGAATTTTTGTGAAGAATTACAGAAATAGGCATTCACTTTTCGAGTTAAGAAATCATGTTCTGATGACTGTTAAGTTCTGATATTAAACTCTGATTCTTTACTTGACTTATTTATGGTTAAAATCTGAAACAGTCTTATTTAAAATCAGAATATGTTTGGGTGAGATATTAACAGTCAATATAATTTGGGTTAGTGGTACACGTCCATGCACAATAATTTTTACTTGTTTCATGTGCGCATTAAATCCTGTTTTAAACTTCCAATGGCTGTTTTTATTCTCATCAGTCTAGGGAGATGAGGTAGAATTATTTCTACCTATAACCATTCAATTTTCCTTGTGTCTCTTGGCATTCTATTGGCTATATAAACCAACACCTCATTCCAGCCAACACATCTCTCATTTTCTCTTAACCTTTCAAACTCATTTCTTTTTCACTCATCACAACCATGGTTCATTACAACTTAGTTCTAAACTATGACACCTTCACTATCAATATGAGGTGTACAGAATGGTAGCAGGAATGGCATGTCACTGCCATTCCTGATGAAATTTGGGACTCAGTTCCCCAAGAGGTCCTCACAGACCTTTTGTTCTTCTACATGGACTACCATCGCCATCTTGAGCGACTGGAAGAGGAACGGCTGGAAGCTCTCCGACAGCAGGAGCGTATTATTCATCTTGCTGTTCTTTTTGTTGAGAGTAGGAAGAAGAAATAATTTCTGCTCCCTGTTTCTCTTCACCGTCAGCTTTGTCTGGCTTCTTAGCTTAGGACAAAAGTTGTTGATGTTAGGATTTGTAGCTCAGGACAATCTTGTACTTTTAAGCATGTAATTTAAATTTCATGAAATGTATTTGCTCAATATATTAATGAAATTTTATATTTATGCAAGATTTTATCTCTGAGTCGTTTGATATTCTGATAACATTTTAAATCCTGATACTAACCATATTTTGATGACCTTTTTAGCTCTAATACAAATCAAGTTCTGATTCTGACGTGGAAGTTTTTGTTTACTTGGTTTATTAATGGTCATTCCCTCATTGGTCATTTTTTTTAGAATATTGGTCACGCAGTGATAAAAATTTATTAAGTGGGAAAAGTTTTAAATTTTAAAATAAAACTGAACTACCTTGATTAATGGGATTACTTGGTAAGTGGAACGATTTTTTCCTAGAAAAACTGCATGTGATAAGTAATGATTACTGAATACCCGTGCCCATTAAATATCTTTTACTGCGGCATGTCTGACAGGTGTCTTAACCGTTACTTTTTCTACTGTGTATAAGTAAAAGAGAGAAAAGATTGTAAAATCTTTTATTCACTTTCATATTTTATCTCTCTCTCTTTACTTCTATACTTTCTCATCTACTGACGATTTTTCATACAGACATTTTCTCAAATACCTTACAGGCAATTTTCTTTCTCACGAATTCTCATGGCACCCAAGGACATAATCTTTGATGGAGCAGCGTTTGTTCCTAATAACTTCTCTTCTATTCTTAGCAAGTCAGAAGCACCCTCTGAACTTCACTTCATTCAGGACTTTCTTGCTAGTTCTGATATTGGGTATGCTCTGACTGATCCCGAAGCAGTTTCTGGTACTCAAGTACTGGAGTTCTGGAGAAGCAGTGTGTATGATGATGGTGGTGCTCAAGGGTCCCCAAGTATTAATTTTTCATCTGGGGAGGATGAGTATGTTGTGACGTTGTCTACGGTTTGACAAGCACTGCAGCTACCTGAGAACTGTGTCTATTCTACTATTGACGAGCCAGTTCTTCAAAACATGATGGCCAGTCTGGGATATGAAAGGACATTGGCAAAGCTGGGCCAGTTGAAGAGATCTTTCATACGGAGGGAATGGAGTTTCTTTTTTGATTGCATAACTAAAGCTTTTACAAACAAATGTTCTAATTTTGATGCAACTCCCATATTCAGCCAACAAATCGGGTATGCTCTTATAAATCGAACTGATTTTGACTATGCACGTGTTGTTTTAGGTTTTATTGCTCTGATACCACTTGTTAGGTCACACACACTGTAGAAGGGGGTCTTAACACAGCCTTCTTATTATCAATAAATAATAAGTCAGTAAAAGCTCTTTTAGCTATTCTGAATGATGAAATTAACTCACCATAACCTTGGGGCTTATTATCACAACAGAAACTATAAATAAGCTGACAGAATCTAGCAAAATAAATAGTAGACCCCTCTTAATTCCTTTATCTGTCAAACAAGCCTTAATAACCTATGATCTTGTTATGTACACTGCATTATATCCTGATGTTCAACCATCTGAACCTCATCCATCAGCACCTACCCCCTCTACTCAACCACCACAAACTTCTCAACCTCAACCATCAGAACCTACAGTGCAACCTTCATCTTCCAAATCTAAGAGGACTAAGAAAGTACCTCAGACACAACAGAAAAGAAGGAGATTCATTCGGCGAGATGAATCAGATGCTGAGGAACAGGTTCCTGTATCAGAACCTGTTGTTAAAGAAGCTGAGAAGGTCTCTTCTCAGAAGGATGATGATATTGGGAGTTCTAGGCCTCTAAAAAGGCTTAGAAAGCATAATTCTGATGATACAACTCCCAAAGTCACCTTAAAAGCTAAAAGACTCAAAATATTGGCAAAAAGGCCTGAAGATTCTGTTAAAGGAATGGAAGAAGCAGCAGAGGAAGGAGATCAGGAATCTCTGATCTCACAAGACCCTGTTAAAACTCACAATTCTCCTAGTGCTGATTCAGACCCTCATGCCACTCATCATTCACCACTACATGAGCCAGAATCTACTCACATTCCTACACCTCCAGTATCTCCAATAAATGCAGATACCCAGGGGCCAAGTGATGAAATTGACATTCATAACTTGGAAGTGCCTCAAGTTTTGCATCTAGAAGCTCCAACAACTCAAGTCACTCCACCAACAACACCAATTCCTGATGCTGATTTTCATCCAGAATTTCCTACAACACCTTCTCTGCATCTAGATACTGAAGATCAGATTTTAGGTGAGCATCAGAATATGGATGTTGATCAGAACTTAGTTCGAGATCAGCCCTTAGAGGATGATGTTGAAGCATCCATAGCTTCTCACACTGTTCTTTTATTAGAAGATGCCGAAGCTGTTGACTCTGTAAGTTCTGATGCTACACATGTTGATGCTACTTGTAATGCTGCTACAAATGTAGATGTTGATGCAGCTGGTTCATCAGGACATGCACCTCAACAAACTGTTCATAAAGCTGAGATAGTCAAGAAGTTTGTTACAGGGGAAGCACCAGTACCTTGGAGTGAAACTCCTAGAGGACAGGAGTGGACTAAGGAGTGGAACACAGTTACCTTTGTTCCTTCTGAAAAGATTCTTGCTGAGCATCTTGTAAAAGCTGATGAAATGCTGATCAATGATAATTTCAAGACACAGCTGAGAGTTACTGCATTGAGTACAAGGCACCTTCAAGGTCAATACTCAATAACTCATGACAAGGTGAATAAAATACAAGAAAACTTGATCCAGCAAGATATGAATCTGAAACTTGAAAAGAAAAGGTTTTTCCAACCTACCTTTGACAGAATTTCCTACATTGAGAAAACTCAAGAGAAACAACAGTCTCAGATTGATGAAATTTTAAAGAATCAAGCTTCTCATCAAAATCAACTCAATGAGATCCAATCCTCAGTGGAATTGCTTGTCTCTCTTTTATTACCTGCTGATGCCAAAAAGGGGGAGAAAGTAATTAAGTCTAAATGCAAACCTGATAAGACACTGAAGAAAAAGGATGATGGTAATGACCCGGGAAACTCTGGAATGGGTGGAGGTCGTGGTCAAGGTGGAGGTCTCTCATCAAGTAGAACTGGATCTACAAGACATAGAACAAGTTCTGATACTGGGAAACGAATAACTTATGATACTGGTAAAAGGATAAGTTCTGATGAAGTTTTGGAACTTGATGAAGAAATTTCAAGACAGTTATTTCTGAAAGAAAATCCAGGAATGGACTTTGAGAGTCTAATGGAAGAAGAAGTAAGACTTAAGTTAGAAAAGGTCAACTCCAAATCTGAAGCTTCTGTTATTAAAAAGAAACTTCCTACGGCTAAAGGCATTGTGATAAAAGAAAGGACAAATCCTATGGAAACCAAGGCCAAATCACAATTGCAAATAGATCCAAGGTCCAAGGGCAAAGAAAAAGTTGGTGAACCTGTAAAGGTTTATGTGCCTCCTATGGATGAAGAAATTTCTGTTGAAGATGCTGATCTTACTCTGACTTCAAGGAAGATTTATAAAACAAACTCTGTCATGGCTCAAGTTGTTCAGAGTCAAGATATAGTTAGTTCTGATATAACAATGAAGCAAGCAACCTCTGACATAGCTCAATTTGGCTTGATATCAGAAGATAAGTAAAAGGAAACCTCTGACATTGCTCATGTTAAATCCTCAAAGTTACTCATATCAGGATTCAATAAAGCCAAACAGACTCAACATTTGAAGACTACAGCAAGTGGTTTTGAAGCAAGAGTGGTTACTGGAAAGGAAGCAAGAGATAAATCTGGATTGGGTAGTGTTGATGAAAGAAGAGTGCAAAACATAACCAATGATCCAACTTCCTTAAGTGAACCAGGTATTGGAGCAACTCCTGAAAGATTGAATCAACTAGAATCTGTACAGATGGTCTACCATACCTTCTTGAAAGAACACATCTTGTTATATTTCATGACATATGGAAGGGTTTACCATATAAGGGAAAATGCTATACGACTGAAGTATTTTGAGGAACTAAAACATATTTTATTCTTACTTCAAGTGAATAACAGAATAACAGAAAGTGCTACAAATTATTTGAAGACTCAAATTCAGAGACAGAAAAGGCTTTATTCTGTAAAGTCTGACAGCACATAGTGTCCCAAGTACAGAGATCACAAATGTGATATTGTTGATATGAAGCCTAATACTGCAAAGATCAGAACATATCTTGGTATTAAGGGACTTGAATTCAATCTAGAGTCTGACAAAGCCTATGTCATAAGACTAGATCAGGAGTTGAGAAAAGAAAAAATTAATGATCTCAGATATGCTATCTTCCAAACTGGTGAAGATACTGCAGAACTCAAAGATGCTAAAAGGAGGATGATTGATGAACTCAGATATGCTGAGAGATGTTTGTTAAAGAACTATCTCAGAACAACTCCTAACATCGAAGAGATCAAAAAGTGAAGCCAAGTCAAGATCTATAACTGCTCAAATTCTGATGTGTATACAAACTGAAGTTGTTATCAGAAGTTAAAGTTGGTAAAGCTTTAAGGACTATAAGTTGTAGTTATCTAGTCAAATTCTCATGCATTTGTACTTAATGTTTTTGACATCATCAAATATCTGTAAAACTTGTATATTATGCTAATTTACAAGTTGGGGAGATTGTTAGATATATTTGATAATGTCATTTCTAATATGTTTATGTTTAAACAGGATAAATCAGTACTTAACTGAAATCAGCACTTATACTGAAGTCAGAACTTAAGTTATCGGTACTTAAGGTTTAGGAGATATTTATCAGGAGATAATATCAGGACTTAAAGGAAACTTTCAGATAAGGAAGGCGGCTGATTGAAAGGAAAGAAGATCAAGACAAATGTAAGAAGAGATATGCATGAAGAAGGAATTCTGTGAAGAATGGAATACTTGCAAGAAAAGATAACTGATTGGTATATTTTAGGAAGCAAAATTATATTCCATATCAATTAGCGATTATCTTGTAACTATGTAGTATATAAACACAGATATAGGGTTTACACTATATGTGTTATCATTATTGAGAATATTATTCATTGTAACCCTAGCAGCTCTCGTAATATTTGTTCATCACTGAGAGATGACAGTTCTACATTGTAACAGAGTTTAATAAAGTTTGTTTTCTGTTACTTGTGTTCTTTGAATTCAATTTGATTGTGCTATACACTGTATTCAACCCCCTTCTACAGTGTGTGTGACCTATCATTATTTTTTTTGAAGTGCACTTTATACCCACTTTTAACAATTAAACGAAACAGCGCACGGGTGAAATTAATCCAGAAAATTTCCAAAATAATTTTAAAATTATCAGAAAATTATAAACTTAGTAAAATATGAATTTCGTGATTTTTGAATAATTCTGGAAATAAATATGGATTTTACAAATAAACACAATCAGAAAATCATTTAAGGTTAAATAATTAATGAAATATTGATTTCTAAATTTTATAAAATCCTAAAAATAATTATTGAAATTATAAAATTATAAAACCAATTTTAGAAACAATCCAGATATTTATGGAATTAAAACTGTAATAAAATCACTTTTAAAAGCATAACAAAACCATATATCTCAATAATAAATCACACAATCCAACCCTGATATCAATAAATCACAGATAAATAGTAAAAATCAACACACTACTGCCAAAAATTGATACACACCTTTTATTTAACTATTTATTCAATTATTACACTTTTAAAATATTAAAAAAAATACACGAGTCGTTATATCCTTTCCCCCTTAAAAAGATTTTGTCCCCGGAATCTGGCTTAACTAAATACATGAGGATATATATCAAGCATGTCTGACTTTGATTCCCAAGTAGACTCTTCTACTCGAGTATTTCTCCATAAAACTCTCACTATGGGGATCGACTTATTCCTAAGGACTCGCTCCTTACGGTCTAAGATTTGGATTGGTCGTTCCACGTAGGACAAATCTGGCTGAAGCTCAATGGGTTCGTACTCTATAACTTGATTTGAATCAGGGATATAGGGCTTCAACATGGATACGTGGAACACATTATGAATGTGCTGCAACTTTGGTGGTAACGTTATCTCGTAGGCAACCTTCCCTACCTTTTTTAACACCACAAGTGGTCCTATAAATCTGGGGCTAAGTTTACCTTTCTGACCAAATCGCACTAACCCTTTCCAATGTGATACCTTTAGTAACACCAGTGCTCCTATCTCGAAGTGCATATCCTTCCTATGCAAGTTTGCATTCTTTCTTTGCCTATCCTAGGCTGCTTCTAGCGGTTTTCCAATCAATGCTACTGCATCTCTGGTCTGCTGAACCAGCTCGGGGCCTAAAACTTTCTTCTCTCCTACTTCATCCCAATACAATGATGATCTACACTTTCGTCCATACAAAGCTTCATAAGGTGGCATTCCAATGCTTGCATGATAGCTGCTGTTATACGAGAATTCAATCAAGGGTAGGTGTTCGTCCCAATTTCCCTTAAAATCCAAAATACAAACTCTCAACATATCCTCGATGGTCTGAATTGTTCTCTCACTTTGACCGTCTGTCTGAGGACGATAGGCGGTGCTCATATTCAACGTTCCTAAACACTCTTGGAATTTGGTCCAAAACCTAGAATTGAACCTCAGATCTCGATCTGACATAATGGACACAGGAACCCCATGTTTGGTCACTATCTCATCCAAATACAACTTAACTAACTTTTCCAAGGAATACCTTTCGTTGATCGGAAGAAAATTCGTTGACTTGGTCAACCTATCAATGATTACCCAAATGGCATCGTGATTTGCTCTCGTTTTTGGCAATCCCACTATAAAAACCATTGCAATCTCTTCCCACTTCCACTGGGGAATCTCCAAGGGTTGTAACAATCCACTCGGTCGTTGATGTTTAGCTTTTACTGTCTGACACACGTGATATTTGCTAACCCAATTGCCAATATCCTTCTTCATTTCTGGCCACCAAAAGCTTCTCTTCAAGTCTTGGTACATCTTAGTACTACCGGGATGGATAGAAAACTTAGAGTTGTGCGCTTCGTGTAGTACTTCATTCTTCAGTTCCTTCACATTAGGAATCCAAACCCTGGAATAAAATCTAAACAAACCTTGGCTATCCTTTTGGGTACACAACTATTCTCCTGTCAAAGTATCCAACTCCTATTCCATAACTCCTTCTTGACACCTTTTGATCTTTTCCATCAACGCTGGTTGAAAGGTAATCTCATACAGTTGCTCCCGACTTCTACTTGGTACTCGAACTTCAATCTCCATCTTTTCTAAGTCTCATGCCAACTCATCTACAATCTGAACCATATTCAACTTTTCTTTTCTGCTCAAGGCATCAGCCACCACATTGGCTTTTCCTGGATGATAGTTAATAGGACAGTCGTAGTCCTTGATTAATTCCAACCACCTTCTCTATCTCATGTTCAAATCTTTCTGCGTAAATATGTACTTCAAGCTCTTATGATCCGTGTAAATAGCGCACTTCTCTCCATACAAGTAATGACACAACAACTTCAGAGCAAATACTATAGCTGCCAACTCAAGATCATGGACTGGATATTTCTGCTCGTGAGGCTTAAGTTGTCTAGAGGCATAGGCGATAACTTTGTCGTGCTACATCATTACACAACCTAAACCTTTCAAAGAAGCGTCGCTGTAAATCACAAAGTTTCTCGTTTCATCTGGCAATGCTAGTACTGGAGTTGTCACTAACCTCCTTTTCAATTCTAGGAAACTTTCTTCACACTTTTCCGTCCAAATGAACTTCTCATTTTTCCTGGTTAATTTGGTTGATGGGGATACAATCTTAGAGAAATCCTTTACAAACCTTCGGTAATATCCGACTAATCCAAGAAAACTTATTATTTATGTCGGGGTCTTTGGTTGCTCCCACTTGGATATGGCTTCAATCTTTACAGTATCTACCTTGATACCTTCCTTACTCACCACATGTCCAAGAAACTGCACCTCTGTCAACCAAAACTCACATTTAGAGAACTTTGCATACAATTGCTTTTCTCTCAACTTGTGAAGGGCAATCCGTAGATGCGTTGCGTGATCTTCTGGAGTCTTTGAATATATGAGGATGTCATCAATAAATACAATAAAAAACTTTTCCAAGTACTCCTTATACACCCATTTTATTAAATCCATAAAAGACGCTGGCACATTTGTTAATCAAAACGACATCACTAAGAACTCGTAATGGCCATACTTTGTTCTGAATGCAGTCTTGGGGATATCTTCGGGCTTTATCTTCAGTTGATGATAGCCAGACCTTAAATTAATATTTGAAAAATAACATGCCCCCTTAAGCTGATCGAACAAATTTTCGATGCATGGCAAATGATATTTGTTCTTTATCGTCAACTTATTTAGCTCTTTATAGTCAATGCACAACCTCATACTTCCATCCTTCTTCTTTACAAATAATACTGGAGCACCCCACGGAGAAACACTGGGTCAGATAACTCCCTTATCTAATAGTTCCTGAAGTTGTTTGGCCAATTCTTTCATTTCCACTGGAGTCATTCTGTATGGGGCTTTGGAAACTGGTTCGGCTCCTGGAATTAAATCAATGGAGAATTCGATCTCTCGATCAGGTGGTAATCCTGGCAATTCTTCTGAAAAGACGTCGGGAAATTCTCTTACTATGGGAATCTCATCCAAAGTAGGGGTCTCTTTCTTCGTATCCACCACATGAGCCAAATATGCTTCACACCCTTGCCGCAATAATTTCTTTGCTTATATATTGAAAGAAACTTATGTCTTGCCTCTATCCTTGATAACTGATCCTTTTATTATCTGGGTTATACATAACAACTCTCTTTTTCTTTTAGTCGATATTTGCCTTATACAAAGACAACCAATCCATGCCTAGAATAACATTGAAGTCTCCTAACTCAAAAGGTAATAAGTCGGCAGGGAAAATATATCCTGAAATATCTATGGAGCACTTAGGACAGAATTAACTTATGGGCATTTTATCCTTATTAGCCACCTCTACGGTCAAAGGTTCATCTAAGTCTTCTAACATCAATTACAATTTATTCACACGGTTCATAGATATAAAAGATTTGGACGTTCCCGAATAAAATAAAACGTTAACATGTACGGAATTAAGAGAAAACGTACCTGCAACTACATCAGAATCATGAGCTGGCGATTTCTTGGTCATCTTAAAGGTTCTAGCTCTAGCAGTACTGGTTGCGGGTCCTTGGGACATGCTCCTTCCAACACTACCTTGGGTCACTGATTTGCAATTCCTAGCAATATGCCCCACTTTGCCGCAACTAAAATAGGTTACTCCCTGGGTCTCAGACTTGCACTCCGTGGAATAATGACCCTTCTGGCTACACTTAAAATAGTTGATATTTTCTCTGCACTGACCACCGTGCTTCTTTCCGCATGTCTTACAGTCGATCACTGGTTTGCTAAACCTTATTGGGGTAGAACTAACTGAAGTGGTATTGGGCCTAGCCTGGGGGAAATTCTGTCTCCTGAACTTCCTATCCTTATTCCTTCCGAATTGACGCTAAAATTTCTGACTTACTCCTCCTGATTCTGACCTAACAAGTCCACCATCAAACTTCCTCTTCTTCTCACCTGCTCCTTAGCAGCTAACTTCTGGTCACTTTCTATCACTAAGTCAGCCTGAACTACCGAAGTATATGTCTTGAGTTGTAATTAGGCTACAACTCCACTCCTTATCTCTGGCTTCAACCCTTGTTGAAACCGCTTCGCTCGCTGAGCTTCCGAACTCACATACTCTGGTGCTATACGGGCCAACTCCATAAACTTTGCTTCATACTCTGTGACACTCCTGTCTCCTTACTTCAATTCCAAAAACTCCATCTCCATTTGACTCTAGAGACAATCCGGAAAGTATTTTTCCAAGAACAGTTCTGTGAATCTGGTCCATGGGACAGGACCTTCTCCTTTTAATGCTCGCGTAGACTCCCACCAATAGTTCGAAGCATTCTTCAGAAAATAACTACCATAATCTGTCTATAAATCCTCACTCACCTTGGTCAGTGCAAACGACTTCTCCATTTCCTTCAACCATATCCTGGCAGCAACAAGATCCCCTTCACCTTTAAACTCTGGGGGTTTCACTGTCTGGAAAGACTTAAAACTAACAACTTGGTTTATCCCCCTAATCTCATGCTACTGCTGGATTTGAAGTTGCTGCTGTTGGATTTGCTGTTGTTGTTGTTGTATGAGCTGCTGTTGTTATTGTTGTTGTTGTTGTAATTGTTTTTACTGCTGCTGGAATTGCTGTTGCTGTTGGGCCATTTGAGTAGACTGCTGATGCCACAAATCCATCAATTCACTGATGGAGGGATCCCCAGCAGATCCGTTATTGGGTTGAGAATTCTTCTTTAGTGGCATTCTCTTGAAACATAACAGTCATATATAAGAAAATGGATTGCTCCAAGCAGTTTATACATATGCATCAGGAGAGTATTGCCACTAAGACAATATCCTCATCCTCAGTTTAATTGGATCCATCCTGAGTGAATGATCATAATCTAGAAATGCCAGCAATAGAAGCAACAATAATAGTAACAACAATAATAACAACACACAAGTATATAAAAACTGAACATCAAAATAAAGCAGCTACTATATAACAACCAACAGAAATCCAACTGATACAACTGAAATCCAACTGAAAAGTAATCATCCGTATACACATTAAAACTGGCTATCATAGCAGCCTCCGCTTACTACAAACTACCACAATATAATGTACATATATAAAGAAAATAACTACAGAACTCCTGGAAGCCAACTCTGAGCTATGTATCTCTCTGCTGCAACCCTGGTCTAACCACTACCACTGCCACCAATAGAACCTAACTCAAACACCAACCAGTTCACCAGGTCCTGATACTGAATGGCTCTAAGCTCTGAGATAATAAAGCGGTCAATGGATCTAGCCCTCTCAACAGGAGTCTGGGTCAAAGATCGTATACAGGCTTGCACATCAGGGAAAAGGGGCAGGGATGCCCTGGAAAGGTCCAACTGGTATCTGGTCAAGCTGAGCAGGAAGCCCAGGACTCTGCTCTCGAATGAAAGATCTATCCACCGCTTGGTGAACATGAAAGGGAATCGGGGAAGAGGTACCTCTAGGGGCAAAGGAAGGAACCGAAGGTCTCAACGAGGAAGAACTAGGACCACAACCGGGAGGAAAATCCCTAACAGCAGACACAGACCTACGTACCCAGCAAGGACGGGCACTCGGTCCAGGGATTTCCCTCGGTACAAAGGAAGGAACTGGTAGGGGAGGCATAAGAGTCTCCTCAGCTACAACATTTATGGTCCTCTCGGAGTCAGAGCTATCCGAGTCTAATGGGTTCTCCCGGGATGGAGAACTAGAGATCACAATAGGCCACTGCCATTAGGATAAATATACAGGAAAGACACAGCAAGGTCAAGGCAGTTCTATCAAAATATTTAATGGATGCCAGGGTAACACCGTCGGAACTCTCGACTGACTCTAATGGTTTGCTCCTCTATATGAGTTGCTGACTCAAACCTTAAGACACAATTTTATATTTTTTTAACTCAATCCCTAACCTGGATCAGGGACTTGAACCTGTAGCTCTGATACCAATTGTGACGGCCTCAACCCCCGGGTCAGGAGTTGACGTCATCAAACACAAATACTAGAAATATAAACAAGATTATTATTAAAATAAACCAATTCGACCCCGAACCAAGATCTGATCTAGGTTTTAGTATGATCCAGGCTACACATTATTACAAACCATTTATTCAAAAGTCTGACACACACTAACTTATTCAGCAACTCATCAGACTGCACGTGGCCTGATACTAACTACCTCTGAGGAGACGGTTCCTGAAGGGGCTGAAACAGGGTTCTGCCAAGGTCTGATTATTCTTCTAGGCATCTACGATATATATATATATATATAACATGTTGCAAAGGTGAGCATAATCGCTCAGCAGTACCAATATATGAATAACAAGATAAAAACAGTAAACAATGATAGGAACAGAACTGTAATCATTCGAACAATATTATATAACGAAAAGCTGAGATAACTGGATATCACTGACTAACATGCTTTTAATAAAACAAATGTAGTAGTGTGTTGTGTAAGTACCAGAGTCCAATTTTAGCATGTTATTCACATTTATAAAACCACTATATATTTTACTTATACCCTTACGAGAATCACAAAGCCAAATCAGATACGTAATGGATATGTGAAGACAACTGATTAGGCTATCAACCCCAGACGGCTCTAACTGCCATCCCATTTACCTGTTCCGGAACTCAGAGACTAGCTATGTCTCTAACCTACTGGACTAATCGGTTATATAGTGCGCGCAACCAAATTAGCCTCTTACGCCACCTCAATAGGCCTACTCTGGCCCCTATGTATCCCATATCTGATCGTTTTATCCAGTTTTTAAAACACTTGTACCTATCTCATTTCCAAAACCGTTCATTTTAATAGCACACATATAAAATCTAGTTCACAAATCATTTCATTCGAGATAGGTACTTTTCCCCAAAACAGGTTTAAAACAGTGATTTATAACTACAGGGGATACGTAACTTAAAACGTTTATGTTCCTTTACGAGAATAAAATAACAGTTTATTCATACGTACAGAACCATAAAAGAATGCTCAGGGTACTTGCCTTGCAACGCTTTTGGAAACCCTAAGTAGCTTTTACGCTGACTTCGGTCTTGGCGAAACTCGAATGGGATCTACAAATACAGAATACCCTAATCATTTATATCGACATGCTTGATATCCTCGAACCCTAATAACCCAATTTGATAACCCGACTCGTATATTATTTATAAACGTAATCACGTTATCCGTATTCAAATAAGGGTAAAATGTTTAATTTAATAAAGTACGTTTTCTCGTATGTGTATATGCATTATCTTACGATAGATGCATGTTGGTTAATTAGCAAATGTGCGATATATTGAAGCATGCTGATATGATATATATATGCATGCCTGTTTCGTATTCTTCCCATATATATCTGTTGGTTCAGTTGATAATACCTATGCTACAGAATAGCGGTAATTTGCATATACCCTTAGTATAGGGACCCAAAGGTGAAAACATTTTCTAAAACCGGGAGTCGAGGATCCCGAGTAGATTTTATATATATATATATATATTTATATATATATATGGTTATAGCTTTCCAAACTATTAATCGAATAAGGTTTATTCGATAACTTTATTTTATTTAATGAATATTATTTGAATATTAATCCGAGGACTTATGACTCCATTATTTTATTATTGAATATTATTTCGAATATTCATCCGAGGGCTTATGACTCAGTTTATATTATTTAATGATTGTTAATTGGATAGTCATTTGAGGATGTATTGACTCCTTTATTTTATTTAATGAATATTATTTATAATATTCATTCGAGGTATTATGACTCCGCTTATTATTTAATAATATTCTTTATTTTATTAAAGAATAATGTTTCAATAATCAAACTTATTTTCGATTATTCAAATAAAAATAGTACTTTCATATAAGTATATCTTTGGTTATTTAATATCCATTTCAAGTATAAGTTTTAAAACTTCTACTTCGATTATTTTTATAAGATTATTCTCTATGGGAATATTATTTAAATAATAATATTCAGATATTTTCTAAATATATTGGGACTGATTTACTTCATTAAATCAGCATTACTCCAAACACTCTTTAAAGTGTTTTCGAGTCTTCAAAATGATTTTAAAAGTTAGAGTGGATCCCAAAACTCATTTTTATATTTAAGATCTTCCTTTCAAAGGGGATTTAAATACTCGCTCAAAACCTGGGGGGATCTAGCTCTGTGGTGCATTTTACATTCGCAACGTGGTTGCTGTTTTGAGAAAACAAATGAATTGATTACTTACCCAACGTTCGGGAAGTAAGCCCATCTAATTGAGTCGGCATAAGCGACAGGCCGGGGTACGGTCTATCAAAGTGTAAGTGGCTGGGTGGCAGTCCATCAACGCGTAAGAGGCCGGGTGGCGGTCCAGCACAAGGTCCTTATGTGGCCAGGGTGATGACTGGTGGGGGATTCATCCATCTACTAGTAGAAAAGGTTACTTATTGGTATCTTTGCCTGATCAGCAAGATATCAGGTTTATGCCAAAAAATTTCTTTTCTTTCCAAATTCATTGGATATTGCAACTCTGTTCATACTTTACATGACAGAGGTTTTCAGGAAATGTATGAGAGATATATATATAGGTGTATATATATATCGGGACTTAATGAAGTATCTCGTAACTTCATTTCATTCAATAATATTTCAAAGATTGAATCTATTCAAGTATTATCTTGTAGTCTCATCTATGGGATGAACTTTTGAAACTAATTATAACTTGAACGGTGGTAGTTCAAGTAGTATTTGGAAAAGATATAAGTATATTGGAGTATCTTGTAACTTCATCTTTTAAACTTATATCTAGTAAATGATTATCTTATGCATGTCAAAGATTTTCAGTAAAACGTTGAGACAAGGTTAGATATATGAAATCACCTTGCAACAATATTTTTATACAGTTATACACTGGAACTCTGTGTGTATTATGCATGGAAGAGGACTTCCAATATTTGGAAAAGTATATATGTATATATATACTGAATATTTTGTGACTTCATCGCATTAAGATATTAACTTGGTTCATTTCTTCTTAACCAAGACTTTCTTGAGTACTATGAGAATGCTCATATATTGTAAATTATTATACATATTATTTCGGTGGGCTTGTTGCTCACCCTTGCTTTCTTCTTTCATCACAACATCAGATAGATAAGATGAACAGGACCAAGCTCCCAATTCACAAGCGGATAGGAAACGTTCTGCAGCTTTCGGGAAGCGTTGAGGCCGCTGTAGCTGAGGTAGAAATTACCAATAGGCTAGGCTTTCAACTTTTGATGTACCAGATTATGTATATTTATGAATTGTAATAATGGCAAAGAAATGTAAATTTATTCAGAAACCTTTTTAAGGTGTATTGGCATATAAAGGTGGAATAAAATGACTTGTGATTATTTTTGGATATTCATCTCTGAGACTATAACTTGTGGTGTTTTTGTTTATTGTGGGGTCACAGTACAGAGTAGTTGATAATTTATTAAGATTGGGTGTTATTAAGGGAAATAGAACTCGTGACAACCCGGATCCCCGACCCCGGATTTGGGGGTGTTACAGAAATGGTATCAGAGCTAAGCGTTATAAACCTCAGAAATGATGTGACGTTAAGATAATAAGTTCACTAAGATAATAAGAACTCTTGCCAAGTTCATAGTCGGGCTACCTAACGTAGTACTGACAATTAAAACCCTTACGGGAACCCTTATAAATATCGTGATAGTAACATAGTTCGTTCTCGTATAGGGCAGCGGGGCACCGAACCCTGAGGTTCAGGAGCATCAGCATGAGGATGTTTTATTACAAGTTGGAGATCAAATTGTGAATCCGATGGAGTACCCTAATGAGGGACCGGATGAGATTCATATTGAGAATGAAGAGAGGACCGTTGAGGAATTGATGACCGTAGTCAGGGCGACTACCAGAGCAAGAATGGCCGCGAGGATGGCACTAGAGGATGAAGAGTTACCAAGGGCACAAAGGTTAATGAGGGCAGAAGGAGTGGGGCCTTCCACGACACCAATTATACCAGTATCAGACCCTCTTCCAGAGGTTCCTGTAGACATCCATGAGGTTCCACCAATTCCTGTTCCATCCCCGGTACAGAGCCCAGCACCTACTGAGGAAATGCCACCTTTATCTCCTGCACCATTGTCACCTGATACCATGCTTGGTTATCCATTTGGATCTCCTGGGTCTGCACCACCTGCACCCCATGGACTGCTAGATGCTACCACTTAGGCTTCTCTTATCGCCAATTATCATATGACTTTGGGTGGCCTGTCTGAGGCCCGTAATGTTAGGAGTGATCTGTTGGATCGACTTACTACACTGAGGATTGAGGGTGGGGTACTTCCGGCAGGATTAGCTCATAGCATGGAAAGGATTGAGGCTACCACCCGTGTTACAGCTAGAGGCCATCTTGAGGGTCAGATTGATCCAGCTCTACTTGCAACTATCCTAGACCTCATCACCGCTTTAATGGAGCAGGTTAGGGATGTCGTGCGTGCCCGCATTTCTTGATCCATGGTAGTGTGCAGAGCCAGAGCAATCAGACAAGAATTTCATGTAGCACCGCTTTTAGAAGGATTAGCCTAAGTTATGAATGATTAGTTTTAATGACTAGATGATTATCTATGGTAGTACTTTTGGGATAGAAACGATCAGATCAAATGATGTAATTCTCTTTAATATGTTCAGTTGTTGTACCCTCGAACCAATGGTTATGTATATATTCGTTAATTTCAGTTCAGATCAGTTCGTGGTGATAAGTTCATATTGTTAATTGCACTATTAACACGTAAGAGGGTGCCATGAAGTTTATAGAACTTGAAAATTCATAATTTGCAATCGTGCAAGGACTGAACGGGGGAAAGACTTAAGCAAAGTAAGTAAGACAAATATCCAGAGATTCTCAAAAAATTTCCATGTAATATGCCCCCACAAGGAATAAGATTAGGGGCAAACCTTGAATGTGATAATCAGGGAGGTCGCAATTAAGATATAAGGAACCCAGAATATAATGAAGTGGAAAATGAAGATTTTAAATTAAAAAGATGATCCCAATTATGGGGAATAGGGAGAACTATTTAGACTGAGAAAACAGAAGTCGAGCAAGATAGGAAGAACCGGAATGGTACTCCTATTGGGCAATCCATGGACCTGCCTAAAACAAAACTTATACTTTTACCCCTAACCACCACCTTGAGGAAACAATGTGGTGTGAAATTCTTTCAGGACCTTTAAGTCGCTAAGCTCTCAGAGTTTCAAGGAACAAGCTGACCCAGTCGAGGCAAGAGCCTAGCTAAATGAAATATAGGAATCATTTGAGATTCTAAATGATTGATGAATCACAAAAGACTGTTTTTGTCACTTACCCTCCTAAGAGGGAGGCCACCCGCTGGTGAAAGGCCAAGGAAGGCACGGAGCAAGAGATTATAATAAACTGATTTAAGTTCAGTCAATTATTTTCAGGAAAGTACTTCCCAAGGTTATGGAGATAGTGTAAAAGCTTTAGAGCCAGAACAAAGGCAGACGAGTATGATGAATTATGAATCTAAGTTGTAAAAGTTATCAAGATTCGTTCTGAGGACACGAATCCAGAATGACGGGATATTTGAAATCAATGCTTATGTTGTGTTGGTTCATGAAATAATGACAAGAGAAAGGAAAATAAAAAGAAAATGAAGTGGAAAGGAATATAAAGGCAATAGAGTTTGAGGTATGATAAGGGAGTTGGGTATGAGGAAACCCTAAAGACTCGTAGCAATAGAAATAGAAAAGTATGCATTCATCAAGATGAGGGTGATTCACCATAAGTTAAAATTGATGGTTGAAGGCATAAGAGATAGATATATTTTATCCCCTGTAAGTTGGGAGGATTCGAGGAAACCTTGAGATAGTTCGAAGGATAAATAATGAGATGCGGATAGATTGAGGAGACAAGGAAGTAAGAAAATTAGGAGAATTGGAGGAAGGAAGTGACCTTCAAGAATGTGAAGTGTAAGACCGGTGGCTTGATACCCAGAAAGGGAGACACAAGGTATGAAAGATATCCCAACATTGAGATGACTGTTGAGATAAACAACAAAAGTAAATAAGGAATTATTAAGAAGAAGTTCACGTTGAACACGACCAATATCTTCCAGAACATCCTTGTTATCGTTACCAGATTAGGCAAGAAAAGCGGATAACCGTTGTTATCTGTTGGAGGCCATTTTGATTAACCTCATTTTGTATACAGATGTTATTGTGAAATTAGGCATATATTATCGAGGTGGGAGTGATTGAATAAGACACCCTTATCAGGTATATATGACTTGATTTATCCATGGAAGGATGTAGGTACCTTTTTAAAGTGGAATTACGGATAGAACATCGGTAACTTAAAATGAATCCTAGGGGAATGCATAAAGGTTGGCATTTCACCCTTAATAGGGACAGTATGAGTTTTGACAGTATGATTTGGAAAGGGTTAAGGTAACAACAACCTTTAAGAATCAGTGGTGAAATTTTTCAGAAGTATATAGACAATGGTTTTAGTATTAGTAAATGGTATTTTGATATGCCCTGTATCTAGGGAATACAGGAGGAACGATTCAAGGATAACCTTAGAGGTTTTACAAGGAGGAAGGTAAAATTCAAAATTTTCAAGAATAGAAATGTTGATAAAGGAAATATGACGTAATTATATTGATGCCAAGTGAGGCACGTGTTAAACCACGAGAAGGTATGGATCGAACCAGTAATGGTCGAAATTGTTCAGGGCAATTAGGACTTAAGATAAAAGATATTCTAATTATGATTGAGAGTCAGTCATGACAGTGATTAACCTCTAAAGTCTGAGGGGATAACTTATGGAAAAATGGTAAATTTTTTTTTACTCATCAGATTTTAAGGAAAACATCTTCACATAAGCTGTGATTGAAATAAGGTAGAAAATTTATTTGGAGGTGGTTAAAATGACATTGACTGTAAGGAATTTTAATATCAGGAAAGGCCAAAAAGGTGGCCGATACTTTAAAGGTAAGAGGATAATTATAGGCGCTTGTGCCAAAGGAATACAGTGATGATGGTTAAAGCTATGCAGGTTGTATTATGGTTTGGAAGATTGACATTCCTTCTGATGACTGTGCAATACCCAACCATAATAGTGGTTGGTAAAGGTTTAATTCGTGTAATCGCCATGAGCGGGCTATCTATCTCAGATGGTACTATCTTGAGAATAATCCAGGACCATATTTCAAAAAAAGGACTAAACGAACCTTTGAGTTAAGTCTTCTATCGAAGGCATATGATTAAGAATGGTATTAACCTGCTATCATTGCTTTGACTGAAACTCTTCTGCAATTTTATCTGCTTCATGTCATATATGTATGTCAGGATCAGGAGTGTTCTTCATGAATCATGAATGGTGATTATGTTACCTCCTTAGAAGAATTTTATACGACATATATGGACTCCGTATGGTTAGATATTAAGATTTCATGGGAAATGAATGACGACAGTAAGTCAGTGGTGGACCATAATAGTGTAGCAATGATTCTGCGAGTAATGAGTCGATTACAACCATGAGAGTTGTATTGGAATGGATGTTGAGATTAAGTACCACTAATTGGGTCGTGGTGGCATATAAGTTATCATTGATAGACTAATTAAGTAGAGTATCTACCTATTGAATATTTATTCCCTCTTATGAAAAGAGAGTCGTATTACTATATGAGGAAGGTTACGGTGAAAGCATAGGATTCTAGTAACGATGATGTCTAGAATGAGATCCCAGATTTGATTTTCGATATCGAGGGAGTTTCAAAGGTGATTGTGTATAAGCTCGAGGAAGAGCATGGGTCCCTAGAATGATGGACGGAATAGCAAAAAAATATATATATTTAAGCATGCAAAATGCGATGCGATAATACTTGATGTTGATATAAATACATATATGTTTTGTTCTACTATGACAAACCTCTATAGTTCAGAGGTAGGTTCCAAGCCAGATATTTTGTGGCAGTATATTTTTTTCATATATACAATTCTCTTCAATTCTCTTCAATTCGTTCTTTTCTCTTCTTTTCATTTCATATAAACTGAGAAGAACAACCCTTCCAGAAGGGGAGGTATTGCCGAATGACTATCTATCTGTGTGATAGAAGCCTAGTAGGATACCACATGTTGTTTAATTGCTTGTCAAGTACTAAAGGCTGGCCACCTTCTGTACTAACTATGCAATGTAACAAGTGTTCATGATCATAGTGATCTCTCAATAAATTCTTTTACTTCTATACGATGGATCAAGCTTCCAAAGATAGAAGCAGCTGAAAAAGGAGTAGTAAAGTTGTGGTGGTATTCGGAATGGAAACACATTCATGATACTAAGGGTGACGTGGTTATTAAAAGGTTATAGAACGCTAACGAGCAGAAGTATAACCAGTATAATATTAGGAACGGAAGGTAGTAGCGATTACGAACTGGAAAAGAATGGGTATTGAGAAGCAAAAGCTCTAATGCTAAAAGTATTATAATGAGAGTCTGTGCAATAGATTTGAAAGAAATTGGAATGATCACTTAACACGGATTGAGTTTCTTACGACAATAGATCATATGTCAGGTATCGAGATGTCGTCTTATGAGATTTTTGAGGGAAGACAATGTCGATCCCCCTTATGTTAGGATGAAGTTGTAGAGCGCAAGATGCTCGGACCCGCAGTAGTCCAAAGGACCAAGGATATAATAGACCTAACCAGAGGACGGCTGGTAGTAGCCCAAGATGGACATAAGAAGTATGTTGATTTGACACGAAAGGACAAGGAATAGGAAGTAGGGGACCTAGTGTTGTTATAGGTATTTCCTTGGAAAGGAAGGATGAGGTTCGGAAAGAAATGAAAGCTAAGTCCACGAATTGTTGGACCCTTGGATATATTAAGACGTATTGGGGAGATAGCATATGAGCTAGCCCTAACCCCGAACATGTAGCAGGTCGTAACGTGTTTCACGTATCAATATTAAGGAAGTGTAATTCAGATGCCAGATAAATAGGGGCATATGAGCGCATAGACATGCAACCCGACGTAACCTATATGGAGCAACCAGGAAGGGTTATAGAGTAAAAAAGGAACAAGTGCTTAGGAGAAGGATTATCAAACTAGGAAGAGTTTGGTGGTGGGACCACAATGTGGGAAAATTTACTCGAGAGTTAGAAAGTGTAATGCTAAGAGAGTATCCCTATTCATTTTCTATCTGATTTCGGGACAGAATCCTTTTAAGGAGGGGAGACTGTAATAACCCCAATTTTTGGAAATTTTTGAAACCCTTATGAATAGTGTTTTTGCTGAATGGGAAAACTTTTCATGCCACACTATGTAGGGGTTCTGGTATGGATATTTTGAGATTTTATTAGTACTTTATATGGGATATAAGTGTATGTAAAGATCGTCAGAATCCAAATTCCGAACACTTTGATTTTCCCGGAAATCCACTAGATACGGAAAGAATTGAGTATAAGGTAACAGGATAAAAAGGATTTAAATTAAAGGATTATAAGAGAGGATCATAAAAGGAATATAATATATTGAGAAAGGTTAAGGGGACCTAAGTAATAAGATCCCGGGTATGATCCCTCAAACGATAAACGAAAATGAAAGTTAAGCGAACCGTATAACAGATCAGCGGTCATTAGGCAAACAATTAGGAAGTTAATCAAAGGGATTAGAGAGGATGATGTCACCCAACCAATGAGAAGAGGACAAAGAGGGAAAGATGACATCATAGCATGACATAAGCATGACATGGGAAGGAAGGAGATGTGGTTGAATTAGAACCACACAAAGTTCAAGGCTGAAAAGGTAATTAACTAAAACAAAAACAAAACAACAACCAACCAAGCCAAATAATTCATTCTTCATCAAAACAAAAAAAAATGAAGGCATTATTTCTTCATTGCTCTCGGCTTTTACTATTGCAAAGGAAGAAGAAATTCAAAACTCAAGATCAAGGCTTCCTAAATTGGTAAGATAATTCCCTAATCATCCTTATGCATAGTTATGGCTATATCATGAGTTTAAGCACCCCATTCATTCTCAATCTTCTTCAATAAATCAATGAAGAAGACAATGAATAGTGACTTCAAGAATTTTAACTTGATTTTCTTGTTTTTCCTTTAAGATCAAAGCTTTCCTAAGACTCCTCAAGGCTTCTTAAGGCTTCCTAGCTACTCCCACCACTTCAAGGAAGGTATATCATCTCCAAACCCTAGATTCCTTTGTATTATAAGATGATTTTGATTATTATGGTGATGTAGTAGCTTAATGCATGTGGTTTAGAGTGTGGGTTGGAGTGGTAGTGAAATGGAATGGTGAATCTTGTTGTTTTGGTTAAAAGAACTTAAGTATAGTTAAATTCAAGCTTAGGCATAAGTATAAATGTTAATATTGAATTGATTGGGGCTGTTATGATGTGATAAGGATGGACTTTGGTTGTATGAATGGATTGAGGTGGAATTGTGATGGTTTTTGAATGGTTTAAAATTGGGAAATCGCGTAAACATAGCCATCGTAATGTCTGATTTACTTTAGACTGCTTTTGTTCATAACATTAGGACCCGAAAACCCCATGCTAGATGTTGACCATTTCCATGTTTAGATAGCTCATGTTACGAGCTTCGTTTTGATATGTAGTTCGTTCGATTCCGATGCACGGTTTAGGAGAAACGACCGTTTCAAGTAACGGCGTTTCGCGAACGAAACTTTTCCCCTCGCCTTACTTTGAAACATAGGTTAAAGACCAAAAAGGGTTAATTAATGTATGAAACAATTATGGTAAGTGTGTTAGGCAGTTGGTAAGGCACCCACGAAAGAATCTCCTTAAAACTCCTAATGGTTAATTTATTAAAAATGGTGGAGCCGAGGGTACTCGAGTGACTTAAGAGAATCAGTAAGCGCAAAACAAGCGTTATAATCTAAGTTAGTTAAAGTATAGATTTACAAGTGACTTTGGTTTAATTCCAACTTACTTGTTGTTTATAGGTTACCAGACTCGTCCCGAGCCTTTTATCACCCCCAGTCGCTCAGGCAAGTTTTCTATCCGTTATACTGTTGTTGTGATATATATGTGTATATGCATTATCTTGCGATAGATGCGTGTTGGTTAATTAGCAAATGTGCGATATATTGAAGCATGTTGATATGGTATATATATGCATGCCTGTTTCGTATTCTTGCCATATATATCTGTTGGTTCAGTTGATAATACCTATGCTAGAGAATAGCGGTAATTTGCATATACCCTTAGTATAGGGACCCAAAGGTGAAAACATTTTCTAAAATCGGGAGTCGAGGATCCTGAGTAGATTATATATATATATATTTATATATATATGGTTATAGCTTTCCAAACTATTAATCGAATAAGGTTTATTTGATAACTTTATTTTATTTAATGAATATTATTTGAATATTCATCCGAGGACTTATGACTCCTTTATTTTATTATTGAATATTATTTTGAATATTCATCCGAGGGCTTATGACTCAGTTTATATTATTTAATGATTGTTAATTGGGTAGTCATTTGAGGATGTATTGACTCCTTTATTTTATTTAATGAATATTATTTATAATATTCATTCGAGGTATTATGACTCCGCTTATTATTTAATAATATTCTTTATTTTATTAAAGAATAATGTTTCGGTAATCAAACTTATTTTCGATTATTCAAATAAAGATAGTACTTTCATATAAGTATATCTTTGGTTATTTAATATCCATTTCAAGTATAAGTTTTAAAATTTCTACTTCGATTATTTTTATAAGATTATTCTCTATGGGAATATTATTTAAATAATAATATTCAGATATTTTCTAAATATATTGGGACTGATTTACTTCATTAAATCAGCATTACTCCAAACACTCTTTAAAGTGTTTTCGAGTCTTCAAAATGATTTTAAAAGTTAGAGCGGATCCCAAAACTCATTTTTATATTTAAGATCTTCCTTTCAAAGGGGATTTAAATACTCGCTCAAAACCTGGGGGGATCCAGCTCTGTGGTGCATTTTACATTCGCAACGTGGTTGCTGTTTTGAGAAAACAAATGAATTGATTACTTACCCAACGTTCGGGAAGTAAGCCCATCTAATTGAGTCGGCATAAGCGACAGGCCGGGGTACGGTCTATCAAAGTGTAAGTGGCTGGGTGGCAGTCCATCATCGCGTAAGAGGCCGGGTGGCGGTCCAGCACAAGGTCCTTATGTGGCCAGGGTGATGACCGGTGGGGGATTCATCCATCTACTAGTAGAAAAGGTTACTTATTGTTATCTTTGCCTGATCAGCAAGATATCAGGTTTATGCCAAAAAATTTCTTTTCTTTCCAAATTCATTGGATATTGCAACTCTGTTCATACTTTACATGACAGAGGTTTTCAGGAAATGTATGAGAGAGATATATATAGGTGTATATATATATATCGGGACTTAATGAAGTATCTCGTAACTTCATTTCATTCAATAATATTTCAAAGATTGAATCTATTCAAGTATTATCTTGTAGTCTCATATATGGGATGAACTTTTGAAACTAATTATAACTTGAACGGTGGTAGTTCAAGTAGTATTTGGAAAAGATATAAGTATATTGGAGTATCTTGTAACTTCATCTTTTAAACTTATATCTAGTAAATGATTATCTTATGCATGTCAAAGATTTTCAGTAAAATGTTGAGACAAGGTTACATATATGAAATCACCTTGCAACGATATTTTTATACAGTTATACACTGGAACTCTGTGTGTATTATGCATGGAAGAGGACTTCCAATATTTTGAAAAGTATATATGTATATATATACTGAATATTTTGCGACTTCATCGCATTAAGATATCAACTTGGTTCATTTCTTCTTAACCAAGACTTTCTTGAATACTATGAGAATGCTCATATATTGTAAATTATTATACATATTATTTCGGTGGGCTTGTTGCTCACCCTTGCTTTCTTCTTTCATCACAACATCAGATAGATAAGATGAACAGTACCAAGCTCTCAATTCGCAAGCGGATAGGAAACGTTCCGCAGCTTTCGGGAAGCGTTGAGGCCGTTGTAGCTGAGGTAGAAATTACCAATAGGCTAGGCTTTCAACTTTTGATGTACCAGATTATGTATATTTATGAATTGTAATAAAGGCAAAGAAATATAAATTTATTTAGAAACCTTTTTAAGGTGTATTGGCATATAATGGTGGAATAAAATGACTTGTGATTATTTTTGGATATTCATCTCTGAGACTATAACTTGTGGTGTGTGTGTTTATTGTGGGGTCACAGTACAGAGTAGTTGATAATTTATTAAGATTGGGTGTTATTAAGGGAAATGGAACTCGTGACAACCCGGATCCCCGACCCCGGATTTGGCGGTGTTATAGTGCACATCAATGACATGGTCAAAACTCACTCTAAACCTCAGAGTTCGAGACTGATTTTCTACAGAAAATATAACTCTCCTTTCTCCAAGGTTTTGACTTGACAAACTCAACTACCAACAACCCAATACTCAAACCAAGACTTAAACATGGTAACCTACTGAACTAACTCCCTTATTCTCAAAATAACCTTGGGTGAGATCATCCTTACCTAAGGTACAATTATGGCAAAACAAAAGAAACTACACTTCACAACTCACAAATCTTCATGCTTTTGAAACAACAAGATATGCATTTTTATTAAAAGATAACCATGAATTATTACCATGCAACAAGAAGCATAAATCAATATTAACACATTATTCCTACTGAAATTAAGGCTCACTAACAAAATCTTTCCAAATGATCAAAATCTTATAACATTCTAAGAGAAATCCACATGCATGCATGTCTTCGGGTTTTGCAAACCAAAACAACATATTTTTTACTTATATTCTATCATAAAATTGACATGCAAGCCTAGCATAAGCTATACCTAGATGATCACTTAGCATGCAAAGAGTTTTATCAAATTTTCAGCATAAAATTCAAGTCATTATCACATAAACATGCAAAAATTGATTTAAGCAACAAGAATAGTCTTGAGGACCATTCATTCGGCTCCCATATGGTCATGGCCGAATGAAATGGATGGGAATGGCCATTTAATCATCAAGAGTTTCCCTCTCAAGACTTGGCACTTCTCCATTCCTTGTAGTCCTCTCAAAAATAACCCTAAACTCACAAAAATCAAGGTTGTATTTTGAGTTTCACTAAAACCTTTACATGCAACCTTTAAACTCAAACTTTTCACTCAACACTCTTTGAATTATGTATGATCAAGATATAGGAAGTAACATTACCTTTATTGGAAAGTGGGAGCTTGAATGAAGAATGAAGAAAAGGGAGGGGGTATGGCTTTGGCCAAAAAGCCGAGAGGAGAGGGGAGAGCCGAGAGGAGGGGGGGGGGGAAAGGAGGAGTGTGGAAATGATGGGGTGAAAGTGGAGTAATAATCATGTTAGTTTGGTTTTTATTTGACCAAAAGTGAGTGAATTTGAGATTTTACAAGAGTAACCTTCCAACATAGTTAGGTAGATTTGCATGCAAGGACAAAGTGGTAATTTGGTTATTAGAATGAAAGTGAGTGGGGTTGGAAATGTCTTCATTGCCCCTTAGTTGAATTGGAAGAGTATTTGCATGCAAGGGTAGCCATGTAATTTGCTAATTATAACAAATAAAATTTGTAAAGATTTATTTTTATAAAATAAAATACAAGTTCAAAAATTATAAAATTTATACCATAAATAACTTGGATTTTTAGAGACTTTATAAAATCATTTTCAAAATTTGTGAACAAAATACCTTTTAAAGGAAAAAATTTCCAAGGCTTAGAATATTCCTTATAAATCAAAAATAATGCAATTAAATAAACTCTTGCTTTGAAAAATCATATACTACATAAAGCAAATTTATAATGCAGAAATTTTTAACTCACACCAACGTACAATCATTGAATATATTTGCATTCGGCTTTATAATTGCACCAAATTCACAATTAATATTACATAAAATGCCGGTCGTAACATCCTCTCCCCCTTAAGGGATTCTGTCCCCCAGAATCTAAGAGAACAGATGAGGATACCGGGAACACATATCAGACTCTAACTCCCAAGTCGATTCTTCGACCTTAGGGTTCCTCCAAAATACTTTCACTAACTTTACCGACTTATTCCTAAGACTCTTTACTTGCCAGTCGAGTATTTTGATAGGTTGCTCCATAAATGACAGGTCTGCCTGAATTTCTACAGGTTCATATTCTATCACATGGCTAGCGTCAGGATTGTACTTCTTAAGCAACGACACATGGAACACATTATGCACATGCTGATACTGAGGTGGTAAGGCCAACTCATAGGCCACCTTTCCCACTTGACTCAATATTTCAAAAGGACCTATGTATCTAGGTGCTAACTTCCCTTTCTTGCCAAATCTAAACAACCATTTTCTTGGTGACACCTTCAACAAAACAGCTTCATCAATTTGGAATTGAACATCCTTACGCGCTGGATCCGCATACTTCCTCTGTCTATCTTGAGCAGCAAGCAACCTTTTCTGAATTAACTTGTCCGTGTCATGCAACTGTTGTACCAATTCTGAGCCGAGAATTCTTCCTTCTCCTACTTATCCCAACTTGTTGGTGATCTACACTCTCGCCCGTACAAAGCTTCGTATGGTGGCATGCCGATACTGGAATGATAGTTATTGTTGTAAGAGAATTCAATCAACGACAAGTGATCGTCCTAACTACCTGCAAAATCGATTGCGCAAGTGCGCAACATGTCTTCGATTGTTTGAATTATCCTTTCACTCTGGCCATCAGTCTGCGGGTGGTACGCCGTGCTCATATTCAACTTTGTGCCCAGACATTCCTGAAATTGCTTCCAAAATCTCGAGTTAAATCGGGGATCTCTGTCTGAAACTATTGATACGGGTACTCCATGCCTCAGTATGATTTTGCGCACGTACAGATGAACCAACTTGTCCAATGATGACTTCTCGTTTATTGGAAGGAAATGCGCCGACTTCGTAAGACGATCAATTATAACCCATATTGCGTCATGCCCGGATTTCGTTCGCGGTAGTCCTACTGATAAAGTCCATAGCGATATTTTCCCATTTCCATTCTGGAATCTTCAGGGGCTGAATTAATCCGCTTGGTCGTTGATGTTCTACCTTCACTTTCTGACAAGTATAACACTTCGCAACCCATTCTGCCACGTCTCGCTTCATATTTGGCCACCAAAAGTTCTTCTTTAAGTCTCAATACATCTTGGTGCTTCCCGGGTGGATTGAAAATTTCGAATTGTGGGCTTCATGGAGGATCTCATTCTTTAATTCAGGTACATGAGGAATCCATATTCTGGAAAAGAACCTTAGTATCCCTTGCTCATCCCTTTGAGTATTAATCTCCTCTCCAGATAACTGATTCTTCTCTTTCTCCATTACTTGTTCTTGACATTTCTTCATCTTTTCCACTAGTGTTGGCTGAAAAGTTATTGCGCGACAAACTTCCTCAACTTTTCCACAATCACAAAGTTCCAGTTCAAATCTCTTGATTTCTTCAGATAACTCTTTTGGTGTTGTCATCTTATTCAATCTCTCCTTCCTACTCAGAGCATCGACCACAACATTCGCCTTTCCAGGATGGTAATTTATCGAACAGTCATAGTCCTTGATCAATTCCAGCCATCTCCTCTGCCTCATATTGAGCTCTTTCTGAGTAAAAATGTACTTTAAAGTCTTGTGATTCGTGTAGATTTCACACTTCTCTCCGTAGAGGTAATGTCTCCAAATCTTAAGTGCGAACACTATGGCGGCTATTTCCAAGTCATGCGTCGGGTACTTTAACTCATGCGGTTTCAACTGTCTTGATGCATATGCGATCACTTTACTGTGTTGCATCAACACACAACCCAAACCCTTATGTGAAGCGTCGCTGAAAATTACAAAGTTCCCTTGATTGTCTAGAAGTACTAACACCGGAGTTGTTACCAATTTCTGCTTCAACTCTTGAAAGATATCCTCACATTCTGCACTCCATTCAAACTTTTGATTCTTTCTGGTTAACTTGGTCAATGGCGTGGCGATCTTCGAGAAATCCTTGACGAATCTTCTATAGTATCCGACCAATCCTAGAAAACTTCGCACTTCCGTAGGAGTCTTTGGCCTTTCCCAACTCATAACTGCCTCAATCTTTGCCGGATCCACTTTAACTCCTTCATTTCCAATGACATGTCCCAAAAATTGAACTTCCTTTAACCAAAACTCATATTTGGTAAACTTGGCATACAACTTTTCTTGACAAAGTATCTCTAATGCTATCCAGAGGTGCTGCTTATGTTCTTCTTCCGACTTAGAATAAATAAGGATGTCATCAATGAATACCACGATAAATTTGTCCAAATACTTCTTAAATACCCGATTCATCAGATCCATAAATGCAGCCGGAGCGTTGGTCAATCCAAACGGCATTACTAGGAATTCATAATGCCCATATCTGGTCCTGAATGCGGTCTTGGGAATATCTTCTTCCTTGATCTTTAATTGATGGTATCCCGATCTCAAATCAATCTTTGAAAAGCATTTTGCTCCCTTTAACTGATGAAAAAGGTCATCTATCCTTGGTAGCGGGTAGCGGTTCTTGATCGTTACCTTATTCAACTCCCGATAGTCTATGCATAATCGCATACTCCCGTCTTTCTTCTTTACAAACAGAACGGGTGCTCCCCATGGAGACGTACTTGGCCGAATCACTCCCTTATCTAACAATTCTTGTAGTTGGCTTGCCAACTCTTTCATTTCTGCTGGTGCCATCCTATATGGGGCCTTTGAAACTGGTTCCGTTCCTAGAGCAAGGTTGATCTTGAACTCGATTTGTCGATCTGGTGGTAAGCCTGGTAGTTCGTCGGGTGACACATCCGGGAACTCGTTAACTACAGGGATATCTTCCATGCTGGGGCTGCCTTTTTCCGAATCCACTACATAAGCTAGGAACGACTCACAACCTTTTCTAAGTAGCTTCTTAGCCTGAACAATTGTAAGAAATAGTTGCTCTTGCCTCTGCCCCTTAAATACTACCTTCTCTCCACTCTTCGTCTTTAAATACACTTTCTTGGTCTTACAATTAATCTGAGCGTTATTCTCTCTTAACCAATCCATTCCTAAAATTATGTCAAACTCTCCCAACTTGAAGAGTATCAAGTCGGATGAAAACTTATACCCCGAAATATCGATCTCACACTTTGGACAAAATTGATTCATATTTTTCTTCTCTTGGTTCGCAATTACCACATTTACTACCTCACTCATAATCATTTTATCACATTGGAGCTTATCAACAAAAGTTTCTGATATGAAAGATCTTGTTGCTCCCGAATCAATCAATACTTTAGGTTTGACATTATTGAGTAAAAGTGTACCTGCTATCACCTCCGAATTCTAAACAGCATCCTTCATCTTCAGATCAAATGTCCTTGTTGTTGCTTGCGGGGTTGGTGTAGGTGGTGGAGGTAATGCCAATACCTCGGCTGGCACGCTTGCACTAGCACTTGCCACATTCATCAGAGCTTTGACTGGTCCGGTTGCCTTGCACTCCCTAGCTATGTGTCCAGTCTTCCCACACTTGTAACACATAACTCCTGGCTTCGGCATCTTGCACTCATTCGCCAAATGTCCCTTCTGATTGCACCTGTAGCATGACATGCTCAGCTTATTACACACTCCGGGGTGCCTTCTTCCACAGTGCTTGCATTCTGGCCTCTGGAACCTGTTTTCTCCAACTTGCCCTTGGCTTGCCTGATTGTTCCCCTTTGATTCTTTCCTTTTACCCAAATTTCCTTTCTTTTGAAAATTTCCTCCCTTCTGGAAACCAATCCTCTTTATATTCCGATCTTGTGAACTTCCTGCTTCAGACTTTTCTCCATAAAATGGAACCTTCCTCTTCTTGTTATCCCTTTCCTTCCTTGACTGCGTCCCATTATTCTCAATCAGAGCAGCTTTCTGTACTACTCCCGTGTAAGTTTCAAGCTCAAACAGAGCCACTCTATCTCTGATCCAAGGCTCCAATCCTTGTTGAAATTTCTTTGCTTTTTCCTCCTCAGTGCTGGTATACTTCGTCACAAACCTTGACAATTCAGTGAACTTCTTTTCATACTCCAATACAGTCATGTTCCCTTGCTTCAACTCAAGAAATTTTAGCTCCATCTGATTCTGCATGTACTTAGGGTAATACTTGTCCAGAAATAACTTCTTAAATCTCTCCCAAGAAACCTGCTGAGTGACTTCCATAGCTTTTACTGATTCCCACCAATAGATGACTTCTCCCTTCAAGAAGTAAGTAGCATACGGCGTCTTCTGATCGTCTCCTAACTATACCAACTAAAAAGCCCTTTCCATCTCCTTGATCCATGTGTTAGCTATCACTGGATCAGTGGTATCATGAAATGCAGGTGGATTCACATTCTGAAAAGCCTTGAAAGTGACAATCTGTCTAGGTGGTACTGGTGGTTCAGGTGGTTGGTGTGGCTCACGGTTATCTTGGTTTTCAATTCGTTGTTGAAGAGTTAGTTGTTGTTGAGCTATAACATTGGTCTGCTATTGCAAGGTTTCCAGTAGTCGAAGAATGTTTGGGTCTGTGGTGGATGTGGTTGTTGGGTTCTTCTTTTTGGGAGGCATGATCCTGAAATAAGAGTTGTGTCAAAAACAGATATGAATGATAAAATGATTCGAGGGTATCGCATGGCATTCTTATTTTACATATGGGGTCAAGTTTCCAAATTAAGCAGATATGATGATAAAAAACGTAAAATAACAGTTGAGAGCAAATGGAACAATAGCACATAATTATTGAAATTTTAAAGGTCACAATACATAGGATTATGACAAAGTCTGATTCTAGGAATAACAGGCTTATTTAAAGGAAACAACGGAAACAACTAGGGATTCCACAGAGTCTGATGGTACAACAACATGAAAGGTGAACGGAAAGAACTAAGGCTCCACTCCATCTGAACGGGGCTTGGTAGTCTTTTCCTCTCGAAGCATCTTCACAATGTTCTAGAGCTCATCCGCCACCATCTGAATGACATACTGGCTGGTGCGGTCCCGGTGTGCTGGCATTTCCTCAAGCTTAGTGTTGACGTACTGAACCAAGGTCTCAAGTCTCGCAGTCATCTGCTCCTTGGGCTTCCCTTCGTAGTTTCGGTTGTCCGGATACACGTTCTTCAGTCGGTCTATCAGTCGGTCGTACTTGCCCTGAAGCATGTCGAACTCGCACCTCAACTCAGCATACACCATGAAAGCAATAGTGTTGTCCGAACTAGAGGATGACGAAGAATGCACCCTTTGCTGACAACCAATAAGAGGAGTATTAATAATAAATTTACTTATCCTACTCTCTCACATATTATCTATATCCTACACACATATCCTATAACCTATTTGGGCTGTCCAGGGACTCTAAACCGTAGCTCTCATACCAAAACCTGTCACGCCCCCAACTTGAACAGCAAAATAAATATAGCTATTACAAAATTTTAAAAGAAATAATACAACCAAATCCAAGATCTTACAGTTTAGGGTTTGGAACAGCCCAACACAACCAACTATTACATCTGATTTTAAAAACCGAGTCCTCACACAAACTACTATCACTTATTCTACCTGAACTCGAACATAAGCATCAGCATCACAGGTCTTACGGGCAGTCTGCTTGAATCTAACCATAGATGCTAGCTGTAATATCAGGGTAAAGCAAGGAGTGAGCCAAATGCTCAACAAGTGCTAACAGTACGATACAAAACATAAATCAAGATATACATTAAAGAATGACAATGGAAAGATATAACCAATGATAACGAGAGATAAAACTATGCGCGATGGCATCATTTTGCTTGTATCAAAACAATTTTAAAATCATGTCTTAATCAAAATCATTTTATGACGCTACGGATTACAACCGGTGATCAGCCGCGAAGTAATCCCGAACCTCGCTGGGTTCTAAAACATTAATGGGAATCCCTAGGCAACTTTTAAGCCTAATATAAGTGTGGAAAGGACTCGCGTCTCAGTCCAGATCCACCATTCAAAGAAAACATTTATCCCCCTTTGGGACTGAAAACCCACATTTTATTTATTTAAAAACACTGATGCCGAATTATAACTAAAATCTCTTTTTATAATAAACATTTTTATCAAGGGATTATAGATTAACTCGAAACACGGGGAAAATGATACTAAATCTCAGGGCCATGATTCACAAAACTTTACTCTATTAGGGTAACTAAAAGGTTTTCATATGTCAAAACTTGGACAAGAAAATTTAGTGAGGCTAATGGATAATATGAAGGGGTAATGCCAAACTGGGCTTAAAGCAATGGTTTCTCGTCAAGGTACAGGTGTTGGATCATCAAGAAGATAAGCTTCATGAATACTAAGGGTGTTAAGGTATGAAGAAATGATCTCTAGCTCAGGATATATCAGAATTGTCAAGCTTTAGGATAAGAAAGAGGGGTATCAATCAATGAGGAATCACTTTGATAAATATCTGGCTTTCAGGATTCAAGGTAAGTTTCTATAGGGATTCAAGTATCAGGATGAGATATCAATACTTAGGAATCATCAGCATGTTAATCAAGAGGATCAATCAAGTAATATAACAACTCTTCATTTTATCATGACATTTAACTATCATGAAAAAGACTTTTGAACTACTTGCAATACGTACTCGAGGGTTCATGGCATCTCTATATAACTCAAAGATAAACAAAAGATACTCTTGATTTAATTATATCAAAATGACTCAGGATAATTGCATCGATATATATGAACTATTTACAGTAAATACGAAGGTCAAGTTGAATCACTTGCCTTGAGAAAGGCTGGTCTGGTCTGACTGTTAGGAGCAACAACTGGAGCTTCACTCGATCTTTAGGGCAAGTTTTCCCTCGTCTCGAGATCCTACATAAATAATAATAATAATCTTCATTATAATATATTCTCACCAACTTAACCTATTTACAACCCGAAATTTAACACGGGTGACACTTAGGCCTATATGCACTTAATTTTATATTCACTTTTAAATTACAAATGTTCACACATAGCCACATAATCACATATCATATATTAATAACATCATATATACCATAATGCAACACTAGGCTTGGATGATCTCGACTCACAACTTAAGTCACTTGGTCGCTAAACTAGACAAAGTCTTCAAATTTTTGCTTCCTAACTCGATGTGCCTTTACTAAACTATCCAAAACCTATTTACCCTCACTTATGCCTTTTGCTCTACTGACCTTATACTATCTTTCAACTATGGTGGTCGACCTAATACTCACTCCTAAGTGTTCTAAAACTATGTGATAAGTGAAAGTGCTCACTGGTGCAAATTGCAGAATGACAACTATGGTTTCTTGAGTGCATTAGACACTCTTAAACTACAAGTTTTCCATCAAAACTTTTACACAAGACTCTCCTGACCTAAGGGCATCTCACAAACTTGATATGGCTCAAGGGCCTGGCTTGGGCCTTCTTGGGCCTAAGCTAAAAGTCCAAGGTTCCCCTGTTTTTCTGGGCAGAAAACGCCCTGACTTGAATTAACTTGCGACACATGGTTCTAACTCATATCCTATGAACTATGGTTGGAAAAACTTCTCTGACACTCCCTCTAACTAAGGCCCAATAGGGTCTAATGAGGGCCTACCCATGACATGGTCAAATCTCCCTATTTCTAAGTTGCAACAAAACTGTCCCCTGCTGGACAGATTTTGTTGTTCTACTTGTGCACCTAACCAAATGACATGGAAACCTCCAACCAACTCCTAAAACCTTTTATATACTCCCAATACTAACTTCTGGTGGCTTGGGCCTCAAAGTGCACATCAGTGACATGGTCAAAACTCACTCTAAACCTCAGAGTTCTAAACTGATTTTCTGCAGAAACTATAACTCTCCTTTCTCCAAGGTTTTAACTTGACAAACTCAACTACCAACAACCCAATACTCAAACCAAGACTTAAACATGATAATCTACTGAACTAACTCCCTTATTCTCAAAATAACCTTGGGTGAGATCATCCTTATCTAAGGTACAATTATGACAAAACAAAAGAAACTACACTTCACAACTCACAAATCTTCATGCTTTTGAAACAACAAGATATGCATTTTTATTAAAAGATAATCACGAATTATTACCATGCAACAAGAAGCATAAATCAATATTAACATATTATTTCTACTAAAATTAAGGCTCACTAACAAAATCTTTCCAAATGATCACAATCTTATAACATTCTAAGAGAAATCCACATGCATGCATGTCTTCGGGTTTTGCAAACCAAAACAACATATTTTCTACATATATTCTATCATAAAATTGACATGAAAGCCTAGCATAAGCTAAACCTAGATGATCACTTAGCATGCAAAGAGTTTTATCAAATTTTCACCACAAAATTCAAGTCATTATCACATAAACATGCAAAAATTGAATTAAGCAACAAGAATAGTCTTAAGGACCATTCATTCGGCTCCCATATGGTCATGGCCGAATGAAATGGAAGAGAATGGCCATTTAATCATCAAGAGTTTCCCCTCATGACTTGGCACTTCTCCATTCCTTGTAGTCCTCTCAAAAATAACCTTAAATCCATAAGAATCAAGATTATACTTTGAGTTCCAACTAAAACCTCTACATGCAACCTTTAAACTTAAAATTTCTACTCAAAACTCTTTGAAATATGAGTGATCATGGTATGGGAAGTAACATTTACTTGTATAGAGAGTGGAAGCTTGGTTGAGTATTGAAGAAAAAAAAAATGGGGAGGGGGGTTTCGGCTAAAAGCCGAGAGTGAAGGGGGAGGAGGGCCGAGAGTGAGAGAGGGAGGAGGGAGGGAGGAGAAAGTGTGGTGGTGAGTGGAGTGAATGATCATATCTTTGCTTGTTTTATGGTTTTTGTGTTGCCAAAAGTGAGTGGAATTAAGAATTGACATGATTAGTCTTCCACTTGAACTTGGTTCAATTTGCATGCAAGGGTAAAGAAGGTATTTGGCTTAGGAAATAAGAGTTAGTGGGGTGGTTATTGACTCTTTAGCCCTTTTGGATTGAATAGAAGGGATTTGTATGCAAGGATAACTATGTAATTTGCTAATTATAACAAATAAAATTTGTAAAGATTTATTTTTATAAAATAAAATACAAGTTCAAAAATTATAAAATTTATACCATAAAATAACTTGGATTTTTTGAGACTTTATAAAATCATTTTCAAAATTTGTGAACAAAATACCTTTTAAAGGAAAATTTTTCCAAGGCTTAGAATATTCCTTACAAATCAAAAATAATGCAATTAAATAAACTCTTGCTTTGAAAAATCATATACTACATAAAGCAAATTTATAATGCAGAAATTTTTCACTCACACCAACGTACAATCATTAAATATATTTGCATTCGGCTTTATAATTACACCAAATTCACAATTAATATTACATAAAATGCCGGTCGTAACATTTTTTACACACACCGACGTGACATAATCCAAAAGAACGTCAAAACCCTCATCTCTCAGAGATTGTAGCAACTTTTTTGTTGTTGCAACTAAATCCATGGCATTTAAGATATCAATTGATATACTTTATAAGGCTCGACAAAGCAAATTTGTAAGGCCCATGATCTTATGCATCAAATATAGCACAAATAAAAAGTGAAATGATTTCAGTGCCTTTAAAGAACCTCTAGCTTCTCCGTGCACAGAGTTTGAAGAACTATTACAATTATTAATATTTTCCAACAAAATAATTATTGAACTAAACTTATCAATCAAGCTGCAAATACATTTAAAGTGAGAACTCCACCTTGTAGATCCAGATCACTGTAAATTCACAATCTGATTAAGTCCCCTACCAGTCTCACATTCTCCACTTGCCACAGAATTATCAACCTCTATTCCATGTGCAGTCTATTAGGTAATGAATCACACACAGAGGGGGGGGTCAATGTGTTTTTCTGATTTTAGGCTTTTCTTGAAAGTTAATGGTTGAACAAAGTAAATTAAATCTTGTATAGAAAAGTGTTCATGCAGAATGTAAGCTTGCAGAAAATAAAGAACACAGATCTTCAAAACTCACTTAATTTTGTATTAAAAATTAAGATGTTTTGCTACAACATTTCTAAGCTCTTTGAAGTTAAAGAGCTCAGCTTCTTCTCGAGAGTGTTACAAGAATTTTAATCTAAATTGTTAATTCTAACTAGAGGACCAGTACTAACTTTATATCTCAGTTAACTGCTGGTTTACACAATGGATAATAAATATGCTATTAACTTTTCTAAATTTTCACTTGTCATTTTTATTTATAGAAAAAGCAAATCTTCCATTTCTGGCTTAGCATATCTTTGGCATCCCGTGTTTACTTTAATCTTCCTCTGTCAATTAATCTTTTCCATTGATCTTGCACACCCTTCAAGCTGCTTTTTGTAGACTTGTCAATCCAGCTGTTGGATTGTTTGTTGATTGTTTATCTTGGATATTGAACTGATCTGAAATTTTGTACTTTGAGACTGTACTTCGAGATCTCCAGTTTGATTTAATAGAACACTTGACATCTCGATAAGTACATAGGCTTATCGAGATCTTTAACACTCCGTAATGAGTTTGGCTTATAGAGGTCTTCAGCTTGTTGAGATCTCTAATCTTCATATCTTCATTTTGACTTGTAGATATCTCTGAGTTCTCGAATAAATGTAGACTTATCGATAACTCTGAGTTCTCTAGTGAAGGAATGACTTATCGATATCTCCAATCTTCAGTTCTTCAAATTGGCTTGTCAATATCTTCTTGAGTTCTCGAGTAGCTTTCCTGACTTCTCTACTCCCGGTGGATATTGTTTATCCGTCGAGTAGTGGTTGCTTATCCATCGAATAGACATTGCTCATCCATCGAGTAGACATTGTTCATCCATCGAGTAGACACTGCACATCCATCGAGTAGACACTGCTCATCCATCGAGTAGACACTGCTCATCTGTCGGTACTCTCTAGAGTTTGAATGATTTCTCGATAAGCCATTACGGAGTTCTCGAATGACTTCTCTATAACATTAAATATGTGATTTGTAGAGATGTTGACTTAAAACATTTTTCTCTAAATAGATTTATTCAACTCCAAGCTTCTTCAAAATTCTTCTGAGGCATGATCTTCTTGATCTTCTCCAGATAGAATCCTTAGGCTTGATACTGTTCTAGGAAAAAGACTCAAGTCCGCGTCTTTGCATTTTTAGAGACTTTAAGTGTTACAAGTACAAAATACAAATTTAGATAACAATATAACTTACTTAGGATTGACCCCAAGCTTAACTTATTACTGAAGATAACTGTTCATTAACCTTCTACTCAGATCATATGTCCATTTGATTTGCTCCATACTATGATCAGAGATGCTAATAACATTGTTAGCTCCAGTATTAGAGATGTTAATGACATTGTTAGCTCTAGTAATCTTTGACATCATCTATTATATATTACAATCTCCCCCAACTTGTTCATTATGAAATTATGTACAAGTTATAATTGATGATGTCAAAACTTTAACTAAATGCAGAAACCAATCTTCCGATATGGTCTTCTTTTGTTGAGTTGCATTTAGATTTATTCAACATCCATTAGCTATTTTGGCATTTAGATATATCTTCTCCCCCTTTTTGACATTATCTCTAGGAAGAAGGATCCAGCTAGATGCACATTGTTCAAGCTGCTGTCATTGTCCATTTGGAACACTGTCTGCAGCTTAAAGCTTTAGTGAGATTTATGGTGATGAGTTTATCAAATAGAATAGAAATTTCACTTAGATCTGCAGAAAAAGTCTGTCAGTGATAAAAGTCCTAAGCTCTCTGTTCTTTTGAATAAGTAGTCTCACTACTTCTCACTGCACTAGTCTCATAACTTTTGAGAGTCAGAGTTCTCTCACAAGCATTACTAAATCCATACACTCATCTACCTCTCCTTTTTCCAGGAAGGATCCTGCCTCTCTTAAACATAAATAGCTGTGCAAATATGTAAAACAAAGATCTTCAAAACTCACTTAATTTTATATTAAAAATCAAGCAGTGTTTTGCTACAAAATCTCTAAGTTCTTGTTTTAGAACTTAGCTTCTTTCTTGAGAGAGAATACACAATTTTTCTATTCTGATTGTTCTCTTTAACTAGAGGACCAGTGTTAACTTTATAACTCAGTTAACTGCTGGTTTACACGGTAGATAATAAACATGCTATTAGCTTTTCTAAACTGTCACTTGTCATTTCTATTTATAGAAAAGTAAATCTTCCATTTATGGCTTAGCATATCTTTAGCATCCCGTGATTACTTTAATCTCCTCTGTCAGTTAATCTTTGTCATTGATCTTGCACATCTCTCAAGCTGCTTTTTGTAGACTTGTCAATCCAGCTGTGTGAATTATTTGTTGATTTGCAACCTTGGATATTGAACTGTTCTGCAATTCTGTACTTAGAGAAATTTCTTCACTTCGAGATCTCCAATTAAGCTATAGAGAACTCGACATCTCGATAGGCATGTTGGCTTGTCGATATCTCTGAAACTTCATTGTTAACTTGACTTATCGACAACTCTGAGTTCTCTAGTGAATTTTGGTTTATTGATAACTCAGAGTTCTCTAATGGACTTTGGCTTATCGATAACTCAGAGTTCTCTAATGAATGTATACTTGTCGATATCTCTGAGTTCTCGAATGGGTATCTGACTTATCGATATCTCCAATAGCAATTCCTGAGTTCTCTACACCCGGTGGATGTTGCTTATCCGTCGGGTAGTCATTGCTCATCCGTCGAGTAGATATTGCTCATCCGTCGGGTCGACATTGCTCATCCGTCAAGTAGATATTGCTCATCCGTCGGGTAGATGTTATTCATTTGTCGGTACTCTCTGGAGTTTAAATGACTTCTCGATAAGTCATTCTGGAGTTCTTGAATGATTTCTCTATAACACTAATTCTGTGACTTGTAGAGATCTTGACTTAGAATGTTTTACACCAAACTGATTTATTCAACTCCAAGCTTCTTCATAATTCTTCTGAGGCATGGTCTTCTTGATCTTCTTCCTGATAGAATTCTTAGGCTTGACACTGTTTAGAGAAAAATGCTCCAGTCTACTCTATTTACATTTTACAGACATTAAGTGTTATAAGTATAAATTACAGATTAAGGTTATAATACAACTAATCTTAGGGTTGTCAGTATGACTTAGTCTTGTTATAATACAGGCATATTTTGCACAACAATCTCCCCCAATTTGTGAGAAGATTGCTTATCACAAATTCATGCCTGTTAACAAGACTAACCCCAAGTTAAAGAATGAAAAAATAATAATACAAAAGCTGATACAACACTTGTACAATGAATATTTGACAGTTCACAATAATTAAGTAAAGACTGAGCTGTCTGATTCTTTCTCAATTATGTTCTTAATTTGCACAAGTATTTCCAATTCTTCTAGGATGGGGGTGTCAGTTAGAGCCTCTATTAGTTTCAGCAAATCTGGCTTAGGATATCTAGCTAACATCCCTATCATATAACTTGACAAAGAGCCAGCTTTTATATTCAGAAATCTTCCATCCTTTGATATTCTGCTCTTGCCTGCTGCCTTCAACTATTCTGATCTTCTGATATACTCAGATCATAGATGTTGATGATATTATTTGCTCCAGTAATCTTTGACATTCTTCTGAGGCATAATTCTTTGACATCATCTATTATATATTACACGATATATGGATTTGCGGGAGTGGAGTGCCCTGTGGAAGGGATAATCAATTTGCCAACAACCATAGGACAGGAACCAAGGCAAGCAACACAGATGTTGGACTTTGTGGTAGTGAAGGCTAGTTCAACTTACAATGCTATCATGGGGAGAACAGGGATACATGCCTTCAAGGAAGTCACTTCTTCCTACCATTCAGTTATGAAGTTTCCCACCCAGAATGGGATTTGAGAAGAGAAAGGAGATCAAAAAATGGCTAGAAGTTGTTCTGTAGCCTCTCTGAGGGCAGATGGAGTCGGGGGACAGATCTGCCTATTGAAGATCTGGATATTCGAGAGAATGATAAGAAAAGAGGGAAGCCAGCAGAAGACTTGGTTTCGATTCCTTTAGCCCCCGAGGATCCTGAGAAGGTGGCTTTCGTTGGAGCCACACTAGAGGAGCCCTTAGAGGGAAGTTGGTGAAATTTTTGCAAGAGAATAATGATGTGTTTGCATGGTCAACAGCTGATATTCCAGGCATAGACCCAGAACTGATTACTCACAAGCTGAATGTGGATCCAAATCGGAAGACAGTGAAGCAAAAGAAAAGAAGTTTTGCTCCAGAGAGGCGAGAAGCTATAAAACAGAAAGTAGATAAGCTCTTAGAGGCTGGTTTCATCAAGGACATACAATTTCCAGAATGGTAAGCAAACCCTGTAATGGTGAAGAAGGCCAATGGAAAATGGAGGATGTATGTGGACTTCACTGATCTGAATGACAGATGCCCTAAGGACTGTTTCCCGTTGCCAAGGATTGATACTTTGATAGATTCCACTGTTGGACATGAGATGCTGAACTTCATGGATGGATTTAGTGGATACAATCAGATCAAGATGCACAAGGACGACATCCCAAAGGTATCATTCATCACTGACTTTGGTGTTTATTGTTATCTTGTTATGGCATTTGGTCTCAAGAATGCAGGAGCCACCTATCAAAGGTTGGTAAATAAAATTTTAAGGATATTATTGGCAAGACCATGGAAGTCTACGTTGATGATATGTTAGTCAAGAGTCTAGTGAAGACTGACTATATAACCCATTTGAGGGAAGCTTTTGAGGTCCTGAGATACCATAAGATGATGTTAAATCCTACGAAGTGTGCTTTCGGAGTAGGGTCTGGAATGTTTTTGGGACTGATGGTCTCCAAGAGAGGAATCGAGGCCAATCCTGATAAAATAAAGCTAATCCTGGACATGGAGCCACCAAAAACTATCAAAGATGTTCAAAAGCTCACTGGAAGGGTTGCTGCGTTGAGACGATTCATCTCCAAGTCTGGAGATAAGTGCTTTTCATTCTTCAAGTCCTTAAAGAAGGTTAAGGATTTTGTGTGGAGTGAGGAAAGCCAGAAGGCATTTGAGGAATTAAAGAAATATATGGTCAAACCCCATTGTTGGCCAAGCCAGCTTTGAATGAAGTTTTATAAATGTACTTGGCTGTTTTAGAGAGTGCCTTGAGCGCTGTATTGGTTAAGAAGGAACTGAAAATCCAGAAACCCGTAAACTATGTCAGCAAAATTCTGCATGGAGCTGAGTTGAATTATTCAACTATTGAGAAGTTTGCTTTAGCCTTGGTGATGGCTTCAAGAAAGTTACATCCTTACTTTCAGGCTCATCAAATTGAGGTACTAATAAATCAGCCCTTGAGAAATATAATTTATAGTTCCAAGGCTAGTGGGAGACTGATCAAATGGGAAATAGAGTTGGGAGAATTCGATATCAAGTACAAGCCATGAACGGCAATAAAAGCCCAAGCATTGGCTGAATTCGTGGTCGAATGTACCATACTCAACCAAGAAGTCGGGGGGCAGGAGGATACCATACCTCAAGACAAGGAAGTTGATAAGGGGGACAAGGAACAGGATGATAAGGAGAAAGAATATTGGGTTTTCTATTTCGATGGAGCATCAAAAACAAATTCAAGTGGAGCAGGTTTGGTTTTACAAAGCCCTGATGGGTTTTTGATTGAGTATGCCATGAAGTTAGACTTCCCGACCACAAACAATGAGGCAGAATATAAAGCTCTGATAGCTGGCCTCGGCCTAGCAGGGACACTGAGAGTCAAGAACTTGAAGGTCTGTGGAGACTCGAAGTTGGTTATATCCTTGGTGAAGGGAGAGTTTGAGGAAAGGGATGATACGATGGCTAAATATGTCTGCCTAGTAAGGGTTGTGATGACCCAATTCGATGAATGCCATGTTGAGCACAGTCTAAGGGAGGAAAATGCTAAGGCAGATGCCTTATCAAAGTTTGCTTCATCTGAGATAGAGGAAAGTTCAGGAAGTGTATACTTCCACATTTTGAAGACACGGAGCATTGATGTTAAGCTTGTAGCTCCTATAGGTCTGGGGACGTCATGGATAGATCCCATTAAGACTCATATGGATGATGCCAAAGAATATGTGAAAAAGTGTGACCGCTGTCAGAAGCATGCACCTGTCGTTAGACAACCCCCCGAGATGCTGGCCTCCATCAACTCGCCCATCCCCTTTGCTATGTGGGGAATGGATATACTGGGGCCTTTCCCCATGGCCACAGCACAAATGAAGTTCCTGATTGTAGCCATTGATTATTTTACTAAGTGGATTGAAGCCAAGCCTTTGGCCAAAATCGCAACTAAGCAGGTTGCACAATTCCTGTGGGAAAATATCATGTGCCGGTATGGAATTCCCCGCATCCTAGTCAATGACAATGGAACATAATTCAACAATGAGGAATTCAAGAAGTATTGTGAGGAGAATGAAATTGAATTACGATTCACCTCTGTGGCTCACCCGCAAGCCAATGGGCAAGCGGAAGTGGCGAATCGAATAATCCTGGATGGACTAAAGAAGAAGATCGAGAAGTCAAGGAATAACTGGGTGGATGAAATACTCCCAATACAATGGGCCTATAGGACTACCTGTAGAGTCACGACCGGAGCAACTCCTTTCATGTTAGCATATGGGGCAGAAGCGGTTGTTCCTGTAGAAATATCACATTCCTCTCCCAGGATTCAAGCTTTCAATGCTAAATAGAATGAGGAAGGGCAAAGGTTAGCCATGGATCTAATCGATGAAGTACGAGATGAGGCACATGCGAAGATAGTGAAATATCAGAAAAAGGCTTCGTTCTATTACAACCTAAGGGTTAAAGAAAGGTTCTTCAAACAGGGTGACTTAGTCTTGAGGAAGGTGGAAGCTTCTGGTGTAGGGCAAAAGGGAAACTTGCCCTAAATTGGGAAGGGCCATACAAGGTCAAGAGTGTTCAGGGTAGAGGAACTTACAAGCTTGAGACTATGGATGGTTTTGAAGTCCCGAGAACTTGGCATGCACAAAACCTGAAGATTTACTACGTGTGAAGTGGTTGACCATGATTCTCAATTGTCAAGATGACAAGTAGGTTGAAAAGCACCTTGAAGCTTTTCTTGCTTAGGATTTACATATTTTAGTTTTGTTTTGAGGTTTATTAAGACTTGTTTAAAGGATGGATCCCAATAATTTGTGAAATTCAGGAAGTTTTCAAAATATGTTCCAGTAACAAGACAAGTAAACTAAGTGCATAAGATGAAAGCATAAAGTTCGATAAATAAAACTAATTCGAATAAATAGTACAAAGTCTGATAAACAAAGTCTCGAAGACAAGATAAAATAAATAAGCCACGTAGGGCTAGAAAAGCTTTAAGGAGCAGAGGTGCCCTCGACATCCATATCATCATCTCCTCCGCTCTCGCTGGAAGTCTCAGTCGTCCCGGAGGAGGAAGAGCTATCATCCACAGCAGGCCTCGAAGACAACTCGGGAGGAGGAAGAAGTGGGTCCTGAGGGATACGATCCGAGACAACCACTCGGGTACGAAACCTCTGCAGTAAAGCCTCGTCATCAGGACAGACATAGTCCGCCGGGTTAATATCAGGGCAAGCCTCGTTCACGGTCCCAAGGGCCGTGTCCCAGCCAGTCCTAAAAAACCCAGGGAAGACTGAGTCGTCCCTCACCCTCATGCACTGGGTAAACTCCTCCGAGTCCAAGTAGTTATCAATCGCCTTATCTTTCTCAGCCAGTAGCACCACCAGCTCAGCATTGGACTCTCCGAGCTCCTCCTCCTTACGCTTCAGCTTCCGCTCCAAAGCAGCGTACTTCTTCTGCTACTTCCTGAGGGCATTATCCGCTTTATCCGAAGCCCTCTTCCAGGATTCAGCTTGCCTCACAGCACCTTGGAAGTAGGCGTTAGACTGAAATGAAACAATAAATAGAAATTTAAGGCAAGTGAATGCTACCAGTATAAAAGAGTACAAACATAAGAAATAGTCATACCGATGCTAAGGACTGAGCTCCCATGAGCTTTATCCTCTCCAATTCGGGAGTAGCCACCACATCGGTGAAGTCCTTGGGAGTTACGCCATGGTAAGACCAATCCCAGGCGTGCTTCATGGATCCAACCACGGTATCCCCTCGGCGGAATCCCTAAAGAGGCTGAAAGGCGCCTGTAGCAGTAGAGACATGAACAACAACAGTGATAGGGGCACTATGGCCCTCAGCTCCCTCAGCTGGAACCTCCACCATGGGCTCCTTGTGCTTCCGTAGGAAGCTAGGCTCCGTAGCCTTTCCTCGAGTATCCAGACCCACAAGGCGAGCCTTCTTCATCCTGGCAGTCTCCTCAACGAGAGGCACATTATCCTCGTTGATTTCCTTAGGAGCTTCAAAATAAGAGAAAAAACAAAATAAGTGGTATCAATAATGCATGAAAAAAAAGTAAAAACAAGAAGGGAAGAAAAATACCCTGTTGAGAAACAGAGGATAGCCCCACATGGATGAGGGAGAACTCCTCTAAAAGATTCCAGCTGATAGTGGCACCATCATCCCGAGTAAGCTCATCCTAAATGATAGTTTCCTCGGGGGTTAGGTGAATGGATTTGAGGCTACCATCACTAACATTCCCGAAGGAAGATCTGAAGAGGGTGCCCCAGTCACCATTCTCCCACCTTAACTCAACAAAACTATTTCTCTAATTTTGGTTATTATCGAGAATGGAGGCGCTGTTAAAAATATGCTTGCACTTGGGCCTTTGTTTAACGTAGACCCAACCACAATTACCCGAAGAACTATTGTAACATTAAAAAACCTTCCTAAAAACAGCTACAGATAAGGGAAAACCTCCCCTAAGACAACAAACCATGAAACATAAAATGTTCCTCCAAGCATTTGGAGGAAGCTGACAGGGGTTAATTTGCAAATCAGCTAGAAGGTGAGGAATGAAGGGATGAAAAGGAAACCTAAACCCAACATCTAGGGCATCTGTGTAAACGAAAAGAGTATCGGATTTCCAGTGGCAAGTACGGTCACCACCAGAAACTGGAACTAGCCTAAGGGGAGGATAAACATTATAAAGTGCATTTAACTTATCATAATCTATATTATGCCATGTGTTGCAATGATTAAAAGAGTCGAGATGTACAGTGGAGGGATATTCATCCCCCCTAGTATTAATCATATCTATCAAAGACATGTAAGAAGAGCGGATCTCAACATCCTTACCTCGTTTTGAAGTCGAGGCAATCTTGGCCGCTCTCTCAGCACCTTTGTCTGCCATTAATGGAGAATGAGGAAGGCTTGGAAGCTTGGAAGAAGGCCGAAAAATCCCTAGAGAGGGAGGAGTTTTGAAGGCTGGAGAGAGGAGAGTGAAGAGAAGGAAAGTTTTGGATAGTAGAAAGTGTTTGAGAGGAAATGAGGAGTGAAATGAGAAGTGTGGAGAGTCACACTTCCACCTCCCTCTTATATAGGCTTAGGGAAGGCATATTGGGCCTGGAAAAGCCCATTTGGGCCCAATATCAAGAAAGTTCTGGAATGATCTACAGAGTTTTAGAAGATTTTTGATTTAAAAATATGTTTTAGAACATTCTGGAAGTATCCAGAAAAATCTAAAAACATAAGGAAAAACCTCAGAAATTCCAGAAAATTCTGGAAATTGGGCTTAAGAATGAAAGCCCAACCCAAATTTTAGTGGGCCTAAGGATATGAAAAGCCCAGTATAAGGGCCCATGACAGAAAATACATAAATCCAAACCTTTTGGGCCTAAAAAATATATAAAGCCCAGAGAAGGGCCCAAATATTTGAATTGAAGGCTAAAGGCCCATTTAGTTCAGAAAAAACCCCAGGCTAAAGGCTAAGGGCCCAGATCATGAATAATAGTCCAATGAAAAAAGGGGGGCTCATTAAAAGAAGCCCAGTAAAGGGTTGGCCCAAAAAGCCCAGGAAGTAAATGGGCTCAAAAAGGAGATTATATAATAATAAAAATAATTGGATTTTTGGTCGAACAACTGAGGTCGAAAATGACTATGACCAGGGCTGAAAAAGTGGGATAAAACGACCAGGACCTGACCCAATTTGACCAGAAATCAAATAGAAATTCTGGTCGAATTGCTTGAGGTCGAAGTGGCTTCGATCAAGGCTAACAAAGAGAGTTAATTCGGTCAAAAAATGAATCCTGACCGAAAATTCCTGATCGAAAAGGGGAGAATTTTTTTTTAATATATATATATATATAGTATAAAATCCTGGTCGAAATTCGACCAGGAAGTGAGGTCGAATGATCCTGCTCGAAAACCTGTCGACCAGGGCAATTAGAGGGCTAATTCGACCAGGATCCTGGTCGAACATGATTTCTGGTTGAACCAGGTATAAAAAAAAGAGAAAGAAAAGAAAGAAAAAGGAAAGAAAGAAAAAAGAAAGGAAGAAAATGATGGAAATTCCTTAAAATATTTTCTGAAAAAATAAATATCTTCAGAAAATGAGGAATAAATCCAGAAAATTAAGGAAAAATCCCAGAATTAAGGGAAAAATCCAGAAATTTTAAGGAAAAATCCCAGAATTAAGGGAAAAATCCAGAAATTTCATGGAAAAATCCCAGAATTAAGGGAAAAATCCAGAAAATCAAGGAAAAATCCCAGAATTAAAGGAAAAATCCAGAAAATTAAGGAAAAATCCCAGAATTCAGGGAAAATTCCTAGAAATTAAGATAATTCCTAAATAATAGGGATTAAAGCAAATCATTATAAATGTGTAGGTCGCTCCATACTTTACGCAAAACGATACCATGTAAGGGAACGAATGAACTTAACTTCTGTGAAACCTAGTCACTGTTTCCCAAAAGTTGAGGGGCAAATGATAGGGAATAAATAAATCCTGATTACGTAATTAATATTGCATTAATTACACATGATTTGGGCTACAAGGCCCAATAAGAAGATGTATGACATTCAGACCAAAAAGGTTAACACGTTGATCAGGCCTGATGGACCAGATTAGGCCTGATGGAACAAAGAAGGCCCAAAATCCTGAATATTAATTAATTTCATAATTAATTAATAAGGGATAAGTAAGATGATAAGATGAGTCCTAGTGGAGAAATAAATCCTTGTAGATTGGCCTTCAAGGAACCTGATGGGATAAGGAATCAGCTTCCTACTTCTTAGGACTCAAAAGTCTATTCTAATTCTGAGACTTGCCCACCAAATCTCCTAACCCAAGTCCAATTCAAAGACTCCTAACATCTATATAAGGGGCCTCACCCCACAAATCAGAACTACGTTTTTTGACTTGATCCTTGGCAATCAGCAAGGTACGTAGGCATCTTATTAAGGCAGATTGAGTCACGAAACACAAGAGCAGTCAAATCGAGCCTCGAAGCTCACGTTACTTAGTAATAGATACAACAATTATTATACCTTAGTTTTTGATCCATAACATCAACTATAATGTTTACCTTTAAAAAAACCTCAACTAAAAAATACAAAAGCATTCAAAGCATACAATAGGATATAAATGTTAACAAAGCATGAGAAAGTATAATGGACAATTGATATACCTGCTCAAATTAAAGAATATAAGAATATAAATATTAACAAACCATGAGAAAGTATAAACTATAGGATTAAGAATAAATGATACCTCTTTTTCATTGTATATTGGTATATGAACTTAAACCATGGGATAAACTGAACTTTCCATCTCAATATCATCTTTCATGGATTCCCATTTATAATTTTTTTTGGGTTTTTATCGTAACAATATGATGAAAGTGCACATGCTGCTCCAATCGACTTTTGATACACCTATTCAAAATAGAGAATATAAGAACATAAATGTTAACAAAACATAAGAAAGTATAATATATAGGATTAAGAATCAATGATACCTCTTTTTTATTATATATTGGTATATGAACTAAAACCATTGGATAAACTAAACTTCCCATATGAATATCATCCTTCATGACTTCCCATTTGTAAAACAATTCGGGTTTTCGTAGTAACAATATGATGAAAGTCTTGACAATTTTCATATACACTCTCTCCACAAATAATTTAGCAGGATTATTACCTCATCAAATAGAGTCGAGATATCTTATTCCACTTCCTCATATACATTTTTAATACCATCCTGCAAGTGAACAACACCAAAATCAAAAAAATTATCTTTTAGAACTAACATCAAACAGTTGGAGTGCACAAACTTAAGTTCTAACAAAATTGAAAAATAAAATAATGAATCATGATAAGACTAAAAAGGTCACCTGATTATATATCAAGATGTTTCAAAAGATTAACGAAAAAATATTAACGAAATCGAGATGTTTCAAAATACAGTACCATAGTATATCAAAAAATGATTAAACACATTCATACTTTTGAGTCATTTAAATGAATAAAGTGATTGCCAATTGAATAGAAGCAAATATTGATAGTCTTCTCTTCTGCAAACTGAATCAATCATTGACAATCATCTACAAAAATACAATTCAAAATTGTGAGTATTCATATAAAAAACAAATCAAATACGTGAATAAGCAACCAAATCGCACACAATAATGAACATAAACATGCATGTGCATAAAATAAAGAAGATATGTGGATTCTAGAGATAAATCATCGATGGACAGAGCAAAGAGATATTGAAGAAAAAATCACTATAAAAAATATTTGTTAGAAGATGATATAATAAAACTATGTATGTACATATATGTTACTGATATAATAAAGAAGAAAGAATAAAGAAGAAGAAGAAGAAGAATATAAAAGATGATGAATGCTGCCCGTAAAAATAAAAATATGCAAACTAAATTGTTAGATATATTTGAGATGTCATGTCCAATATAATTCATGTTTAGTTTTCAGATCTTAACAAACAGGACAAATCAGGACTTACTGAAATCAGGACTTACTGGAAGTCAGAACTTAATATCAGAACTTAATATCAAAACTTAATATCAGAACTTAAGGTCATATCAGAACTTAAGTGCGGGAAGACTTTCAAATAAGAAAGGAAGCTGATTTACAGTAGAAGATCAAGACTAAAATAAAAGAAGATCTCCATGGAAAGAGTTAGAAGACTGGAAGACTTATAGAAGATATCTGACTGATATATTTTAGGAGACATAATTATATTCCATATCAATTAGAAGTTATCTTGTAACTGTGTAATATATAAACACAGACTTAGGGTTTACACTATATGTGTTATCATTATCGAAAAGATTATACATTGTAACCTAGCAGCTCTTAGTGATATTTGTTCATCACTGAGAGAGAACAACAGTTCATATTGTAATAGAGTTTATTCAATATACTTGATCATTGTTACATACTTGTGTTAAATCGATTTGATTGTATTAACACTGTATTCAACCCCCTTCTACAGTGTTGTGTGACCTAACAATTGGTATCAGAGCTTATCTGTTAACACACGTACAATAAAGATCCAAACAATCATGTCTGAAGAAGCACAAACTCCAACCAAGCCCACCAAAACTGATGAAACTAAAAAGACTCACACCCACAGTCAATATGAGACTATTAGGGTTCCCATACTGAGACCTTCTGAGTATCACATATAGAAAGTGAAAATGGCTATATTTTTGGAAGCTATAGATCCAGAATACCTTGACAGAATTAATGAAGGACCACATAAGCCTACCAAGCTCTTTGTTGTAGCTGCTGATCAACCAACAAAGACCATACCAAAGAAGAAAGATGAGTACACAGTTGAAGACATCTAATCTATTGCCAAGGATACAAGGGTAATGCATTTGCTGCATAGTGCCATTGATAATGTCATGTCAAACAGGGTAATTAATTGCAAAACTGCAAAGGAGATATGGGATGCTTTGGAGACAAGATGCCAGGGAATTAATGCAATCAAGAAGAACATGAGGACTATACTCACTCAAGAGTATGAGCACTTTGACTCAAAAGTTGATGAGTTATTAACTGATTTATATGACAGGTTTTCCAAACTCTTGAATGATCTGTCACTAGTGGACAAGGAATATGATCTTGAAGATTCAAATCTAAAATTCCTTTTAGCTCTTCCTAAAAATTAGGATTTGAAGTCTACTACCATAAGAGACAACTATGATCTTACTGACACTACTTTTGATGAAATTTATGGTATGCTCAAGACTCATGAACTTGAGATGGATCAAAGGAGCAAGAGGCACGGAAGAAAGTCAAGGACAGTTGCTCTTAAAACTGAGGAGGAATCTCCTAAAATTGTTCCTCAAAAAGGGGCAAAGGAAAGGCTCTCATCATAAAGTCTGATTCGGAGTCATCATATTCTGATGATGATGATTCAGAAACTGAAAGTTTACCTGAGATGGATGTTGATAAAGAGATGATGAAATTATGTGCTCTTATGGTGAAGGGTATCACAAAGATAGCCTATAGGAAATTCAGAAAAGGCAAGAAGTTTTCCAGGAAAACTGGAAGTTTTGTTAAGAAAGGGTTCAAAAAGTCTGAAGGTAAAGGAAAGTCTGACAGAGGAGACAACTCAAATGTCAAATGCTATAATTATGGTGAAAGAGGCCACATATCTCCTGAATGCAAGAAAGGAAAATGTGACAAAGGCAAGGCACTTGTCACAAAGAAGAAAAGTTGGACAGAAACTTCAGATTCTGAACATGAGGTGAACTATGCCCTGATGGCAAATGCTGACAGCAGCCCTGAAACTGCTGAATTGAAGGTACCTCAAACAACTTATGCCTTTCATACTGATGATATTACTGAGTTGAGATTGTATCTTAAAACCATGTTTATTAGTTACAGAGGTCAGACTTTAATAAGTGAAAGTTTAACATCTAAAATTCTTGCTTATAAAGAGAAATGATTATTTAGAAAAGGAGTTAGTTTTTCTTCATCAAACTAAGAAAGAAAAAGATGATGCTTTATATGTTAGAGATGAAGTATTAAAATTGAATGAATCTCTAAAAGCTGACTTAGAAAAGGAAAGAGAGATTATCAGAACTTGGATTAACTCTGGCAGAACAACTCAAGATTTATTAAGTAGTGGAAACTGGAAAGAAGGCTTAGGTTATGAAGATGATTAAAGTGAAAATGGAACTAAACAAATTGAGCCAATTGTTGTTAAACAGACTGCTAAGCCAAAGGTAAATCCTGTTACGTTTGTAGCAAAAAATGTAAAGTCTGATTCTGAAAAGATGAAAGAGTCTGTGACAGAAGTCAAAGATAAGTCAACTTTTGACAAATTAAAATATGATAAACCAGCTGAAGTCAACATAGGCTTAATGACAAAGAAGCAGATTAAACATAAGCTGAAAGAGATTAAGAATGTCAACAAGGTAAAGGAAGCTAGGAAAAATAGGAATGGAAAGGAAGGTGTGAACAAAATCAATAATTATATGCCTGTTCCTAATGCTCCTAGAAAAAAATGTTATAACTGTGGAAATTTTAACCATCTTGCTTCTTTTTGCACGAAGAATAAAGATACAAACTCTTTACCTCCTAGATCAGGAGTTAAGAGTCAGTCTATTAGGTTTAAACCACAAAATCCTTGTTTTTATTGTGGTAATTTATGGCATTCCATTTATACTTGTAAGGAATATCATAGTCTGTACTATGATTATTATCAAATCAAAACCTTCTTTGAAGAAAGTTACTTTAATTCCTTCTAATGTAAAGTCTGATGCAAAGTCTGATATAAGTTCCGATAAACAGAATGTTAGCATAAACTCTGAAATTAAATCCGCTGCAAATGCTAACAAACTTAAAAAGGCCAAAGGATCCAAGAAAGTCTGGGTCCTTAAAACTAACCATTAGTGGTCTTTGTGATTGCAGGGCAATAGGAAAAACATTCTAGTGCTAGACAGTGGATGTTTAGGACATATGACTGGAAATAAAGCCCTGCTATCAGACTTTGTGGAGAATGCTGGACCATGAGTTTCTTATGGGGATGGCAACAAGGGAAAAACTCTGGGATATGGCAATATCAATCTTGGGAATGTCATCATTGAAACAGTAGCTCCTTTCTCAGGACTTAAACACAATATGCTAAGTGTGAGTCAAATTTGTGACATATGTTATCATGTGGATTTCTTTGAAGAACACTGTGAAGTTGTAATCAATTCTACAGGAAAAGTGAATCTGAAAGGTTACAGGCATGGTAACATTTATGAAGCTAGTCTTTCAACAAGTTTTGATGGTTTTGTAATCTGTCTGTTGAGTAGAGCATCAATTGAAGAAAGCTGGAATTGGAACAAAAGACTCTCTCATTTAAATTTCAACAAAATAAATGAGCTAGTAAAGAAATATCTTGTGAGAGGAATGCCAAAATCAGTATTTGCTCCTGATGGCCTTTGTGATTCATGTCAAAAGGCAAAACAAAGAAAATCTTCTTTCAAGAGCAAAACTGAATCCTCAATTCTTGATCTTTGTTACATACTTGTGTTAAATCGATTTGATTGTATTAACACTGTATTCAACCCCCTTCTACAGTGTTGTGTGACCTAACAATTGGTATCAGAACTTATCTGTTAACACACATACAATAAAGATCGAAATAATCATGTCTGAAGAAGTATAAACTCCAACCAAGCCCACCAAAACTGAAGAAACTAAAAAGACTCACACCAATATGAGACTATTAAGGTTCCCATACTGAGACCTTCTGAGTATCCCATATAGAAAGTGAAAATGGCTATGTTTTTGGAAGCAATAGATCCAGAATACCTTGACAGAATTAATGAAGGACCACATAAGCCTACCAAGCTCTTTGTTGTAGTTGCTGATCAACCAACAAAGACCATACCAAAGAAGAAAGGTGAGTACACAGTTGAAGACATCTAATCTATTGCCAAGGATACAAGGGTAATGCATTTGCTGCATAGTGCCATTGATAATGTCATGTCAAACAGGGTAATTAATTGCAAAACTGCAAAGGAGATATGGGATGCTTTGGAGACAAGATGCCAGGGAACTAATGCAATCAAGAAGAACATGAGGACTATACTCACTCAAGAGTATGAGCACTTTGACTCAAAAGTTGATGAGTTATTAACTGATTTATATGACAGGTTTTCCAAACTCTTGAATGATCGTCACTAGTGGACAAGGAATATGATCTTGAAGATTCAAATCTAAAATTCCTTTTAGCTCTTCCTAAAAATTAGGATTTGAAGTCTACTACCATAAGAGACAACTATGATCTTACTGACACTACTCTTGATGAAATTTATGGTATGCTCAAGACTCATGAACTTGAGATGGATCAAAGGAGCAAGAGGCATGGAAGAAAGTCAAGGACAGTTGCTCTTAAAACTGAGGAGGAATATACTAAAATTGTTCCTCAAAAAGGGGCAAAGGAAAGGCTCTCATCATAAAGTCTGATTCGGAGTCATCATATTCTGATGATGATGATTCAGAAACTGAAAGTTTACCTGAGATGGATGTTGATAAAGAGATGATGAAATTATGTGCTCTTATGGTAAAGGGTATCACAAAGATAGCCTATAGGAAATTCAGAAAAGGCAAGAAGTTTTCCAGGAAAAGTGGAAGTTCTGATAAGAAAGGGTTCAGAAAGTCTGAAGGTAAAGGAAAGTCTGACAGAGGAGACAACTCAAATGTCAAATGCTATAATTGTGGTGAAAGAGGCCACATATCTCCTGACTGCAAGAAAGGAAAAAGTGACAAAGGCAAGGCACTTGTCACAAAGAAGAAAAGCTGGACAGAAAATTCTGCTCCTGAACATGAGGTGAACTATGCCCTGATGGCAAATGCTGACAGCAGCCCTGAAACTGCTGAATTGAAGGTACCTTAAACAACTTATGCCTTTCATACTGATGATATTACTGAGTTGAGATTGTATCTTAAAACCATGTTTATTAGTTACAGAGATCAGACTTTAACATGTGAAAGTTTAACATCTGAAATTCTTGCTTATAAAGAGAAATGATTATTTAGAAAAGGAATTAGTTTTTCTTCATCAAACTAAGAAAGAAAAAGATGATGCTTTATATGTTAGAGATGAAGTGTTAAAATTGAATGAATCTCTAAAAGCTGACTTAAAAAAGGAAAGAGAGACTATCAGAACTTGGATTAACTCTGGCAGAACAACTCAAGATTTATTAAGTAGTGCAAACTGGAAAGAAGGCTTAGGTTATGGAGATGATTAAAGTGAAAAAGGAACTAAACAAATTGATCCAATTGTTGTTAAACAGACTGCTAAGCCAAAGGTAAATCCTGTTACGTTTGTAGCAAAAAATTTAAAGTCTGATTCTGAAAAGATGAAAGAGTCTGCGACAGAAGTCAAAGATAAGTCAACTTTTGACAAATTAAAATATGATAAACCAACTGAAGTCAATATAGGCTTAATGACAAAGAAGCAGCTTAAGCATAAGCTGAAAGAGATTAAGAATGTCAACAAGGTAAAGGAAGCTAGGAAAAATAGGAATGGAAAGGAAGGTGTGAACAAAATCAATAATTATATGCCTGTTCCTAATGCTCCTAGAAAGAAATGTTATAACTGTGGAAATTCTAACCATCTTGCTTCTTTTTGCAGGAAGAATAAAGATATAAACTCTTTACCTCCTAGATCAGGAGTTAGGATTCAGTCTATTAGGTTTAAACCACAAAATCCTTGTTTTTATTGTGGTAATTTATGGCATTCCATTTATACTTGTAAGGAATATCATAGTCTGTACTATGATTATTATCAAATAAAACCTTCTTTGAAGAAAGTTACTTTAATTCCTTTTAATGTAAAGTCTGATGCAAAGTCTGATATAAGTTCCGATAAACAAAATGTTAGCATAAACTCTGAAATTAAATCCGCTGCAAATGCTAACAAACTTAAAAAGGCCAAAGGATCCAAGAAAGTCTGGGTCCTTAAAACTAACCATTAGTGGTCTTTGTGATTGCAGGGCAACAGGAAAAACATTCTAGTGCTAGACAGTGGATGTTCAGGACATATGACTGGAAATAAAGCCCTGCTATCAGACTTTGTGGAGAATGCTGGACCATGAGTTTCTTATGGAGATGGCAACATGGGAAAAACTCTGGGATATGGCAATATCAATCTTGGGAATGTCATCATTGAAACAGTAGCTCTTGTCTCAAGACTTAAACACAATCTGCTAAGTGTGAGTCAAATATGTGACATAGGTTATCATGTGGATTTCTTTGAAGAACACTGTGAAATTATAAGCAATTCTAAAGGAAAAGTGATTCTGAAAGGTTACAGGCATGGTAACATTTATGAAGCTAGTCTTTCAACAAGTTTTGATGGTTCTGCAATCTGTCTGTTGAGTAGAGCATCAATTGAAGAAAGCTGGAATTGGAACAAAAGACTCTCTCATTTAAATTTCAACAAAATAAATGAGCTAGTAAAGAAAGATCTTGTGAGAGGAATGCCAAAATCAGTATTTGCTCCTGAAGGCCTTTGTGATTCATGTCAAAAGGCAAAACAAAGAAAATCTTCTTTCAAGAGCAAAACTGAATCCTCAATTCTTGATCTTTGTTACATACTTGTGTTAAATCGATTTGATTGTATTAACACTGTATTCAACCCCCTTCTACAGTGTTGTGTGACCTAACAATTGGTATCAGAGCTTATCTGTTAACACACATATAATAAAGATCCAAACAATGATGTCTAAAGAAGCACAAAATCCAACCAAGCCCACCCAAGCTGAAGAAACTAAAAAGACTCACACCCACAGTCGATATGAGACTATTAGGGTTCCCATACTGAGACCTTCTGAGTATCCCATATAGAAAGTGAAAATGGCTAAGTTTTTGGAAGCTATAGATCCAGAATACCTTGACAGAATTAATGAATGACCATATAAGCCTACCAAGCTCTTTGTTGTAGTTGCTGATCAACCGACAAAGACCATACCAAAGAAGAAAGGTGAGTACATAGTTGAAGACATCTAATCTATTGCCAAGGATACAAGGGTAATGCATTTGCTGCATAGTGCCATTGATAATGTCATGTCAAACAGGGTAATTAATTGCAAAACTACAAAGGAGATATGGGATGCTTTGGAGACAAGATGCCAGGGAACTAATGCAATCAAGAAGAACATGAGGACTATACTCACTCAAGAGTATGAGCACTTTGACTCAAAAGTTGATGAGTTATTAACTGATTTATATGACAGGTTTTCCAAACTCTTGAATGATCTGTCACTAGTGGACAAGGAATATGATCTTGAAGATTCAAATCTAAAATTCCTTTTAGCTCTTCCTAAAAATTAGGATTTGAAGTCTACTACCATAAGAGACAACTATGATCTTACTGACACTACTTTTGATGAAATTTATGGTATGCTCAAGACTCATGAATTTGAGATGGATCAAAGGAGCAAGAGGCATGGAAGAAAGTCAAGGACAGTTGCTCTTAAAATTGAGGAGGAATCTCTTAAAATTGTTCCTCAAAAAGGGGCAAAGGAAAGGCCCTCATCATAAAGTCTGATTCGGAGTCATCATATTCTGATGATGATGATTCAGAAACTGAAAGTTTACCTGAGATGGATGTTGATAAAGAGATGATGGAATTATGTACTCTTATGGTGAAGGGTATCACAAAGATAGCCTATAGGAAATTCAGAAAAGGCAAGAAGTTTTCCAGGAAAAGTGGAAGTTCTGATAAGAAAGGGTTCAGAAAGTCTGAAGGTAAAGGAAAGTCTGACAGAGGAGACAACTCAAATGTCAAATGCTATAATTATGGTGAAAGCGGCCACATATCTCCAGAATGCAAGAAAGGAAAAAGTGACAAAGACAAGATACTTTTCACAAAGAAGAAAAGCTGGACAGAAACTTCAGATTCTGAACATGAGGTGAACTATGCCCAGATGGCAAATGCTGACAGCAGCCCTGGAACTGCTGAATTGAAGGTACCTCAAACAACTTATGCCTTTCATACTGATGATATTACTGAGTTGAGATTGTATCTTAAAACCATGTTTATTAGTTACAGAGATCAGACTTTAACATGTAAAAGTTTAACATATGAAATTCTTGCTTATAAAGAGAAATGATTATTTAGAAAATGAGTTAGTTTTTCTTCATCAAACTAAGAAAGAAAAAGATGATGCTTTATATGTTAGAGATGAAGTGTTAAAATTGAATGAATCTCTAAAATCTGACTTAGAAAAGGAAAGAGAGATTATCAGAACTTGGATTAACTCTGGCAGAACAACTCAAGATTTATTAAGTAGTGCAAACTGGAAAGAAGGCTTAGGTTATGGAGATGATTAAAGTGAAAAAGGAACTAAACAAATTGAGCCAATTGTTGTTAAACAGACTGCTAAGCCAAAGGTAAATCCTGTTACGTTTGTAGCAAAAAATTTAAAGTCTGATTCTGAAAAGATGAAAGAGTCTGTGACAGAAGTCAAAGATAAGTCAACTTTTGACAAATTAAAACATGATAAACCAACTGAAGTCAACATAGGCTTAATGACAAAGAAGCAGCTTAAGCATAAGTTGAAAGAGATTAAGAATGTCAACAAGGTAAAGGAAGCTAGGAAAAATAGGAATGGAAATGAAGGTGTGAACAAAATCAATAATTATATGCCTGTTCCTAATGTTCCTAGAAAGAAATGTTATAACTGTGGAAATTCTAACCATCTTGCTTCTTTTTGCAGGAAGAATAAAGATATAAACTCTTTACCTCCTAGATCAGGAGTTAGGATTCAGTCTATTAGGTTTAAACCACAAAATACTTGTTTTTATTGTGGTAATTTATGGCATTCAATTTATACTTGTAAGGAATATCATAGTCTGTACTATGATTATTATCAAATAAAACCTTCTTTGAAGAAATTTACTTTAATTCCTTCTAATGTAAAGTCTGATATAAGTTCCGATAAACAGAATGTTAGCATAAACTCTGAAATTAAATCTGCTGTAAATGCTAACAAACTTAAAAAGGCCAAAGGATCCAAGAAAGTCTGGGTCCTTAAAACTAACCATTAGAGGTCTTTGTGATTGCAGGGCAACATGAAAAACATTCTAGTGCTAGACAGTGGATGTTCAGGACATATGACTGGAAATAAAGCCCTGCTATCAGACTTTGTGGAGAATTCTGGACCATGAGTTTCTTATGGAGATGGCAACATGGGAAAAACTCTGGGATATGGCAATATCAATTTTGGGAATGTCATCATTGAAACAGTAGCTCTTGTCTCAGGACTTAAACACAATCTGCTAAGTGTGAGTCAAATCTGTGACAGAGGTTATCATGTGGATTTCTTTGAAGAACACTATGAAGTTGTAAGCAATTCTACAGGAAAAGTTGTAACACCCCCAAATCGGGGGTCGGGAATCCGGGTTGTCACTAGTTCCATTTCCCTTAATAACACCCAATCTTGATACACAATCAACTACTCTGTACTGTGATCCCACAATAAACACACACACCACAAGTTATAGTCTCAGAGATGAATATCCAAAAATAATCACAAGTCATTTTATTCCACAATTATATGTCAATACACCTTAAAAGGTTTTCTGGATAATTTACATTTCTTTGCCATTATTACAATTTATAATATACATAAGTCTGGTACATTATTAGTTGAAAACTTAGCCTATTGGTAATTTCTACCTCAGCTGTAGCGGCCTCAACGCTTCCAGAAAACTGCGGAACGTTTCCTATCTGCTTGCGAATTGGGAGCTTGGTCCTGTTCATCTTATCTATCTGATGTTGTGTGATGAAAGAAGAAAGCAAGGGTGAGCAGCAAGCCCACCAAAATAATATGTATAATGATTAACAATATATGAGCCTACTCATAATACTCATGAAAGTCTTGGTCAAAAGAAATGAACCAAGTTGATATCTTAATGCGATGAAGTCGCAAAATATTCAGTATATATATATATATACATATATACTTTTCAAAATATTGGAAGTCCTCTTCCATGCATAATATACACAAAGTCCCAGTGTATAACTGTATAAAAAAATATCGTTGCAAGGTGATCTCCTATATCTAACCTTGTCTCAACGTTTTTCTGAAAATCTTTGTCATTCATAATACAATTATTAATTAGATATAAGTTTAAAAGATGAAGTTACCAAATACTTCACTACACTTGTATCATTTATAAAGCTACTTGAACTACCATTGTTCAAAGTATAATGAGCTTTCAACAGTTCATCACATAGATGAGACTACAAGACAAGATTTGAATAGATTAAATCTTTAAAATATTATTAAAGGAAATGAAGTTATGACATACTTCATTAAGTTCTGATATATATATATATATCCACATATACATCTTCCTTTATACATTTCCTGAAAACCTCTGTCATGTAAAGTATGAACAGAATTGCAATATCCAATAAATTTGGAAAGGAAAGAATTTTGGCATAAACCTGATATCTTGCTGATCAGGCAAAGATACCAATAAGTAACCTTTTCTACTAGTAGATGGACGAATTCCCCACTGGTCATCACCCTGGTCTCAATAGGACCTTATGTTGGACTGCCACTCAGCCACTTATGCATTTGATGGACTCCCACTGAGCCACTTACACTATCATGGACGCCCACTGAGCCCATGTTGCTTATGCCGACTCAATAGATGGACTTACTTCCCGAGTGTTGGGTAAGTAATCAATTCATTTACCAAAACTGCAACCTTGTTGCGAATATAAAATACACCACAGAGCCGGATCCCTCAGGTTTTGAGCGAGTATTTAAATCCCCTTAAAAAGGAAGATCTTAAATATAAAAATGAGTTTTGGGATCCGCTCTAACTTTTAAAAATCATTTTGAAGACTCGAAAACACTTTAAAGAGTGTTTGGAGTAAAGCTGATTTAATGAAGTAAATCAGTCCCCAGAATATTTAGAAAATGTCTGAATATTATTATTTAAATAATATTCCCATAAAGATAATCCTTATAAAAATAATCGAAGTAGAAGTATTAAAACTTATACGAAAGTACTATCTTTATTTGAATAATCGAAAATAAGTTTGATTATTTACACCTTATTCTTTAATAAAATAAAGAACAAATCTCAGCAAATAATCGGAGTCAGAGATCCTCAAATGAATATTCAAAAATATTCATTAAATAATATAAACTGAGTCATAAGCCCTCGAATGAATATTCAAATAATATTCAATAAATAATATAAAGAGTTATAAGCCCTCGAATGAATATTCAAAATAATAATTATTTAATATAAAAGAGTCATAAGCCCTCGAATAATATTTGAAATAATATTCAATAATAAAACAAAGTTAAAGTTATCGAATAAACCTTATTCGATTAATAGTTTTGAAAACTATGACCATATATATATAAGTATATATATATATATATTTATATCCATATATACAAAATCTACTCGGGATCCACGACCCCCGGTTTTAGAAAATATTTTCACCTTTGGGTCCCTATACTAAGGGTATATGCAAATTACCGCTATCCTCTAGCATATGTATTATCAACTGAATCAACAGATATATATGGAAAGAATACGAAACAGGCATGCATATATATATATACCATAGCAGCATGCTTCAATATATTGCAACATTTGCTAATTAACCAACATGCATCTATCGCAAGATAATGCAAATACATATATTCATCACAACAACAGTTATAACGGGTAGAAAACTTGCCTGAGCGACTGGGGGTTACGAATGGCTCGGGACGAGTCTGGTAACCTATAAGCAATAAGTAAGTTGGAATTAAACCAGTCACTTGTAAATCTATACTCTAGCCAACTCAGACTCTAACGCTCGTTTTGCGCTTACTGATTCTCTTAAGTCACTCGAGTACCCTCGGCTCCACCATTTTTAATAATTTAACCTTTACGAGTTTTAAGGCGATTCCTTCGCGAGTGTCTTACCAATTGCCTAACACTCTTACCATAATTGTTTCATACATTAATTAACCCTTTTTGGTCTTTAACCTAGATTTCAAAGTAAGGCGAGGGGAAAAGTTTCGTTCGCGAAACGCCGTTACTTGAAACGGTCGTTTCTCCTAAACCGTGCATCGGAATCGAACGAACTATATATCAAAATGAAGCTCGTAACATGAGCTATCTAGACATGGCAATGGTCATAATCTAGCAGGGGGTTCTCGGGTCCTAATGGTATGCACAAAAACAGTCTAAAGAAAATCGGACGTTACGACGGCTATGTTTACGCGATTTCCCAATTTTAAACCATTCAAAACCAACCCAATTCAACCTCAATCCAACATACAACCAACATCCATCCTTATCACATCATAACAACCCCAACCAATTCAATTTTAACATTCATACTTATGCCTAAGCTTAACTTTAACCATACTTAAGTTCTTTTAATCAAAACAACAACATTTACCATTCCATTTCAATACCATTTCACTCCCAAACTCTAAATCACAAACATCAAGCTACAATATCACCCTACTAATCAAAATCATCTTATAATACATAGGAATCTAGGGTTTGGAGATGATATACCTTCCTTGAAGTGGTGGGAGGAGCTAGGAAGCCTTAAGAAGCTTTGAGAAGTCTTAGGAATGCTTGGATCTTCAAGGAAATCAAGAAAAATTTCAAGTTAAAAACTTGAAAAATACTATTCATAGTCTTCTTCTTTGATTAAATGAAGAAGATTGAGAAGGAATTAATGGCTTAAACTCATGATATAGCCCTAACTAAGCATAAAGATGATTAGGGAATTATCTTACCAATTTAGGAGGCTTGGATCTTGAGTTTTGAATTTCTTCCCCTTTTAAAATAGTAAAAGCCGAGAGCAAGCTTGCTTGGAATGAGAGAATTGATTTTTTTTTGTGTTTTGATGAAATGATTTGCTTGGCTTGGTTGATTTGATTTTGTGTTTGATTTAGTCAATTACCTTGTTGCCCTTGAATTTGTGTGGTTCTCATTCAACCACACCTCCTTCCTTCCCATGTCATGCCTATGTCATGTGGTGATGTCATCCTTCCCTCCTTGTCCTCTTCTCATTGGTTGGGTGATATCACTCTCTCTAATCCCTTTGATTAACTTCCTAATTGTTTGCCTAATGACCGCTGATCTGTTATACGGTTCGCTTAACTTTCGATCTCGTTTATCGTTTGAAGGATCATACCCGGGATCTTATTACTTAGGTTCCCTTAACCTTTCTCAATACATTATATTCCTTTTTATGATCCTCTATTATAATCCTTTAATTTAAATCCTTTTTATCCTGTTACCTTATACTCAATTCTCTCCGTATCTAGTGTATTTCCGGGAAAATCAAAGTGTTCGGATTTGGATTCTGACGATCTTTACATACACTTATATCCCATATAAAGTACTAATAAAATCTCAGAATATCCATATCAGAACCCCTACATAGTGTGGCATGAAAAGTTTTCTCATTCAGCAAAAACACTATTCATAAGGGTTTCAAAATTTCCCAAAAATTGGGGTTATTATAGTCTCCCCTCCTTAAAAGGATTCCGTCCCGGAATCAGATAGAAATGAATAGGGATACCTTCTTAGTATTGCACTTTCTAACTCTCAAGTCAATTTTCCCACATTGTGGTTCTACCATCAAACTCTTACTAGTTTGATAACCCTTCTCCTAAGCACTCGTTCCTTTTTCAATCTATAACCTTTCCTGGTTACTCCATATAGGTTACGTCGGGTTGCATGTTTATGCGCTCATATGCCCCTATTTGTCTGGCATCCGAATTACACTTCCTTAACATTGATACGTGGAACACGTTATGAACTTGCTACAGGTTCGGGGGTAGGGCTAGCTCATATGCTAATTTCCCAAACGTCTTAATATATCCAAGGGTCCAACAAATTGTAGACTTAGCTTTCCTTTCTTTCCGAACCTCATCAATCCTTTCCAAGGGAATACCTATAATAACACTAGGTCCCCTACTTCCTATTCTTTGTCCTTTCGTGTCAATTCAACATACTTCTTATGTCCATCTTGGGCTACTGCCTGCCGTCCTCTGATTAGATCTATTATATCCTTGGTCCTTTGGACTACTGCGGGTCCGAGCATCTTGCGCTCTACAACTTCATCCTAACATAAGGGAGATCGACATTGTCTTCCCTCAAGGATCTCATAAGACGACATCTCGATACCTGACATAGAAGTGATATAACTTAATCCGCGTTAAGTGATCATTCCAAATTCTTTCAAGTCTATTGCACAGACTCTCATTATAGCTTTTAGCATTAGAGCTTTTGCTTCTTAATACCCATTCTTTTCCAGTTCGTAATCGCTACTACCTTCCGTTCCTAATATTATACTGGTTACACCTTTGCTCGTTAGCATTCTATAACCTTTTAATACACGCGTCAACCTTAGTATCACGAATGTGTTTCCATTCTGAATACTACCACAACTTTATTACTCCTTTTTCAGCTGTTTCCATTACCCAAAGTTTGATCAATCATATAGAAGTAAATGAATTTGTTGAGAGATCACTATGATCATGAACACTTGTTCTATTGCATAGTTAGTACAGAAGGTGGCCAGACTTTAGTATTTGACAAGCAATTAAACAATAGATGGTATCGTACTAGGCTTCTATCACACAGATAGATAGTCATTCGGCAATACCTCCCCTTCTGGAAGGGTTGTTCTTCTCAGCTTACATGAAATGAAAAGGAGGGAAAAGAACGAACTGAAGAGAATTGTATATATGAAAAAAAAAGAAATATACTACCACAAAATATCTGGCTTGGAACCTACCTCTGAACTATAGAGGTTTGTCATAGGAGAACGAAACATATGAGTATTTATATCAACATCAAGTATTATAGCATCGTATTTCACATGCCTAAATATTTTTGCTATTCCGTCCATCATTCTATGGACCCATGCTCTTCCTCGAGCTTATACACAATCACCTTTGAAACTCCCTCGACATCGAAAATCGAATCTGGGTTTTCATTCCAGACATCACCGTTACTAAAATTCTATGCTTGCACTGCAACCTTCCTCGTATAGTAATACGACTCTCTATTGATAAGTAGAATAAATATACAATAGGTAGATACTCTACTTAATTAGTCTATCAATGATAACTTATACACTACCACGACCCGATTAGTGGTACTCAATCTCAACACCCATTCCAATACAACTCTCATGGTTGTAATCAGCTCACTACTCGCAGAATCATTGCTGCCTTACTATGATCCACCACTGACCTACTCTCGTCATTCACTTTTCCATAAAATCTTAATATCTAACCATACGGAGTCCATACATGTCGTATCAAATCATTCTAAGGAGGTAACATAATCACTATTCCTGATTCACGAAGAACACTCCTGATCCTGACATACATACATGACATGAAGCAGATAAAATTGCAGAAGAGTTTCAATCAAGGCAACGATAGCAGGTTAATACCATTCTTAATCATATGCCTTCAATAGAAGACTTAACTCAAAGGTTCGTTTAGTCCTTTTTGAAATATGGTCCTGGATTATTCTCAAGATAGGATCTTCTGAGATAGATAGCCCGCTCATGGCGATTACACGAATTAAACCTTTACCAACTACTATTACGGTTGGGTATTGCACAGTCATCAGAAGGAATGTCAATCTTCCAAACCATAATACAACCTTCACAGCTTTAACCATCATCACTGTATTCCTCTCGCACGAGCGCCTATAATTATTCTCTTACATTTAAAGCGTCGACCACCTCTTTGGCCTTTCCTGATAGTAAAATTTCCTTACAGTCAATGTCATTTTAACCACCTCCAAATAAATTTTCTACCTTATTTCAATCACAGCTTATGTGAAAATGCTTTTCTTTAATATCTGATGAGTAAATAAAAAAAAATATCACCATTTTTCCATAAGTTATTGCCTCAGTCTTTAGAGGCTAATCACTGTCAAGACTGACTCTCAATCATACTTAGAACATCTTTTATCTTAAGTCCTAATTGCCCTGAACAATTTCGACCATTACTGGTTCGATCCATACTTTCTCGTGGTTTAACACGTGCCCCACTTGGCATCATTATAATTACGTCATATATCCTTTATCAACATTTCTATTCTTGAGAATTTTGAATATTACCTTTCTCCTTGTAAAACCTCTAAGGTTATCCTTCAATCGTTCCTCCTGTATTCCCTAGATACAGGGCATATCACAATACCATTTACTAATACTAGAACCATTGTTTATATTCTTCTGAAAAATTTCTCCACTGATTCTTAAAGGTTGTTATTACCTTAACCCTTTCCCAATCATACTGTCAAAACTCATATTGTCCCTATTAAGGGTGACATGCCAACCTTTATGCAGTCCCCTAGGATTCATTTTAAGTTACCAATGTTCTATCCTTAATTCCACCTTTAAAAGGTACCTGCCTTCTTCCATGGATAAATCAAGTCATATATCCCTGATAAGGGTGTCTTATTCAATCATTCCCACCTTGATAGTCTATACCTAACTTCATAATAGCATCGTTATTCAAATGGAGGTCAATCCATATGGCCTCCAAAAGATAACAATGGTCATCCGCTTTTCTTTCCTGATTTGGTAATGATAACATGGATGTTCTGGAAGATATTGGTCATGTTCAACGTGAACTTCTTCTTAATAATTCCTTATTTACTTTTGTTGTTTATCTCAATAGTCATCTCAATGTTGGGATACCTCTCATACCTGGCGTCTCTCTTTCTGAGTATCGAGCCACCGGTCTTACATTTCACATTATTGAAGGTCACTTCCTTCATCCAATTTTCATACTTTCTTACTTTCTTGTCTCCTTAGTCTATCCGTGTCTTATTATTTATCCTTCGAACTATCTAAAGGTTTCCTTGAATCCTCCCAACTTAAAGGGGATAAAATATACATAACTCGTATGCCTTCAACCATCAACTTTAACTCATGGTGAATCACCCTCATACCAATGATTACATACTTTCTTATTCCTATTGCTACGAGTCTTTAGGGTTTCCTCATACCCGACTCCCTTATCATACCTCAAACTCTATTGCCTTTATATCCCTTTCCACTTCAGTTCCTTTTTATTTCCCTTTCTCTTATCATTATTTCATGAACCAACACAACATAAGCATTGATTTCAAACATCCCGTCATTCTGGATTCGTGTCCTTAGAACGAATCTTGACAACTTTTACAACTTAGATTCATAATTCATCATACTCGTCTGCCTTTGTTCTGGCTCTAAAGCTTTTACTCTATCTCTATAACCTTGGGAAGTACTTTCCTGAAAACAATTGACTGAACTTAAATCAGTTTATTATAATCTCTTGCTCCGTGCCTTCCTTGGTCTTTCACCAGCGGGTGGTCTTTCTCTTAGGAGGGTAAGTGATAAAAACAGTCTTTTGTGATTCGTCAATCATTTAGAATCTCAAATGATTCCTATATTTCCTTTAGCCAGGCTCTTGCCTCGACTGGGTCAGCTTGTTCCTTGGAACTCTGAGAGCTTAGCGACTTAGAGGTCCTAAAAGAATTTCACACCACATTGTTTCCTCAAGGTGGTGGTTGGGAATAAAATATAAGTTCTGTTTAGACAGGTTCATGAATTTCTGTATAGGAGTACCGTCTCGGGTCTCCTTATCTCGCTCGACTTCTGCTGTCTTAGTCTAAATATTTCTTCCTACTCCCCATAATTGGGGTCATCTTTTAATTTAAAATCTTCATTTTCCACTTTATTATATTCCGGATTCTTTATATCTTAATTGCGACCTCCCTGATTATCACATTCAAGGTTTGCCCCTAATCTTATTCCTTGTGGGGGCATATTACTTGGAAAATTTTGAGAATCTCCGGATATTTGTCTTACTTACTTTGCTTAAGTCTTCCCCTCGTTTAGTCCTTGCACGATTGCAAATTATGAATTCTCAAGTTCGATAAACTTCATGACACTCTCTTAAGTGTTAATAGAGCAATTAACAATGTGATTTTATCACAAACAAACTGATCTGAACTAAAATTAACGAATATATACATAACCATTTGTTCGAGGGTACAACAACTGAACATATTAAAGAGGATTACATCATATGAACTTATCGCTCCTATCCCAAAAGTACTACCATAGATAGTCATCTCGTCATTAAAACTAATCATTCATAACTTAGGCTAATCCTCCAAAAGCGGTGCTATATGAAACCCTTGTTTGATTGCTCTGGCTCTGCACACTACCATGGATTAAGAGATGCGAGCACGCACGACATCCCTAACCTGCTCCATCACAGAGGTGATGAGGTCTAAGATAGTCGCAAGTAGAGCTGGATCAACCTGACCCTCAAGATGGCCTCTAGCTGTAACACGGGTGGTAGCCTCAATCCTTTCCATGCTATACGCTAATCCTGCCGGAAGTATCCCACCCTCAATCCTTGGTGCAGTAAGTCGATCCAACAGATCACTCCTAACATTCCGGGCCTCTGACAGGCCACCCAAAGTCATATGATAATCAGCGATAAGAGAAGCCTGAGTGGTAGCATCTAGCAGTCCATGGGGTGCAGGTGGTGCAGACCCAGGAGATCCAAATGGATAACCAAGCACGGTATCAGGTGACAATGGTGCAGGGGATAAATGTGGCATTTCCTCAGTATGTGCTGGGCTCTGTACAGGGGAGGGAACATGAATTGGTGGAACCTCATGGATGTCTATCGGAGCCTCTGGAAGAGGGTCTGATACTGGTATAATTGGGGTCATGGAAGGCCCCACTCCTTCTGCCCTCATTAACCTCTGTGCCCTTGGTAACTCTTCATCCTCTAGTGCCACCCTCGCGGCCATTCTTGCTCTGGTAGTCGCCCTGACTACGGTCATCTGTTCCTCAGCGGTCCTCTCTTCATTCTCATCAGGATCCTCCATGAGATCCTCCTCAGCCACAATCCTTTCCGGAATAACATCCTCAACCGCAACATTCTCTATCTGAACCTCATCCGGTCCCTCATTAGGGTACTCCATCGGATTCACAATTTGATCTCCGACTTGTAATAAAACGTCCTCATGTTGATGCTCCTGAACCTCAAGGTTCGGTGCCCCGCTGCCCTAAACGAGAACGAACTAAGTTACTATCATGATACTTATAAGGGTTCCCGTAAGGGTTTTAACTGTCAGCACTACTTTAAGTAGTCCGACCATGAACTTGGCAAGAGTTCTTATTATCTTTGTGAGTTTGTTATTATATCGTCGCATCATCTCTGAGGTTTATAACGCTTAGCTCTGATACCACTTCTGTAACACCCCCAAATCCGGGGTCGGGGATCCGGGTTGTCACTAGTTCCATTTCCCTTAATAACACCCAATCTTGATACACAATCAACTACTCTGTACTGTGACCCCACAATAAACACACACACCACAAGTTATAGTCTCAGAGATGAATATCCAAAAATAATCACAAGTCGTTTTATTCCACAATTATATGTCAATACACCTTAAAAGGTTTTCTGGATAATTTACATTTCTTTGCCATTATTACAATTCATAATATACATAAATCTGGTACATTATTAGTTGAAAACTTAGCCTATTGGTAATTTCTACCTCAGCTACAGCGGCCTCAACGCTTCCAGAAAGCTGCGGAACGTTTCCTATCTGCTTGCGAATTGGGAGCTTGGTCCTGTTCATCTTATCTATCTGATGTTGTGTGATGAAAGAAGAAAGCAAGGGTGAGCAACAAGCCCACCAAAATAATATGTATAATGATTAACAATATATGAGCCTACTCATAATACTCATGAAAGTCTTGGTCAAAAGAAATGAACCAAGTTGATATCTTAATGCGATGAAGTCGCAAAATATTCAGTATATATATATATACATATATACTTTTCAAAATATTGGAAGTCCTCTTCCATGCATAATATACACAAAGTCCCAGTGTATAACTGTATAAAAAAATATCGTTACAAGGTGATCTCCTATATCTAACCTTGTCTCAACGTTTTTCTGAAAATCTTTGTCATTCATAAGACAATTATTAATTAGATATAAGTTTAAAAGATGAAGTTACCAAATACTTCACTACACTTGTATCATTTATAAAGCTACTTGAACTACCATTGTTCAAAGTATAATGAGCTTTCAACAGTTCATCACATAGATGAGACTACAAGACAAGATTTGAATAGATTAAATCTTTAAAATATTATTAAAGGAAATGAAGTTATGACATACTTCATTAAGTTCTGATATATATATATATATATCCACATATACATCTTCCTTTATACATTTCCTGAAAACCTCTGTCATGTAAAGTATGAACATAATTGCAATATCCAATAAATTTGGAAAGGAAAGAATTTTGGCATAAACCTGATATCTTGCTGATCAGGCAAAGATACCAATAAGTAACCTTTTCTACTAGTAGATGGACGAATTCCCCACTGGTCATCACCCTGGTCTCAATAGGACCTTATGTTGGACTGCCACTCAGCCACTTATGCATTTGATGGACTCCTACTGAGCCACTTACACTATCATGGACGCCCACTGAGCCCATGTTGCTTATGCCGACTCAATAGATGGACTTACTTCCCGAGTGTTGGGTAAGTAATCAATTCATTTACCAAAACTGCAACCTTATTGCGAATATAAAATACACCACAGAGCCGGATCCCTCAGGTTTTGAGCGAGTATTTAAATCCCCTTAAAAAGGAAGATCTTAAATATAAAAATGAGTTTTGGGATCCGCTCTAACTTTTAAAAATCATTTTAAAGACTCAAAAACACTTTAAAGAGTGTTTGGAGTAAAGCTGATTTAATGAAGTAAATCAGTCCCCAGAATATTTAGAAAATGTCTGAATATTATTATTTAAATAATATTCCCATAAAGATAATCCTTATAAAAATAATCGAAGTAGAAGTATTAAAACTTATACGAAAGTACTATCTTTATTTGAATAATCGAAAATAAGTTTGATTATTTACACCTTATTCTTTAATAAAATAAAGAACAAATCTCAGCAAATAATCGGAGTCATAGATCCTCAAATGAATATTGAAAAATATTCATTAAATAATATAAACTGAGTTATAAGCCCTCGAATGAATATTCAAATAATATTCAATAAATAATATAAAAGAGTTATAAGCCCTCGAATGAATATTCAAAATAATATTCATTTAATATAAAAGAGTCATAAGCCCTCGAATAATATTCGAAATAATATTCAATAATAAAACAAAGTTAAAGTTATCGGATAAACCTTATTCGATTAATAGTTTTGAAAACTATGACCATATATATATATAAGTATATATATATATATAAGTATATATATATATATTATATCCATATACAAAATCTACTCGGGATCCTCGACTCCCGGTTTTAGAAAATATTTTCACCTTTGGGTCCCTATACTAAGGGTATATGCAAATTACCGCTATCCTCTAGCATAGGTATTATCAACTGAATCAACAGATATATATGGAAAGAATACGAAACAGGCATGCATATATATATACCATAGCAGCATGCTTCAATATATTGCAACATTTGCAAATTAACCAACATGCATCTATCGCAAGATAATGCAAATACATATATTCATCACAACAACAGTTATAACGGGTAGAAAACTTGCCTGAGCGACTGGGGGTTACGAATGGCTCGGGACGAGTCTGGTAACCTATAAGCAACAAGTAAGTTGGAATTAAACCAAAGTCACTTGTAAATCTATACTCTAGCCAACTCAGACTCTAACGCTCATTTTGCGCTTACCGATTCTCTTAAGTCACTCGAGTACCCTCGGCTCCACCATTTTTAATAATTTAACCTTTATGAGTTTTAAGGCGATTCCTTCGCGAGTGTCTTACCAACTGCCTAACACTCTTACCATAATTGTTTCATACATTTATTAACCCTTTTTGGTCTTTAACCTATATTTCAAAGTAAGGCGAGGGGAAAAGTTTCGTTCGCGAAACGCCGTTACTTGAAACGGTCGTTTCTCCTAAACCGTGCATCGGAATCGAACGAACTACATATCAAAACAAAGCTCGTAACATGAGCTATCTAGACATGGCAATGGTCATAATATAGCAGGGGGTTCTCGGGTCCTAATGTTATGCACATAAACAGTCTAAAGAAAATCGGACGTTACAACGGCTATGTTTACGCGATTTCCCAATTTTAAACCATTCAAAACCAACCCAATTCAACCTCAATCCAACATACAACCAACATACATCCTTATCACATCATAAAAACCCCAACCAATTCAATTTTAAAATTCATACTTATGCCTAAGCTTAACTTTAACCATACTTAAGTTCTTTTAATCAAAACAACAACATTTACCATTCCATTTCAATACCATTTCACTCCCAAACTCTAAATCACAAACATCAAGCTACAATATCACCCTACTAATCAAAATCATCTTATAATACATAGGAATCTAGGGTTTGGAGATTATATACCTTCCTTGAAGTGGTGGGAGGAGCTAGGAAGCCTTAAGAAGCTTTGAGAAGTCTTAGGAATGCTTGGATCTTCAAGGAAATCAAGAAAAATTTCAAGTTAAAAACTTGAAAACACTATTCATAGTCTTCTTCTTTGATTAAATGAAGAAGATTGAGAAGGAATTAATGGCTTAAACTCATTATATAGCCCTAACTAAGCATAAAGATGATTAGGGAATTATCTTGCCAATTTAGGAGGCTTGGATCTTGAGTTTTGAATTTCTTCCCCTTTTGAAATAGTAAAAGCCGAGAGCAAGCTTGCTTGGAATGACAGAATTGAATTTTTTTTGTGTTTTGATGAAATGATTTGCTAGGCTTGGTTGATTTGATTTTGTGTTTGATTTAGTCAATTACCTTGTTGCCCTTGAATTTGTGTGGTTCTCATTCAACCACACCTCCTTCCTTCCCATGTCATGCCTATGTCATGTGATGATGTCATCCTTCCCTCCTTGTCCTCTTCTCATTGGTTGGGTGACATCACTCTCTCTAATCCCTTTGATTAACTTCCTAATTGTTTGCCTAATGACCGCTGATCTGTTATACGGTTCGCTTAACTTTCGTTCTCGTTTATCGTTTGAAGGATCATACCCGGGATCTTATTACTTAGGTTCCCTTAACCTTTCTCAATACATTATATTCCCTTTTATGATCCTCTATTATAATCCTTTAATTAAATCCTTTTTATCCTGTTACCTTATACTCAATTCTCTCCGTATCTAGTGTATTTCCGGGAAAATCAAAGTGTTCGGATTTGAATTCTGACGATCTTTACATACACTTATATCCCATATAAAGTACTAATAAAATCTCAGAATATCCATATCAGAACCCCTACATAGTGTGGCATGAAAAGTTTTCTCATTCACAAAAACACTATTCATAAGGGTTTCAAAATTTCCCAAAAATTGGGGTTATTACACCTTCCTAACCTAATTGTAATATTTCGAGCATATTCCATGTTTCGACTTTTTCGATCCGGCGTACGGCTTGTCCTGCGCGGGTCCCGGTGCAACATTTTCGATACAATATTTGTTTCGGTAAATCAATAAAACTCGTATTTTTGATAAACGGGAGATTTTTATTAAACTATCCCAATTATCACCTCGTAGTACGTGCAACCAGGCGCTGAGACCAAGACCGCAGTACAAATTGTACTTGTTTGGATAATTATCCCGAAAACCGATACCGTTTGGATCAGTTTTTATAAATAAACGTACCATTTTATATCCGGAATGATCCAACGGGATACTAATTTCCCGTAATTATAAATAGCCTTTACCGTGTTTTATTTCGTATCAGAAATCATTTGCAGTCAGTTAAATATATAATTTTCAGAGAAAATACATTATATTCATAGTGTTCTTCAGAATCAAACCTAGATTTGAAGGCGTTAGCGATATCCGATTCTGGAGTTCAAGTAACCGAATTGAAGGTCTTGAAGAGTACTTTCAGAATCTGTGATCCATACACCTGCAGAATCAAAGGTTATTTTTCTATAATTTTTATTAATTTCGAATTATTTTGGATTAAATTATGAATTTTTGTTCGAGAGATTGTTTGTATGATTTGATGATTTCATGTTGTAGAGCTTTTCTTCCTGATGATTTTGGTATATTATACTCTTGATTTGGAGTTCAATAACATGTTTAATTTAAGGTTTGATTCTCGAATTCATAAGTTAGGGTTTGAATGTTCTTGACTGTTCTTGATGAAAAATTAGGCGTTTCTTCATCTAGGATTATTGGTCAATTCTGTGAAGTGGGTTATGTTTCTTATTTGTTCTGCAATCGATTGGTGTATTCAGGGATATCAAACGATACCGGGAAGAGGTGAATCAAGCTTGGCGACGGTGAACTTTTCGATCAATTTTCCTGTCGTTCTGTTCATCGTGGATAGAAACTAAGTACGGAAACAAGTTCCCCAGAAGCCACTCTTTAATTCTGCACCAGATGAACGGGTTCTGAGCACGGGGACGAGATTTGGATGAAAAACCGGCGAGTCCACCGGAGAAGACGACGGGGGTGGCAGAAATGTCAATTTCACCCCTGACGTTTCTCCAAGTTTCAATTTTAGTACCAAACTTTACAAATCTTACACTTCTGAAATTACGATCAAAAATTTCAAAACCTTACACTTTACCCCCTGGAATTTCTATTTTTTTTAGAAATTGTTTTTATTTATTTATTTAAATTCTAAAAATCTATATTTAATTCTGAAAAATTATTTTTAACTCCAAAATGAATCTTGATTATTTAATTAATTAATTTTAGTTGATAATTAATTATTTAATTAGTCAATTAATTTAAATATTAATTGATTAATTAATTTAATTAGTTATTAATTAATTTTAATTGATTTAATAATTAGATTTAATTATTTAAAAATGATTTAAAAATTCCAAAAAAAATAGTTTCGAGCTTTAAAATATTATTTTAAATTATTTTCAAGGCTCGATAATTATTATAAAATTGTTTTGAAGTCAGAATTGGCCAGCCGAACCTTGTTTATCACTTTGAAATTGATCCAGCGACCCATTTTAATTCCGAAAAATATTTTAAAAATCATTTTGAATACCCGAAAGTCTGTTTATGACCCGAGACTCCTCTATAAATGATATGTCATTGATTATTTGACGTGTTATGTGCTATATGTGACTTGTTGATTGAGTGTCGGTTTATAGGTTCAGTGTCTACTTGTTTATGATGTAACTTTCAATCCGTTAATCGGATTTGGGTGAAACGAAGGGTAGATAGAAATGTATGTCGAATAGAATCGTATGAGTTGAATATTGATAGATACTCATGATGCCTAGCAGAGTAAGCAAGGCATAGAAAAGGGAAGCAGGTGATCAGAAAATGGAATTGATGCGTAGAAGATAAAGCAAGTGATCAGAGGATAAAAGCGAGGTATAGGAAAAGCAGACGAGTGATTGTGAATAGAATCATTAGACGAGTACAAGTGAGATTGAAAACGAATATGATAAGGCAAGTACTTCTAAACCTTTCTCGAGATATATTGCAAATATTTCTAAATTGTCTTGTGACATACTGTTAATATTCAAAATAGCTCTATTTTATATTGTAAATACTTTGAATCATTCAGCCTTGAACCTGAGCCACATCACTTGATCTTTGAGCCGTAAGCCTTATTCCTTGTAAACCATTTCTTGTTGATTTACCATATACTAAACCACACAAATATGATACTACTCCATAAATACATATTCATCATATACCAAACACTAGAACAGAATTATTTACATATACAGAAACTTTTATACTCAATCATACCTGGATATATCAAAGTACTAAAACCTTGTAAAAATACTATTCATCTAATACCCGATTATCCTACCGGCTGGAGGCCACTTCTTTTATATACTTTGACATACCCTTTCGGTAACCATGAATCTTCACCATGCTCTTATATAAATGTTTTATTGTTATTGATTATGATCTGGTTTATTGAATTCTTTTGTTTATCATATTGAACTGTTTTAGGATTAGATAGTTATTTTTGTGCAGACCAGATTCGTGGTCAGACCATATCGATGGTCAAGTTAGGCCAATGTGTGCCTTGGATCCAGTAGTTAGAGTAGTGTTGTGTGCTTTGCTTGGGGTTAGTGCGTGACTGATCAGCAGCCTAACCTTGGTTTTAAAAACTTAAAAGGAATATCCAATTATATTAGTTGTTTAACAAGAAATTTGATTCCTTTAAATCATCTCGTTTGATCATTGTTTAACCTCAGTTATTGCTATTATGACTTGCTGAGCTAGTTAGCTCACTCTTGCGAATCTTTTTATATATTTTACAGTAAAGAAGGATATGAACGATAGTGAAGTTCTTCAGTCCAAAGTGCGAGCTAGGATTCCAGTTCGAGTTGGATCGAGCTAGCAGAAGCTTCATATGGTAGTGAGATAATAAGATTGTAAGAATAATTTCATTCAGTTGTAAGTTAAATTAGTTGGGATTTGGTACGTTGTAATAAAAGTTAAGGTTATGGCTTGTTCTCATACTTTAACCTGTTGTGATCAGTGGTTATGTAAAGCAGGGTCATTGCAAATAATATTTCATATACAGGTGTATATTTTGTGTATGCGCGCCACAATAGTGATGTCGTATAAAGGGATGTTTAAGTCCTAATGAATTAATTTGCAAGCCAGAATTTTTTTTCACAAAGTCTTATAGGATTGATTTTGAGCTAGATCATGATCATATTTGTTTATTTGTTGAGATTTAATCACTTGGTTATATTTAGAATTTTTGCTATTCTCGTAATGACGTAAAAATACTGATTTTTAAACTAGAGAAAAACTTGGATTTCATTTCCAGTTGTGAATAAGGCTAGGCGTCAAATGCCTAGTAGCCGACTCATAATTTATGAGTAGTCTAGGGTTGAATGAGATGGAGCGAAACACACTCATTCAGAATTTGTTGAAAAAAGGAAAAAAAGAAAAAAACAGAAAAAAACAGAAAAAGAGAAAAGTATGTGTTAATGCATAATTGATAAAGAGTGAGCTCTTTAATACTCGAGTTATTAAGTTCTAGGGGACTTTGTGCCTAGTGACCTAAGGCTTTGATAGTCTTCAATCCGCTAACCTAACGCTCGCTACATGGGTATTATTGCATAAGTCTTTTGGGACCTCATTCATTACACGGTCAAATAAGCATCTTTGTTATGTGTTCAATAATATCATGAATCCTTATATAACTTTAGTAAAAATGAGGTGTTGTGAGTCATTATGCGTTTAACGTCTATTCTAGTTATAAACTTGTGATTGTTTTGATGAAAGATAAATTATGGTTATTGATCTAGTATCGAGAGTATATCTGTTAAGCATCCACACACGCACGTTTCTGGTTTGTGAGTTGGTTTGTGGGATTTATTCGAACTCTGTTAAAAGTTATTGCATTCTTAGAGGCGTTGGCTTATTCATTTGGTTATGGTTATCCTGAGGGGATCGATTGCATTATCATTTAGTCGCATTCACATAGTTGTATTCATGCATTAGGATGTTTGTAGTTTTTTAGTGTGTTTATGCTTGAGGACAAACATCGATTCAAATTTGGGGGTGTGATAAGTTGATTTTATATCTACTTGGAACGCTTCATTACAACCTTAAGTTGGTGTTTTGGACTAAAGTTGTTGGTATTTTTGATACATTTTTGTGTTATTGCATTTCAGGCATCAGTTAAATGAAGAAATGAGCTTTATAAGGAAACATGCTAAAAATAGATAAGAATTGGAAGTCTAGGCCATTCTCAAGTTGTAGAGAATCTTGTTAGCTTCGCGTGGACAGTTGAATCGCCTAATTCTGACGAGTAGAACTCAAGATACAGCCAAAAGAAGAATCAGCAGAAAAATCCAGAAACCCAGCGCGGCCACCCCGACTTTCTGCCAAAAAACCAGCGCGCCCGTGCTGATTTTAGCGCGGCCGCCCCGCCCTTTTTGCCCCAGAATCCTGATTTTAGTAGAATTTGATGATTTTGAGGGTCCAGGTCCACTAGGGGCTTATATATACCAATAAAAAGACATTTTTAACGAGAAGGAGCCAAGGGAGAGCAATACGGAAACCTAGAGAGCACAAGACGGCTACGGAGAAGAAGACTTTTGTATTCTTCAATATAGTTGATACTTTGGATGCTTATTTTTTATTTTCCTTTAAACCCTAGTACTCTTATATTGTTTATTATTTTTGCTTTTATTGGAATCCATGGTGACGATGAGTTCGGTTATGAACTAATCATTATCGCGGGGTTCCAACAAATTTACTTATGGATTTCTATAGTTAATTTATTTCAATATCTTGGTGTGTGGTGATTGATTGATATCCTAGTATTGGTTGTACTTATTCGTCTTGTGTGCGTAGCTAACATATAATATAACGTGTTAATCTTTATTGAAGCGGCAGTGAATATAGAGATTTAGAATTTGCCATGCTAGCATAGGTTCATGTATTTTTTATGCATGATTCGTAGGTAATTTTAACCATCTTACTTGCCCTATGTAATCACGATAGATAACTTGTTCATTAATCCTTTATGTTGTCAAATTCTATAGACATATAGGGTCTCAACATAAGTGGTGTCTATTCAGCTTCTATCTCTTTTGTGGATGTTTGGTAGTAGGGTATTCGTACAACGAAAGTTGGCGTTTACTAGTTTCGTGTTATCTGATTAGTTGTCATCACCATTGTATGCCAAGGTTAAGAACAAAGACTTTGAATGAAGTATTTAATGAAGCTAGAATCCCATGTTTGTCTCATATAGTTAATTCAATCACTTTTAATCTCTTAGTTAATTGCATGTTAGTCTAATCTTAGTTAAATCATCTCAACTTGTTACTGTCTTAGCATTGATCGATAACTATATCATCATTGCACAAGTGCATAATCTTAAGTTAACCAAAAAGAGTCTTTGTGCGAAGGAATCTGATTTATATCTTATACTACTTGCGAACGAGTATACTTGCGTGAATTTTAACATGTGTTTTCGTCCTAACATATGCTCTCAACACATTGTCCATGCCTAAAAAATCAACGAAACCCTTCTCAGGATCCAAAACAACCCCAACATCACTATCCGCTCCCAACAAGTTTTCCACGCCTAAAAAATTAATAGAAACCTTCTCTTGAACCAACACATCCCCAAATATGAGTTCCAAAAATGCGCCATCTTCAAACCCTCTAGCCATAATTCACCTTCTTCATGATAGTTTCCTTGGACTGCTCTAGTGCAAAGTAAATTCCACAAGTCTACCTCAAGCGAAGGTCCATCTAGCAGGTCTAATGGTTTATTACTCTTTGCATTTGGACAGATTTTGTTTGCTGGTAGCAGAAGATTATTTCCAGCAATGTTACCGCACATGTCTGAGAGCAGAGTAATAAATCACAGCTGAAAAGAGGTGGCTACACCTATAACACTACGTGGATTCCTAGCCCATGTAATACAATTTTAACTTTTCAAACATGTAAGTATATTTTATATTATTTGTAAAAAACATCAGTGAGAATCAAATTAATTTGATTCAGCATCTACATAACGACTAGTTCAAGATTTGTACACCCAGAAGATGATAAAGGGCCTGTTTGGCAGTTACTTAAAAAGTAACTTATTCACTTATCGACGAGTGTTTGTCGACCTAACTTATAAGTTGAATTTATAACTTATAAGCTGATAAGTTGAATGTTAGTAATTATGTACTTTTTCTCAACTTATTTTGATTTTTTTCACTTTTTTATTAATTTTAATTTTAAAATATATGTTTTTAAATGTTTTTCTATTTTTAAATCCATAAATTAAGTTAATTGTATTTAAACATTATTTATTATAAATTATTTAAATAAAACAATTCTGTCTTTTAAATAAAATTATCCAAATACTTATATAACTTATATATATTTATCTACTTAAAACTTATAAGTCACTTATTCATTTTAAGTTGTAAGTTACTTATTTTAAGATTTCCCAAACGGGCACAAAGATTTTTTTCTTCAATTTTCACCTCAGACACATAAGTATACATAACTGAAGGGAAAGACTCAAGAAACCTGAAAAGTGGGTTTTGATGTGTGAATTTTCATCGTCCTTATAGCTTTAGATTAGAGGTGTATATAATTATTGATTTCCACTGTAGCCATGCCCAATTTATTTTTATTTTTTTGTGATTTTTTTTGTTTTTTTATGTTTCAAATGATCGTTTAATTTTATCTTTTGGATAAAAAAAAGTATTTCTATTCTTTATAGATTTCATTTATCTTTAATGCCATAAAAATGAAAAGATAGATTATTATTGTAGTTGTTTTTCAAAATTTTCAATATTAAAATATTTGATGCGAAAAAATAGAGTTCATTAAATTATTTAGTCAACATTGTCATTTAAATTTTTTTATAAATTAAAGGCAACATGGCTGTGATTTAAAATTAAAAGTAAAAGTAAATTTTATTTTATTTTTAAATTTTTTTAAATTAAAAAGAAATTCAAAGATTTTGTATTAAAAAAACTTGATCTAAAGTTAAAAATAAACGGGTCTTCTTATCTTGTAAGCATTTTGTTGTATAATATATTTTATCCAATTATATTTTACGCTTATTTTTAAAAATTATGACCAATCCATAAATCACAATATAATTTTAAAAATTTTCAAGTAAAATATTTTTTTCCATAAGATTCAAAAGAATGAGTGTGATTTAAATTAATTTTCTTAAAGGATATTCTTTTTATCAATATTCTGTTTCAATTTTTTTAAAATTACTAAAAGGAAAATTGTGATCTTAGAGAAAAGAGGTTGAGTGGGTTTTAGAAGATTGAAAGTGTCTTGTTTAGCTGGACTGGGGGCAACCTTCCACATGTCACGAGCCTTTCCAGCTGGTATCCATGTCAAGGTCAACTTATTTTCCGTTAGGTCAACAAATACCACTAACGGCAGTATCATTATTTATTACTAAAGTAGTACATACGAGTACCCGATAACTTGAGTAAGTTTTGTTATATGTTGTTAGGTCACACACTGTAGAAGGGGGTTGAATACAGTATTTATCACAATCAAATCGAATTAAAGAACTCAAGTAACAGAAAATAAACTTTATTCAATATAATAAACTCTGTTATAATATGGAACTGTCCTATCTCAGTGATGAACAAATATCACGAGAGCTGCTAGGGTTATAATCAATAATATTCTCGATAATTATAACACTTATAGTGTAAACCCTATGTCTGTGTTTATATATTACACATGTACAAGATAATCGCTAATTGATATGGAATATAATTCTGCTTCCTAAAATATATCAATCAGTTATCTTTTCTTCCAAGTATTCTATTCTTCATAAAATTCCTTCTTCATGCATATATCTTCTTATGTTTGTCTTGATCTTCTTTCCTTTCAATCAGCCGCCTTCCTTATCTAAAAGTTTCCTTTAGGTCCTGATATTATCTCCTGATAAATATCTCCTGAACCTTAAGTACTGATAACTTAAGTTCTGACTTCAGTATAAGTGTTGATTTCAGTTAAGTACTGATTTGTCCTGTTTAAGTAAGATCTGAAAACTAAACATAAATCATATTATACATGATATTATCAAATATATCTAACAATCTCCCCCAACTTGTAAATTAGCATAATATACAAGTTTAACAGATATTTGATGATGTCAAAAACATTAAGTACAAATGCATGATAATTTGACTAGATAACTACAACTTACAGTCCTTAAAACTTTACCAACTTTAACTTCTGATAACAACTTCAGTCTGTATACACATCAGAATTTGAGCAGTTGTAGATCTTGACTTGGCTTCACTTTCTGATCTCTTTGATGTCAGGAGTTGTTATGAGATAGTTCTTTAACAAACATCTCTCAGCATATCTGAGTTCATCAATCATCCTCCTTTTAGCATCTTTAAGTTCTGCAGTATCTTCACCAGTTTGGAAGATAGCAGCCCTGAGATCATTTATTTTTGCTTTTCTCAACTCCTGATCCAGTCTTATGACATAGGCTTTGTCCAACTCTAGATTGAATTCAAGTCCTTTAATACCAAGATATGTTCTGATCTTTGCAGTATTAGGCTTCATATCAACAAAATCACCCTTGTGATCTCTGTACTTGGGACAGTATGTGCTGTTAGACTTTACAGAATAGAGCTTATTCTGTCTCTAAATTTGAGTCTTCAAATAAATTGCAGCACTTTCTGTTATTCTGTTATTCACTTGAAGTAAGAATAAAACATGTTCTAGTTCCTCAAAATACTTCAGTGGTATAGCATTTTCCCTTATATGGTAAACCCTTCCATCTGTAATGAAATATAACAAGATGTGTTCCTTCAAGAAGGTATGATAGACCATCTATATAGATTCTAGTTGATTCAATCTCTCAGGAGTTGCTCCAATACCTGGTTCACTTAAGGAAGTTGGATCATTGGTTGTGTTTTGTACTCTTCTTTTATCAGCACTACCCAATCCAGATTTATCTCTTGCTTCCTTTCCAGTAACCACTCTTGCTTCAAAACCACTTGCTGCAGTCTTCAAAGGTTGAGTTTGTTTGGCTTTAGTGAATCCTGGTAGGAGTAACTTTGAGGATTTAACATGAGCAATGTCAGAGGTTTCCTTTGACTTATCTTCTGATATCAAGTCAACTTGAGCTATATCAGAGGTTGCTTGCTTCATTGTTATATCAGAACTAACTATATCTTGACTCTGAACAACTTGAGCCATGTCAGAGGTTGTCTTAGAAATCTTCTTTGAAGTCAGAGTAAGATCAGCATCTTCAACAGAAATTTCTTCATCCATAGGAGGCACATAAACCTTTACAGGTTCACCAACTTTTTCTTTGCCCTTGGACCTTGGATCTATCTGCAATTGTGATTTGGCCTTGGTTGCCACAGGATTTGTCCTTTCTTTTATCACAATGCCTTTAGCCGTAGGAAGTTTCTTTTTAACAACAGAAGCTTCAGATTTGGAGTTGACCTTTTCTAACTTAAGTCTAGCTTTTTCTTCCATTAGACTCTCAAAGTCCATTACTGGATTTTCTTTCAGAAATAACTGTCTTCAAATTTCTTCATCAAGATCCAAAAGTTCATCAAAACTTATCCTTTTACCAGTATCAGAATTTATTCTTCTCCCAGTATCAGAACTTGTTCTATGACTTGTAGTTCCAGCTCTACTTGATGAGAGACTTCCACCTTGACCACGACCTTCACTCATTCCAGAGTTTCCCGGGTCATTACCATCATCCTTTTTCTTCAGTATCTTACCAGGTTTGTATTTAGACTTAATTACTTTCTCCCCCTTTTGGCATCAGCAGGTAAAAGAAGAGAGAGAAGCAATTCCACTGAGGATTGGATTTCATTTAGTTGAGATTGCTGAGAAGCTTGATTTTTCAAAATTTCATCAATCTGAGATTGTTGCTTCTCTTGGGTTTTCTCAATGTAGGCAACTCTGTCAAAGGTAGGTTTGAAAAAGTTTTTCTTTTCAAGTTTCATAGTTGTTTCTTGCTTGATTAAAGCTTCTTGAATTTTATGCACCTCGGCATGAGTTGTTGAGTGTTGACCTTGAAGATGTCTAGTACTCAAAGCAGTAACTCTCAGTTGTGTTTTGAAATCATCATTAACTAACATCTCATCAGCTTTTTCCAAGTGATTAGCAATAATCTTTTCAGAAGGAATAAAACTGACTGAGTTTCATTCCTTAGTCCACTCCTGTCCTCTAGGAGTTTCACTCCAAGGTACTGGTGCATCTCCTCTAACAAACTTTTTCACTAGTTCAGCTTTTGAAGGAGCTTGTAGAGGTGCATGTCCAGAAGGACCAGCTGCATTAGTATCTTCATTTGTAGCAGCATCACCAGTATCATCAACATTTGCAGCATCAGAACTTACAGAGCCAACATCCTCTGATAAAAGAACAGTATGAGAGGCTATTGAGGCTTCAACATCATCCTCTAAGTGCTGATCTGCTTCCAAATTCTGATCAACAGTCATATTCTGATGTTCACCTTTAGTCTGATCTTCAATGCCTAGATGTAGAGAAGGTGTTGTAGACAATTCTGGAGTATCATCAGCATCAGGAGTTGGTGTTGTTGATGGATTGATTTGAGCTGGTGGAGCTTCTAAATAGAGAACCTCAGGCACAATTAGGTTGTGAATATCAATCTCAGCACTTGTGCCTGGGTCTGCAGTAGATACTGGTTCATTTATAGGAGACACAGGTGGTGTAGATACTTTATCTTGAGCAGTTTCCTGAGTTGGGGACAATGGAGGTGTAGATGTAGTAGCTTCAGCAAATTCCGGCTCCTTTGAGATTAGAGATTCCTGATCTCCTTCCTTAGTTGCTGCTTCCTCATCCTCTGAAACTGGCTTAGCCCTGTCCCTGTGAGCTCTCTGTTTCTTGTATCTCTTTGAAGATGGAGATACCTTGGGAGTTTCATCATAATAAATCCTTCTAAGCCTTTTGAGAAGCTTAGAACCCCCAATTCCAGTATCCTTCTGAGAAGAGACCTTCTCAGCTTCTTTGACTCTTAATATCTCACCCAAATATATTCTGATTTTAAATAAGACTATTTCAGATTTTAACCACATATAAGTCAAGTAAAGAATCAGAGTGTAATATCAGAACTTAGACTTATATCAGAACTTAGCAGTCATCAAAACATGATATCATAACTCGAAGAGTGAATGCCTATTTCTATAATTCTTCACACAAATTCAAATTTCATTTCTTTCAGAACTTAATCATCAGAACTTTCATCAGAATTTGTCCTCAGAATTTATGCAACTGACACTTAAACGTTCATCTAAAGCAACATTTATCACCACAGTAATTTTCATTATTCATATGGAGTGTATGTGTGTGCTGTAAGCTGAATATCATATCAAGATTAAAGTCTGATTCACTTCAGTACATCTTAGAAATAAGGCATAACTAAGAACTTTGCTCAAAATCTGTCATGATTCTGAAGTCTACTTTAGAATGAGTTCATGCATGAGTCAACCTCAACTGTTTTGTGCTCATTTTATGCATCTTTTGAAATTCCATTTTAACGTGGATTCTCAGTGTAAGTGAGTCACGACTGCTTATTAGAATTTATGCTATTATCAGAGTATTTCTCCAGTAATCATAGAGTGTGAAAAGTCACCAAGAAAAATATTTATTTTTTCTTTTCTGATGCATATTACTTAATACCAGCATTACACTTGGGTCTTCCCTTCCACAGTTTTTACTCTAGATCTTAAAGGAGTACCTGATTTTTATTTCTTTTTCTTTTCCTTTTCTTTTGATAAGTGAGGCTTATAAGCACTTAGTACATTCACCAGATTTACTAACATCAGAACTTAACAGATGAGAAGCATTATTCTTGTTTTTGACTTAGTAATAAGATAGACAAAGTAAACTTAACTAAGCTCAATATCAGAATTTGCTTATGTCAACAGATTTCCACATAAACAATTACTTCAAACATGGGATTTGTTAGTATATTAAAGACTACTAGGTCAGCATCTAGCATTTTATCCTCATTGGATTGAATAATCACAGAAACATTCATATCACTATCAGAGTTTAGAAATTCACATCATACAATAATCATTACTTAAGCAATTTTCAATTAAGCACAGAATACACAAATATAGTAATATCTGTAAATACTGATCATAAAGTCTAATGCATCAGAACAAAAGCTAAGCAGATTTAGAGAAAGAACCTGAAACCATTCCAAGTTCATTTACCAATCTTGTAAAAGTAGCTTCACACAGTGGTTTTGTGAAGATATCTGCTAGTTGTTGATCTGTTGGAACAAAGTGCAATTCCACTGTACCTTCATCCACATGTTCCCTTATGAATTGGTACCTTATGCTGATGTGCTTTGTCATTGAGTGTTGAACTGGATTACCTGTCATAGCAATAGCACTTTGATTATCACAGTAAATAGGGATTTTATAATATGTTAACCCATAATCCAGTAACTGATTCTTCATCCAAAGAATCTGTGCACAACAGCTTCCTACAGCAATGTATTCTGCTTCTGCAGTTGATATGGAAATTGACTTTTGTTTCTTGCTAAACCAAGAAACCAATCTGCCTCCAAGAAATTAGCAGCTTCCACTTGTGCTTTTCCTGTCAATTTTGCAACCTGCAAAATCTGCATCTGAGTAACCTATTAGTTTAAAGTTTGATTATGTAGGATACCACAATCCCAGGTCAGCTGTTCCCTTAGGATACTTGAAAATTCTTTTCACAACTGTTAAGTGAGGTTCTTGTTAGGGCGAAAACACGCGCTAATATTCACGCAAGTATACGCGTTCGCAAGTAATATAGAATATTTTCTAGTTCGTTCCCTCAGAGACTCAGACTAAATTATTGTCTAATTAAACTCACTCACCAATGTATGATTACTTCTCAATGTTAAAATAATAACACTTAAAATTGTTGATTAAATATTAACTATAATTAACTACTTAATTAACCACTTAACTAACACTTCAATTTATCAATAATAAAACACTCATGAGATCACAACTTCATTATTACTTCCTTCTATAGCCATTGTTATTACCTTTAGCATGTGACAGTGATGATATTAATTGAATAACACGAAACTGATAAAAGCCAACTTTTATTGTACTAATACCATTCTACCAAGCATCCACAATTAAGATAGAAGTTGAATAGTCATCAATTATGTTGAGTTCCTATATGTCTACAGAAATTGACAACACAACGATTTAAGCTCAAGTTATTCTTTTTGATTACATAGGGCAAATAAAACTGTTATAGTTACCCACTAATCATGCTCAACGTACATGAACCTATGCTAGCATGGCAAGTTCTAAATCTCAAGATCCACCATCGCTTCACAAGAGATTAACACCCTATCTTATATGTTCGCGACGCACATAAGACGAATACGCACAACCAATACTAGATATCATGCAATCATCACACACTAAAGTATTAAACAATTAACTAAAGAATTCCATAATAAATCCGTTGCAACCCCATGATCACGATTAGCCCATAATAGAACTTATCGCCATCATGGGTTCATATGAAATCATGACAAACAAACACAAGAAAATAATAACTAAACTAATTATATTAAAACAGAGTACGTCACAAGAGTAAATAAGTCAAAGCAAGAAAACTAGCATCCAACGTTACAACGAAACAAGAATCACAAGAAAATATGCTTCCTCTTCGTTGCGGTGTGCTAAATCGGTCTTCTTCCTTATCTCCTTCGCTTCTTGCGTAAAACACAATCTAAAACATAATCCCCTTAATACTCTCTGTGAAAACGTCTCAAATCTACCTATATAATAGTCCCATAAAACTCAGATTACATAGAAGTTGGAAGCCAAACAGAAGTAGAAGTCTAAAATAATTTATCTTTTTCCCCGACCCTGCGCGGCCGCTCAGCATAGCTGCGCGGGCGCGCAGGTTGCTGCGCGGCCGCTCAGCATTGCTGCGCGGGCGCGCAGGCCTCTACTGGAAAAAATCCAGGTTTGCTCCATTTCTTCGCCGTAATCTGCCCATTCCTTTCCTCTCGCAATGGTGAACACATGCCAAGGCTTATTCTTGATGATTCCTCCCCCGAAATGCAACTAATACCCTGAAATGCATAAACACTAGAAAAATGCATCAAATACACAAAATACTTGATTTCAAGACACCAATTTAAGCCATTTTAAGACGTTCTAAGTGGTATAAAATGCCACTTATCACACCCCCAAACTTAAATCGATGCTTGTCCTCAAGCGTCACAAACTCAAAAACAAATAAAAATATGCATAAATGCAATCTATATGAAAATGCAACGATCCCCCTTACTACAATTAACCAACCAAATTGTCACATCTCAACGAATGCAGTTAGACAACTAAAGATCAATAAACTCATGCAAACGGACATACAGCCAGAAACGTGGTGTGTGCAAATGCTTAACAGATATGCTTCGGAACTAGACCAATTACTATGACTAGACTATCCTCAAGGCAATCCTATGATTATATAAAGAATAAAAATTCTAGGCACAAAGTGATATACATTCTACAAGAACTCTGGAGCTTACTACGGAATCGTGCTTTTTATTTACAACTCAAATGCTTATTTGACCGTGCAATGAGTGAGGTCCACAAAAGACTTATACAATGGTATCCATGTAACGAGCGTTAGGTTAGCGGATCCCAGACTCTAAAAGCCTTAGGTCACTAGGCACAAAGTCCCCTAAGAACTTAATAACTCGAATACCAAAGAGCCCACTCTTGATCAATTATGCAATTTTTTTTTTTAATAACTTCTGAGCAAGTGCATTTCGCTCCATCTTGCTCAACCCTAGACTACTCGCAACATATGCGAGCCGGCTACTAGCCATTTGACGCCTAGCCACAACTAGCAACAACTTCCATATTTTTTTCTCCAAATTTTTTTCTTTTTTCATGTCTTTATCACTAAGAACCTATAATCGAATTCTAAGCATAATAAGTAGATTGACCTTGAAAACAACCAAATCATAACAACAATCTAGCCCTTACGCATTCTTTAAGACTTAGTGGACTTACAATTGTTTCTAGCATGCATATCAACCTACACAACTTAATATCACTTTAATGCTATCACTACACTCGCATCAATATCACAATTCAGTCGATAACTTATTGCAAAAGGGATCATGGTAAATGCATGAGCTACATGACATTCATAAAAAAAACTAAATGGCATAAATTATGCAACTATATGAACTAAACTATCATGAATATGCAACTAAATGACATACACACAATATTCCTTAACTACCACCCCCAAACTAAAAATCTTCACTGTCCTCAGTGAAACTAGTAGAAAGGAACACAGGGTATACCTACTCGGAGTCATCATCATCATCACCCTCAGTGGGTGGAGTATCAGGCGGTGGGTATGCAGAGTCCTCACCAAAAACTGGCCACTGGATATCAGCTCCAAGGCCTCGAAAAGCAGTCCCTAACGCAAGGGTGAGCTCCTGAGCAAACCTGCTCTGCGTCTCATACATGGCATCCATCCGCCGTGAAAGCCTCCTATACTGGGCATCACCCATCCCAGCACCCTCCTGAGCTCTCGAAGAACCAGCCTCACCATGCCCTGGCCTAGCCATAGTAGCACCTCGTGCTGGACGCCCTCCTGGAAGATGATAACCCAGCCCATGCTCCTCAGGCTCACCACCGGTCCACTCCTGCATCCCATTCAGAGTGCCAGAATCAATCGGAGCTGCTGGCAACCGCAACTGCTCATGAGCCGGCCAGTTCACTCCCACTGCTCGGCATAGCTTCGTAACCGTGGATGCATAAGGGATGTTCATATGCTTTGCTCCCCTCAAAAACTTCAGAATTCCTTGGTAGATAAACTTACCAAGGTCCACATAGTACTCATCATGCAGAATTCCCCACAACAACTGTGCTCTCTCAACTGTGACCTCGTGTGCATGTGAAGAAGGCAAAATATTAGCACATATAAATGCATTCCATGCACGGGCATACCTGTTCATGGCGATCGCCGGAAAGTGACGATACTCATTATTGCCTGGACTGCGGGTCCAAACTGTGCCCGGTCGACAGAGAGTCGCACAAATCAAATCCAAGTCAAAATCCTCAGCAGTCTTTTCATTCCAGTTCTCCTCCTCGGGCTTCCTCTCTCGTTGTCCAATCACACGGCGAATCGCCGCAGGATGATAATCAACCGTCAGCCCACGGACTACAGAAAACCCATTCTTTTCAGCCTTCGCGTTCGCGTAGAACTCGCGAACAACGCTCATCGGTACTGTTTCGGGTGACTCACAAAAAGCTATCCACCCCTTCTCTGCAATCATGGGCAACAACTCACCATCCCTCCCTGATGGTAAAAACCCCCTCTCCTTCAGAATCGGCTTCCCCAACAGCCTAGTGTACTCCTCCTCTGCAGCTCTGTCAGTTAACCGAGGCCTTGCAGCAGTACCCCTCGATGAATCAGCAGTAGGAACTGTGCTGCTGCTGTCAATAGTGCGTGCTCTCTTGGGTGCCATTGATTCGTGAATAAAAGTGTGTAAGAACTGATTTTTGATGTTTGTGAGAGGGTTTAAGTGTAGGAAGTTTTGTGGGAGATATGTAGGATAGGTGTATGTATATATAGGGTGTGGATTAGATTAGGGTTTGGGAATTAAGGGATAAAATGATGGGGTAGTGGGAACAATTCGTGGGTTTATGGGCTAAAACTGTTTTTGTGTTTTTGTTTGTTTTTTTTTTCTGAACTGTAAAAAATTTTCTGGAACTCGACCCCTGCGCGGCCGCTCAGCATAGCTGCGCGAGCGTTCAGAGGGTCTCTGGAAAAAAAAATTCAGCCCCTATTTTCTGGTTTTTTTGTGTTTTTGGATAGGTTATTAACTTCTAAGGGTTCCTGTAACAACAATTCATGGGTTGCCTCCCACGCAGCGCTTCTTTTTCGTCATTAGCTTGACGTTCCGTACCTTTCTCAAGTAGTCAACAAAATGGCACTAACCACCTCTCGGTTTGCCATGTCCCCATAGTAGTGCTTCAACCGCTGACCGTTAACCTTGAATGCTTGGTCCGAATCATTCTCAAAAATTTCCACCGCTCCATGTGGAAACACAGTTTTGACAATAAAAGGTCCAGACCACCTTGATTTCAACTTCCCAGAAAAAAGTCGGAGCCGAGAGTTGAATAAAAGAACTTGTTGCCCTGGCACAAATAACTTAGGATGTAGCTTCCTATCGTGCCACCTCTTCACCTTTTCCTTATACATTTTGTTATTCTCGTACGCTTGAAGTCGAAATTCATCAAGTTCATTAAGCTGAAGCATTCTTTTCTTACCAGCTGCATCTAAATCCAGGTTCAATTTCTTCAATGCCCAGTAGGCCTTATGCTCAAGCTCCGCCGGTAGATGACATCCCTTACCGTACACCAACTGAAACGGTGACATCCCAAGTGGAGTTTTGTATGTTGTTCTGTAAGCCCAAACAGCTTCATCGAGCTTTAAAGACCAATCCTTCCTTGACGGACAAACAACCTTCTCTAGAATACGCTTTATCTCTCTGTTAGACACTTCCGCTTGACCATTTGTTTGCGGATGATAGGCAGTAGCTACTCGATGATTCACATTATAACGCTGCATTATAGAAGTGAACTTACGGTTGCAAAAAATGCGATCCTTTATCACTTATGATTACCCGAGGTGTTCCAAACCTTGTGAAAATTTGCTTATGAAGAAAATTTAGCACTGCCTTTGCATCATTTGTCGGTAAATCTTTAACTTCGACCCATTTTGAGAAATAATCGACTGCCAGCAAGATGTACTGATTATTGCAAGACGCGATAAAAGGCCCCATGAAATCGATTCCCCACACATCAAAGACCTCGACTTCAAGCATCACATTTAATGGCATCTCATCCTTCCTTGACAAATTTCCCACTCTTTGGCAACGATCACACCTTAAAACAAACTGATGAGCATCCTTGAACAAAGTAGGCCAGAAAAAACCTGCTTGCAGAATACGAGCTGCCGTCTTCTCACCTCCATAGTGTCCACCATAAACCGTGGAATGGCAGTCTCGTAATATCCCCTCCGTCTCACAGAACGGGATACATCTCCTGATGATCTGGTCAGCTCCCTGTCTAAACAAATATGGTCCATCCCACATATACCACTTCACCTCATGCAGAAACTTCTTCTTTTGAGCGGATGTCAAATTAAGAGGCATTATATTGCTGACGAGATAGTTTACAATATCTGCAAACCATGGTTCTTCCTCCTGAATTGCAAACAACTGCTCATCCGGAAAAGATTCATTGATTAACGTCCTATCTTGTGAAGTAGAATCGGGATTCTCCAACCTAGAGAGATGGTCAGCTACTTGATTCTCAGTACCTTTTCTATCTTTGATCTCTAACTCAAATTCCTGAAGTAAAAGTACCCAACGAATGAGTCTCGGCTTCGAATCCTTCTTAGAAACCAGATAGCGAATAGCTGCATGATCAGTGAATACTGTTACTTTCGTACCAAGCAGATAAGATCAAAATTTCTCAAAGCCAAAGACTATAGCCAAAAGCTCCTTCTCAGTAGTGGTATAGTTCAATTGGGCACCATTTAAAGTCTTACTCGCATAGTAGACCACATGGAAGAGATTTTTCTTGCGCTGTCCCAGAACTGCACCTACCGCATAATTACTCGCATCACACATCATCTCAAACGGTTCTATCCAATCTGGTGCTGTAATAACTGGTGCAGTGATCAAACTCTTCTTGAGAGTCTCGAATGCTGCCAAACATTCATCATCAAATTTGAACGGCACATCTTTCTCAAGCAAATTGCACAACGGCTTAGATATCTTTGAAAAGTCCTTGATGAATCGCCGATAAAAACCCGCATGACCAAGAAAACTACGGATTCCTTTCACAGAATTAGGTGGGGGAAGATTTTCAATGACTCCCACCTTGGCCTTGTCCACCTCCAGACCCTTGCTAGAGACCTTATGCCCAAGGATAATGCCTTCACGCACCATAAAATGACATTTCTCCCAATTAAGCACCAAATTAGTTTCCACGCATCTTTTGAGTACGGCGCACAGATTATTCAAACATTCATCATATGAGTGTCCAAAGACGGAGAAGTCATCCATGAACACTTCGACGTTATTTCCAATCATGTCAGAGAATATAGCCATCATACATCTCTGAAAAGTGGCCGGGGCGCCACATAACCCAAACGAAACTCTGCGAAAAGCAAATGTGCCAAATGGACAAGTGAAGGTAGTCTTTTCCTGATCCTCAGGTGTAATACAAATCTGATTAAACCCGGAATAACCATCCAGAAGACAAAAATACTCATGACCCGCCAATCTGTCAAGCATTTGATCAATAAATGGAAGGGGGAAGTGATCCTTCCTTGTGGCTTTGTTCAATTTTCTATAATCCATGCATACTCTCCATCCTGTAACTGTTCGAGTAGGGATGAGCTCATTCTTTTCATTTGCGACCACAGTGATACCTCCCTTCTTAGGTATACATTGTACGGGGCTCACCCACGAGCTGTCAGAAATAGGATAAATGATGCCTGCATCTAGCCATTTCAGAATTTCTTTCTTCACCACCTCCTTCATGATGGGATTCAGTCTTCGCTGCTGTTCCAAAGTTGGCTTACTACCTTCCTCTAGCAGAATTTTATGCATACAATATGAAGGACTTATCCCCTTGATGTCTGCTATGGTCCATCCTATAGCCGATTTGAATTTTCTCAAAATCCTTAAGAGCTTGTCTTCCTCACTACCTGAAAGGTCAGATGAAATAATAACAGGTAATATAGATGAATCACCTAAAAAAGCATACCTCAAGTGTTCAGGTAATGGTTTGAGCTCCAAGGTAGGTGCTTCCTCTATTGATGGTTTGAGCTTCCCTTCAGCATTCTTAAGGTCAGAAGTACCAAGAGATTCAAATGGTATGTCCAGCTTTCGCTTCCATGGAGAAGCGTTCAGATATTGTAATTGCTCGTTGCTATCTTCATCATCGCTGTCAAAATCCCCCACTAAGGCATTTTCCAATACATCAGACATTAGCATGTGATCGAGTTCCGAAGTAACCGCAGTATCAATCACATCCACTTTTAAGCACTCCTCATCTTCTGTAGGGAATTTCATTGCCTTGAATACATTGAAGGTCACATCCTGATCTTGGACCCGCATAGTAAGTTCACCTTTTTGCACATCTATCAAGGTACGGCCAGTAGCCAAGAAAGGCCTTCCCAAGATTATGGGAATCTTCTTATCTTCCTCAAAATCCAGAATAACAAAATCTGCTGGAAAGAAGAGCTTATCCACCTTGACGAGCACATCCTCAACTATGCCCCTTGGGTAAGTAATGGAAAGGTCAGCCAATTGTAGCGACATGTATGTGGGTTTTGGATCAGGCAGATCCAGCTTTTTAAAGATCGACAACGGCATCAGATTAATGCTTGCTCCCAAATCACAAAGGCACTTGTCAAAAGTTAGATTGCCAATGGTGCAAGGAATGGTGAAGCTTCCTGGATCTTTCAGTTTTGGTGGTAACTTTTGCTGCAGAACAGCGCTGCATTTTTCCGTGAGAGCAACGGTTTCAAGGTCATCCAGTTTCACCTTCCTTGCAAGAATAGTCTTCATAAACTTCGCATAACTAGGCATTTGTTCCAGAGCCTCAGCGAAAGGTATATTGATGTGAAGTTTCTTGAACACCTCCAGAAACTTCCCGAACTGTCTATCAAGCTTTTGTTGCTGCAATCTCTTAGGAAAAGGTGGTGGAGGATAGAGCTGTTTCTCCCCTATATTAGCCTCAGGCAGAGTGTGTTCAACATTAGTCTTCCTTGGTTCCGCCGCTTTCTCCTTTTACTTAGATTCTTCATCTCTAACTTCAGCTTCGACATCCTTTGCCTTTTCAGCATCAGCCACTTTTCCAGACCTTAAGGTAATAGCCTTGACTTGCTCTTTAGCTTCCTTCCTGCCTGGTACTTCCGTGTCACTGGGAAGAGTGCCAGGTTGACGATTGAGCACTGCATTGGCTAATTGACCGATTTGATTTTCCAAGGTCTTGATAGAAACCGCCTGACTCTTGCACAACAGCTTAAGTTCCTCAAAATCAGCACTAGTGGGTGCAGCTGTACTTCCCTGTTGAGGATATGATTGCCTTGTAGCATACTGCTGTGGTTGCTGGAATCCAGGTGGGTTAAACTGTTTACTCACTCCTTGCTGATATGGTGGCTGAATAGCATTCTGATTATTCCCCCAGCTGAAATTTGGATGATTTATGTTATTAGGATGATAGGTCGCTGGCACAGGCTGCTGTTGTCGCTGATAATTATTCATATACTGAACTTCATTGACAAGAGAACACTGATCCGTAGCATGAGAACCTGCCCAAAGCTCACAAACCATAGCTATTTGATTAACTCCATACGTAGCCAGAGAATCAACCTTCATTGATAGCGCTTGGAGCTGGGCTGCAATAGCGGTGGCTGCATCAACTTCCAGAATACCTGCTACCTTGCCTGACGTCATCCTTTGAGTTGGGTTTTGATGCTCATTTGCAGCCATCGTCTCTATAAGATTATACGCCTCAGTATAGCTTTTAGCCCATAAGGCTCCTCCAGCTGCTGCATCGAGCATGGGCCGAGATTGGGCCCCCAAACCATTATAGAAACCAGTGATCACCATCCAATCCAGCATTCCATGATGTGGACATTTTCTCAACATTTCCTTGTAGCGTTCCCAAGCCTCGCACATAGATTCTGTAGGTTGCTGCGCAAACTGAGTAAGAGCACTCCTCATAGCAGCAGTCTTTGCCATTGGATAAAACTTCACCAGAAACTTTTGCGCAAGATCTTGCCACGTAGTGATGGACCCAGCTGGTTCAGAATGTAACCAGTCTTTAGCCTTATCCCTCAGTGAGAATGGGAAAAGCCTCAACTTGATAGCCTCATCAGTCACGCCATTATACTTAAAAGTGCTGCAGATCTCGACAAAATTCCTTATGTGCATGTTGGGGTCTTCAATTGCCGCTCCTCCAAAAGAAACAGAATTCTGCACCATCTGAATAGTGCCCGGCTTGATTTCAAAGGTGTTAGCTTGAATAGCCGGATGAAGGATGCTTGACTGAATGTCATCAATTTTAGGCCGAGAAAAATCCATAAGAGCTGGATCAGCTTGAACAATACGATCTCCCATGTTTACTGGTTCTTTCTGCTCAGTTCCTGAATCCGAATCCTCAAAATCTAACTTCTCCGGAATATCAAGAACTTCGTCTGTCTCCTCAGCTGTATCTAAAGTCCTCTTGCGAGCACGAGAACGAGTTTGCATAAACGCTTGCTAAAGTACCTGAAACACAACCGAAAAGAGTAAGTAACTACTACGTCCTAATCACTGAGTCCTAATGACCAATGATGGTAAGTACATAAACTAAACAAATACGCCGAGTCCCCGGCAGCGGCGCCAAAAACTTGTTAGGGTGAAAACACTCGCTAATATTCACGCAAGTATACGCGTTCGCAAGTAATATAGAATATTTTCTAGTTCGTTCCCTCAGAGACTCAGACTAAATTATTGTCTAATTAAACTCACTCACTAATGTATGATTACTTCTCAATGTTAAGATAATAACACTTAAAATTATTGATTAAATATTAACTATAATTAACTACTTAATTAACCACTTAACTAACACTTCAATTTATCAATAATAAAACACTCATGAGATCACAACTTCATTATTACTTCCTTCTATAGCCATTGTTATTACCTTTAGCATGTGACAGTGATGATATTAATCGAATAACACGAAACTGATAAAAGCCAACTTTCATTGTACTAATACCATTCTACCAAGCATCCACAATTAAGATAGAAGTTGAATAGTCATCAATTATGTTGAGTTCCTATATGTCTACAGAAATTGACAATACAACGATTTAAGCTCAAGTTATTCCTTTTGATTACATAGGGCAAATAAAACTGTTAGAGTTACCCACTAATCATGCTCAACGTACATGAACCTATGCTAGCATGGCAAGTTCTAAATCTCAAGATCCACCGTCGCTTCACAAGAGATTAACACCCTGTCTTATATGTCCGACGCACATAAGACGAATACGCACAACCAATACTAGATATCATATAATCATCACACACTAAAGTATTAAACAATTAACTAAAGAATTCCATAATAAATCCGTTGCAACCCCATGATCACGATTAGCCCATAATAGAACTTATCGCCATCATGGGTTCATATGAAATCATGACAAACAAACACAAGAAAATAATAACTAAACTAATTATATTAAAACAGAGTACGTCACAAGAGTAAATAAGTCAAAGCAAGAAAACTAGCATCCAACATTACAACGAAACAAGAATCACAAGAAAATATGCTTCCTCTTCGTTGTGGTGTGCTAAATCGGTCTTCTTCCTTATCTCCTTCGCTTCTTGCGTAAAACACAATCTAAAACATAATCCCCTTAATACTCTCTGTGAAAACGTCTCAAATCTACCTATATAATAGTCCCATAAAACTCAGATTACATAGAAGTTGGAAGCCAAACAGAAGTAGAAGTCTAAAATAATTTATCTTTTTCCCCGACCCTGCGCGGCCGCTCAGCATAGCTGCGCGGGCGCGCAGGTTGCTGCGCGGCCGCTCAGCATTGCTGCGCGGGCGCGCAGGCCTCTATTGGAAAAAATCCAGGTTTGCTCCGTTTCTTCGCCGTAATCTGCCCATTCCTTTCCTCTCGCAATGGTGAACACATGCCAAGGCTTATTCTTGATGATTCCTCCCCCGAAATGCAACTAATACCCTGAAATACATAAACACTAGAAAAACGCATCAAATACACAAAATACTTGATTTCAAGACACCAATTTAAGCCATTTTAAGACGTTCTAAGTGGTATAAAATGCCACTTATCAGTTCTCTAGGATCTACTTGAAATCTTGCACAAAGACAGGTAGCATATATGATACCAGGTCTACTAGCAGTTAGATAGAGTAGTGAGCCAATCATACCCCTGTAATCAGTAATATCTATTGATTTACCAGTATCCTTATCCAATTTTGTTGCAGTGGCCATGAAAGTGGATGCACTTTAACAATCTTGCATTCCAAATTTCTTCAGCAAATTTCTAGTGTACTTGGTTTGACAAATAAAAGTGCCTTCTACATTCTGCTTGACTTGAAGGCCCAGAAAATAGCTAAGTTCCCCCATCATACTCATTTGATATTTGGACTGCATCAGTTTGACAAACTTCTTGCAAAGTTTGTCATTTGTAGAACCAAAGATGATATCATCAACATATATCTGAACCAAAAGTAAGTCCTTTCCATGGTTGAGATAGAACAGTGTTTTGTCAATAGTTCCTCTGTTAAATCCACTTTCCATAAGAAACTGAGCTAGAGTCTCATACCATGCTCTTGGAGCTTGCTTAAGGCCATAAAGTGCTTTATCAAGCCTGTAGACATGATTTGGATATTTGGGATCTACAAAGCCTGGAGGTTGTTCAACATATACTTCCTCTTCCAATTCTCCATTGAGAAAAGCACTTTTCACATCCATTTGAAAGATAATAAACTTTTTGTGAGCTGCATAAGCCAAAAATATCCTTATGGCTTCTAATCTAGCAACTGGTACAAATGTTTCATCATAATCAATTCCCTCTTGTTGAGAATATCCTTTTGCAACCAGCCTTACTTTATTCCTTGTAATTATTCTATCACTATCGGTTTTGTTTCTGAACACCCACTTTGTACCAACAACAGATCTGTTCTTTGGTCTTGGCACTAGGGTCCAGACTTTGTTTCTTTCAAATTCATTTAACTCTTCCTGCATTGCTTGCACCCAATCAGCATCTTGGAGAGCTTCTTCCACTTTCTTTGGTTCAGTCTGAGAAAGAAAAAAATTATAAAGACATTCACTTGAAGTAGTTGTTCTAGTACTGACACCTGCATCAGGATTTCCAATAATTAAGTCAGGTGTATGTGATTTAGTCCACTTCCTTGCAGATGGAAGGTTTTCTCTAGAACTGGATGATCCCCCATGATCCATGTTATCTTCATCAACATTTTTTGATGCCCTCCCCTGAAACTATGCTCTCTGAGTTGGATCCTTCAGAAATTGAGTTTTCAGAATTATCAGACTTTGGCTTATCAGATTTTGATGAATCAGAACTTGAAGAGCCAGTTGTATGTTCTTATGCTTCTTGAGATGTGGTTGTATCTTCAGTATGCTCCCCCTGCACAGGTGCATCTTCCTTTGACGTAGTCACCACAGTTTCAATAACATCAGAATTTAATCCATCAGAGTTTGCAGTATCAGGATTTAGACTGTCAGGATTTTCAGTATCGGAATTTAAGTCTTCATTTTCAAATCTCAGCTGATCATGATCATTGAAATCTTCAAGTCCAGTAATCTTCTTATCATCAAAGGAGACATTAATAGATTCCATGACAACCCTTGTTCTTAAATTGTAGACTCTGAAGGCTTTTGTGGAAAGTGGATACCCAACAATAATTTCTTCATCAGCTTTTAAGTCAAATTTGGATAGCTGTTCAGGGTGAGTCTTAAGAACAAAACACTTGCATCCAAATATATTAAAATACTTCAGATTTGGCTTCTTTTTCTTCACCATATCATATGGTGTCTTTCCATGCTTGTTAATGAGTGTTGCATTCTGAGTAAAATAAGCAGTCTGCACAGCTTCAGCCCAAAAATAGGCTGGTAGCTTTGCTTCATCAAGCATAGTTCGTGCAGCTTCAATAAGAGTTCTATTCTTTCTTTCAACAACTCCATTTTACTGTGGAGTTCCAGGAGCAGAAAATTCCTGTTTGATTCCATTGTCTTTGCAGAACTCTTCCATAATCAAATTCTTGAACTCAGTGCCATTATCACTTCTTATTATCTTCACAGAATCTTTGACCAATTTATCCAGTTGCTTGACATGATCAATCAAGATAGATGCAATTTCACTTTTTGTGTGCAAGAAATACACCCATGTGTATCTGGTGAACTCATCCACTATGACCATAGCATATTTCTTCTTTGCAATAGACATGATATTTACTGGACAAAATAGATCAACATGTAGTAGGTGATAAGGCTCAAGAATTGATGATTCAGTCTTGCTCTTGAATGAAGATTTCCTTTGTTTTGCCTTCTGACATGAATCACAAGGGCCATCAGGAGCAAATACTAATTTTGGCAGTCCTCTCACAAGATCTTTCTTGACTAGTTCATTTATACTGTTGAAATTTAAATGAGAGAGTTTCTTGTGCCAATTCTAGCTTTCTTCAATTGATGCTCTACTCAACAGACAAATTGCAGAACTATCAGTACTTGTTGAAAGCTTGGCTTCATAAATGTTACCATGCCTGTATCCTTTTAGAACAACTTTGCCTGTAGATTTGCTTACAACTTCACAGTGTTCTTCAAAAAAATCCACATGATAACCTCAGTCACGGATTTGACTAACACTCAGCAGATTGTATTTAAGTCCTGAGACCAGAGCTACTTCTTTAATGATGACATTCCCAAGATTGATATTGCCATATCCCAATGTTTTTCCAATGTTGCCATCTCCATAAGAAACATTTGGGCCAGCCTTCTCCACAAAGTCTGATAGCAGGGCTTTATTTCCAGTCATATGTCCTGAGCATCCACTGTCCAGAACTAGGATGTTTTTCCTATTGCCCTGCAATCACAAAGACCACTAATGATTAGTTTTAAGGACCCAGACTTGCTTGGATCCTTTGGCCTTATTAAGTTTGTTAACATTTGCAGCGGATTTAGCATCAGAGTTTATGTTAACATTTTTCTTATCAGCATTTATACTATCAGACTTTGTATCAGAACTTACACTAGAAGGAATAATGCTAACTTTCTTTAAAGAAGGTTTTATTTGATAATAATCATAGTACAAACTATGATATTTCTTACAAGTATAAATGGAATGTCATAAACTACCACAATAAACACAAGGATTTTGTGGCCTATATCTAACAGACTGACTCTTAACTCCTGACTTTGAAGGTAAGGAGTTTATGTTCTTATTTTTCCTGCAAAAAGAAGCCAGATGGTTAGAACTTCCACAGTTATGACATGTTTTTCTATGAGCATTAGGAACAGGCTTATAATTATTGCTTTTATTCACACCTTCCTTTCCATTCCTATTTTTCCTAGGTGACTTTACCTTGTTTATATTCTTTACATCTTTCAGCTTATGCTTAAGCTGCTTCTTTGTCATTAAGCCTACGTTTACTTCACTTGTCTTTTCCTGTTTTAGTTTGTCAGAAGTTAATTCCTCTTTAACTTCTGATTTCTCAGTATCAGACTTTACAGCTACAAACTTAACAGGTTTTAACTTTGGCTTTTGTTTAACAACTATAGGCTTAATTTCTACAGTTCCTTTATCACTCTTATCATCTCCATAACCTAAGCCCTCTTTCCAGTTTCCACTACTTAACAAATTCTGAGTTGTTCTGCCAGAGTTAGTCCAAGTCCTGATAATCTCTCTTTCCTTTTCTAACTCAGTCTTTAGAGATTCATTCATTTTAAGTTCTTCATCCCTAACATAGAAAGCATCATCTCTATCTTTCTGAGTTTGATGGAACATGACTAACTCTTTTTCTAAATAATTATTCCTCTTTTTACAAGCAAGATTTTCAGAAGTTAATCTTTCACATGTTAAAGTTTGATCTCTATAACTAATGAACATGGTTTTAAGATATCTTCTCAACTCATTAATATCATCAGTATGAAAGGCATAAGTAGTTTGAGGTATCTTCAACTCAGCAGCTTCAGGACTGCTATCAGCATTTGCCATCAAGGCATAGTTCACCTCACTTTCAGAATCTAAAGTGTCTGTCCAGCTTTTCTTCTTTGGGACAAGAGCTTTGCCTTTGTCATTCTTCACTTTCTTGCAATCAGGAAATATGTGGTCTTTCTCACCACAGTTGTAGCATTTGACATTTGTGTAATCTCCTCTGTCAGACTTCCCTTCTTTGCCTTCAGATTTTCTGAAACTCTTCTTATCAGAACTTGCACCTTTCCTGGAAAACCTCTTTCCCTTTTTGAATTTCCTGTATGCAATCCTTGTGATTCCTTTCACCATAAGAGCATACAGCTTCATCATCTCTTCATCAGCATCCATCTCAGGCAAGCTTTCAGGTTCTGAGTCATCATCACTATCAGAACTTGATGACTCAGTATCAGACTTTGTGATGAACGCTTTTCCCTTGCCTTTCCTTGAGGTAGCTGCCTTGGGGGATTCTTCTTCAGCCTTAAAACCAACTGTCCTTGACTTTCCTCCTTGCCTCTTGCTTCTTTGTTCCATCTCAAGTTCATGAGTCATGAGCATCCCATAAATTTCATCAAGAGTTGTTTCATCAAGATTATAGTTGTCTCTTATAATTGTTGCCTTTAAATCCCAACTTTCAGGAAGAGCTAACAGGAATTTAAAATTTGAATCTTCAAGATCATACTCCTTATCAACTAGTGACAAATCATTCAAAAGTTTGACAAATCTATCATATAAATCAGTCAATGACTCATTAGGCTTTGAGTCAAAGTGTTCATACTCTTGAGTGAGTATTGTCTTTATGTTCTTCTTAATCGAATAAGTTCCCTGGCACCTTGTCTCCAAGGCATCTCATATCTCCTTTACAGTCTTGCAGTTAATTACCTTGTTTGACATTACATTATCAATGGCACTATGCAACAAGTGTCGTACCTTAGCATCCTTAGCAATTGATGATATATCTTCAGCAGTGTAATCACTCTTCTCCTTTGGTACAGACTTTGCTGCTTCACCTGCAACTACAACAGCGAGCTTTGTTGGCTTGTGAGGTCCTTCATTGATTCTGTCAAGATATTCTGGATCTATAGCTTCCAGAAACATAGTCATCCTCACCTTCCATATGGGATATTCAGATGGTTTCAGTATGGGAACTCTAATAGCCTCATATCGACTATGGATTTGAGTCTTTGGAGGTTCTTCAGTTTTGGTGGGCTTGGTTGGAGTTTCTGCTTCAGACATGATTGTTTTTGGATCTTAAATTGTTTGTGTGTTAACAGACAGGCTCTGATACCACTTGTTAGGTCACACACACTGTAGAAGGGGGTTGAATACAGTGTTTATCACAATCAAATCGAATTAAAGAACTCAAGTAACAGAAAACAAATTTTATTCAATATAATAAACTCTGTTACAATATGGAACTGTCCTCTCTCAGTGATGAACATATATCACGAGAGCTGCTAGGGTTACAATCAATAATATTCTCGATAATGATAACACTTATAGTGTAAACCCTATGTTTGTGTTTATATATTACACAGTTACAAGATAATCGCTAATTGATATGGAATATAATTCTGCTTCCTAAAATATATCAATCAGTTATCTTTTCTTCCAAGTATTCTATTCTTCATAGAATTCCTTTTTGATGCATATCTCTTCTTACGTTTGTCTTGATCTTCTTTCCTTTCAATCAACCGCCTTCCTTATCTGAAAGTTTCCTTTAAGTCCTGATATTATCTCCTGATAAATATCTCCTGAAACTTAAGTACTGATAATTTAAAATCTGACTTCAGTATAAGTGCTGATCTCAGTTAAGTATTGATTTGTCCAGTTTAAGTAAGATCTGAAAACTAAACATAAATCATATTAGACATGACATTATCAAATATATCTAACATATGTGCCCTTCAATTTAGTGACTATTTTGAGATTTAACCCCTAGAAAAAATGATCACTTAGGACCATATACGAGGAAAATCAGAAAGTTGTGTTTCTTTGCTTTTTCATTCTCATTTTCAGTTTGTCTTCCTCTCTGCCTTACTTCTTCAATTTATATTACTTTGTTATTTATATTTTAGTTTTCTTATTTTCAAATTTCATATTTTTATTTCCCTATTTATGTATTAAAATTATTATGTTTAATTATCTACATTCTAATAGATAATTATAACGTATAAGTTATGATTTACTATACACATTATCAATTTATAATTAAAATATTTATCATATTTTAATTTTAATTTTTTAAAATATTTTAATTATCTATATCATTTATTAATAAGCGAAACTATATTAGTAGTACAAATTAAATAATCGATTTAAGTAACTGGAATCTCCATTTTAATAATTAAAAAAAATCGATAATTTTCTCCTTTTTATTTTATATTCATATATCAAAATTATTAATTCATGTAATTTGTATTTATATTCTAATTTTATTTCAAAAAAATACTTATTTTATAAATTATAATTTACCAAACGTATTATCAACTTATAAGTAACTTATACTTAAAATTATTCAAATACCTAAATAACTTAAAATTTACAATATACATATCACATATCAATTGTATAACACTTTACAAATTTAAGTCATAAATTATATTTTTTAAGAAATAAATCATCTCCAAAAATTTGGACAATTGAGGGTTATTATAAATTAATTTAGAATGCCTAATGATTAGGTCTTCGGAACAAGTGACCGCGGCTCTGGACACAACTTTGGATTCACTCCTCCTCCTCCTCCTCCTCCTCCTCCTCCTTTACTACCGGAGATTCCTCCACCTACGTATCACTGTTTGTCACTTCTACTCTCCTCCTTGTACACATTATACACACACCCCTTTTCTTTGTATGTATTATTTACACGCAATTACTTGACTACAAAGATGTAAAATTTGGTATTGGAGAGAGAGGGAGGGAGATGTGCTTACTGTGAAATTCACTTAAACCCAACCAAACTCAAAGCCTTGTCTTAACCCACTACACCCATCACTGTAATTTCTTATTTGATTTGATCCACCAACTACATGTTTCTTTTCTATTTTCTTATTTGATTTGATAAATAGAGAAAGTATCACTGTTTGTCACTTCTACTCTCCTCCTTGTACACATTATACACACACCCCTTTTCTTTGTATGTATTATTTACACGCAATTACTTGACTACAAAGATGTAAAATTTGGTATTGGAGAGAGAGGGAGGGAGATGTGCTTACTGTGAAATTCACTTAAACCCAACCAAACTCAAAGCCTTGTCTTAACCCACTACACCCATCACTGTAATTTCTTATTTGATTTGATCCACCAACTACATGTTTCTTTTCTATTTTCTATTTTCTTTTCTTATTCCCCCAACTTTTTTTAACTTTCTCTATTTATCTGTATATGATCATTTGATTCATAAAGTTTAATATTATATCGTTCAATGCATCAGATCACATTCAGTTAAATTTTCAAGAAGTGGGTTGGATTGAATTGAGAAACCCTGCTCTTCAAAATCTCATCTTTGTTCTTCTAAAACATTATTAAAGGTTTGAACTTTTTATCATTCTTTTGCTCTTTATGTGCTAAGTTGTTTTGTTGTGCATTTTGAAAGGCAGTTCTATTGGTAGCTACTGAAACTTTTCTTGAATTTTAATTTCCTCTCAGTTCCTTGTTGTTCAATGTAACATTGTAATATCTTCCCATGATGTTTTTCTGTAATGTAATCAGAGTATAGACTCGCCTTTAAGATTATGGATTCCATCTCTTTGGGGGCATTTTACACATGTTTCAATCATTAAATTTTGGGTATACGAGAACTCGAGGAGTAGTGATAATTCCCACTGTGGTCACAGGAGGCGGTGGAAGGAGCCTTGCTGCTACGCTATCATTGAAACCTCAATTTCCGAGTTCATTTCGTTAGGCTGTAAACATATTGTTATATAGCTGCATTATGCATAAAGAATTGTTTGGTGACTGATATGTTCTGAGACTTAGTTATCTTGTTTGATCATAAATTTGAACTTAAATAAGTTCTTCCATTTCTTCATTTGGTTTTCAATGAATATTTAATAGATAGCAATCATTTAGATTACTCCCAATGTTCAACAATGAGGTTGAGTTTTGCACAAGCACTTTGATTTTGTATACTTTATGTTCATTCTATTCGACATTCGTAGAGATGTGCATATAGATATAATTTTGCTTGTTTATGTTTAATCCAATAGTAGAAAAACAAATCAATGTTTATGTATGTTACATTTGTAATTATAGGTATGTGAAAGACTCAAACATTATTATTGTAAAGAGAATCTGCATTTATCATTTTCTCTTCATTTCCTCCTTCAGTAGATGTTGGTTTAGGTTACTATCGGATGATTCTGATGTAATTGGAGGCTGATAATGTTCTCCGTCTATCTGAAAGTTATTTTATTTATGGTGATTATATAGATGTACTCTATATATGATATTTCTTGTGTATATCACATGTCTTAAATGACTATTAAAGTGTCTACAATTCTTTTAGATGATAGCTTCATTCCGTCATGGTATTTTACATGTTTACGAAACCCAAATCTCTTCAGTTCTTTTAAAACTAACTATGTATCTAACATATGCTACAGCTGACTTTATTTTCTTTGCGTGGATGTCTGTGGTTTGTATTTATATTTGCAGTCTGCAGATGGGTGATGTGGCCAAGGACTTGACTGCTGGCACAGTTGGCGGAGCAGCGCAGTTGATATGTGGGCACCCTTTCGATACCATCAAGGTCAAACTGCAAAGCCAGCCAGTACCACCGCCTGGTCAGCCTCCTAAGTTCTCTGGAGCGATAGATGCTGTCAGAAAGACAGTAGCAGCTGAAGGTGCAGGCGGACTATTTAAAGGTATGGGCGCCCCACTTGCTACGGTGGCAGCCTTCAACGCCGTACTTTTCTCAGTAAGAGGACAGATGGAGGCATTACTAAGGTCAGCACCTAGTTCTCCGCTCACAATTGAACAGCAGATTGTTTGTGGAGCTGGGGCTGGAGTTGCTGTCTCCTTTCTGGCCTGCCCAACTGAATTGATCAAGTGCAGGTGAGAAGATGATATATGCTATCTGTGGAATTGCTTACTTCTATAAATGTTGTGCATGGGTTTGTTATTGCATATTATTGCATATGATTTTGTGTCCACATCTAAAATAATCGGACTGTTACTGTAATTAGTATTTATGGGTCACTTGCGTAGTTGTCCCTCTTATGTAGCTTGTTTCCATATTTTGATCATTATGTTTAACTATTTATGAATAGTGTCAGGACTTTCCATTTTTCTGATATGCTGATAACTTTCCGTGAAAGCAGATTGCAAGCCCAGAGTGCACTAGCAGATGTTGGCTCATCTGGTGTTGCAGTAAAGTATGGGGGCCCGATGGATGTAGCAAAGCATGTTCTTCGATCAGCAGGTATGAAGGGTCTGTTCAAGGGATTGATTCCAACAATGGCACGTGAAATTCCTGGAAATGCTGCTATGTTTGGTGTATATGAAGGCCTAAAGCAATACATAGCGGGAGGCCAGGACACATCGAAATTGGGACGAGGCTCTTTGATGTTAGCAGGAGGCTTGGCTGGAGGAGCATTTTGGATTTCAGTATACCCTACTGATGTGGTGAAAAGTGCAATTCAGGTTGATGACTACAAAAATCCAAAATACTCTGGCTCAATCAATGCTTTGAAAAAAATATTGGCTTCAGAAGGCGTCAAAGGGCTGTACAAAGGTTTTGGTCCTGCCATGGCTAGAAGTATTCCTGCAAATGCAGCATGCTTTTTGGCATATGAGATGACAAGGTCTAGTTTAGGGTGATTGTTTCGACTGACTTGTCGGGGGTTAGTCCTACCCATCAGCTAGCCCTGGCCATATGCCATCAGAATTCAGATTCTTCATGCTATTATATCTTTCAAGATTTCTGAAATTTATATTCCAGGTTCGGGAAAAACTACAAAGATGCTATAAAAGCTAACTGATTTTTTTTAAAAATTGACAAGGATTTCCCAACTAATTACGAGAGTAGTTTGAGATGATGAAGATTACTTTTTGAAGCATGTGATTCCATAATATTAGCTGTTAGATTGTGTTTTTTCAGGCCATATTACATCTTTTCATGAACCTTTTTTTGTCAAGAATATTGATTAAACTTTGGATTTCATATCTTAGGAATGATCAAACATGTATATTGAATAATTCCATCCATTACTTTCTCTTTCTACATTTCCTATTATTCGGGGCTTAATTCAGTATAACTTTATAACTCTTCAAAAGGGTTCTAGAAACGACTGAATGTCTTATTTTCACAACATATTACATGATCCCAGTTGCTAATTTGTGTAGTGTAAATTGATGGTATATTCAAGGCAGTGTAACCTACAAATTTTGTTCTGACCCTCGAAGTCATAGATGCTAACAGTATAAGTTTTGTCCGGGAAAGTAAGAGTTTAAGGGAATACGTAGTTGCTGCTGCAGTCTAGCTCCTTCGTGCCTCTTCTTTCAAGAGTGGATTGCCTAGATTTTGTTTCGCAAAACACACACATGGTGGTCGTTGGGTATGGCTATAACTTCCGCACTCACACGCACAAAAGTCATCTGAATGAAAGGTGAAGGACAAATTTAGCCTATTTTTACACAAAATTAACAAAAATAACCCTGAAAAGTTGGCCAACTTTAGCCGATGGGATACCCAACTGTCAGTGGAGTATCCACTTTATACAAGATACCCAACTGGCAGTGGAATATCCCATATATGAAATACCCAAACTACCAGTGGAGTATCCTATACAAATTGGGATACCCAACTGACAGTGGAGTATTCAATCGGCCAAAATTGGCCACTTTTTTCAGAACGGCTATTTTTGTTAAATTTTTTCAAAAATCGGCTATTTTTGTCATTTTTTCTTCTTTGAATGCATCAGCTCGAATTTATATACCTTAAATTATTAAAGCTTCCTCGAAAGCATTTAAAATTTTGCTGCTATATTAGCGGCGGTCTTTTTAATGTGTGCCCAAGGGCACACAATAAGCACAAACTCCCATGAATTTGGTGCATTTTGATTGGTGGAGTTGTTGTATATTTATGATTAGAGGATCAATCAAAATACACCAGAGTTAGTGCTTATTGTGTGCCCTTGGGCACACATTAGACCGAGCCTCTTTTCAATTACAACAGCTTGGTCCAAATTTCGGTCCAAATTATAAAATATTTTTTTTAATATAATAAACTTTTATAATATGATTATTATCATCATTAATTAAATGTATTATTTTAAATATAAATTTAATAATAAGTACTGTAATTATAATTAAACTTTAAATATATATTAAAATAATAAACACATTTATTTCTATTTTTACAATAAAAAATTATTAAATAATAAACATTACATTCAAATAAGAAAAGTATAAATATTAATTAAATATTAAAACATTGTTAATTAATACCAGTTCTCAGAATTAATATATTATTCCCACAAATGATGAATTAGTGCATCTCCAAGAGTAATATGAGCCTCCTTATTTCTAATTTAAGAAATGCAAGCATTTTTAATTTAGTATGTTTTAGTATTTTATTAATATAAAATTATAAATAATAATTAATACAAATATTAGTAAATTACATTTATAAATATCCAAAATCAAAATTATATGTAATAAACTAAATAAAAAAATTAAAAAATATTATTTTAATGTTGGTCCAAATTTGGACTGATTAATAATGTCGGTCCAAATTTAGACCAACGCTATTTATGGGTCCAAATTTGAACCGAGATTTAGGCCATTATTGACATGATTTGAATCGAAATGGGTCCTTTAAATTTTTGTTGAAGTTGCTGTTAGAGCTGAAGTTTCGTAACTATTTACCAGCTTACATTCCGAGGGATGTACAGGGATTCCCGCACGATAAGTCGATAACAAGTGTTCTTGGTGATCTATTTACCAGTTAATGGCTACTGGTATAGAAAGAGGGCAATTAACGGGGGGGGGGGGTGTATTATGGATCATTTTGTAGACCTAAATTAAGAATGGTCCATTATGATTATGTGGGTGGGCAGAATGCAGATATATAAATTACAATAATTAAGACATAATCTTGAATTTATTAAAGAGAAGGCAAAAAGTCAAATGGCCGGTAAAACGGGTGGAATGATCCAATTTTTAACATAAAATGGAGTACAGAAGTTCTACATTTGGTCCCAGCACAGGCACAGCAGGGTTTAAAGATCCTACACAGATATCTGTATCTGGGCGCTTCATGCACTTGAAGATAATACTGATATTTGTGCCGGGCCCTGCTGGATTTTTTTATTACGTTGAAAAAGGATTCGGCCAGCGGAATAACTCCAATAATTTCCTAAATTGTTGCCAGGTCACTGTTTCAAAAATCGGCAATTTTGCCTATAAATTGCCTTATATATCGACGACCGACAAGCTATGAACTATTACCTCCAAATTGCAAAAGAAAAAAATTGGTTTTTAAGAAACAGATCGAAATAATTACAAATCGAGTTAAAATCAGAGAAATCAGGATAGTGATAACAATGGAAGGCCATAATGATAATAAGGTTGGAAGAGATAATGAACAAAGTATAAAAAAACTAATACATAGATATATGGTTGTCCTCGCTTGGACCAAGTCCAATAATATTCTAAATTGTTTTTTTAAATTAAAATATATGGCATTTTAAGCAAATGGATGCTCCAACAATGCATGTACTATTGATGATTTAAAATAATAGGGCATTCATTATATGTCTCATTTTTTTAAGTCATTATTTTGCATGCCTCATTTCATTTATTTTAATAAAAAAATTATTTTCACTCCTTTTTTTTAAACATCTCTCTTCTTTTATCATTTCCTTTCCTACTAATTCTAGTTTAAATACTCCCCCATTTCAATTTACATGTTCATTTTTAAAAAATCACATATATTAGCAAAAGTGAAAGTTGATATTAAAAAGTTGTATTAATTGTATTAAATGAACGTAATATGTGGTACTCCTATATGATTAATCCTGAAAATATAAATCTGAAATATGTGGAATGAGTTTGATTTTGAAATCATAAACTTACATTGAAAATTAAAGTGGACAACTATTTCGAAATATTTTTTTTCTTCAAAGTGGACATAAATTTGAAACGGGGGTGTATATTATTATTTTAATAATAAGTCACAATTTTAAGGTATGTCTCTACTATATATAATTAGAGAACAAATAGATAAATTTAGTCACATTTTTTATTCTCAGTGAAATGACTAACTTGCCCTTATATTTAATATTTGTTTGAGAGAATTGAACCTGAGTATTTACATTCACATGTGCATCTTCTTCCCAGTGCACCACATTGGTACTTAAATTTTTATCATACACATGATATGTGAATGTTGTAAATAACGATAATTTATTTAACTTTAAATATAACTATTGAAATATTGTATAGTTAGTTTTATACAATTATATTTGAGATATAAAGGTAAGCATGGTACATAAACGGATTATTATTAAACAATTTTTAGTTTGAAAAGTAAGTCTAGTACATTTTTAATATTTGTTTTCCAATAAAAAATTAAATTGTAAATATAATAATTTTTTTAAAATGTTGAAAAAAATACACTTATATAAATAATATAGACGTGTGCTACATATTTAGATATGTCAGAGTCATAAATAGTTAGTATTTCTGTTTATTTCGAATTCGAAATCGGAACTTGACTTATTTTTCAAAAAATACTCGAAATATCACTACATGACCTGGCCGAAAATACAACGTCACTACCTAGGTTTAAATTAAATTACGAGTTCAACGAGAAAAATTTACCAATAAGGGGAAGCTTTGTGATATCTTATGTTGATAAAAACTAATATTTTTGAGGTCTTTATAGGATCAAATAAATTGATAATATGGATCAGAATTACTAGTTTCGAAATCAGAACTTTCCCATTTTTAAAAATACTTGAAATTTAACTACATGCCCCGACCGAAAATACATCGTCACTGTCTAGATTTAGTAAATTTAAATTTCGAGTTTGAAGAGAATATCTTACCAATAATGATAATTTTTTATATCTTATGTTAATAAAAAGTAATACATTTGAGGTTTTTATACGATCAAGTCAATTGATATTATGTATCAAAATTACTAACTTGCACGTTGTACATTATTCTTACTCGAACTTGACCTAATATTTAAATATGTTTGGAATTTGACATGAGATGTCACTTACAACTACGAAGATATACTAAATCAATTATTTGTTAATATTTCACTGTTAAAAAAATTAGGTTTATAATATTATTCAATGATGGTGAATTTGTAAAGAGGTGATTGTCCTATCTTTTTCATTCTCTTTAGAAAAAATTAAACTACAATTATAAAGTAATTTTTTTTTTTTCGTTAACATGTTATTTGGAGTCTTGAAGTCCAAAATTCTACAGGATATAAATGTCTGTTATGATGTTATATCATTAATATTCAACAAGTTGAACATGTACGTGTTCTACACATGAACATGTACGTGTTCTAGACATGAACATGTATGTTTTGCAAACTAATCATATTCAATAAAATGATGAGCTATATTAGAATATTAGAAACATTTTGTACGCCGTTAATGTCTTATCAAAATCATACATATTGATAAAAACTCAACTTTTATTTGATATACTTTAGACATTATATAAAATTTATCAATAAGAAAATGATCAAGAATTTTACTAATATAACTGTATGGTATACAAAAAATCTAGATAATGACCCGTGTCTCGCACGGGTTATTATGCTAGTGGGAGTTGATGTGACAAAACAACGTCCTAAATCACTATGGTATTATTTTTTTAGGACTTAAGACCTAAATTTAACTTTAGATAATTATTTAAGGTTATTTGAGATTTCAATACAAAATGAAGATTATTTTTGTAAATGCGGGGGTGGGGGTAATTATATTATTACAAAAATGATATTCAACTTTTGAATGCAAAATCTTATTAACTTTAGATAATTTTACTAAAACTAATTTTAGGATCCTTTTTCTCTTTTTATTATACATATGCTAAAATATTGTTAGATTTACTTTTAACGTAACACATTCAAAATTTAAAATTTGTATCCCTCCACACTTAAAAGCTTGGGATGGTTAGCAACAAGTCATTAGACTCTGCCTTGATATAAATGAAAAATTAATAAATATATTGGCCAAGATCAAAGTAGGTATTTCTTTAATGTAAGTGTTATGATGGTGTTAAAATTAATGTAATTATTGTTATAATTTAAAATAAAAAATAATTTTTGATATTAAAATATAATTTATGCTCCAATGATAAATGTAAAATAATATCAAATATATCCAAATAAAGCTATATTTTAATTACATAATCTTAAAATACACAACTATATTTGTCATCATTATTTTATCAATACATTTTGACACTTACATGCTTATGTGATAATTTATAACATTATCTATACTTGAATCTATATTGTTGAAGTATGAATCTGATAACAACAAAATTTGAGGTTTCACGCCGGAAACAAAATCTACAATGGTGGTTTTTCGCCAGAAAATTAAGCGGTGTGTGGTGTTTGTGTGTTAATTGGTGGCTGAGATTGATCAGGGTTAGTGGTTTTTAGCTCTCAACATCCAACCCCTTTCAATCTGCTTACGTACACTTCATATAGGGCAAACCTAACGTAATTTTTGGGGAACAAGAAATCTAATGGGGTTCGCTTTCTTATTTCAAGGCCCGATAGAAGTCCTTACAGAATCCATCTTCCGCTAGCTTTAGGAATGTCCAACTATGAGGCTCAACCGCGTAGGCCCAAGACTCATTCGTAATCGTAGAACTTTACGGATAGTGCATCTCCCTGCGTAAGGATAACATTCTGCTACAGCTATCTCCCTTGATTTACGAACGCAGGTATAGTCACGGTTCACCCCAAATACCGGACGCGTTCCTGTCCCCTGAATGAGGATAACCCTCCCGATAACAGGAAAGATGATCCCAAACTTTTGGGTGCAAAGTGTCGGATGACTCCAAAGTTATCCAAGAAGGACATTCTGTGACGCCCTCCAAACCCGGGGTCTAGATTTGGGGGTCACTCGCCAATAAACCAAAATAAAATAATCACAGCGGACTAATATAATAAATATGACCCCTTGCATGCAACTGGATCGATCACAGGTTATAGTATGGAACAGGCACTATTACAAACTAACTGTTATTACAAACCATAAGTCTAATTAATTTTACAACTTATTCAAATTTTATTACAAACCCTTAGACTAGTTAAGCGTCCCAAAATGTCTACCTGGAAACACACCAAACTATCTACAAGCACACAACTTCTAGTCCGACCTGGAACTCAAGCTTGCCCTGGTCTAGCCGGAAGAATCAAAATATGAAACAAGTATGAGCGAAAGAAATGCTCAACAAGCAGTAAATAGCTTATAATTTTAGACAACAACAATAATATATCTGATGAACAAAACCAAACCACAATACCTGAACAGTATCAAAACTGACATATATTTGATAAGTAAACAACAATTGTAATATATTTTGTTTTGGGATTGGAATCCTCGAACGACGGTGTGTTGCCGCCGGTGATCAGTCGCGGAGCAACACCGGTATGTCGAAGTATATCCAACTAAACAAAAGGTACCCAAGGCATATATCGGCCTAGCAAGGTGTTATATCCCGTATAACACATAGCTCACACTGGACCGCCGCCACGGCCTCTTACGCAACCATCCAACCCATAAAAACAATTTTTCGTCAAAGGAGTCGAATCAAATGACATCCTTAACCACATCACTCTCCATTTCTCATGGTCTGGAGTTTTCTCAACAACCAATGGCGAAATAACCAGAACAATTAGTTATTCGCTAATCTCAATTCAAAGCTTCACTGTATAGAGTAAGTTGTAGCGAAATGTAAAATATTTAACTATTATGAACTTAGAATAGTAGAGAATTTGAAAGGACAGATTCAGAGTCAATACCACTTGAATGATATGTGATGACATAAATAATTGCACAGTATGATGCGAAATAAACATCACTTGAACAATAAGTGAAGTTAGGGTACTTGCCTGGTATGCTCGACAACTTCTTACTATAACTCTGCTTATAACTGCTGGCTACTATCTCCGTCTAACACTTGATTGCGCTCCTTGCTACTCGATTCTATAAACAAAAGGACTATCTTAATTGACAAAACCAAACTCAATCGACGTAACTATACGTCTTGACATCTACCCGATCGTTTATAACTAAGTATGGCATTTTAAACTGTAAACAGATAGCATGCATACCACGTAACACATAATCATGGCATTCGTATAACACGTAATCACATATTTCATGTAACACATACGTCAGATCATTAAAAGACACGCCTCAGTGCGTTCAGAATGAAAATCAGGTCAATATTAGCATTTATCGATCAAATACTGACTCAAACTGATACACAAATCAAATGACATTGCAATATAAAAGAAATTAGGTCTCAAAAGTATTTTTATTGGAAGCGCAATATTTTTCTGAGTCTGTACGCGTTCGTTTCGTATTAAACGGATGAACGGTTTAATTATTATGAATAAAATAAGAAATAAATAGATTTAAATCAATTAATAATAATATTAATTGATTTTTAAATACCAAAATATAACTTTTAAAACCCAAAAATAATTTTTAGAAATTTATTTGAATTTAATTATAAATAATTTACATTTATTTAACTATTTATAAATAAAATTAATTGATTAATTGATTTTTAATCAATTAATTAAATTCATAAATAATTAACTAAAATAAATTATAAGTAATTAAATCAAATTGTATATTTGAAAATAATTAAAGGAAATAATTTTAGAAATTTAAAATAATTCAGAAAACAATTTTTTTGGTATTTAAAATAATTATTAAATGATTTTTTTAAAAACAAACTAAATGATTTTTAAAAATAAGAAAATGAATTTTTGAAATAAAGTAAAAAGGAAAATAACAGAAACAGGTTTTCATTTTAGGGTTTGGGAAATAGTGGATCAAAAACGGGTTATAAGGATTGAAGCTGGGCCGGGTTCAAAAGCTAAACGGGTCACCAAGAACGACCCGCCGGAGTTCTTATGAACCCAGAATCCAGCGGTCATTTCCGGCAACCCGGAAAATTCCGGCGATCAATTCCTGGCCAAAACGCATGTCCCAGCCTCGCTTTCTCCTCTGGTTTCGACTCAAAACAACTCACAACCATCACCGGAACCAACAGTTGATTAAATCGACGTTGAAGTCATCGATTCCGTCGAGTCTCAGCCGAACGCCGGCGAGCTCGAAGGAAAAATCCGGCGATTCCAAAAACTCAACAAAAAACAGAAATTTTTGTACCAAATCAAAGCTACTATCATTCTTAATCTATTCGAATTATCAATAACCATCAAGAACATCATAATATTCAGAAAATCAATTCGAAAAATCAACAACAAGAACACTAAACCCATAAACTCAAATCGGCCCTTTCTATAAACAAACAAATCGAATTTATACATGAATCGACTATAGACATGCCCAGGAATCTACTAGAATCGTCAAAATCAACCAACAATCAATCTATAGTCCAGAAATTGAGAAATTAAAACGAAGAACTTAAACTTCGATTTTTACAAATAATATAATCTTAAATCAAGATGTTTATACCGAAAGATCGGCTCTGAGATGCTCGTTGATTTGGTATCGGTTTCGGGAACAAACGATTACTACAACCGGCTCAAACGATTGAATTGATCAAGGACGAACCCTAACCCCCAATTCCTCTTTTCCTGAATTTTGTTTTATTTTTGATAATTTCTGAAAATAAAGTAAAACAATTCTGCTATTTATACTTATAACAAATTATATCCCCAAAATAATTTAAGGGTGTTTTTTATCCCTAAATTATAATAATTAAGCCCCAAAATAATAATTACGGGGAATAATTTTAAAAACGATAAAATACAAAATTAATGTCAAAATTCCCCAAAAATTACGAGTAATTCAAAAATACAAAAATAAAGGGTATTTGAAGGACGAATGATTTTATAAAAATAAAAACATCGATTTTGTGGGGTTTGTCGTCCCGGTGGGGTCCCGGTTCGTTGATTTTTGAAAAAGGAAAACGATCCCTAAATTACCAGAAAATCCCGAAAATACGCAAAATACATTCAAACGCGCATAAATCGAAATAAAACGAGTATCTTAATAAAGACGCTGATAAATACGCGTCCCGATTGCAGATAAATTCATGTAATTGCAATTTAAGCATATGTTAATCAATCGAAAAATTCTCTGGCCCGCACATAAACACACATAACAGTTATAACATCTCATATCATGGCATTAATCACTTTAAACACATAATATTTATTTATTTAACATATAATATTCACATAATTTTCCCGGTTATTACATCCTTCCCCCCTTAACAGGATTCTGCTCTCAAAATTAGCCTAGGAAAATAAATGAGGATACTTGGATCGCATTTCGCTTTCCAATTCCCAGGTCGACTCTTCAACCTTGGGATTCCTCCACAAGACTCGCACTAAAGATACAAACTTATTCCTAAGAACTCTTTCTTTCTTATCTAAAATCTGCACTGGTTGCTCTATAAAAGACAAATCTGGCTGGATCTCGATTGGCTCGTATTCAATCACATGGTTCAAATCAGGCAAATAACGCTTCAACATCGACACGTGGAACACGTTGTGAATATGCTGCATGTGAGGGGGTAACGCTAACTCGTACACAACTTTTCCCACACGCCTCAAAATCTCAAAAGGGCCAACATAACGCGGATTCAGCTTTCCTTTCTTTCCAAATCTTGATAAACCCTTCCAAGGTGAAACCTTTAATAACACTGCTTCTCCAATTTCAAATTCCATATCTTTTCTGGTAGGATCTGCATATTTGCATTGACGATCTTGAGCTGCTATTAATCTTTTCCGAATGAGTTCTATCTTCTCCTTCGTCTGCTGGATCAATTCTGGACCCAAAATCTTTCTTTCACCAACTTCTTCCCAACATATTGGAGATCTGCATCTTCTCCCATACAAGGCTTCATAAGGCGGCATCCCAATGCTGGCATGATAACTGTTGTTGTAGGAGAATTCAACTAATGGCAAATGTTCATCCCAACTCCCTTCAAAATCTAGTGCACATACCCTCAGCATATCTTCAATAGTCTGAATCGTCCTTTCACTTTGACCGTCTGTCTGCGGATGATACGCGGTACTCATGTTCAGCTTCGTTCCGAGATAATCTTGAAAACTTCTCCAAAATCTTGAGTTAAATCGAGGATATCTGTCTGAAACTATGGATACTGGAACTCCATGTCGGGTCACAATTTCCTTAAGATATAACCGAACCAATTTATCCATTGAGAATCTTTCGTTGATAGGAAGAAAATGTGCTAACTTCGTCAATATGTCGATAATAACCCAAATAGCATCATGATTTGCCCTGGTCCTCGGTAATCCAACTACAAAATCCATCGTAATATGTTCCCACTTCCATTCTGGAATGTCCAATGGCTGTATCAGTCCACCGGGCCTTTGATGTTCTGTTTTGACTCGTTGGCAAGTGTAACGTTTACTTACCCATTCTGTAATTTCCTTCTTCATGCTTGGACACCAAAAGTTTTCTCTTAAATCTCGGTACATCTTCGTACTCCCGGGATGAATTGAATATCTAGAGTTGTGAGCATCTCGAAGAATTTCATCTTTCAGCTTGGCTACATTGGGTATCCATATTCTGGAAGAAAATCTTAATATCCCTTTATCATCCTTTTGATTCCCTATCTCTTCTCCTGTCAAACTGTCTCGTTCATGGCTCATAACTTCCTCTTGACATCTTCTTATCTTCTCTAATAATTCTGGTTGAAAAGACATTGCACATAACACCTCTGTAGACATACTTGGGATACTGACCTCTATTTCTAACTTCTCAAATTCCTTGATCAACTCATCTGATGAAATTATCATATTTAACCTTTCTTTTCTGCTCAGAGCGTCGGCCACCACATTTGCTTTGCCTGGATGATAGTTAATAGTACAGTCATAATCCTTGATTAGTTCTAGGCTTCTAGCCATCTTCGTTGTCTCATATTTAATTCCTTCTGAGTAAAGATATACTTCAAACTCTTGTGGTCCGTGTAAATCTCGCACTTTTCTCCATAAAGATAATGCCTCCAAATCTTCAATGCAAACACTATAGCTGCCAATTCAAGATCATGTGTTGGATACTTCTCTTCATGTGGTTTCAACTATCTTGAAGCGTAGGCTATTACTTTGTCATGCTGCATCAAAACACATCCCAATCCTTTGTACGACGCGTCACTATAAATCACAAAATTTCCTTGATCATCTGGCAAGACTAGCACTGGAGAAGATACTAATTTATTCTTTAATTCTTGGAAACTTTCCTCGCATTTCTCGTCCCATTCAAATTTCTGGTTCTTCCTGGTGAGCTTTGTCAACGGCGTAGCTATCTTTGCGAAATCTTGCACGAATCTTCTATAGTAACCTGCTAATCCCATGAAACTTCTCACTTCCGTTGGTGTCTTTGGCCTCTCCCAGTTGATTATAGCTTCAATCTTTGCTGGATCCACTTCCACTCCTTTATTGCTAATCACGTGCCCAAGAAATCGTACTTCTTTTAACCAAAATTCACACTTGGAGAACTTTGCGTACAATTTCTCCTGTCGCAGTATTTCCAGAACTATCCCCAAATGCTCTGCATGCTCCTCTTCTATTTTAGAATAGATCAAGATGTCGTCTATGAACACGATCACGAATTTATCCAAATACTTCTTGAATACTCGATTCATTAGATCCATGAAAGCTGCTGGTGCGTTGGTTAATCCAAATGCCATCACTAGAAACTCATAATGCCCATATCTGGTTCTGAATGCGGTCTTCGGAATGTCTTCAGGCTTGATCTTCAGTTGATGATATCTGGATCTTAAATCAATTTTAGAAAACCGCACAACACCTCACAATTGGTCAAACAAATCATCGATCATTGGCAACGGGTACTTGTTCTTAATGGTTAGCTTATTCAGTTCTTGATAGTCGATACACAGTCACATACTCCCATCCTTCTTCTTGACAAACAGTACTGGTGCGCCCCATGGGGATACATTGGGTCTTATAACTCCTTTCTCCAAAAGATCTTGCAACTGAGTTGCCAATTCTTTCATCTCCATTGGTGCCATCCGGTACGGAGCTTTAGAAACTGGTTCTGTTCCGGGTGATAGATCAATTGCAAACTCAATTTCTCTATCGGGAGGTAATACTGGCAGATCGTCTGGAAAGACATCTGAAAATTCGTTGACAACTGGGATCGCTTCTAGTGCTGGAACTTCTTCGCTGGTGTCTAACACATGGGCCAAATACGCTTCGCAATTCTGACGCAATAACTTCTTCACTTGAGCTATCGTTAAAAACTACTTCTTTTATTTATTTCCTCGAAATATCACCTTCTTCTTACTATCCAAGGTATGAAGTCTCACTTTCCTATTATTACAATTATTCTGAGCGTTATTTTCTGACAACCAATCCATTCCTAGAATAACGTCAAATTCTCCTAACTTAAAAGGTATCAAGTTGGCATAGAAATGATGTCCTCCTATCTCAATATCGCACCTCGGGCACACTCAGTCGACGGAAACTTAATCCTTATTAGCTAACTCTATCATTAATGCTTGTTCTAACAACTTAACTTCGCAATGCAGTTTATCGACAAAACTTTGAGAAATAAATGATCTTGTAGCTCCAGAATCAAATAAAACTTTAGCATCTACGGAGTTGACTGGAAGCATACCTGCAACCACGTCTGAACTCTGAACAACATCTTTCATAGTCATATTGAATGTCGTGGCCTTGGGCTGGTCCTTTGTTGGTGGTCCTTCAATCTTTGGCACATTAACAGCTGGTTCAGTTGTCTGGCAGTCCCTGGCAATATGCCCCATCTTTCCACATTTAAAGCACATTGTCCCCGATTTCTGAGCTGTAGTCTGACTTCGACACTCATTAGCATAGTGCCCCTTCTGATTGCACTTATAACACAACACATTAGCCTTACAAATCCCAAAATGTCTTCTACCACAAAACTTACAGTCTGGTACTGGTGGACGATTGGGCCTCTGCTGATTTGAATTCTGAAAACGGTTCCCATTCCCTGGTTGTGGTTTCTTAAATCCCACACTCTTGTTGTCCTGAAACTCTGGCCTTTTATTGTAACGGCCCTGGAAGTTACCTTGTTGCTGGCCTCCTCCTAAGGTTTCTATTTTCCTTTTCTTCCCATCCTTCCCTTTCTGATGCATATCACTCTTACTTTCAATCACCATCGCTTTCTGCACTACCGCCACATATGAAGTCAATTCAAACATGGCCACCCTATTCTGAATCCAAAATCTCAATCCCTGTTCAAACCTTCTTGCTTTCTTTTCATCCGTGTCAACCTGGTCTGGCACGAACCACGCTAACTCAATAAACTTAGCTTCGTACTCTGCTACAGTAAGATCTCCCTGGGTCAGGTTCAAGAACTGGATCTCCATTTGATTCTTCATATACCTCGGGAAATACTTCTCCAGAAACAGCTTTGTGAATCTCTCCCAAGTTATAAACTCACCTCCTTCCAATGCTCGCGCGAATTCCCACCAATAGTTCGCCTCACCCTTCAGAAAGTAACTTGCAAACTTGGTCTTCTTCTCAACTCCTGCTCCGACCAATTCAAAAGAATTTTCCATTTCCTTGAGCCATGCATTGGCTTCCACAGGATCAGCACTTCCCTTGAACTCAGGTGGCTTCACTGCTTGAAACTGCTTAAAAGTCACTGCAGGTGGTGCTGCTTGCTGCTGTTGTTGTTGCTGCTGTTGTTGCTGCTGCGTAAGATGTAACATCTACTGCTGCTGCATCAGTCCCAACATCTGGATAATCGCTGGATCTGTACGGCTCTCGGCACTACCCTCTCCTGAATTATTCCTTCTCTTTGGTGCCATTATTCTGGTAAGAAAACAAGCAACATATATAATAATTTGTCAAGCATTGTGTCAAATATGTAGCAATTCCTTAGCATATCAAAATTCTCAAAAATTATCTCCTTTCAAAATATCATAAACTTGCTACCATATTAACACAAGTGACATAATTATCACATAATCCTGCTTATTATCTCGAGAATAATAACACAAAGAAAATTTACTCCGAATTATCCAAACCTTTTAAATCCTTTCTTGAAATCTGAACTAAACCAACAAAATAACAGGGCAATGACACAAGGCCTAAGGCTAAAAGCAAAACGGGAACCTAAACAAATTAACTATAACGTAGCCCAATAACCTAAATCTAATCCTATAAAAGCTAAACTACACGCGCCTATCTTATGTGATCTTCCTATGACTCATCTATGACAATCCTACGCCTGTTTCAGAGACCATAACCTGTAGCTCTGATACCAACCTGTGACGCCCTCCAAACCCGGGGTCTAGATTTGGGGGTCACTCACCAATAAACCAAAATAAAATAATCACAGCGGAATAATATAATAAATATGACCCCTTGCATGTAACTGGATCGATCACAGGTTATAGTATGGAACAAGCACTATTACAAACCAACTGTTATTACAAACCATAAGTCTAATTATTTTTACAACTTATTGAAATTTTATTACAAACCCTTAGACTAGTTAAGCGTCCCAAACTGTCTACCTGGAAACACACCAGACTATCTATAAGCACACAACTTCTAGTCCGACCTGGAACTCAAGCTTGCCCTGGTCTAGCTGGAAGAATCAAAATATGGAACAAGTATGAGCGAAAGAAATGCTCAGCAAGCAGTAAATAGCTTATGATTTTAGACAACAACAATAATATATCCGATGAACAAAACCAAACCACAAGACCTGAACAGTATCAAAACTGACATATATTTGATAAGTAAACAACAATTGTAATATATTTTGTTTTTGGATTGGAATCCTCGAACGACGGTGTGTTGTCGCCGGTGATCAGCCGTGGAGCAACACCGGTGTGCCGAAGCATATCCAACTAAACAAAAGGTACCCAAGGCATATATCGGCCTAGCAAGGTGTTATATCCCGTATAACACATATCTCACACTGGACCGCCGCCACGGCCTCTTACGCAACCATCCAACCAATAAAAACAATTTTCCGTCAAAGGAGTCGAATCAAATGACATCCTTAACCACATCACTCCCCATTTCTCATGGTGTGGATTTTTCTCAACAACCAATGGCGAAATAATCAGAACAATTAGTTATTCGCTAATCTCAATTCAAAGCTTCACTGTATAGAGTAAGTTGTAGCGAAATGTAAAATATTTAACTATTATGAACTTAGAATAGTAGAGAATTTGAAAGGATAGATTCAGAGTCAATACCACTTGAATGATATGTGATGACATAAATAATTGCATAATATGATGCAAAATAAACATCACTTGAACAATAAGTGAAGTTAGGGTACTTGCCTGGTATGCTCGACAACTTCTTACTATAACTCTGCTTATAACTGCTGGCTACTATCTCCGTCTAACACTTGATTGCGCTCCTTGCTAATCGATTCTATAAACAAAAGGACTATCTTAATTGACAAAACCAAACTCAATCGACGTAACTATACGTCTTGACATCTACCCGACCGTTTATAACTAAGTATGGCATTTTAAACTGTAAACAGATAGCATGCATACCACGTAACACATAATCATGGCATTCGTATAACACGTAATCACATATTTCATGTAACACATACGTCAGATCATTAAAAGACATGCCTCAGTGCGTTCAGAATGAAAATCAGGTCAATATTAGCATTTATCGATCAAATACTGACTCAAACTGATACACAAATCAAATGACATTGCAATATAAAAGAAATTAGGTCTCAAAAGTATTTTTATTGGAAGCACAATATTTTTCTGAGTCTATACGCGTTCGTTTCGTATTAAACGGACGAACGGTTTAATTATTATATATAAAATAAGAAATAAATAGATTTAAATTAATTAATAATAATATTAATTGATTTTTAAATACCAAAATATAACTTTTAAAACCCAAAAATAATTTTTAGAAATTTATTTGAATTTAATTATAAATAATTTACATTTATTTAACTATTTATAAATAAAATTAATTGATTAATTGATTTTTAATCAATTAATTAAATTCATAAATAATTACCTAAAATAAATTATAAGTAATTAAATCAAATTGTATTTTTGAAAATAATTAAAGGAAATAATTTTATAAATTTAAAATAATTCAGAAAACAATTTTTTTGGTATTTAAAATAATTATTAAATGATTTTTTTAAAAACAAACTAAATGATTTTTAAAAATAAGAAAATGAATTTTTGAAATAAAGTAAAAAGGAAAATAACAGAAACAGGTTTTCATTTTGGGGTTTGGGAAATAGTGGATCAAAAACGGGTTATAAGGATTGAAGCTGGGCCGGGTTCAAAAGCTAAACGGGTCACCAAGAACGACCCGCCGGAGTTCTTATGAACCCAGAATCCAGCGGTCGTTTTCGGCAACCCGGAAAATTCCGGCGATCAATTCCTGGCCAAAACGCATGTCCCAGCCTAGCTTTCTCCTCTGGTTTCGACTCAAAACAACTCACAACCATCACCAGAACCAACAGTTGATTAAATCGACGTTGAAGTCGTCGATTCCGTCGAGTCTCAGCCGAACGCCGGCGAGCTCGAAGGAAAAATCTGGCGATTCCAAAAACTCAACAAAAAACAGAAATTTTTGTACCAAATCAAAGCCACTATCATTCTTAATCTATTCGAATTATCAACAACCATCAAGAACATCATAATATTCAAAAAATCAATTCGAAAAATCAATAACAAGAACACTAAACCCATAAACTCGAATCGGCCCTTTCTATAAACAAACAAATCGAATTTTTACATGAATCGACTATAGACATGCCCAGGAATCTACTGGAATCGTCAAAATCAACCAACAATCAATCTATAGTCCAGAAATTGAGAAATTAAAATGAAGAACTTAAACTTCGATTTTTACAAATAATATAATCTTAAATCAAGATGTTTATACCGAAAGATCGGCCCTGAGATGCTCGTTGATTTGGTATCGGTTTCGGGAACAAACGATTACTGCAACCGGCTCAAACGATTGAATTGATCAAGGACGAACCCTAACCCCCAATTCCTCTTTTCCTGAATTTTGTTTTATTTTTGATAATTTCTGAAAATAAAATAAAATAAAATAAAAAAATTCTGCTATTTATACTTATAACAAATTATATCCCCAAAATTATTTAAGGGTATTTTTTTATCCCTAAATTACAATAATTAAGCCCCAAAATAATAATTACGGGGAATAATTTTAAAAACGATAAAATATAAAATTAATGTCAAAATTCCCCAAAAATTACGAGTAATTCAAAAATACAAAAATAAAGGGTATTTGAAGGACGAATGATTTTATAAAAATAAAAACATCGATTTTGTGGGGTTTGTCGTCCCGGTGGGGTCCCGGTTCGTTGATTTTTGAAAAAGGGAAACGATCCCCAAATTACCAGAAAATCCCGAAAATACGCAAAATACATTCAAACGCGCATAAATCGAAATAAAACGAGTATCTTAATAAAGACGCTAATAAATACGCGTCCCGATTGTAGATAAATTCATGTAATTGCAATTTAAGCATATGTTAATCAATCAAAAATTCTCTGGCCCGCACATAAACACACATAACAGTTATAACATCTCATATCATGGCATTAATCGCTTTAAACACATAATATTTATTTATTTAACATATAATATTCACATAATTTTCCCGGTTATTACATCCTTCCCCCTTAACAGGATTCTGCTCTCAGAATCAGCCTAGGAAAATAAATGAGGATACTTGGATCGCATTTCGCTTTCCAATTCCCAGGTCGACTCTTCAACCTTGGGATTCCTCCACAAGACTCGCACTAAAGATACAAACTTATTCCTAAGCACTCTTTCTTTCTTATCTAAAATCTGCACTGGTTGCTCTACAAAAGACAAATCTGGCTGGATCTCGATTGGCTCGTATTCAATCACATGGTTCGAATCAGGCAAATAACGCTTCAACATCGACACGTGGAACACGTTGTGAATATGCTGCATGTGAGGGGGTAATGCTAACTCGTACGCAACTTTTCCCACACGCCTCAAAATCTCAAAAGGGCCAACATAACGCGGATTCAGCTTTCCTTTCTTTCCAAATCTTGATAAACCCTTCCAAGGTGAAACCTTTAATAACACTGCTTCTCCAATTTCAAATTCCATATATTTTCTGGTAGGATCTGCATATTTGTGTTGACAATCTTGAGCTGCTATTAATCTTTTCCGAATGAGTTCTATCTTCTCCTTCGTCTGCTGGATCAATTCTGGACCCAAAATCTTTCTTTCACCAACTTCTTCCCAACATATTGAAGATCTGCATCTTCTCCCGTACAAGGCTTCGTAAGGCGGCATCCCAATGCTGGCATGATAACTGTTGTTGTAGGAGAATTCAACTAATGGCAAATGTTCGTCCCAACTCCCTTCAAAATCTAGTGCACATACCCTCAGCATATCTTCAATAGTCTGAATCGTCCTTTCACTTTGACCGTCTGTCTGCGGATGATACACGGTACTCATGTTCAGCTTCGTTCCGAGACAATCTTGAAAACTTCTCCAAAATCTTGAGTTAAATCGAGGATCTCTGTCTGAAACTATGGATACTGGAACTCCATGTCGGGTCACAATTTCCTTAAGATATAACCGAACCAATTTATCCATTGAGAATCTTTCGTTGATAGGAAGAAAATGCGCTGACTTCGTCAATCTGTCGATAATAACCCAAATAGCATCATGATTTGCCCTGGTCCTCGATAATCCAACTACAAAATCCATCGCGATATGTTCCCACTTCCATTCTGGAATGTCCAATGGCTGTATCAGTCCACTGGGCCTTTGATGTTCCGCTTTGACTCGTTGGCAAGTGTAACGTTTACTTACCCATTCTGCAATTTCCTTCTTCATGCTTGGCCACCAAAAGTTTTCTCTTAAATCTCGGTACATCTTCGTACTCCCGGGATGAATTGAATATCTAGAGTTGTGAGCATCTCGAAGAATTTCATCTTTCAGCTTGGCTACATTGGGTATCCATATTCTGGAAGAAAATCTTAATATCCCTTTATCATCCTTTTGATTCCCTATCTCTTCTCCTGTCAAACTGTCTCGTTCATGGCTCATAACTTCCTCCTGACATCTTCTTATCTTCTCTAATAATTCTGGTTGAAAAGACATTGCACATAACACCTCTGTAGACATACTTGGGATACTGACCTCTATTTCTAACTTCTCAAATTCCTTGTTCAACTCATCTGATGAAATTATCATATTTAACCTTTCTTTTCTTCTCAGAGCGTCGGCCACCACATTTGCTTTACCTGGATGATAGTTAATAGTACAGTCATAATCCTTGATTAGTTCTAGGCTTCTAGCCATCTTCGTTGTCTCATATTTAATTCCTTCTGAGTAAAGATATACTTCAAACTCTTGTGGTCCGTGTAAATCTCGCACTTTTCTCCATAAAGATAATGCCTCCAAATCTTTAATGCAAACACTATAGCTGCCAATTCAAGATCATGTGTTGGATACTTCTCTTCATGTGGTTTCAACTATCTTGAAGCGTAGGCTATTACTTTGTCATGCTGCATCAAAACACATCCCAATCCTTTGTACGACGCGTCACTATAAATCACAAAATTTCCTTGATCATCTGGAAAGACTAGCACTGGAGAAGATACTAATCTATTCTTTAATTCTTGGAAACTTTCCTCGCATTTCTCGTCCCATTCAAATTTCTGGTTCTTCCTGGTGAGCTTTGTCAACGGCGTAGCTATCTTTGCAAAATCTTGTACGAATCTTCTATAGTAACCTGCTAATCCCATGAAACTTCTCACTTTCGTTGGTGTCTTTGGCCTCTCCCAGTTGATTATAGCTTCAATCTTTGCTGGATCCACTTCCACTCCTTTATTGCTAATCACGTGCCCAAGAAATCGTACTTCTTTTAACCAAAATTCACACTTGGAGAACTTTGCATACAATTTCTCCTGTCGCAGTATTTCCAGAACTATCCCCAAATGCTCTGCATGCTCCTCTTCTGTTTTAGAATAGATCAAGATGTCGTCTATGAACACGATCATGAATTTATCCAAATACTTCTTGAATACTCGATTCATTAGATCCATGAAAGCTGCTGGTGCGTTGGTTAATCCAAATGCCATCACTAGAAACTCATAATGCCCATATCTGGTTCTGAATGCGGTCTTCGGAATGTCTTCAGGCTTGATCTTCAGTTGATGATATCTGGATCTTAAATCAATTTTAGAAAACCGCACAGCGCCTCGCAATTGGTCAAACAAATCATCGATCCTTGGTAACGGGTACTTGTTCTTAATGGTTAGCTTATTCAGTTCTCGATAGTCGATACACAGTCGCATACTCCCGTCCTTCTTCTTGACAAACAGTACTGGTGTGCCCCATGGGGATACATTGGGTCTTATAACTCCTTTCTCCAAAAGATCTTGCAACTGAGTTGCTAATTCTTTCATCTCCATTGGTGCCATCCGGTACGGAGCTTTAGAAACTGGTTCTGTTCCGGGTGATAGATCAATTACAAACTCAATTTCTCTATCGGGAGGTAATTCTGGCAGATCGTCTGGAAAGACATCTGAAAATTCGTTGACAACTGGGATCGCTTCTAGTGCTGGAACTTCTTCGCTGGTGTCTAACACATGGGCCAAATACGCTTCGCAATTCTGACGCAATAACTTCTTCACTTGAGCTATCGTTAAAAACTACTTCTCTTATTTATTTCCTCGAAATATCACCTTCTTCTTACTATCCAAGGTATGAAGTCTCACTTTCCTATTCTTACAATTATTCTGAGCGTTATTTTCTGACAACCAATCCATTCCTAGAATAACATCAAATTCTCCCAACTTAAAAGGTATCAAGTTGGCATAGAAATGATGTCCTCCTATCTCAATATCGCACCTCGGCCACACTCAGTCGACGGAAACTTGATCCTTATTAGCTAACTCTATCATTAATGCTTGTTCTAACAACTTAACTTCGCAATGCAGTTTATCGACAAAACTTTGAGAAATAAATGATCTTGTAGCCCTAGAATCAAATAAAACTTTAGCATCTACGGAGTTGACTGGAAGCATACCTGCAACCACGTCTGAACTCTGAACAATATCTTACATGGTCATATTGAATGTCCTGGCCTTGGGCTGGTCCTTTGCTGGTGGTCCTTCAATCTTTGGCACATTAACAGCTGGTTCAGTTGCCTGGCAGTCCCTGGCAATATGCCCCATCTTTCCACATTTAAAGCACATTGTCCCCGATTTCTGAGCTGTAGTCTGACTTCGACACTCATTAGCATAGTGCCCCTTCTGATTGCACTTATAACACAACACATTAGCCTTACAAATCCCAAAATGCCTTCTACCACAAAACTTACAGTCTGGTACTGGTAGACGATTGGGCCTCTGCTGATTTGAATTCTGAAAACGGTTCCCATTCCCTGGTTTTGGTTTCTTAAATCCCACACTCTTGTTGTCCTGAAACTCTGGCCTTTTATTGTAACGGCCCTGGAAGTTACCTTGTTGTTGGCCTCCTCCTGAGGTTTCTATTTTCCTTTTCTTCCCATCCTTCCCTTTCTGATGCATATCACTCTTACTTTCAATCACCATCGCTTCCTGCACTACCGGCACATATGAAGTCAATTCAAACATGGCCACCCTATTCTGAATCCAAAATCTCAATCCCTGTTCAAACCTTCTTGCTTTCTTTTCATCCGTGTCAACCTGGTCTGGCACGAACCTCGCTAACTCAGTAAACTTAGCTTCGTACTCTGCTACAGTAAGATCTCCCTGGGTCAGGTTCAAGAACTGGATCTCCATTTGATTCTTCATATACCTCGGGAAATACTTCTCCAGAAACAGCTTTGTGAATCTCTCCCAAGTTATAAACTCACATCCTTCCAATGCTTGCGCGGATTCCCACCAATAGTTCGCCTCACCCTTCAGAAAGTAACTTGCAAACTTGGTCTTCTTCCCAACTCCTGCTCCGACCAATTCAAAAGACTTTTCCATTTCCTTGAGCCATGCATTGGCTTCCACAGGATCAGCACTTCCCTTGAACTCAGGTGGCTTCACTGCTTGAAACTGCTTAAAAGTCACTGCAGGTGGTGCTGCTTGCTGCTGTTGTTGTTGCTGCGTAAGATGTAACATCTGCTGCTGCTGCATCAGTCCCAACATCCGGATAATCGCTGGATCTGTATGGCTCTCGGTACTACCCTCTCCTGAATTATTCCTTCTCTTTGGTGCCATTATTCTGGTAAGAAAACAAGCAACATATATAATAATTTGTCAAGCATTGTGTCAAATATGTAGCAATTCCTTAGCATATCAAAATTCTCAAAAATTATCTACTATCAAAATATCATAAACTTGCTACCATATTAACACAAGTGACATAATTATCACATAATCCTGCTTATTATCTCGAGAATAATAACACAAAGAAAATTTACTCCGAATTATCCAAACCTTTTAAATCCTTTCTTGAAATCTTAACTAAACCAACAAAATAACAGGGCAATGACACAAGGCCTAAGGCTAAAAGCAAAACGGGAACCTAAACAAATAAACTATAACCCAGCCCAATAACCTAAATCTAATTCTATAAAAGCTAAACTACACGCGCCTATCTTATGTGATCTTCCTATGACTCATCTATGACAATCCTACGCCTGTTTCAGAGACCATAACCTGTAGCTCTGATACCAACCTGTGACGCCCTCCAAACCCGGGGTCTAGATTTGGGGGTCACTCACCAATAAACCAAAATAAAATAATCACAGCGGAATAATATAATAAATATGACCCCTTACATGCAACTGGATCGATCACAGGTTATAGTATGGAACAGGCACTATTACAAACCAACTGTTATTACAAACCATAAGTCTAATTAGTTTTACAACTTATTCAAATTTTATTACAAACCCTTAGACTAGTTAAGCGTCCCAAACTGTCTACCTGGAAACACACCAAACTATCTACAAGCACACAACTTCTAGTCCGACCTGGAACTCAAGCTTGCCCTGGTCTAGCTGGAAGAATCAAAATATGAAACAAGTATGAGCGAAAGAAATGCTCAGCAAGCAGTAAATAGCTTATGATTTTAGACAACAACAATAATATATCCGATGAACAAAATCAAACCACAATACCTGAACAGTATCAAAACTGACATATATTTGATAAGTAAACAACAATTGCAATATATTTTGTGTTTGGATTGGAATCCTCGAACGACGGTGTGTTGCCGCCGGTGATCAGCCGCAGAGCAACACCGGTGTGCCGAAGCATATCCAACTAAACAAAAGGTACCCAAGGCATATATCGGCCTAGCAAGGTGTTATATCCCGTATAACACATAGCTCACACTGGACCGCCGCCACGGCCTCTTACGCAACCATCCAACCAATAAAAACAATTTTCCGTCAAAGGAGTCGAATCAAATGACATCCTTAACAACATCACTCCCCATTTCTCATGGTTTGGAGTTTTCTCAACAACCAATGGCGAAATAATCAGAACAATTAGTTATTCGCTAATCTCAATTCAAATCTTCACTGTATAGAGTAAGTTGTAGCAAAATGTAAAATATTTAACTATTATGAACTTAGAATAGTAGAGAATTTGAAAGGATAGATTCAGAGTCAATACCACTTGAATGATATGTGATGACATAAATAATTGTATAATATGATGCGAAATAAACATCACTTGAACAATAAGTGAAGTTAGGGTACTTGCCTGGTATGCTCGACAACTTCTTACTATAACTCTGCTTATAACTGCTGGCTACTATCTCCGTCTAACACTTGATTGCGCTCCTTGCTAATCGATTCTATAAACAAAAGGACTATCTTAATTGACAAAACCAAACTCAATCGACGTAACTATACGTCTTGACATCTACCCGACTGTTTATAACTAAGTATGGCGTTTTAAACTGTAAACAGATAGCATGCATACCACGTAACACATAATCATGGCATTCGTATAACACGTAATCACATATTTCATGTAACACATACGTCAGATCATTAAAAGACACGCCTCAGTGCGTTTAGAATGAAAATCAGGTCAATATTAGCATTTATCGATCAAATACTGACTCAAACTGATACACAAATCAAATGACATTGCAATATAAAAGAAATTAGGTCTCAAAAGTATTTTTATTGGAAGCGCAATATTTTTCTGAGTCTGTACGCGTTCGTTTCGTATTAAACGGACGAACGGTTTAATTATTATGAATAACTCTCAAAAAAAATAAAATAAGAAATAAATAGATTTAAATCAATTAATAATAATATTAATTGATTTTTAAATACCAAAATATAACTTTTAAAACCCAAAAATAATTTTTAGAAATTTACTTGTATTTAATTATAAATAATTTACATTTATTTTACTATTTATAAATAAAATTAATTGATTAATTGATTTTTAATCAATTAATTAAATTCATAAATAATTAACTAAAATAAATTATAAGTAATTAAATCAAATTTTATTTTTGAAAATAATTAAAGGAAATAATTTTAGAAATTTAAAATAATTCAGAAAACAATTTTTTTGGTATTTAAAATAATTATTAAATGATTTTTTTAAAAACAAACTAAACGATTTTTAAAAATAAGAAAATGAATTTCTGAAATAAAGTAAAAAGGAAAATAACAGAAACAGGTTTTCATTTTGGGGTTTGGGAAATAGTGGATCAAAAACGGGTTATAAGGATTGAAGCTGGGTCGGGTTCAAAAGCTAAACGGGTCACCAAGAACGACTCGTCGGAGTTCTTATGAACCCAGAATCCAGCGGTCGTTTCCGGCAACCCGGAAAATTCCGGCGATCAATTCCTTGCCAAAACGCATGTCCCAGCCTCGCTTTCTCCTCTAGTTTCGACTCAAAACAACTCACAACCATCACCGGAACCAACAGTTGCTTAAATCGACGTTGAAGTCGTCGATTCCGTCGAGTTTCAGCCGAACGCCGGCGAGCTCGAAGGAAAAATCCGGCGATTCCAAAAACTCAACAAAAAACAGAAATTTTTGTACCAAATCAAAGCCACTATCATTCTTAATCTATTCGAATTATCAACAACCATCAAGAACATCATAATAATCAGAAAATCAATTCGAAAAATCAACAACAAGAACACTAAACCCATAAACTCGAATCGGCCCTTTCTATAAACAAACAAATCGAATTAATACATGAATCGACTATAAACATGCCCAGGAATCTAATGGAATCATCAAAATCAACCAACAATCAATCTATAGTCCAGAAATTGAGAAATTAAAACGAAGAACTTAAACTTCGATTTTTACAAATAATACAATCTTAAATCAAGATGTTTATACCGAAAGATCGGCCCTGAGATGCTCGTTGATTTGGTATCGGTTTCGAGAACAAGCGATTACTACAACCGATTCAAACGATTGAATTGATCAAGGACGAACCCTAACCCCCAATTCCTCTTTTCCTGAATTTTGTTTTATTTTTGATAATTTCTGAAAATAAAAATAAAATAAAATAAAAGAATTCTGCTATTTATACTTTTAACAAATTATATCCCCAAAATAATTTAAGGGTGTTTTTTTATCCCTAAATTACAATAATTAAGCCCCAAAATAATAATTACGGGGAATAATTTTAAAAACGATAAAATACAAAATTAGTGTCAAAATTCCCCAAAAATTACGAGTAATTCAAAAATACAAAAATAAAGGGTATTTGAAGGACGAATGATTTTATAAAAATAAAAACATCGATTTTGTGGGGTTTGTCGTCCCGGTGGGGTCCCGGTTCGTTGATTTTTGAAAAACGGAAACGATCCCTAAATTACCAGAAAATCCCGAAAATACGCAAAATACATTCAAACGCGCATAAATCGAAATAAAACGAGTATCTTAATAAAGACACTGATAAATACGCGTCCTGATTGCAGATAAATTCATATAATTGCAATTTAAGCATATGTTAATCAATCGAAAAATTCTCTGGCCCGCACATAAACACACATAACAGTTATAACATCTCATATCATGGCATTAATCACTTTAAACACATAATATTTATTTATTTAACATATAATATTCACATAATTTTCCTGGTTATTACACATTCGTTGAATGCAAAGAGCTCATAAAACACACACCAATATTAACCTCGCATCCTCAATGAGGATACCCTGTGAATACATGAGAAGAACTTCAATCATTAGGCATACCCCTGGAGGTTTTCAAGATTTTACTACACCATATATGACCTTTACCAACACTTTTTTTGGTGTTACAAGCAAAAATGTTGCCTTAAATCACTAAAATCTGATCTGAGATAACACTTTATTTTTGTGTTGCAGTAGAAGATACTAGATGTTACCATAGACATGAGTAAACTGCTATTGTAATAAAAAATATAGTGTTAGTATTGATATTACATTTAGTGTTACAGTTTATATAAATATTTAAGCGGGATTGTAAAGTGGGCCAATTTTTGGCCAAAGTTCACCAAATTTTGAGCGGCCCAAAACAGAAAATTGATCGCGCTCATTTCATTTTGTAAAATTAAATAAAAAACTAAAAACACTAACTTATACATTCCATACACTCACAGATATATCCCAAAATATCAAACACTGAAATAAAACTCTTAGTCGGGGTCAAATACTCTCCAATGGGTTCGACATTTGGAAATTAGGGTTCTAAATTACGGAGATTAGGGTTCGAAATTAGGGAAATCAGGCTTCTCGGCAGCTTGAAGATTGTATGTAGGGTTCAAGTAATTAGGGTTTGTAGAACACTACGCCATATATGACCTATTTACACATTTTTGTCTGGTGTTACCTTAGAAAACGTTGTTGTTAGGTCACACACACTGTAGAAGGGAGTTGAATACAGTGTATAGCACAATCAAATCGAATTTTAATAACACAAGTAACAGAAAACAGACTTTATTCAAAGCAATAAACTCTGTTACAATATGGAACTGTCCTCTCTCAGTGATGAACAAATATCACGAGAGCTGCTAGGGTTACAATAAATAATATTCTCGATAATGATAACACTTATAGTGTAAACCCTATGTATGTGTTTATATACTACACAGTTACAAGATAATCGCTAATTGATATGGAATATAATTCTGCTTCCTAAAATATATCAATCTGATATCTTTTCTTCCAAGTATTCTATTCTTCATAGAATTCCTTCTTCAAGCATATCTCTTCTTACGTTTGTCTCGATCTTCTCTTCCTTCAATCAGTCGCCTTCCTTATCTGAAATTTTCCTTTAAGTCCTGATATTATCTTCTGATAAATATCTCCTGAACCTTAAGTACTGATGACTTAAGTTCTGGCTTCAGTATAAGTGCTGATTTTAGTTAAGTACTGATTTGTCCTGTTTAAGTTAGATCTGAAAACTAAACATAAATCATATTAGTCATGACATTATCAAATATATCTAACAATCTCCCCCAACTTGTAAATTAGCATAATATACAAGTTTAATAGATATTTGATGATGTTAAAAATGTTAAGTACAAATGCATGAGAATTTGACTAGATAACTACAACTTACAGTCCTTAAAGCTTTACCAACTTTAACTTCTGATAACAACTTCAGTTTGTATACATATCAGAATTTGAGCAGTTGTAGATCTTGACTTGGCTTCACTTTCTGATCTCTGAGATGTCAGGAGTTGTTCTGAGATAGTTCTTTAACAAACATCTCTCAGCATATCTGAGTTCATCAAGCATCCTCCTTTTAGCATCTTTAAGCTCTGCAGAATCTTCACCAGTTTCGAAGATAGCAGCCCTGATCATTAATTCTAGCTTTCCTTATGTCCTGATCCAGTCTGATCAAATATGCCTTGTCAGACTCAAGATTGAATTCTACAGCCTTATAACCTAAAAAGGTAGTTATAATCTTAGCAGAGTTAGGCTTCATCTCAACAATATCACCCTTGTGATCTCTGTACTTTGGAAGATATGTGATGTCAGACTTTACAGAATAAAGCCTTTTCTGTCTCTGAATTTGAGTCTTCAAATAGTTTGCAGCACTTTCTGTTATTCTGTCATTCACTTGAAGTAAAAATAAAACATGTTCCAGTTCTTCAAAATACTTCAGTGGAATAGCATTTTCCCTTATGTGGTAAACCCTACCATCTGTCATGAAGTATAACAAGATGTGTTCTTTCAAGTAGGTATGGTAAACCATCTGTACAGATTCTAGTTAATTCAATCTTTCAGGAGTTGCTCCAACACCTGGTTCACTTAAGGAAGTTGGATCATTGGTTGTGTTCTATACTCTTCTTTCATCAGCACTACCCAATCCAGATTTATCTCTTGCTTCCTTTCCAGTAACCACTCTTGCTTCAAAACCACTTGCTGCAGTCTTCAAAGGTTGAGTCTGTTTGGCTTTGGTGAATCCTGGTAGGAGTAACTTTGAGGATTTAACATGAGCAATGTCAGAGGTTTCCTTTGAATTATCTTCTGATATCAAGTCAACTTGAGCTATGTCAGAGGTTACTTGCTTCTTTGTAATATCATAACTAACTAAATCTTGACTCTGAACAACTTGAGCCATGTTAGAGGTTGTCTTAAAAATCTTTCTTGAAGTCAGAGTAAGATCAGCATCTTCAACAGAAATTTCTTCATCCACAGGAGGCACATAAACCTTTACAGATTCACCAACTTTTTCTTTGCCCTTGGACCTTGGATCTATCTGCAATTGTGATTTGGCCTTGGTTGCCTCAATATTTGTCCTTTATTTTATCATAATGCCTTTGGCCTTTGGAAGTTTCTTTTTACCAACAGAAGCTTCAGATTTAGAGTTAACTTTTTCTGACTTAAGTCTAGTTTCTTCTTCCAATAGACTCTCAAAGTCCATTCCTGGATTTTCCTTCAGAAATAACTGTCTTGAAAGTTCTTCATCAAGATCCAAAAGTTCATCAGAACTTATCCTTTTACCAGTATTAGAAGTAATTCTTTTTCCAGTATCAGAACTTGTTCTATGACCTGTAGCTTCAGCTCTTCTTGATGAGAGACCTCTACCTTGACCATGACCTCCACCCATTCCAGAGTTTCCCTGGTCATCTTTTTCATCATCCTTCCCCTTCAGTGTCTTAACAGTTTTGCATTTGGACTTAAGTACTTTCTCCCCCTTTTTGGCATCAGCAGGTAAAAGAAGAGAGACAAGCAATTCCACTGAGGATTGGATCTCATCGAGTTGAGATTGCTGAGAAGCTTTATTTTTCAAAATTTCATCAATCTGAGACTGTTGCTTCTCTTGGATCTTCTCAATGTAAGCAACTCTATCAAAGGAAGGTTGGAAGAAAGTTTTCTGGTCAATTTTCTTAGTAATTTCTTGTTTGAGCAATTCTTCCTGAATTTTATGCACCTCTGCATGAGTTGTTGAATGTAGACCTTGAAGATGTCTAGTAATCAATGCAGTAACTCGAAGCTGTGTCTTGAAATCATCATTAATAAGCATCTGATCAGCTTTTACCAAGTGCTCAGCAAGAATCGATTGAGAAGGAACAAAAGTAGCTGTGTTCCACTCCTTAGTCCACTCCTGTCCTCTAGGAGTTTCACTCCAAGGTACTGGTGTTTCCCCTGTAACAAACTTCTTGACTATCTCACTTTTGTGAACAGTTTGTTGAGGTGCATGTCCTGATGGACCAGCTGCAGTAGCATCTTCATTTATAGCAGCATCACAGTAGTATCAGCATTTGCAGCATCAGAACTTACAGAGTCAGCATCTTCTGATAAAAGAACAGTATGAGAAGCTATTGAGGCTTCAACATCATCCTCTAAGTGCTGATCTGCTTCCAAGTTTTGATCAGCAGTCATAGTCTGATGCTCATGAAGGGTTTTTAGCACATAAACGCAGCGAAAACGTAAATTTAAATCTTAAAAAAAACCGAAATCCTCCGCAGGATCCATGCAAAAAATAATATTTAATTCGTAGTTCAGTATGTTTACCTTAAGAAGCTTTACGTTAATGGAAAGATGGAGGTCTTTAATGGCGATCCAAAAATGATGAACGGAGATCCTTAGCAGCTGCTCCTCAAGTGTGAAGCACTCCACCGGTATCCACCAAGAAAATGATGTAATGAAGGAGAAGGAGATGGAGAGAATTAGGGTTTTGTAAATCTTTTTGGTTGAGGCAAAAATAGGGTCTATAATAGTATATTTATAGGAAAAAATTTCAGCTGAAAATTTTCCCATAAAATATTATTATTATTAACCCTTTATTATTCTCATTAATAATTAAAACACTTTTTAATTATTAATCCTTTTTCTAAACACTTTAGAAATAATTCTTGTTATGGATTAAAAACTAATATATATAATTGCTGTATTTAATACTAAGGAACGTGAGCTTCGAGGCTCGATTTGACTGCTCTTGTGTTTCGTGACTCAATCTGCCTTAACAAGATGCCTACGTACCTTGCTGATTGCCAAGGATCAAGTCAAAAAACGTAGTTCTGATTTGTGGGGTGAGGTCCCTTATATAGATGTGGGAGTCCTTGAATTGGACTTGGTATAGGAGACTTGGTGGACAAGCCTCTGAATTAGGATAGACTTAGGAGTCCTAGGAAGTAGGAAGCTGATTCCTTATCCTTTTAGGTCCCCTTGAGGCTAATCTATAAGGATTTATATCCTTATCGGGACTCTTCTCAATAGCTGATTTTTCCCTTATTAATTAATTACGAAATTAATTAATAATCAGGGCTTTTGGGCCTTTTTTATTCCACCAGGCCTGATCTGGTCCATCAGGCTTAACCTTTCTGGTCTGAATATTATACATCTTATTATTGGGCCTAGCAGCCCACAGCTTGTACAATTAATGCAGTATTTAATTATACAATCATAATTTATTTATCCCTATCATTTGCCCCCCAACTTTTGGGAAACATTGAATAGGTTTCGCAGAAGTTAAGTCTATTTGTTCCCTTACAGGGTTTCGTTTTTCCGTAAAGTGTGGAGCGACCTACACGTTTACAACGAATTTTTCCTTTTATTTAGGAATTATTTTGATTTCCAGGAATTTTTCCCTTATTTCCGGGATTTTTCCCTAATTTCTGGAATTTTCCCTAATTTTTCTGGGATTTTCCCTAATTTTTCTGGGATTTTTCCTTATTTTTCTGGGATTATCCTTAATTTCTGGATTTTTCCCTTAATTTCTGGGATTTATCCTTAATTTCTGGATTTATTCCTTAATTTCTGGGATTTATCCTTAATTTCTGGATTTTTCCCTTAATTTCTGGGATTTATCCTAATTTTCTGGATTTTTCCCTTAATTTCTGGGATTTATCCTAATTTTTCTGGATTTTTCCCTTAATTTCTGGGATTTATCCTAATTTTCTGGATTTTTCCCTTAATTTCTGGGATTTATCCTAATTTTTCTGGATTTTTTCCCTTAATTTCTGGGATTTATCCTAATTTTCTGGATTTTTCCCTTAATTTCTGGGATTTATCCTGATTTTTTCTGGATTTTTCCCTTAATTTCTGGGATTTATCCTAATTTTCTGGATTTTTCCCTTAATTTCTGGGATTTATCCTAATTTTTCTGGATTTTTCCCTTAATTTCTGGGATTTATCCTAATTTTCTGGATTTTTCCCTTAATTTCTGGGATTTATCCTAATTTTCTGGATTTTTCCCTTAATTTCTGGGATTTATCCTAATTTTTCTGGATTTTTCCCTTAATTTCTGGGATTTATCCTAATTTTCTGGATTTTTCCCTTAATTTCTGGGATTTATCCTAATTTTTCTGGATTTTTCCCTTAATTTCTGGGATTTATCCTAATTTTCTGGATTTTTCCCTTAATTTCTGGGATTTATCCTAATTTTTCTGGATTTTTCCCTTAATTTCTGGGATTTATCCTAATTTTCTGGATTTATTCCTTATTTCTGAAAATATTAATATTTTTCAGAAATTATTTAAGGAATTTCCTTATTATTATTATTTTTTTTTGATTTTCCAGGATTTTTCTTCCTTTTTTTTTTTTTTTAATATAATTTTCGACCAGGAATTCATTCGACCAGGATCCTGGTCGAATTAACCCCCATATTGCCCTGGTCGACAGCTTTTCGAGCAGAAGTCCTGGTCGAATTTCGGCCAGGATTTTTTCCTTTTTTTTTTTTTTTTTTTTTGTCGACTAGGAAGTTTTCGACCAGGATTTTCGTCCCTTTCGGTCAGGATCTTCATTTTTGACCGAATTAGCCATCTTTTGTTGCCCCAGGTCGACAGAATTTTGACCTCAATGATTTCGACCAGGAATCTTTCATGTTTCTTGGTCGAATGGGTCTCATTTCTAGTCGAATTAAGCCTCTTTTTCAACCCTGATCGACTTGATTTCGAGCTCAAGCCATTCGACCTGGACTTCTTTGTGTTTTCTGGTCGAATAGGTCAAGATCATTTGCATAAATTTTTGTACATACTTGGATTTAGGCCCCTAATGCTGGGCTAAAACTTGGGTTTTGTTTTTTTTTTTTTTTTTTTTTAAATATAGTGGGCCCTATCCTGGGCCTCCCACTTTTAATTATATAGGCCCTTTTCTGGGCTCGCTTCTTATTGACCATCTTTTCCACAGGCCTTTTAATTGGGCTCCCAACTCTGGGCTTTCAATTTGGGCCAAAAATTTAGCTGGGCTTCTTTTTTATTGGGCTTCAGAGGCCTTTCAATTGGGCTCTCAACTCTGGGCTTTCAATTTGGGCCAAAAATTTAGCTAGGCTTCTTTTCACCCTTTTTCCTAAAAATCAAGTGGGATTCATACAAGGCTTTTCAAACACTTGGGTTGTCAACTGGGCATGATTATTTCCTCAGGAACATTTTGGTCTTGATAAATATTTTTGACCGAATTAACCTCCTTTTCTAGCCTTGGTCGAAGCCTTTTCGATCTCAACTAATTCGACGATGAATACAACATGAAACCTGATCGAATTGGGTCTGGGATTTGGGATATATTACTTTCTGTGACTCCATATATTTGATTTGGGCCCTAAGTCTGGGCTGGATTTTTTCCAATCTCAAATTTGAGCCTAAGATTTGGGCCTGAATTCTTGTATGGGTACTTTATTTTTGACCCTGGGCCTTTTCCAAACCAGGCCTTTACCTTGGGCCTTCCCCTTTTTTGACTGGCTTTTTGTATTAGGCCCCTTACTTTTAACTGGGCTTCTTTGGTCCACCCTAAATTGGTCTTTAATTTGGGGCCATTTAATTTTCAGCTAATTGGGCCCTTTTCTGGGCTTACCTCTTATTGAGTTGATCTTTGCCCTAAAACCTGGGCTAGATTTATGAAACCTTGTATTGGGTTTCAACTTGGGCCCTTCTGGGCTTTGATCTTTAATTGGGCACTTAGTATTGACCCTGGGCTTGATTTATTGATCCCTATACTGGGTTTTTTTCTAATTCAAGTAGGATTAGGCCTTATTTTTGGGTCTTCATTTATCCAAATCCTTTTTGGATTTGGGACTTATTTCTGGTTTTTGAAGATAATACTCATATATATTTTCTTCCAGTTTTTGGACCCCGGGTGCTGGGCTTTAAATATTTGGGGCCCTTATCTGGGCTTGACATACTTCCAGGCCCAACAAGTTTTAACTTTTTTTTTTTTTGAATTGGGCCTTTTTATAGGGCTTTCATATCATGCATCTAATTTAATTGCCATGCCATAGAGATTCAAACATATTTCGAAAAATTCTCTGAGCTTCAAAAATTGTTTGGGATTCATCCCTTACACAAGTCTTAATAAACTTCATAATAAGACATATAAATCCTAAGCAAAGCTTCAAGGTGCTTTTCAACCTACTCTCCATCATGACAAGTGAAAATCGTATCCAACTGCCCTACACATAGTAAACCTTCAGGTTTTGTGCATGCCAAGTTCTCGGGACTTCAAAACCATCCATAATCTCCAGCTTGTAGGTTCCTCTACCCTGAACACTCTTGACTCTGTACGGCCCTTCCCAATTCGGGGCAAGCTTCCCTTTTTGTCCTACACCAGATGCTTCTATCTTCCTCAAGATTAGATCGCCTTGTTTAAAAAACCTTTCTTTAACCCTTAGGTTGTAGTAGAATGAAGCTTTTTTCTGACATTCTACTATCTTTGCATGTGCTTTATCTCGCACTTCATCAATTAAATCCAGGGCTAATCTCTGCCCTTCCTCATTTTCTTTCTCATCGAAAGCCTGAATCCTTGGAGAGGAATGTGATATCTCCACGGGAACTACTGCTTCCGCCCCATATGCCAACATGAAAGGAGTTGCATCTGTCGTGACTCTACAAGTAGTCCTGTAGGCCCATAATATTGGAAGTATCTCATCTACCCAATTATTTCTTGACTTCTCGATCCTCTTCTTTAGTCCATCCAGGATTATCCGATTTGCTACCTCCGCTTGCCCATTGGCTTGCGGGTGAGCCACAGAGGTGAACCGTAACTCAATTTCATTTTCTTCGCAATACTTCTTGAATTCCTCGTTGCTGAATTGTGTTCCATTGTCAGTGACGAGGATACGGGGAATTCCATATCGGCACATAATGTTTTCCCACAGGAATTGTGCAACCTGCTTAGTTGTGATTTTGGCCAAAGGTTTGGCTTCGATCCACTTGGTGAAATAATCAATGGCTACAATCAGAAACTTCCTTTGTGCTGTGGCCATAGGAAAAGGCCCTAGAATATCCATCCCCCACATAGCAAAGGGAATAGGTGAGTTGATAGAGGTCAGCATCTCGGGGGGTTGTCTGGCGACTGGTGCATGCTTCTGACAACGATCACACTTCTTTACATATTCTTTGGCATCAGCCATCATTTCTGGCCAATAGAAGCCTAAACGAGTTATCTTATGAGCCAAGGCCCTGCCCCCCAAGTGTTGCCCACAAATACCTCCATGCACTTCCTCAAGAGCTAAGCGTGCCTCATCGGGCCTGAGACACCTCAAGTAAGGAACCACGAAAGATCTTTTATATAGAATCCCATCTATCAAAGAGTACCTTAGTGCTCGAACAGTTAACTTCCGTGCCTCAATTGTATCGCTTGGCAACCAACCGGTCTGAATGTGGGCCTTGATGGGATCAATCCATGACGTCCCCAAGCCTACGGGAGCCACAAGCTTAATATCTATGCTTCGTGTCTTCAAAACACGGAAGTACACACTTCCTGAACTTTCTTCAATCTCAGATGAAGCAAACTTTGATAGCGCATCTGCTTTAGCATTTTCTTCCCTTGGAATGTGTTCAACATGGCATTCATTAAATTGGGTCATCACAGCCCTTACTAGGCGAACATACTTTGCCATCATATCATCCCTTGCTTCAAATTCTCCCTTTACCTGGGATATGATCAACTTCGAGTCTCCACGGACCTTTAAGTTTTTGACTCTAAGTGTCCCGGCTAGACCAAGGCCAGCAATCAGGGCTTCATACTCTGCCTCATTGTTTGCGGTTGGGAAGTCTAGCTTCATGGCATACTCAATTAAGAATCCATCAGGGCTTTGCAAAACCAACCCTGCTCCACTGGAATTTGTTTTTGATGCTCCATCAAAATAGAGAACCCAATATTCTTTCTCCTTGTCCCCATTGTCGACTCCCTTGTCTTGAGGTGTGGTATCTTCCTGCCCCCCGACTTCTTGGTTGGGTATGGTACATTCCACCACGAAGTCAGCTAGTGCCTGGGCTTTTATGGCCATACGTGGCTTATACTTGAGATCGAACTCTCCCAACTCTATTGCCCACTTAATCAGTCTCCCACTTGCCTTGGGACTGTGAATGATATTTCTCAGTGGCTGATTTGTTAGCACTTCAATTTGATGAGCTTGAAAATAAGGACGCAGCTTTCTTGAAGCCATTACCAAGGCTAAAGCGAATTTCTCAATGGCTGAATAATTCAACTCAGCACCATGCAAAATTTTGCTGACATAGTATACGGGTTTCTGGACTTTCAGTTCCTCCTTAACCAACACCGCGCTCAAGGCGCTTTCTGAAACAGCCAAGTACAAGAATAAAACTTCACCCAGAACTGGCTTGGCCAACAACGGGGCCTGGCCCATATACTTCTTTAACTCTTCAAATGCCTTCTGATTTTCCTCACTCCATACAAAGTCTTTAATGTTCTTTAATGACTTGAAGAATGACAAGCACTTGTCTCCTGACTTGGAGATGAATCGTCCTAGCGCAGCAACCCTTCCTGTGAGTTTCTGAACATCCTTGACAGTTTTTGGGGGTTCCATGTCCAGGATTGCCTTTATTTTATCGGGGTTAGCCTCAATTCCCCTCTTTGAGACCATCAATCCCAAGAATTTTCCAGATCCTACTCCGAAAGCACACTTCGTCGGATTCAACATCATCTTGTGGTACCTCAGGACCTCAAAAGCTTCCCTTAAATGGGCTATATGATCAGTCTTTACTAGACTCTTGACTAACATGTCATCAACATAGACTTCCATAGTCTTACCAATAAGATCCTTAAAAATTCTATTCACCAACCTTTGATAGGTGGCTCCTGCATTCTTGAGACCAAACGCCATAACAAGATAACAATAAACACCAAAGTCAGTGATAAATGATACCTTTGGAATGTCATCCTTATGCATTTTGATCTGGTTGTATCCGCTAAACCCATCCATGAAACTCAGCATCTCATGTCCAGCGGTAGCATCAATCAAAGTATCAATTCTAGGCAGCGGAAAAAAATCTTTGGGGCATGCATCATTTAGATCGGTGAAGTCTATACACATCCTCCACTTTCCATTAGCCTTCTTCACCATTACAGGGTTTGCTAACCACTCCGGAAATTGAATCTCCTCAATGAAACCAGCCTCTAAGAGCTTTTCCACTTCCTGCTTTATAGCCTCTTGTCTTTCCGGGGCAAAATTTCTTTTCTTTTATTTCACTGTCTTCCGGCTTGGATCTACGTTTAGCTTGTGAGTAATTAACTCCGGGTCTATGCCTGGCATATCAGCTGCTGACCATGCAAACACATCACTATTTTCTTGCAAAAATTTCACTAACTTCCCTCTAAGGGGCTCCTCTAATGTGGCTCCAATGAAAGTCATCCTCTCAGGATTCTTGGGATCTAAAGGAATCGAAACCAATTCTTCTGCTGGCCTTCCTCTATTCTCATCATTTTCTCGAACATCCATATCTTCAATAGGAAGAACCTGCCCCCCGACTCCATCTGCCCTCAAAGAGGCCACATAACAGCTTCTAGCCATTTTTTGATCTCCTCTCTCTTCTCCAATCCCGTTTCGGGTGGGAAACTTCATGACTGAATGGTAGGAAGAGGGGACTGCCTTGAAGGCATGTATCCCTGTTCTCCCCATGATAGCATTATAAGTTGAACTAGCCTTTACCACCACGAAATCCAGCATCTGCGTTGCTTGCCTTGGCTCCGTACCTATGGTGGTTGGCAATTTGATTATCCCTTCCACAGGACATTCTACTCCAGCAAATCCATATATCGGCATGTCGGTTGGTGTTAACTGGGAGTCGTTATACCCCATCCTTAGAAAGGTGTCGTGGAGCAAGATATCCACAGAAGCACCATTATCCACAAGGACCCTCTTAACCGGGCTATTTCCTATTATTGGTGTTATGACCAGCGGGTCGTCATGGGGAAACTTCACACCCTCTAGGTCGGAATCATCAAAAGCCAATGTTACTTCTGTCCTGGCCCTCTTCGGGGCTTCTCCAACAATATGCATAACCTCTCTAGTATATGCCTTTCTGGAATTTTTGGACAATCCAGCAGCAGTTGGACCTCCAAAGATCGTGTTTATCACAGGCCCTCGAGGTCTCGGCCCTCCATAAATGGTGTTTATAACTGGTCCTCTAGGCTGGGGGTTTCGCCCCTGATCATCTTGGTCCCTCCTACGATCTTCAAAGTTCTTCCTTTCATTATTATTTCTGTCCCCTCCATCTCCAGTATACTTGTTCAATCTTCCTTTTCGAATCAAAAACTCAATTTCATCTTTCAATTGCCTACACTCATCGGTGTCATGGCCAACATCTTTGTGAAACCTGCAATACTTGCTCTTATCTATCTTGGCTGGATCGGCCTTCACGGGCTTAGGCCAACGAACATCTCGATCTTTCTCGATCTCCATCAAGATCTGGCTTCTGGGAGCATTCAGCTTAGCGTATTCGGTGAACTTTTGCCCAGGTCCTCCCTTCTTGGGGGTTGAATCAGGGTTTTGTTCGGTTTTAGGATACTTATCCTTAGCGATATACTCCAGATCAGTTTTCCGCTTCTTGCCTCCAGTGGGCTCATTACTTACTACGGTCTTTCTCATGCTTTCTTCAACCTTGATATACTTCCCTGCCCTCTCTTGGAGCTGCAACATATTTTCAGGGGGACGTTTGGCCAAGGACATCTTGAAAAACTCATCCCTAGTTCCTTGTTGCAGTGCTATCATAGCTACCTTATCATCAAGGTCTGGGACTTTTAAAGCCTCCTTTGTAAAACGATTCAGGTAATCTCTCAAGGATTCCTTAGCTTCTTGCACAATACTCATAAGAGATGCTGAACTTTTCTCATGGACTTTTCCACTGATGAACTGCTTAATAAAAGCCTGACTTAACTCTCTGAACGATCCAATAGAGTTTGGGGGCAAGCGACTGTACCATCTTTGAGCCATACCTGACAGGGTTTGAGGGAAGGCCCGACACTTTATAGCATCATTCACGGGTTGCAGCAACAGTGCATTAGAGAATGTCCTAACATGATTAGCGGGGTCTCCCGTGCCATCATAGGCTTTGATAGTGGGCATCTTGAATTTCCTTGAGATATGGGCATTCATTATCTCTTCTGTGAAGGGTGGAGTTGGATCATCAGGATCTCCAAGGGGAAGGAGATTGCTTGGATCAGTTCTTGGGACAGCAGCCCTTCTTCTTACCGGACCATCCAGGTCTATGACGGGAGGAGGATTTCTCCCCCTAGGAGATATCTCGGGTCTGGTGGCCTGGTGAGCCTCCAAATCACGCCTCAGCCTTTGGATTTCAGCCTCATGAGCCCTGATCTTTTCCTGCACTTCTTGGGGATTCGCCCCTGGGGTGCTTTGGGGGCGTTGCCTTCCGTCGGTCATTGGCTCTTTTCCAGGACGCCTCCTTCTCGGGGCCACTTCATCATCCGAAGATTCGGAGTCTCTCTCAGTATAAGGACCAGAAAATTCCCGATCCTCAGGAATAGGACCCAAACCTCGTATATAGGGGGGTGACTGCCCTCGTGCTTCGCCTCGCCTAGCATATCCGCTTCCTCCAACCTCAGGGCGAAGGGGCATCCCATAAGGGGGGTTAGTAGTAACAATAGCTGAATATTCATACCCGACGGGTCGAGAATTCACAGGTATATGTATTTGTTGAACTTGAGGATTCGTACCTTGAATAGTCGGGGGAGTTGTCCCTTGTGGCTGAGGATGAGTTGCCCCTGTCTGGGCTTCCCCCTGAGTAGATGCATAAGTTGAATGGGGAGGAACCTCCACGGTTGATGAAATCACCTGGGTTGCCTCTGATGGTGTTCCTTCCTCTAGAGCTCCAATTGTTCTCCGTGTTCTCGCCATGGTTGTTGTTGCTTTCCCACAGACGGCGCCAAATGTTATGGATTAAAAACTAATATATATAATTGCTGTATTTAATACTAAGGAACGTGAGCTTCGAGGCTCGATTTGACTGCTCTTGTGTTTCGTGACTCAATCTGCCTTAACAAGATGCCTACGTACCTTGCTGATTGCCAAGGATCAAGTCAAAAAACGTAGTTCTGATTTGTGGGGTGAGGTCCCTTATATAGATGTGGGAGTCCTTGAATTGGACTTGGTATAGGAGACTTGGTGGACAAGCCTCTGAATTAGGATAGACTTAGGAGTCCTAGGAAGTAGGAAGCTGATTCCTTATCCTTTTAGGTCCCCTTGAGGCTAATCTATAAGGATTTATATCCTTATCGGGACTCTTCTCAATAGCTGATTTTTCCCTTATTAATTAATTACGAAATTAATTAATAATCAGGGCTTTTGAGCCTTTTTTATTCCACCAGGCCTGATCTGGTCCATCAGGCTTAACCTTTCTGGTCTGAATATTATACATCTTATTATTGGGCCTAGCAGCCCACAGCTTGTACAATTAATGCAGTATTTAATTATACAATCATAATTTATTTATCCCTATCAATTCTCTCTCTTGATTTAATTTCCAAAAATTAAATTCTTAATTAATAATATTAAGAATTTTTTCTTAATTAACTTATAATCAATTAAATCTCATTTAATCAATTATTAAATTTGCCAATTAATTATTTATTTCATAAATAAGTAATTATCAGTCATTATTAATTAATTTCTCCACCATTAAATCATTCTCTTTTATGGTGTGACCCTGTAGGTTCAATATTTAGCCGGTAGTAGAAATAAATAATAATAAAACTATTTTATCATTATTTATATAAATTCTCTAATTTATTAAATATGATTAATTAATTAATCATATTTATTCTACATCGTGAGGGATACTTCTCAGCATATCGCGACTATCCGGATAATACAAATTCATTGCTTAGAATACCAAGAACCTATTCAGTGAGTAGTTACCGTACAATTAATTCCTTCTACCCTGCAATGTCATGATTAAATACAAGGCATGGAACTTGTGTCAAGCCTATCTTATTTAATCACTTGCTTTCCTATTCACTATGCTTAGTTCTATTTAATGTAAATTAGAAACTCCTTTCTAATTTCATTCACTCTGGCCAGAGATTCCTGAACTAACATAAGTGGATCAGCATTGAACATTCTCTTCCTACATTGGAAGGGGTAGATCCTTTATTGATCATACATATCTTCGTGTACAAATTCATATACCCAGTATAGCCCTTATAATTGTCCCTTGAGACTAAGAACTAAACCAAAGTATAGTTCAGTGTACACAAGATGACTATGATGACCTCAAGTCTAAGGATACTTGTACAATTATCACTATGTGAATAACTGCTGACACGTGAGTGAACTCCATCAGTTGTTCAGCTGTGTGAGTCATGTTCAGTGAACTTATTCTATAATAAGCACCTACATACTAGCTATAGTGTCACCACACAAATGTCTATGAGAACAGACATCCTTCATAATGAAGCAAGCATAGTATGTACCGATCTTTGCGGATTATTAATTACCAGTTAGTAATCCTACGACCAGGAACTATTTAAGTTTAGAGTTATCATCTTTTAGGTCTCATTATTATGATCTCATCACAATCCATAAAAAGCTTTACTCTAAACTATGGTATATCTTATTTAAACATTTAAATAGATAGAGCCCGCAATAAAAACAAAACAAGTCTTTTATTAATATCAATAAAATCAAAACAGATTACATAAAAGTTATTCTTAAATCCTCATACATGATTGGACTTAGGACATATCTCTTTCAATCTCCCACTTGTACTAAAGCTAATCACTATGGTATCTAATACCCATCTTGTCTTTATGACAATCAAAGTGACTCTGAAAAAAGTGGCTTTGTGAGTGGGTCTGCTACGTTGTTATGTGTGTCAACTCTCTCGACGTTGACATCTCCTCTATTTTCAACTCAGATTCACCACCAAAAACAAGAAAAATGTCCTGAGTCCTTCACAAGTACTTAATGATGTTTTTCACTGCTTTCCAGTGGTCTTCACCTGGATTGGACTGATATCTGCTCGTCACACTAATTGAATAAGCAACATCAGGCCTTGTACACAACATTGCGTACATGATAGATCCTATTGCTGAAGCATAAGGAATCTTACTCATACGCTCTCTTTCCTCAGGTGTCTTAGGAGACATTTTTTCGGAAAGGGACACTCCATGGCTCATCGGTATGAGACCTCTTTTGGAGTTTTCCATGCTAAACCTTTTAAGCACTTTCTGGATGTATGTACCCTGGGTAAGACTTATCATTCTTCTAGATCTATCTCTATAGATCTTCATACCGAGAATGTAGGATGCTTCTCCCAAGTCCTTCATGGTGAAGTTCTTTGATAGCCATACTTTGACTGATTGTAGCATCGGTATATCATTTCCTATAAGAAGTATGTCATCCACATACAATACAAGAAATGTTACCACGCTCCCATTAACCTTCTTGTAGACACATGGTTCATCCATGTTTTTGATAAAATCAAACTCTTTGATTGTCTCATCAAAATGGATGTTCCATCTATGAGAAGCTTGCCTTAAACCATATATGGTTCGCAGCAGCTTACACACAAGGTGTTCATTTCCCTTGGAAAGAAAACCCTCTGGATGTGTCATATACACTTCCTCCTCAAGTTCCCCATTGAGGAAGGCCGTTTTCACGTCCATTTGCCAGATCTCATAGTCGTAGTAAGCAGCAATCGCAAGCAAAATCCGAATTGATTTTAACATGGCTACAAGCGAAAAAGTTTCATCAAAGTCAATCCCTTGCCTTTGTTTGAATCCTTTTTCCACGAGCCTGGCCTTATAGGTCTCCACATGGCCATCTGCTCCAATCTTTCTTTTGTATACCCACTTGCACCCAATAGGCTTAACACCTTCAGGCGCCTCAACCAGAGTCCATACTTGGTTGGTATACATAGATTCCATTTTGGATTTCATGGCACTATGTCATTTCTCTAAGTCAACACTACTCATAGGCTCATTATAGGTCACAGGGTCGTCATCATCAATGATTGACAACTCATTGTTATTCTTAATGACAAGGCCATAATACCTCTCAGGTTGGCGAGACACTCTCCCTATCCTACGAATGGGCTGTTCCACAGAAGGTTGTTCAGTCTGAACAGGTGTTTCCACTTGATCCGTAGTAGTTTGTGCTTCTTGAACTTCATCAAGTTCAATTTTGCTCCCACTGTTTCCTTCAAGGATAAACTCCTTTTCCAAGAAGGTAGCATGTCTGGAGACAAACACATGATGATCGGTGTAAAAGTAATACCCCAAAGTCTCTTTAGGATATCCCACAAAATTACATTTTACGGATCGAGATTCCAGCTTATCTGGGTCAACTTTCTTGATATAAGTTGGACATCCCCAAATCTTAACGTGTTTAAGACTCGGTTTCCTTTCTTTCCATATCTCATATGGTGTTTGAGGAATAGATTTGGAAGGCACCTTATTCAGTAAATATGCTGAGGTTTCCAATGCATAACCCCATAGGAATACTGGAATATTTGCATTGCTCATCATGGACTGAACCATGTCTAACAAAGTTCGATTTCTCCTTTCATATACCCCATTTAACTGTGGAGTATATGGAGGAGTCCACTGGGAGACTATACCATCTTCTTTGAGATAATCTAGAAACTCTCCATTCAAGTATTCACCACCTCGATCTGATCGAAGAGTTATAATACTGTGTTTGGTTTATTTCTCCACTTCATGTTTATATTCTTTGAACTTGTCAAAGGCTTCAGACTTGTGTTTCATCAAATACACATATCTGAATCTAGATCTATCATCTATGAAAGTAATGAAGTACGAAAATCCACCCATGGCATGCGTAGACATTGGTCCACATACATTTGTGTGTACCAATCCTAGCAAATCTACAGCCCTCTCTCCATGTCCACTAAATGGAGATTTGGTCATTTTACCCAATAGACAAGACTCGCGTGTAGGATATGATTCAAAATCAAAGGGGTCAAGTAACCCTTCCTTATGCAATGCCCGCAGTCTATTTTCACTAATATGACCTAGCCTACAGTGCCATAAATAGGTCAGATTTTCATCATCTCGTTTTCTTTTATTAGTTTGTTCAATCTGAAGTAAATCATGCTCTACGTCGCATACATACAGACCATTATTTAAAATTCCACGTCCATAAAGAACATTATCGCTAAGGATAGAACATTCATTATTCTTAATAATAAATGAAAAACCATCCAAATCCAACATAGGGATAGAAACAATATTCCTCACAATAGAGGGAACGTAATAACAATTATTCAAAATAATAGTCTTGCCCGTAGGCATATGTAAACTAAATGATCCTACAGATATGGCCGCAACCCTTGCTCCATTGCCCATACGTAGAATCATCTCATCTTTTTCAAGAGTCCTACTTCCCTTTAGTCCTTGCAACGAATTACAAATATGAGAACCACATGCGGTATCTAATACCCAAGTAGAAATTTGACCTAGTGACATATTAACTTCGATCATGAACATGCCTGAATCAGAAGCGGTAGTCTCACTACCCTTCTTCTTCAATTCTGCAAGGTAAACCTTGCAGTTCCTCTTCCAGTGCCCCAACTTGTTACAGTGAAAACAAACAGCTAAATTAGGACCAGTCAACTTGAGAGCATATAGTATGCTCCGGAGTGATAGTGCAGAAGACATGACGAATATAGTAAATCTGTAAATGATAAACACATAACAACACTTAGCAAATATTCAATTTCATTTCAAAATACTATATGAATCGGGTCTTTATTCATAAGTGTCTCCCACTAGTTTATCTAATTTTTCAACCCCCTAAGTGAAAATTAAGCATTCATAATGCTAGTGGGAATAGGGATCCTACATTCCATCACACAACCTCGGCTGTGGCACGAAACGTCATGTGATGTTCAATAGGCAGACAATTCTTGTCAATTACATCTTATGTTATTCCCTAATATAAGTTTAGCCTCTTGAATAATTGAGTCACGGCTGTGGCACGACAAACTCAATATTCTAAGTCAAGTCTAACCCAACATTTCGTACAATTGAATCAGTCTCCAACGGCCCACGGTTGTAGCACGTACCGACCTTTAAATTCTAATTCAATGTACACATCTCTATATAATAGACAAGTATTACTTATTTCTAAATCAAAGCCCTCGGCTGTAGCACGAAATGACAATGATTTAAAAATAAGAACCACTTTCTACCATGTTGGAAGGCTATGACCGACACAAGCCCGTTGTGTCATCGGCCAATTACTACTTGATATTATTTAATTTTAGAGGGATTATATTACGTTACAATCATAATCATATTATAAAGAGATTTTTCCTTTTAAATTAAATATTTCAAATCAATAATCGATAATCAGATGATTCCCAGATCGGGTGGAGCATTGTCAAGAGGCGTCACTTAATAACCCTTTCTTACAGATAGAAATCTGTTGTTGACAGAATCATCCTTTCTCTCAATATTGAAAATTCATATTCAATTACGTGTTTCATAAACACAAGAATCTCATGATCGTATTCATAATATTTATTGTTAAGGCAAGAAACGATTCCTATTCTAGATTTTCTAGAGCACGCCTTATATTGATTTAAGTTCACCTAAATCTATCATCACATGGTAAACATAGGCATATATTTCATATATAAAATTAAATAAACAAGTAAATGTAAAGTGCAATAAAGTAAATGTGTTTGGTTATGGCCCTATCCTATGTGATCTTTATCAAGCTCATGATAAAGATCAAGGTCAATCTAATATGGTGATGGAAATAAATACAACTACTTATAACATAAGTCTTCTTCTTTATTTAGACTTCTTGTATGCCTCATCTTCTTCTTTGTATCACCTCCATTGGATAGCTTTCTTGAGTCTTCAATTACATTACATGATTGAAAGTAAAACTAATCTAATGAACTTACAAAAATAACTCGAGTTACATTCGAGATTTATGATTACAAAGATTGACGACATGCAAGTCGTATTTAAAACCAAAACCAAAACCATTACACTAAGGTCGAAAGGCCATAACCATCCACCATGCTCATACAATACATAAAAGAATGTTAAAACACATAATCTGATCTTAACATATCATATTATCCATGATCTAATCATAAAAATAAAATATGACAAAAATCAGAAAAATCAGAATCAAATCAGAAAAACAATAATCACTATTTACGGGCAGTAAACGACGTCAAACGCCTTACAGACGAGTCGCTGATAGCCTTAGCTAACAGTTTTGTTCAGACGCTCGTTTACCTATGGAATAGGGTATTCGTTTGCGTAAATTGGACACCAGACCCAGATTTCAGCAAATCTGCAGCAGCCAATTCAGAATCCGTATCTAATATGATTCTCATAATTAGAACAAAAATAAATCATGTATATATCAGTATATATACTGATTACATAATCATCTTATGATTATACAACTCACATGAATATCATATATTCAAAACCATACATATATAAGCATATTATATCAACATCAAATCATGGCGAATCACGTATATGCTCATATATCGAAAACAGTTAAACACATAAACGAATTAAAAACTTTTCGCAAGTAGCTCTGATGCCATTGAAGGGTTTTTAGCACATAAACGCAGCGAAAACATAAATTTAAATTTAAAAAAAAAACTGAAACCCTCCACAGGATCCATGCGAAAAATAATATTTAATTCGTAGTTCAGTATGTTTACCTTAAGAAGCTTTACGTTAATGGAAAGATGGAGGTCTTTAATGGTGATCCAAAAACAATGAACGGAGATCCTTAGCAGCTGCTCCTCAAGTGTGAAGCACTCCACCGGTATCCACCAAGAAAACGATGTAATGAAGGAGGAGGAGATGGAGAGAATTAGGGTTTTGTAAATCTTTTTGGTTGAGGCAAAAATAGGGTCTATAATAGTATATTTATAGGCAAAATTTTCAGCTGAAATTTTTTCCATAAAATATTATTATTATTAACCCTTTATTATTCTCATTAATAATTAAAACACCTTTTAATTATTAATCCTTTTTCTAAACACTTTAGAAATAATTCTCTCTCTTGATTTAATTTCCAAAAATTAAATTCTTAATTAATAATATTAAGAACTTTTTCTTAATTAATTTATAATCAATTAAATCTCATTTAATCAATTATTAAATTTTCCAATTAACTATTTATTTCATAAATAAGTAATTATCAGCCATTATTAATTAATTTCTCCACCATTAAATCATTCTCTTTTATGGTGTGACCCTGTAGGTTCAATATTAAGCCGGTAGTAGAAATAAATAATAATAAAACTATTTTATCATTATTTATATAAATTCTCTAATTTATTAAATATGATTAAATAATTAATCATATTTATTCTACATCGTGAGGGATACTTCTCAACATATTGCGACTATCCGGATAATATGAATTCACTGCTTAGAATACCAAGAACCTATTCTGTGAGTAGTTACCGTACAATTAATTCCTTCTACCCTGCAATGTCACGATTAAATACAAGGCATGGAACTTGTGTCAAGCTTATCTTATTTAATCACTTGCTTTCTCATTCACTATGCTTAGTTCTATTTAATGTAAATTAGAAACTCCTTTCTAATTTCATTCACTCTGGCCAGAGATTCCTGAACTAACATAAGTGGATCAGTATTGAACATTCTCTTCCTACACTGGAAGGGGTAGATCCTTTATTGATCATACACTATATTCGTGTACAAATTCCTATACCCAATAGAGCCCTTATAATTGTCCCTTGAGACTAAGAACTAAACCAAAGCATAGTTCAGTGTACACAAGATGACTATGATGACCTCAAATCTAAGGATACTTGTACAACTATCACTATGTGAACAACTGCTGACACGTGAGTGAACTCCATCAGTTGTTCAGCTGTGTGAGTCATGTTCAGTGAACCTATTTTATAATAAGCACCTACATACTAGCTATAGTGTCACCACACAAATGTCTATGAGAACAGACATCCTTCATAATGAAGCAAGCATAGTATGTACCGATCTTTGCGGATTATTAATTACCAGTTAGTAATCCTACGACCAGGATCTATTTAAGTTTAGAGTTATCATCTTTTAGGTCTCATTATTATGATCTCATCACAATCCATAAAAAGCTTTACTCTAAACTGTGGTATATCTTATTTAAATATTTAAATAGATAGAGCCTGCAATAAAAACAAAACAAGTCTTTTATTAATATCAATAAAATCAAAACAGATTATATAAAAGTTATTCCTAAATCCTCATACATGATTAGACTTAGGACATATCTCTTTCAGCTCACCTATAATGTGATCATCAACATCTAGATGCAAAGAAGGTGTTGTAGACAATTCTGGAGTTTCATTAGCATCAGTAATTGGTGTTGTTGATGGATTAATTGGAGCTGTTGGAGCTTCTAAGTAGAGAACCTCAGGCACAACCAGGTTGCGAATATCAATTTCAGCACTTGTGCCTGGGTCTGCAGTAGATACTGGTTCGTGTACAGGAGACACAGGTGGTGTAGATGCTTTATCTGTAGCAGTAGCTTCAGCAAATTATGGCTCTTGTGAGATCAGAGATTCATGATCTCCTTTCTTAGCTGCTGCTTCCTCATCATCTGAAATTGGCATGTGAGCTCTCTGTTTCTTTCTTTTCTTTGAAGATGGAGATTCCTTGGGAGTTTCAGCATAAGACATTCTTCTAAGCCTTTTGAGAAGCTTAGATCCCCCAATTCCAGTATCCTTCTGAGAAAGGACCTTCTCAGCTTCTGTAACAACAGGTTCTGATGCAGGAACCTGTTCCTCACTTTCTGACTCATATCTTAGAACAAACCTCCTTCTCTTCTGTGGTGTTTGAGGTACAGTCTTTGTCCTCTTGGGCTTGGAAGATGAAGGCTTCACAGTATGTGATGATGATGAAGGTTGAGTTATCTGTGAAGGTTTGAGATGTGTTCTGATAAAGGGTTGAGTAGGTTGAGGTGTATGTGTGGTATGTTCTGATGGTTGTTGTGGTGTCTGGGATGTGCTGGTGGGTTGAATATCAGGTAAACAGATCTGTAAGTGTGAGGATCAGCATTTACCAGCATCTGTTTTACAGAATGAGGTATCTGTAAGGGTCTAACCACCTTTTTCTTAAGGTCAGCATTTACCAAGTCATTAAACGCCCGTTTTGCAAGTTTAAAGGGTGGAAATAAAGAACTGGCTGGTTGAGGTTCATTAGCACATCAAAAAGTAAATATAAGCTGACAGAATCTAGCAAAGTATACTAAATTCCTATCTTCCGTCATCCTATCCCCTATAAAGCCTAACACAACACTTGCAAAATCAAAATGAGTTTGGTGAATAATAGCATACCCGATGTGCTGACTCATAATAGGAATGACATCAAAGTTCAAACACTTATTGCCGAATGCTTTAGTGATGCAGTCGAAGAAAAAACTCCATTCCTTTCTGATATGTGCTCTTTTCAACTGTCCAAGCTTGGCCAAACTCTTCTCATACCCCAAATTGGCCATGAGCTGCTGTAGAACGGGTTCCTCCGGTGTTGAGAAAATGCAGCCTTCTGGTAAGTGTAGAGCTTTACGAACTGCTCCGGGAGTGACCACATGCTCAACATCATTTACTTCGAAAATAATGCTTGGAGTACCAGTAGCACCACCATTATCAAAATGCCCAGTCCGCCAGAACGTTAGGACTTGTTGGTTGTAAATGACTTGAGGCTGGGTTACTGCATACCCAATCTCACTGTGTGCTAGAAGATCTTGCACAAAGTGCAAATCAGATGGAGCTTCATCATGGTTTAAGATTGCAGCATAGTTTTTCGGAACAAACTTGGCTCCATCTATAATCAAATCCTTAGGTGCCATGAGAAAAAGTGAGAAATAAGATGATCTGTAAGGTGTTTGATAAAATGTCTGTAAGAAAAAAAATGTCAGGAGATGAGAGAGAATAGAAGTAAAGAAAGAGAGATAAAGTGTGAAAGTAAATAAAAGATTTTACAATCGTCTCTCTCTTTTACTTATACACGGTAGAAAAAGTAACAGTTGGACACCTGTCAGACATGCAGCAGTAAAGAATAATTAATGGGCACGGGAAAACATTAATCAATACTTATCACATACAGTTTTTCAAGGAAAAACCGTTCCACTTACCAAGTAATCCCATTAATTAAGGTAGTTCAGTTTTAATTTAAAATTTAAACTGTTCCCACTTGATAAATTATTTTTACTGCGAGACCAATATTTTGTATAAATGCACTAAGTGAGAGAATGACCAAAAAAAAATCAAGTAAACATGTACTGCCACATCAGAAGCAGAACTTGATTTGTATCAGATATAAAAACGGTCATCAGAATATGGGTAAATCAGGATTTAAAAATGCATCAGAATTTCAAACGACTCAGAGACAAAATCTTGCAAAAATATAAATTTTCCTTAATATATTGAGAAAATACATTCATGAAATTTAAATTACAGCACAAAATTACAAGATTGCCCTAAGCTACAAATCCTATTTCTTCTTCCTACTTTCAACAAAAAGAACAGCGAGACGAATGATTCGCTCCTGCTGTCGAAGAGCTTCCAACCGTTCTTCTTCCAGTCGCTCAACATGGCGATGGTAATCCATATAGAAGAACAAGATGTCTGTCAGAACCTCTTGGGGAACAGAGTCCCAAACCTCATCAGGAATGGCAGTAACATGCCATTCCTGCTGCCATTCTGGACAACTCATGGTGAGAGAGAAAGTATCATAGTTCAGAGCTAAGTTGTAATTAACCATGATTGTGATGAGTGAAAAAGAAATGAGTTTGAGAGGTTGAGTGTAAATGAGAGATGTACTGGCTGGAATGAAGTGTTGGTTTATATAGGCAATAGAATGCCAGGAGACGCAAGGAAAATTTAATGCTTACAGGTAGAAATAATTCTACCTCGTCTCCCTAGACTGAGGAGAATAAAAACAGTCATTGGAAGTGTAAAACAGGGTTTAATGCGCACAAGAAATAAGTAAACATTATTGTGCATGGACGTGTACCACTAACCCTAATTGTAGTGACTGTTAATATCTCACCCGAACATATTCTGATGTAAAATAGGACTGTTTCATATTTTAACCATAAATAAGTCAAGTAAATAATCAGAATTTAATATCAGAACTTAGACTTATATCAGAACTTAACAGTCATCAGAACATGATTTTTTAACTCGAAAAATGAATGCCTATTTCTGTAATTCTTCACACAAATTCTGATTTCGGTTCTTCAGAACTTAATCATCAGAACTTCCATCATAACTTGTCCTCAGAATTTATGCAATCTGACACATAAAATGTTCATATAAAACAACATTGATCACCACAGTAATTTTCATCATTCATATGGAGTGTAAGTGTGTGCATTAAGCTAAATATCAGACAAAGAGTAAAGTCTGATTCACTTCAGTACATCTTAGAAATAAGGCATAACTAAGAACTTTACTTAAAATCTGTCATTATTCTGAAGCCTACTATTGAATGAGTTCATGCATGAGTCCACCTCAACCATTTTGTGCTTATTTTATGCATCTTTTGAAATTCTATTTTACAGTGGCTTCTCAGTGTAAGTGAGTCACGACTGCTTATCAGAATTTATGCTATTATCAGAGTATTTCTCCAGTAATCATAGAGTGTGAAAAGTCACCAAGAAAAATAATTATTTGCTTTTCTGATGCATATTACTTAATACCAGCAATGCACTTGGGTCGTCCCTTCCACATTTTTACTCTAGATCTCAAAGGAGTACCTGATTTTTATTCCTTGTTCTTTTCCTTTTTCTTTTGATAAGTGAGGTTTATCAGCACTTAGTACATTTAGCAGATTTACTAACATCAGAACTTAACAGATGAGAAGCATTATTCTAGTTTTTGACTTAGTAATAAGATAGACAAAGTAAACTTAACTAAGCTCAATATCAGAATTTGCTTGTGTCAATAGATTTCCACATAAATAATTACTTCTAACATGGGATCTTTAGTATATTAAAGACTACTAGGTCAGCATCTAGCACAGTTATCCTCATAGGATTGAATAGTCACAGAACCAGTCATATCACTATCAGAGTTTAGAAATTCACATCAGACAACAATCAGTTCTTAAGCAATTTTCAATTAAGCACAAAATACACAAATATAGTAATATTTGTAAATACTGATCATAAAGTCTGATGCAGTAGAACAAAAGCTAAGCAGATTTAGAGAAAGAACCTGAAACCATTCCAAGTTCATTTACCAATCTTGTAAAAGTAGCTTCACACAGTGGTTTTGTGAAGATATCAGCTAGTTGTTGATCTGTTGGAACAAAGTGCAATTCCACTTACCTTCATCCACATGTTCCCTTATGAAGTGGTACCTAATGTTGATGTGCTTTGTCATTGAGTGTTGAACTGGATTACTTGTCATAGCAATAGCACTTTAATTATCACAGTAAATAGGGATTTTAAAATATGTTAACCCATAATCCAGTAACTGATTCTTCATCTAAAGAATCTGTGCACAACAGCTTCTTGAAGCAATGTACTCTGCTTCTGCAGTTGATGTGGAAATTGACTTTTGTTTCTTGCTAAACCAAGAAACCAATCTGCCTCCAAGAAATTGGCAGCTTCCACTTGTGCTTTTCCTGTCAATTTTGTAACCTGCAAAATCTGCATCTGAGTAACCTATTAGTTTAAAATCTGATTCTCTGGGATACCACAATCCCAGATCAGCTGTTCCCTTAAGATACTTGAAAATTCTTTTCACAGCTGTTAAGTGAGGTTCTATTGGATCTGCTTGAAATCTTGCACAAAGACAGGTAGCATACATGATATCAGATCTACTAGCAGTTAGATAGAGTAAAGAGCCAATCATACCTCTGTATTCAGTAATATCTACTGATTTACCAGTATCCTTATCCAGTTTTGTTGCAGTGGCCATGGGAGTGGATACACATGAACAATCTTGCATTCCAAATTTCTTCAGCAGATTTCTGGTGTACTTGGTTTGATAAATAAAAGTGCCTTCTTCATTCTGCTTGACTTGAAGGCCCAGAAAATAGCTAAGTTCCCCCATCATACTCATTTGATATCTTGACTGCATCAGTTTGGAAAACTTTTTGCAAAGTCTATCATTTATAGAACCAAAGATGATATCATCAACATATATATGAACCAGAAGTAAGTCCTTTCCATGGTTGAGGTAAAACAGTGTTTTGTCTTTAGTTCCTCTGTTAAATCCACTTTCCAGAAGAAACTGAGCTAAAGTCTCATACCATGCACTTGGAGCTTGCTTAAGGCCATAAAGTGCTTTATCAAGCCTGTAGACATGATTTGGATATTTAGGATCTACAAAGCCTGGAGGTTGTTCAACATACACTTCCTCCTCCAATTCTCCATTGAGAAAAGCACTTTTCACATTCATTTATAAGACAGTAAACTTTTTGTGAGCAGCATAAGCCAAAAATGTCCTTATGGCTTCCAATCTAGCAACTGGTGCAAATGTTTCATCATAATCAATTCCCTCCTGTTGAGAATATCCTTTTGCAACCAACCTTGCTTTATTCCTTGTAATTATGCCATCACTATCAGTTTTGTTTCTGAACACCCACTTTGTACCAACAATTGTTCTGTTCTTTGGTCTTGGCACTAGGGTCCAGACTTTGTTTCTTTCGAATTCATTTAACTCTTCCTGCATTGCTTGCACCCAATCAGCATCTTGAAGAGCTTCTTCCACTTTATTTGGTTCAGTCTGAGAAAGAAAAGAATTATAAAGACATTCACTTGAAGTAGTTGTTCTAGTTCTGACACATGCATCAGGATTTCCAATTATTAAATCAGGTGTATGTGATTTAGTCCACTTCCTTGCAGATGGAAGGTTTTCTCTAGAATTGGATGCTCCCCCATGATCCATGCTATCTTCATCAACATTTTCTGATGCTCCCCCTGAAACTGTGCTCTCTGAGTTGGATTCTTCATTATTTAAGTTTTCAAAACTATCAGAACTTGGCTTATCAGAACTTGAAGAGCCAGTTGTATGTTCTGATGCTTTTTGAGATGTGGTTGTATCTTCAGGATGCTCCCCCTGCACAGGTGCATCCTCCTTTGACGTAGTCACCACAGTTTCAATGACATCAGAGTTTAATCCATCAGGACTTAGACTGTCAGGGTTTTCAGTATCAGAATTTAATTCTTTATTTTTGAATCTCAGCTGATCATGATCATTGAAATCTTCAAGTCCAGTAATCTTCTTATCATCAAAAGAGACATTGATAGATTCCATGACCGCCCTTGTTCTCAAGTTGTAGACTCTGAAGGCTTTTGTGGAAAGTGGATATCCAACAAAGATTCCTTCATCAGCTTTTAGATCAAATTTGGATAGCTGTTCAGGGTGAGTCTTAAGGACAAAACACTTGCATCCAAATACATGAAAATACCTCAGATTTGGCTTCTTTTTCTTCACCATCTCATATGGTGTCTTTCCATGCTTGTTAATGAGTGTTGCATTCTGCGTAAAACAAGCAGTCTGCAGAGCTTCGGCCCAAAAATAGGTTGGTAGCTTTGCTTCATCAAGCATAGTTCGTGCAGCTTCAATAAGAGTTATGTTCTTTCTTTCAATAACTCCATTTTTCTGTGGAGTTCCAGGAACAGAAAATTCCTGCTTGATTCCATGGTCTTTGCAGGACTCTTCCATTGTAAAATTCTTGAACTCAGTGCCATTATCACTTCTTATTATTTTCACAGAGTCTTTAACCAATTTATCCAGTTGCTTGACATGATCAATCAAGATAGATGCAGTTTCACTTTTTGTGTGCAAGAAATACACCCATGTATATCTGGTGAACTCATCCACTATGACCATAACATATTTCTTCTTTACTATAGACATGACATTTACTCGACCAAATAGATCAACATGTAGTAGGTGATAAGGCTCAAGAATTGATGATTCAGTCTTGCTCTTGAATGAAGATTTCCTTTGTTTAGCCTTCTGACAAGAATCACAAAGGCCATCAGGAGCAAATGCTGACTTTGGCAGTCCTCTCACAAGATCTTTCTTGACTAATTCATTTATATTGTTGAAATTTAAATGAGAGAGTTTCTTGTGCCAGTTCCAGCTTTCTTCAATTGATGCTCTACTCATCAGACAGATTGCAGAACCATCAGTACTTGTTGAAAGCTTGGCTTCATAAATGTTACCATGCATGTATCCTTTCAGAACAACTTTGCATGTAGTTTTGCTTACAATTTCACAGTGTTCTTCAAAGAAATCCACATGATAACCTCTGTCACAGATTTGACTAACACTCAACAGATTGTGTTTAAGTCCTGAGACTAGAGCTACTTCTTTAACGATGACATTCCCAAGATTGATATTGCCATATCCCAATGTTTTTCCAATGTTGCCATCTCCATAAGAAACACTTGGGACAGCCTTCTCCATAAAATATGATAGCAGTGCTTTATTTCCAGTCATATGTCCTGAACATCCACTGTCCAGAACTAGGATGTTTTTCCTGTTGCCCTGCAATCACAAAGACCACTAATGATTAGTTTTAAGGACCCAGACTTGCTTGGATCCTTTGACCTTATTAAGTTTGTTAACATTTGCAGTGGATTTAGCATCAGAGTTTATGTTAACATTTTTCTTATCAGAATTTACACTATCAGACTTTGAATCAGAACTTACACTAGATGGAACAATGCTAACTTTCTTTAAAGAAGGTTTTATTTGATAATAATAATAGTAGTACAAACTATGATATTCCTTACAAGTATAAATGGAATGCCATAAACTACCACAATGAAAACAAGGATTTTGTGGCTTATATCTAACAGACTAACTCTTAACTCCTGACTTTGAAGGTAAGGAGTTTATGTTTTTATTCTTCCTGCAAAAAGAAGCCAGATGGTTAGAACTTCCACAGTTATGACACGTTTTTCTAGGAGTATCAGGAACAGGCTTATAATCATTGTTTTTATTCACACCTTCCTTTCCATTCCTATTTTTCCTAGGTGATTTTACCTTGTTTGCATTCTTAACATCTTTCAGCTTATGCTTAAGCTGCTTCTTGGTCATTAAGCCTACGTTTACTTCAGTTGTCTTTTCCTGTTTTAGTTTGTCAGAAGTTAATTCCTTTTTAACTTCTGATTTCTCAGTTTCAGACTTTACAGTTAGAAACTTAACAAGTTTTAACTTTGGCTTTTGTTTAACAACAATAGGCTTAATATCTACAGTTCCTTTTGTTGGGAACCACAGACTTAGGGTGTTACTACGTTTTACGATAAAGATTACGAAAAGAGGATTACTTTGTTAATGGTTGATTCCACGCTCTTCTATTGTATTCCCAAATTCCCTTGAGCGAAGTGTGACCTCCGTCTTCTCAAGTTATCCTCTCTTCTTGCTCCTTGGTGGCTACAATATGTTTTCACACAATCCCAAGCAAGAAGAGAATAAGAATATATATAGGCTACAATAGGGATCATGGATAATTCGGTTGGGCCTTCTAATTACATCTTGAGCCTAGCCCAATGTAATTAAATATTAATTCAATCCACTAAAGAATTAATATTTGCACTACCTTTCCTAATACCGTAATTTAATTAATTCGGTTCCAATATTATTTGCTTATTAAATTCCCCATGTTTAAAATATCATATGTCCATTAATTAAATAAATTACTGATAATTTATTTAACTAATATCTTTTATCCTTGATCATCCACTCAACCTTTCTTTAATTATGCCAGAATAAATTCCACCTGCAGGGTTTCACATAATTAAATCTTTTTGAGCTTTCAAGGGGACATCATTAACCCGAATATTATCAGGACATGGATTCCTTCAATAAATAATATCCACCATGTATATAATTCCATCACCCAAAATATAATGATATAATTCAAAAGAATTATTTCATATATAAATCAAAGCATGTAAATAATATACACGTGTCAATTACTATTTCCGGATTAAGAACCTAAGCATTAATAATAACATAGAATCTTAGTTCTCCTTCTTAATCAGTATTAAGGGAACAATTCTAAATTTGATCCTGTTCAATATACACAAAGTATACTAGTATTATTTATTAGTCAATATAAACTAATCTAAATAATACTACAGCCATACCAGTGGATTGTCCAACACCACCTGTGTTGTGAACCTTATTATATTATATAACCGTATTTAGCAATCTAATATTCTGTATCCCATTTGATACTAGATTGTTCACAATATATAATATTAGACAACATGTAAACATTCAAATGATTCTCAAATAAACTGGCCAGAAATAAATTTACATACTTCAAATAAATATTTTCAGTATACACTAACAATCTCCCACTTATACTCAAAATATTATATGTGTACATCAGTGTTTATTTAATCCACTATTACATAAAAATCTATGTGTCCATCCATCTGACTCCTATCGCTTCCACATGCTTGTCAAAAACCTTGGTTGGCAAGCTCTTTGTGAAAGGATCTGCTCGGTTGTCTTCTGATGATATGTGAGCCACAACTATATCCCCTCGCTTTACGATTCCTCGTATGAGATGATACTTACGTTCAATATGTTTAGTTGCTTTGTGGTCTCGCGGTTCCTTTGAATTTGCCACAGCACCAGTGTTATCACAATACACCGTCAAGCTCCTAGGCAAATTAGGTACCACATCTAAGTCCAAAAGAAAGTTCCTGAACCATACAGCCTCCTTGGCAGCCCCAGAGGCCGCCACGTACTCGGCCTCCATGGTGGAGTCTGCAATGCATTTCTGTTTTACACTCCTCCATATAACGGCTCCACCTCCCAAAGTAAAAACATATCCCGAGGTTGATTTCCTCTTATCCCTATCTGATTGGAAATCTGAATCAGTATATCCCAAAGGAAATAGATCTGATGCCTTATAAATTAACATATACTCCTTAGCCCTTCTCAGGTACTTGAGTATAGTTTTTACTGCACTCCAATGTTCCTGACCTGGGTTCGACTGATATCTACTAACCATGCCTACAACAAAGCAGATGTCAGGCCTCGTACATAACATAGCATACATTAAGCTTCCACATGCTGAAGCATAAGGAACTGCTTTCATGCTCTCTATATCCTTAGGTGTCGAAGGACACTGCTTCTTAGATAGAGCAACTCCATGCTTAAAAGGTAGAAAACCTTTCTTGGAGTTCTGCATGTTAAAACGAGCTAATACTTCATCAATGTAGGGCTCTTGAGATAAAGCCAACATCCTTTTCTTGCGATCCCTTATAACTTTGATCCCAAGGATGTATGCCGCTTCACCTAAGTCCTTCATGTCAAATTGTTTGAACAACCATGCCTTTACTGATGACAACATCTCAACAATATTTCCAATGAGTAAAATATCATCTACATATAGTACTAGAAAAACCACTGCATTACCTTCACTTCTCTTATACATGCACGATTCGCTTGGACTTTGATTAAATCCATATGACTGGACTGCCTGATCAAAATGAATATTCCAGTCTCTAGAAGCTTGTTTAAGTCCATAAATAGACCTCTTAAGCTTACATACCAGATGCTCTTGGCCTTCCTTAATGAATCCTTTTGGTTGCTGCATATAGATGGTTTCTTCAAGACTTCCATTAAGAAAAGCTGTCTTGACATCCATTTGCCCAATCTCATAATCGAGATGAGCTGCTATATTCTTATGAATACGGATTGACTTAAGCATGACTACCGGTGAAAAGGTTTCCTCATAATCGATACCTTCTTTCTGAGTATACCCTTTCGCAACAAGTCTTGCTTTCCAGGCTTTCACCTTTTTATCTAATCCCCTCTTTTTCTTGTAGATCCACTTACATCCAATAGGTTTTATACCTTTGGGTGGTTCCACGAGCTTCCAGACCTGATTAGAATACATTGATTCTATCTCAGATTCCATCTCCTTTTGCCAAAGATCTGCATCTTTGTCTTGTGCTGCCTCTTTGTATGTACGGGGATCATCATCATGTTCACCAGAGACCAAGTCTGAAGACTCACCCAAAAACATGAATCTATCAGGCTGTTGAACAACCCTCCCCCTACGACGAGTCACTGGTGCGGTATTAGTGACAGGTTGTACATTATGTTGTGGTTGTTCTACTTGTACTATAGCTTCATGGGTATTATTTGTCCCTCCCACTAGTTCCTCTAAAATGACACTACTCATGGGTTTGTGATTCATTATATATTCCTCCTCTAAGAATCTTGCATTGGTGCTAACAATGACATCCCGATTCTTCGGACTATAAAATAAATATCCTTTCGTTCCCATGGGGTAGCCTACAAACAACCTTACTTCTGTACGAGATTCTAACTTAGTCGCGTTCTTGTTCAGCACATGTGCTGGACAACCCCATATTCGAATATGTCTTAGACTCGGTTTATCCCCGGTCCACAATTCTAAGGGGGTTTTAGGAACCGACTTAGAAGGTACTAAGTTCAGAAGATAAGCTGCTGTCTCTAAGGCATGTCCCCAAAATGACTTGGGTAAATCCGAATAATTCATCATCGATCTAACACTCTCTAAAAGAGTCTGGTTCCTTCTCTCTGCTACACCGTTCTGCTGGGGTGTGCCTGGTGCAGTTAACTGGGATTCTATCTCATTTTCTGATAAATATTCCCTAAATTCTCCTAGCAAGTATTCGCCACCACGATCTGATCGTAGTGACTTGATACTTTTATTAAGTCGCTTCCCCGTTTTAGCTTTGTACTCTTTGAACTTATCAAAGCACTCAGACTTACGGTGCAACAAATAAATGTACCCATATCTAGAATAATCATCAATAAAAGTGACGAAATATTCATAACCACCTCTTGCTTGGATATTCATGGGTCCACATAAATCAGAGTGAACCAATATTAACAGTTGTTTGGCTCTATTCCCTTTTGCCTTGAAAGGCCTATTAGTCATTTTACCTTCCAAGCAGGATTCACAAAATGGAAATGGCTCCACTGCCAATGAGCTTAAAGGCCCGTCTACTACCAGTCTTTGAATCCTCCTCAAGTTAATATGACCTAATCTCAAGTGCCAAAGATATGTTTGGTTCAAACTAGAAGGTTCCTTTCTTTTAGTAGAGTTAGAAGATGTGTTGTTCAATTACCTAAATTGCAGTTGCAGTGCAGGTTGACTAGGATTAATTATATACAAATTGTCTTGCAATGTACCAGAACATATAATTCGTTTATTCATCATAATAGAAATATTACGATCCAAACAAACATTATAACCATCCAAAGCAAGTTTAGAAACCGAAATTAAATTCCTTCTAAAAGAAGGTACATAAAGACAATTGTTCAAAACCAAAATCCTATCAGAACCAAAAGATAAATGAATAACTCCTACTGCAACTACTGCTACTTTCGTAGCATCTCCCATGAACACGTATATCTCACCATCTCTAAGCATTCTGGATAGTTGGAACCCCTGCATAGAATTACAAACATGATCAGTGGTTCCTGTATCTACACACCAAGTGCTTGTAGATATAGCCGCTATAAATGTTTCTGTAACTAGAGAAAGAGACATACCAGTATTGTTTGTCTTCTTAGGAAGAGGACAATCCTGTTTCCAGTGACCTGACTGTTTGTATCTGAAGCACTTTCCCTTAGGTTTTTTCACACCACCCTGAACTCCCACTGCCTTCACAACTTTCTGTGTCTGAGCCTTTTTCTTCTTCTTAATACCTTTCGGTTTAGAGGAAGAACCTTTCTCAGCCACATTCACTTGAACACTCTGCCGAAATAATCCTTCAGCTGCCTGAAGTTCTGTCAGCAGTTCCGCGAGACTATACTGCCTCTTGTTCATGTTGTAATTCAAGCGGAACTGCTCAAAACTCTTGGACAAGCTCATAAGGATAATGTCAATCTGGGTTTCCCCGTCAAGTTCAGCACCAAGGATCTCTATCTCATTCAGATGCGACATCATCTTGAGAACATGATCCCTTACAGGTGTGCCTTCAGCCATCTGAGTGTTCATTAAAGCCTTCATGGCTACTTGCCTAGCAGCCCTATTCTGATCTCCAAAAAGTTCCTTGAGATTAAAGAGCATATCCGAAGCAGTGGCCATAGACTGATGCTGATGCTGCAAAACACCCGATATTGCTGCCAGAATGTAACATCGCGACATCTCATCAGCCTTAATCCACCGTTTATAATACTCTTTCTCATCTTCAGGAGCATCAGCAGCAGGCTGTTCAGGCTTGGGTTCATAAGTGCAAAACTTGTACTCCTCAGCAGTCAACACAATGTCCAAATTTCGTTTCCATTCAATATAGTTAGGCCCGGTAATTTTCTATCCTTAAGTATGGTGAATAGTGGATTAAAGCCCATTTTATCCTGAGAATCATGCATAAAAACATCACATAAATAAGGGTGCATTAATTATTAAGATCTAAATTATTAAAATTTAATGCACTAACATCTAAACACCATAAGCTTCTGGTACGCCACGATGTGTGACATGTATACCACCTAATTTTGTTTAAATGTTACTTCGGTCCTATTACTAAACAATATGCCACGTTGGGGTGGACTATATTATTTTTCATAGCTAAGTGTATACCATCATCAAATCTTAAATTATTCGAAATCTATGGAACTTGGTACGCCACGATGGGTGGCGTGTATACCTTCCAATATTCGTAATTTTGCCTTGAATAGAATACTTCAATTCAATATTCATCAATGGTTTGATTTCCAGGTAGTGGAGGAGTCACATCGGTCTCGCTTAAAACCCACAGCCTTACCAGTTCGATGAACCTGTTTTCGACAAAATCGCCCCAAATCAGAAATAAAGAAAATCCGTATTTATTCCTTTCAAAATTTATTAATTTAAGAAGTTTGTTCTAGTAATTTCTATAACATTCTAGACACCACAAATTACATACCACGATGGGTGACGTATATATAATTTATATTCGTCTTTATGTTAAATTACCTACAACCAATAATGGAGACCATGGGATTTAATTTCATATTAATTCCCTCTCCCACTTAGATTTTTTTATTAAAATTGAGGAATTTTAAAATTAAATGGGGCCCTATGTTGTTATAATTATGTCTAATCATGCATTCAAAATACACACATAATTTTAGCAACATATAACATTTAATTAAAGCAATAAATAAATTTTATGTCCATGTCGTCCTAATTAAGTTAAACATGCAATTTTAAAAGAATTACACACATAATTAACGACACACATAATCAATAAATTAAAGCAATAATTAAAATTTAATGGAAAAAATTAAAATAAATTTTCCACTATTATGGCCCTTAAAAAAAATCCAGCTCTCAAAAAAAATCTGCCCCAAGCGCGCCCCGACGCCCCGAGCAACCCCAGCAGCCCCAGCAGTCCCAGTAGCCCCAGCAGTCCCAGCTGCCGTAGCAGCCCCAGCAGTCCCTGCTGCCGCAGCAGCCTCAGCAGCCTCAGCAGCCCCTTGTAATCGCACAGCGGAATAAAAAACTACCGGAATTGATTTCCGATCGCACATAACTATTACAAAATACCCGGAACAATTACAAAAAAAATAGATCTAATACAAAACTAATTTTGTAAAATCTATTCTAACACGATCAACCCTCGTGTAAATTACAACCACGATTAAACCACGTGGAAACCAAAATAAAAATTAACCACGATTAAACCACGTGGGATCCAAACACATAATTAAAATATACATGGCCATAATAGTGGATTAACAACGTGCATCAAAACCAATACAAGCAAAACACTATATACACGCATATATAATTACGACATGGACATTATATCATAAAACGTAGAACCTATTACCAGGCTCTTGATACCAATTGTTGGGAACCACGAACTTAGGGTGTTACTACGTTTTACGATAAAGATTACGAAAAGAGGATTACCTTGTTAATCGTTGATTCCACGCTCTTCTATTGTATTCCCAAATTCCCTTGAGCGAAGTGTGGCCTCCGTCTTCTCAAGTTATCCTCTCTTTTTGCTCCTTGGTGGCTACAATATGTTTTCACACAATCCCAAGCAAGAAGAGAATAAGAATATATATATGCTACAATAAGGACCATGGATAATTAGGTTGGGCCTTCTAATTACATCTTGAGCCTAGCCCAATGTAATTAAATATTAATTCAATCCACTAAAGAATTAATATTTGCACTACCTTTCCTAATACCGTAATTTAATTAATTCGGTTCCACTATTATTTGCTTATTAAATTCCCTATGTTTAAAATATCATATGTCCATTAATTAAATAAATTACTGATAATTTATTTAATTAATATCTTTTATCCTTGATCATCCACTCAACCTTTCTTTAATTATGTCAGAATAAATTCCACCTGCAGGATTTCACATAATTAAATCTTTTTGAACTTTCAAGGGGACATCATTAACCCGAATATTATCAGGACATGAATTCCTTCAATAAATAATATCCACCATGTATATAATTCCATCACCCAAAATATAATGATATAATTCAAAAGAATTATTTCATATATAAATCAAAGCATGTAAATAATATACACGTGTCAATTACTATTTCCGGATTAAGAACCTAAGCATTAATAATAACATAGAATCTTAGTTCTCCTTCTTAATCAGTATTAAGGGAACAATTCTAAATTTGATCCTGTTCAATATACACAAAGTATACTAGTATTATTTATTAGTCAATATAAACTAATCTAAATAATACTACAGCCATACCAGTGGATTGTCCAACACCATCTGTGCTGTGAACCTTATTATATTATATAACCGTATTTAACAATCTAATATTCTGTATCCCATTTGATACTAGATTGTTCACAATATATAATATTAGACAACATGTAAACATTCAAATGATTCTCAAATAAACTGGCCAGAAATAAATGTACATACTTCAAATAAATATTTTCAGTATACACTAACACCTTTATCATTCTTATCATCTCCATAACCTAAGCCCTCTTTCCAGTTTCCACTACTTAACAAATTCCGAGTTGTTCTGCCAGAGTTAGTCCAAGTCCTAAAAATCTCTTTTTCCTTTTCTAACTCAGTTTTTAGAGATTCATTCATTTTAAGTACTTCATCCCTAACATAGAAAGCATCATCTCTATCTTTTTGAGTTTGATGGAACATGACTAACTATTTTTCTAAATAATCATTCCTCTTTTTACAAGCAAGATTTTCAGAAGTTAAACTTTCACATGTTAAAGTTTAATCTCTATAGCTAATGAACATGGTTTTAAGATATCTTCTCAACTCATTAATATTATCAGTATGAAAGGCATAAGTAGTTTGAGGTACCTTTAACTCAGCAGCTTCAGGACTGCTATCAGCATTTGCCACATCAGCATTTGCCATCAAGGCATAGTTCTTCTCACTTTCAGAATCTGAAGTGTCTGTCCAACTTTTCTTCTTTGTGACAAGAGCCTTGCCTTTGTCACTCTTCACTTTCTTACAATCAGGAGATATGTGGCCTTTTTCACCACAGTTGTAGCATTTGACATTTGTTTAATCTCCTCTGTCAGACTTCCCTCCTTTGCCTTCAGATTTTCTGAAATTCTTCTTATCAGAACTTGCACCTTTCCTGGAAAACTTTTCCCTTCCCGAACTTCCTATATGCAATCCTTGTGATTCCTTTCACCATAAGAATACACAGCTTCATCATCTCTTCATCAGCATCCATCTCAGGCAAGCTTTCAGTTTCCGAGTCATCATCACTATCAGAACTTGATGACTCAGTATTAGACTTTGTAAAGAGTGCTTTACCCTTGCCTTTCCTTGAGGTAGCTGCCTTGGGGATTCTACTTCAGCCTTAAGAGCAACTGTCCTTGACTTTCCTCCTTTCCTCTTGCTTCTTTGTTACATCTCAAGTTCATGAGTCTTGAGCATCCCATAGATTTCATCAAGAGTTGTTTCTTCAAGACTATAGCTGTCTCTTATGATTGTGGCCTTCAAATCCCAGTTTTCAGGAAGAGCTAACAAGAATTTAAGGTTTGAATCTTCAAGATCATACTCCTTATCAACCAGTGACAAATCATTCAAGAGTTTGACAAATCTATCATATAAATCAGTCAATGACTCATTAGCCTTTGAGTCAAAGTGTTCATACTCTTGAGTGAGTATTGTCTTCCTGTTCTTCTTAATCGAATCAGTTCCCTGACATCTGGTTTCCAAGGCATCCCATATCTCCTTTGCAGTTTTGCAGTTTATTACCCTGTTTGACATTACATTATCAATGGCACTATGCAGTAAGTGTCGTACCTTAGCATCCTTAGCAATTGATGCAATATCTTCAGCAATGTAATCATTCTTCTCTTTTGGTACAGACTTTGCTGCTTCACCTGCAACTGTAACAGCGAGTTTTGTTGGATTGTGAGGCCCTTCCTTGTAACTATCAAGATATTCTGGATCTGTAGCTTCCAGAAACATAGTCATCCTCACCTTCCATATGGGATATTCAGATGGTTTCAATATGGGAACTCTAATAGTCTCATATCGACTATGGATTTGTGTCTTTGGAGGTTCTTCAGTTTTGGTGGGCTTAGTTGGAGTTTCTACTTCAGACATGATTGTTTTTGGATCTTAAACTGTTTGTGTGTTAACAGATAGGCTCTGATACCACTTGTTAGGTCACACACACTGTAGAAGGGGGTTGAATACAGTGTATAACACAATCAAATCGAATTTTAATAACACAAGTAACAGAAAACAGACTTTATTCAAAGCAATAAACTCTGTTACAATATGGAACTGTCCTCTCTCAGTGATGAACAAATATCACGAGAGCTGCTAGGGTTACAATAAATAATATTCTCGATAATGATAACACTTATAGTGTAAACCCTATGTATGTGTTTATATACTACACAGTTACAAGAGAATCGCTAATTGATATGGAATATAATTCTGCTTCCTAAAATATATCAATCAGATATCTTTTCTTCCAAGTATTCTATTCTTCATAGAATTCCTTCTTCAAGCATATCTCTTCTTACGTTTGTCTCGATCTTCTCTTCCTTCAATCAGTCGCCTTCCTTATCTGAAATTTTCCTTTAAGTCCTGATATTATCTTCTGATAAATATCTCCTGAACCTTAAGTACTGATGACTTAAGTTCTGACTTCAGTATAAGTGCTGATTTTAGTTAAGTACTGATTTGTCCTGTTTAAGTTAGATCTGAAAACTAAACATAAATCATATTAGTCATGACATTATCAAATATATCTAACAGTTGCAATAGGTATGAAATTACAACCCTATCAAAACACTCCAATTTAGGTGTTACCATATCCATAAAGACATGTTGCTATAGCTCAATACATCTCCAATGTTGACATTGAAGTCTTCCTTATTATAACTGACCAGCCTGTGTTGCTATAGACGGCTGCACATACACTCAAAATTTAATTTATCTTTAAAAATAATTGATTTGAAAGAAATAATTTATTGGGTTTTGGAGAAAGTGAAAGCACGCAAATGAATAAAATATTCATATCTTATAAACACTGAAATGTTTTATTTGAATTTTAAATGAAATTTGTAATAAATATCAATATTAATAATTTTTCAAATTAAATCAGTACAAAATTAATTTTTAAAAATTTACAGCCTATAATAATTTTAATTTTTAAAAATTAATTAAAGTAATAAATTAATTTTTTATAACTATGTTTTTGTAATTTAAAATATTTGATAATATTTTTAGAAATGGAAAAATATAAATGATTTGTTGAGCGGGAAGTGAAATTTTGGGACTAGGAGAGAGGGGGGAATCAACTGGGGGAAACTAAAAACTTCATTTACTATTTGCTCTCCCTCACTCTTCGGCTCTGATTTAACATTGAGAAAAGAATTAGGGTTCAATTAGCGGCAATAGATTTGGGGGCACAAATCTATTTATACTCAATTTCAATCACTCAACTGCATACAAACACACACCCATATGGCTGTTGAAGTTCAATACCATCAAATTTTCTTCGGCTCAACAGGTTTGCTCTCTCTCTCTCTCTCTCTCTCTCTCTCTCTCTCTCTCTCTCTCCCCCCCTCTCTCTTTATTAAAATGATTTATGGTTCAGAGGCAAACAACACGATGAAAAACAACGTCGAAATGATTACTCGATGCCGTCGTAACCAGGTGGCGCTATTGTGACTTTTTTTAATGATTTTATTATTATATATCTGTATCAACTGTTGTGACTTTATTTTGAATATATATGCTCCAATTGCGAACCCAAATACTTTTTCTTTTTTACAGGAGAGCTGTCCAACAGTGATGAGAAAAAAATATAAGGCTCTGAAGCGAGCAACGGAGAGAGAAATTTCTCAAAGTGCTGATGTAATATGTTGTACTTGTGTTGGTACTGGAGATCCTAGATTGGCAAATTTTCGATTCCGGCAGGTAGCAGACGTGCTTGTATTTATGTGTAATATTCATATATTAATTTTTTAGTTATTGTAGCTGAATTTTTGATGTACCTTTTGCAGGTCCTCATTGATGTATCAACTCAATCAACTGAGCCAGAGTGTCTGGTTCCATTGGTTCTCGGAGTGAAGCAAATAGTTGCTGTGTTTTCTTTTATACATTTTACTAAATGAGTAACGTCTTATCTTAGGTTAAGTATTTTGGAAAACTGTTATCTTGTGATATTTTAATGGTTGAGTTATCATTCTTTTAGGCTTTTTATATGGCTTTCAGGTATGATTTAAAAGGCTAAACATGTAATAAATAAACTTTGGAGCCAACGACTATTATCCTTAGTCAAGTTGATTATTAGTGGTGGACTGTATATGTAGTTTGAAATTTCAACAAAATGATGAATTGATCTTTGAATAATCTCACTCTGCATACTTATCATGCTAATCGTTTTTAGGTTTGTTATAAAGATTTGACTTATTCGTACTAAGATTTTTCTAAGTTTGCACTTTGCGGTTGCAGCATGCAACACGAATGCAATTTTAAGATGATGGTGAAACTAAAGGGAAGAAAGTGCAGACTGAGACTGGGGAGGGCAGTGGTGTGAAGAAGGTGTGCGAGAGCTGCGGTCACATGGAAAAAACCCTTATGGGGTTGCCATGGGAGCATCTGTGCATCTCCCTTGTTTGTGGCACCGGGGAGTCCCGTCCTTGCGGTCCCTGACCTGTATGTGCCTCTAAGAAGACTACTGCAGCTAACACTGTTAGCCACGCATGAAATGAATCAAACAGAAGGTTATGATATGTGTTTAAATAAAAGGAGCAGCATATAGTGCTTCTCTATGTATCGGCATGATTATCAACCAATGGTTTGTTAAGCTATGTAACTTGTGATTATCGTTCCAGTTCCTAGTAATGCATCGTTTTTTCCTTTTGTTTTTCTCATCATTTACTTGTAAATTGTAATGTTGTTCTATTTCATTTCCAGAGATTGGAGAAGTTTCAGGAATCAAATCCTTCACTATATTCGAATGTGGTGGAGATTTAAAGAAAGAAAAAAATGAAGTCTCTGCAAGACATGTTGCCAGCTGCAGCAGAGCATTTGTATGGTTTACCAGGTTTGGTTTGTCTATGATACTACTTCTTTTTTAATTCTCGAAGCTTGGTTTGTCTATTATAGCTATAATTACCTGATGTATATACAACACTAAACTGTTCACAACAAAGTTGCCTCCAAGGATTATCGGAGTCGACATTTTAATTTTGTTTTTCTAACGTATCTTATCCAATTAAGCTCTTAACCACTTGACCATTTGCTTTACTGAAATAATCTACTAGTGCATAAATGTAGGACCCATGGCATGTTACATGTGGTTAGTTGACTACTGAACTTTGGAATTTGCTAACTCTTTATATACTATAGTTGAGTTGTTTGCAGCTTTTCAGATTATAGATAGATTCATTTCACGTTGAACACGACCAATATCTTCCAGAATATCCATTTTATCATTACCAAATTAGGAAAGAAAAGCGGGCAACCCTTGTTATCTTTTGAAGGCCATATGTGTTGACCTCAATTTGAATAAGGATGCTATTGTGAAATTAAGTATAGACTATCGAAGTGAGAATGATTGAATAAGGTAATCTATCAAGTATAAATGACTTGATTTATCCATGGAAGAGTGTAAGTATCTTGTAAAGGTGGAATTAAAGATAAAACCCCGATAACTTGAAATGAATCCTAGGGGAATGCATAAAGGTTGGAATTTCACCCTTAATAGGGAAAGCATGAGTTTTGACAGTATGAATTGGAAAGGATTAAGGTAACAACAACCTTTAAGGATCAGTGGAGAAATTTTTCAGAAGTATATAGACAATGATTCTGGTATTAGTAAATGGTATCTTGATATGCCCTGTGCCTAGAGTGTACCTGATGAAGGATTTAAGGATAACCTTAGAGGTTTTACAAGGAGAAAGGTAATATTCAAAGTTCTCAAGAATAGAAATTTTGATGAAGGAAAAATGGCGTAATTATAATAATGCCAGGGGGGCACGTGTTAAACCATAAGAAGTATAGATTGAACCAATGAAGGTCAGAATTGTTAAATCGAGAAAGGCCCAAGATAAAAGACGTCCTAAGTACGATCGAGAGTCAGTCATGATAATGTTTACATTTAAAGACTAAGGTAGTGACTTATGGAAAAATGGTGATTTTTTTATCACAAGGACTTAAGGAAAACATCTTCACACAAGCAGTGATTGGAAATGAGGTAGAAAATTTAGTTGGAGATCGTTCAAACAACATTGATTGTAAGGAAATTTTACTATCAGGAAAGGCCAAAGAGGTGGCCGACACTTTAAGTGTAAGAGAGCAATTACAGGCGCTCGTGCCAGAGGAATACAGTGATAATGGTTGAAGCCGTAAAGGTTGTATTATGGTTTGGAAGATTGACATTCCTTCTGATGACTGTGCAATACCCAACCGTAATAGTAGTTTGGTAAAGGTTTAATTCGTATAATCGCCATGAGCAGGCTACCTATCTTAGAAGGTCCTATCTTGAGAAAAAGCCAGGACCATTTTTCAAAAAGGACTAAACAAACCTTTGAGTTAAGTCTTCTGTTGAAGGCATTTGATTAAGAATGGTATTAACCTGCTATTGTTGTTTTGATCAAAACTCTTCTGCAATTTTATCTGCTTCATGTCGTATGTACGTCAAGTTCAGGAGTGTTCTTCATGAATTATGAATGGTGATTATGTTAACTCCTTAGAAGAATTCTATACGACATGTATGGACTCCGTATGGTTAGATATTAAGATTTCATGGAAAGTGAATGACGACAGTAGGTCAACGGTGGACCCTAGTAGTGCAGCAATGATTCTGCGAGTAATGAGCTGATTACAACCGTGAGAGTTGTATTGGAATGGATGTTGAGATTGAGTACCACTAATCGGGTCGTGCTGACGTATAAGTTATCTTTGATAGAAAAAAAAACTAGGTCGATTATCTACCTATTGAATACTTATTCCTTCTTATCAATAGAGAGTCGTATTACTATGCGAGAAAGGTTGCGGTGCAAGCATAGAATTCTAAGTAACGACGATGTATAAAATGAGATTCCAGATTCGATTTTCGATGTCGAGGGAGTTTCAAAGGTGATTGAGTATAAGCTTGAGGAAGAGCATGGGTCCATAGAATGATGGACAGAATAGAAAAAATATTTAAGCATGCAAAATGCGATGCGATAATACTTGATGACTGATATATATACACATATATTTTGTTCTCCAATGACAAACCTCTATAGTTCAGAGGTAGGTTCCAAGCCAGATATTTTGTGGCAGTATATTTTTTTTTTCATAAATACAATTCTCTTCAATTCGTTCTTTTCTCTTCTTTTCATTTCATATAAGCAGAGAAGAATAACCCTTCCAGAAGGGGAGGTATTGCCGAATGACTGTCTATCTGTGTGATAGAAGCCGAGTAGGATACCATCTATTGTTTAATTGCTTGTCAAGTACTAAAGGCTGGCCACCTTCTGTACTAACTATGCAATAGAACAAGTGTTCATGATCATAGTGATCTCTCAACAAATTCCTTTACTTCTATATGATTGATCAAACTTTGGGAAAATAGAAACAGCTGAAAAAGGAGTAGTAAAGTTATGGTGGTATTCGGAATGGAAACACGTTCGTGATACTAAGGTTGACGTGGTTATTAAAAGGTTATAGAACGCTAACGAGCAAAAGTATAACCAGTATCATATTAGGAACGGAAGGTAGTAGCGATTACGAACTGGAAATGAATGGGTATTGAGAAGCAAAAGCTCTAATGCTAAAAGCTATAATAAGAGTCTGTGCAATAGACTTGGAAGAATTTGGAATGATCACTTAACGCGGATGAGTTTTCTCACGATAATAGATCTTAGGTCAGGTATCGAGATGTCGTCTTATGACATCTTTAAGGGAAGACAATGTCGATCTCCCTTATGTTAGGATGAAGTTGTAAAGCGCAAGATGCTCGGACCAGCAGTGGTCCAAAGGACCAAGAATATAATAGATCTAATCAGAGGATGGCTGGGAGTAGCCCAAGATGGACATAAGAGGTATGCTGATTTGACTCGAAAGGACAAAGAGTATGAAATAGGGGACCTAGTAATATTATAGGTATCCCTTGGAAAGGATTGATGAGGTTCGGAAAGAAAGGAAAGCTAAGTCCACAAATTGTTGGACCCTTGGATATATTAAGACGTATTGGGAAGTTAGCATATGAGCTAGTCCTACCCCCGAACATGTAGCAAGTTCATAACGTGTTCCGCGTATCAATGTTAAGGAAGTGTAATTCGGATGCCATAAAAATAGGGGCATATGAGCGCATAGACATGCAACCAGACGTAACCTACATGGAGCAACCAGGAAGGGTTATAGATCAAAAATGGACAAATACTTAGGGGAAGAGTTATCAAACTAGTCAGAGTTTGATGGTAGAACCACAATGTGGGAAAATTATGTAAGAGTTAGAAAGTGCAATGTTAAGAAAGTATCCCTACTCATTTTCTATCTGATTCCGGGATGGAATCCTTTTAAGGAGGGGAGACTGTAATAACCCCAATTTTTGGAATTTTTGAAACCCTTATGAATAGTGTTTTGCTGATTATGCTGAATAAGAAAACTTTTCATGCCACATTATGTAGGGGTTCTTTTATTGATCTTCTGGGATATTATTAGTACTCTGTGTGGTATATAAGTATATGTAAAGATCGTAATAATTCAAATCTGAACACTTTGATTTTTTCCCGAAAATCCACCAGATACCGAAAGAATTGAGTATAAGGTAACAGGATAAAAAAGGATTTAAATTCAAGGATTATAAGAGAGGATCATAAAAGGAATATAATGTATTGAGAAAGGTTAAGGAAACCCAAGTAATAAGATCCCGGGTATGATCCCTCAAACGATAAACGAAAACGAAAGTTAAGCGAACCGCATAACAGATCAGCGGTCATTAGCCAAGTAATTAGGAGTTAATCAAGGGGTTAGTGGATGATGATGTCATCACATCAACAAGAGGAAGACAAGTGTAACAAGATGACATAGGAAAGGTGACATAAGCATGACATAAGGGAAGGAGGTGTGGTTGATTAATAACCACACAATTTTTCATGGGTAAAAAGGTAATTAATCAAAAACAAAAGCTAGCAACCAAGCAAACAAATCAAAAAACACAAAACACTCCATTTTCTTCATCAAGCTCTCGGCTTACCTTCATTTTCAAGGATAAGAAAATCCAAATTCAAGCTCCAAGCATTGTTAAATCGTGAGGTAATTATCCAAGGTTCCTTGTACTTAGATATAGTTATCCTATGAATCTAATCTCCAAATTCCTTCCCAATCTCTTCCTAAAAATCATGGAAGAAGATGGTGAATAGTGTTTTTCAAGAACTAAAATTTTTGTTCTTGAGTTTTTCTTTAGATTAAGCTTGGATAAGGACTTTTAAGGGTGATTCCAAGCTAATTACTTGATTCTCCACTCTCCAAGGAAGGTATAACCCCTCCAAACCCTAAATTTACTTGAGTATTAGGTTTAGTTTTGTTGTTATAGTTCATGAGAGGCTTGTTTGTTGTGAATGTAGAGGATAGTTGGTGTTGTGATGTTTTGGAGTTGAAATTCTTGGAGTATTGATTAATGAACTTAAGTATAGTTTAAACTCATGTTTGAGAATAGTATAAATTGATAATTTTGAGTTGTTGGGGCTGTTATGGTGAAGTATGGATGGAGTTTGGTTGTGATGTTGATTGTGGGTTGATTTGGAGTGGTATGAATTTGGGTAATCGCGTAAACATAGCCGTCGTAATGCCCGATTTATCGTAGACTGTTTTTGTTCTTAACATCAGAACCCTTGAACTCACTGTTAGGTTTTCACCCTTGCCATTTTTAGATAGTTCATGTTACGAGCTTCGTTTTGATATGTGGTACGCTTGAATCCGATGTACGTTTAGGAGAAACGACCGTTTTAAGTAACGGCATTTCGCGACCGAACCATTACCCCTCGCCTTACTTTAAAACCTTGGTTAAGGACCTTAAATGACTAATTGGGGTATGAAACATTTATGTAAAGAGTGTTAGGCAGTTGGTAAGGCACTCGCGAAAGAATCTCCTTAAAACTCTTAATGGTTAATTTATTAAAAATGGTGGAGCTGAGGATACTCGAGCGACTTAAGTGAATCGTTAAGCGCGAAAGTGAACGTTAGGACTCTAAATGGTTAAAGTCTAGTTTCTTAAGCGACCGGGGTTTAATTCCGACTTATGTTGTTGTTCATAGATTATCGGACCCACTCTAAGCTTAAGTCTATCCGGGAGCACTCAGGCAAATTTTCTACCCGTTATACTGTTGTTGTGATGTAAATATATGTATATGCATTATCTTGTGATAAGTGCATGATTGGTTAATTAGAAAATTCTTGCGATATATTGTAGCATGTGATATGGTATATATGCATGCCTGTTTCGTATCCTTGATACATATATCTGTTGATTCAGTTGATAATACCTATGCTAGAGATAAGCGGTAATTTGCATATACCCTTAGTATAGGCGACCCAAAGGAGAACATTTTTCTAAAACCGGGAGTCGATGCTCCCGAGTATAATATATATATTTATATATATATATATGAATAGTTTTTAAAACTATGAATCAAATAAGGTTTATTCGATAACTTTATTTTAATAATGAATATTATTTTGAATATTCATTCGAGGGCTTATGACCCCGTTTATTTTATTAATGAATATTATTTTGAATATTCATTCGAGGGCTTATGACCCCGTTTATTTTATTATTGAATATTATTTTGAATATTCATTCGAGGGCTTATGACTCCGTTGATTTTATTAATGAATATTATTTTGAATATTAATTCGAGGGCTTATGACCCCGTTTATTTTATTAATGAATATTATTTTGAATATTCATTCGAGGGCTTATGACCCCGTTTATTTTATTATTGAATATTATTTTGAATATTGATTCGAGGGCTTATGACTCCGTTTATTTTATTAATGAATATTATTTTGAATATTCATTCGATGACTTATGACTCCGATTAATTGCTAATTATTATTCTTTACTTTATTAAGGAATAATGTGTCGATGATCAAACTCACTTTTGATTATTCAAATAAAGATAGTACTTTCGTATAAGTATATCTTTGGTTATTTAATAATCATTGCAAGTATAAGTTTTAAAACTTCTACTTCAATTATTTTTATAAAGATTATTCTTTATGGGAATATTATTTAAATAATAATATTCAGATATTTTCTAATATACTGGGACTGATTTATTTTATTAAATCAACATTACTCCAAACATTCTTAAAAATGTTTGCGAGTCTTCAAAATAATTTTAAAAGTTAGAGCGGATCCCAAAACTCATTTTTATAATATTTAAGATCTTCCTTTCAAAGGGGATTTAAATATTCGCTCAAAACCTGAGGTATCCGGCTCTGTGGTGTATTTTATATTCGCAACAAGGTTGCTATTTCGATTAAAGAGTTTTTGATTACTTACCCAACACTCGGGAAGTAAAATTCTTGGAACAAGTTAATACATTAACAAGCATCGCCTGGGAAATATTGGTGAGTTTTCCTTTCCAACTAGATACGACTTCTTGGTGGAGCCGTATCAACAAGTTTCTACTTGAGGAAAGGGGGGACGAGCTTTACGTTTCAGAGTCATGGATTTCATCTGAACTAGGAGTGGCGTAAGTGGTCGATTAGCGCCGGCCCAGCCTTATTATATTGGCCCAAATGGCCCGGAAGTTCCGCTAAGACGGTCCATTCCTTAGGAGTCCAGTGTTCGGTTGACAAGTAAATCCGACAGGTTCTCCTCTACATGTAGAAAATGGTTGGGTTGCACTACTACGACTGATCATCATAAGTGGTCTTCCTGGCGCGGCAAACTCCCGTAATGAGTTCATCATCCAATTGGATATTTCTGTAACACTACCCAGAGCACTTCGATAGAAAGGCTACGGTTGGACGATTGTTAAGTGTTGGCAGGGTCAAGTTTTCAAAATGATGTTTGCATCAAATGAAGTATCTCATAACTTCATTTTATTTTGATGATATTTTAAAGATTGATTCTATACAAGTTTTATCTTGTGGCTTAACCTATGGGATGAACTATTTATACATTGAACGGTGGTAGTTCAAGTAGTATTCGGAAAAGATATAAGTATATTGGAGTATCTTGTAACTTCATCTTTTAAACTTATATCTAGTTAATGATTGTCTTATGAATGAAAAAGGTTTTAGAAAAACGTTGAGACAAGGTTAGATATATGAGATCACCTTGCAACGATATTTTTATACAGTTATACACTAGAACTCTGTGTGTATTATGCATGGAAGAGGACTTCCAAGATTTTGAAAAGTATATATGTATATATACTGAATATTTTACGACTTCATCGCATTAAGATATCAGCTTGGTTCATTTCTTCTTGACCAAGACTTTCATGAGTACTATGAGAATGCTCATATATTGTTAATTATTATACATATTATTTCGGTGGGCTTGTTGCTCACCCTTGCTTTCTTCTTTCATCACACAACATCAGATAGACAAGATGAACAGGACCAAGCTCCCAATTCGCGAGCGGATAGGAAACGTTCCGCAGTTTCCTATAGGTGTTGATGTCACTGTAGCTGAGGTAGGAACTACCAATAGGCTAGGCTTTCAACTTTTGATGTACCAGACTTATGTATCTTTATCAATTGTAATAATGGCAAAGAAATGTAAATTTATTCAGAAACCCTTTTAAGGTGTAATGGCATATAATTTTGGAATAAAATGACTCGTATTATTTTTGGATATTCATCTCTGAGACTATAACTTGTGGTGTGTGTGTTTATTGTGGGGTCACAGTACATAGTAGTTGATTGTTTATTAAGATTGGGTGTTATTAAGGGAAATAGAACTCGTGACAACCCGGATCCCCGACCCCGGATTTGGAGGTGTAACAGTAGGTATGAAATAATCTGCGATTTCTTATGATTTTTTGCAACTGTTGGCAGCTTATCCTGATGGCCATCTTTGTAACTTTGTAAATTGATTGTTGAAGTCTTTTGAAAAAGCCAAAACGAAATGTGCCTAATGTTTAAATTGAACCCGCTTGTTTACAACCTATTGTAATAATGTTGGTTGGTTGGTCTTATTAATTAAATCATTTATCTTTTCTACGGAATTTATGGAACCTTCTCGCAAAATTAGATCAATTCACTAACCCTGTAAATAAACTTGCCGTGGAGAATGCTGGTAAAAGTTTTGCTCTGTTTGTGCTAAGATCAGTCATATTGCTTTAATGAGTGGGTTTATGATATGTAATAACCCCAAATTTTTGTTGAACCTTTTGTAATCCTTATGAATAGTGATTTTGCTGATTATGCCGATTAAGGAAATTTTCATGCCACACTATGTCGGAGTTCTTTTATTGATATTCAGAGATCTTATTAGTAATCCATAGAGTATCCGAGTGTATGTAAATATCGTCAGAATTCAATTTCGAACACTTTGATTTTTCCCGAAAATCCACTGGATATCGAGAGAATTAAGTATTAGGTAACGTTATTAAAATGATTTCAATTCAAGGATTATAAGAGAGGATCATTAAAGGAATATAAAATATTAAGAAAGGGTTAGTGAAGCCCAAGTAATAAGATCCCGGATATGATCCCTCAAATGATCAATAAGATTGAACGACGAATGAATAATGAAACAAAGGGAAACCAAATAAGGAATTAGGGTGTAAGTTTTGAGTGCATCTTTTGTGAAAGGTCAAAAATGAAAATCAAGAGGACTAGAGGCATGAAATTGTAATTAGTAAATGTGAGTGGGATCAACTATTATAAGATACATACAATTGTAGCTTGTAGTTGCCTTTGTGGCCAACTAAACACCACATGTTTAGCATATAGGAAGCTAGATATTTAGCAAGTAAACATAATTATTTATCAAACAACCAAGAAAAACAGTTCTCCCCATTTCTTCTTCATCAAACTCTCGACCATGTAAGAAAAAAGGAAGAAAGAAAAAGCAAGGTCCAAGTTCCACTCCATTAGAATTCACAAGGTAATTTCCTTAGCTTCTTGGTAATTGGATATAGTGATCCTAGGAGTTTAATCTCCAAAATCCTTTCCCAGATAACTTCAATAATTCATCAAAGATGATGATGAATATTAACTTTCAATAAATAACTTTAGTTTTCTTGATTTTTATGAAAGTTTAAGGTTATACAAGTAAGGATCAAGGTTCTTTTAGGCATTCAAAGCTCTTGTGTTGTGTTAGGAAGCTTCAAGAAGGTATAAAATTCAAACCCTAGACTTTACTTTGATTATTACTAAGTTTAATGGTTGTTTTTATGGATGAGAAGCATGACTTATGAGTATTAGTAGCTTGATTTGAGTTTGGAGGGATTTGGTGATTGAATCTTGTTTATAGTTAATGAATCTTTAATATTGGTTAATGGGTCTTGTTGGGTGAATTGAAAATTTTGGAGAATATTGGTTGTTATAGCATTATTAAGTTGAGGCTTGATGTATTGGCGATTGTGGGTTGTTTGGTGATTGATTGGAGTAATATAAAATTTTGGAAAACTCGTAAACATAGCCGTCGTAATGTCCATTTTCATTTAACTGTTGTACTTAGTGTTCGGGACAGAAGCTCACTGACCAATCTGTAACTTTCCCATTTTTAGCTAGATCATGTCGTAAGCTTCATTTTGGTATGTGGTTCGCTTAGATGCGATGTACGGTTTAGGAGAAATGACCGTTTTAAGTAACGGCGTTTCGCGAACGAACCATTAACCCTCGCTTTACTTTGAAACCTTGATTAAAGCCCTTAAATGACTAATTGGAGTACAAAACAATTATGTAAGACTAATTGGTCAGTTGGTAGAGTATTCGCAAAAGAGTCACCTTAAAAAGTTAAACGGTTAATTTTATAAAAATGGTGGAGCCGAGGGTACTCGAGCGACTTATGTGAATCGTTAAGCGCAAAAATGAATGTTAGGGCCTAATTGGTTAAAGTCTAGTTTCTTAAGCGAACGTGGTTTAATTCCAACTTATATCTTGTTTATAGGTTACGAGACTCGCCCCGGGCCTTTTACCACCCCCAGTCGCTCAGGCAAGTTTTCTACCCGTTATACTGTTGTTGTGATGTAATATATTGATGCATTATCTTGAGATAAGTGCATGATTATTATTAGCAAAGTCTTGCGATATATTGGAGCATATTGATATATATATATATGCATGCCTGTTTTGTAATCTTGATATCTTGTTATGCATTATCTGCGTATACCCTTAGTTTAGGGGACCTAGAGTTGAACATTTTCCTAAAACCGGGAGGCGAGGTTCCCGAGTATATATTATATAGTTTTCTATAACTATTAATCGAATAAGGTATATTCGATAGTTTTGAATAATTATCAAACTTATTTTCGATTATTCAAATAAAGATCGTACTTTCGTATAAGTATATCTTTTGTTATTTATTATTCGTTTCAAGTATGAGTTTTAAAACTTCTACTTCAATTATTTTTATAAAGATTATCCTTTATGGGAATATTATTTAAATAATAATAATATTCAGATATTTTCTAACATATCGGGACTGAATTATTTTATTAAATCTGTTAGTGTTTATGCCCTAGAGACAACACTATGATGTTTTAGTTTAAGACATTAGGATTATTAATGTTTATGTTCTATCGATTATTCTCTTTATAATTTATTAATTCTTAATTTACTGCGATATAAATGTTAGATTAATAAATGTCCTTGGAATATGATATGCAATTCTATATCTCTAAGTACTTGACTTAAAAATGAGATTATGAGAATAATATCAATATTCTTAAAGGTCCCTACTCGAGTATTATTATTAATGGACAATAATAATGCATTAAGACTGGTGTGTTTGTTGACTGATGATCACATCTCATTGATCATAGGTATAGTGATACTAAAGTAAAAAAACATAGGCAGATATATATGTACATGGTGCTTGACAAACCTAATGTGAGATTCTACATGTCTGTTGTGTCATAAGTAATTCTCACAGTGATAATGATGTAATGGTCCTTAGAACTGAAGTCATTATATTTCTATACGAGAATTGTTATTCCCTAACAATACAACAAGAATTACAGAAGGGGGGGGGGTTGAATGTAATTCTGGCTTCTTTTTGAGATTTTTAAAACTGGTTCTAACTCAATATATATCTAACTGTTTGATTTTCAAAGTGCGGAATACAGACTTAAGTAAATCAAACATAAAGTAATAAAAACTCAAGTCTTTAAAACTTTGTGGTGGATTTGAATGTATCCACCATATATATATATATATATCAAGAGAACCCTGTGAAGCTTGAATAGCTCACAGCTGCTTTTCAAGTGAACAAACAAACTACAGAGAAATTCTACAGAATATAACTTACAAATGTTTCTCTGCTAAAAATGTGTTTGTTTAGTTAGTTTGTTCTACTAGCTACACTTGGTTTATATATCACCAAGTTTACATGATAAAAACAAGATAATAAAAAAACCTATCAAGTCTAACTCCATGCTGCTTCACTACTCTATTTCAGCATCTTTGAATATCTTCATAATATCATGGAAATGGTAATGCTTTTTTGTTCTCAAAAGCCTGCTAAACAGGCTGCCACATTCCTTTTGCAAACACTCGATGCATGTGACTGTGTTATCATTGTCAATAGATATTTGAATTGATCATCTGTCGGGTACATGTTTGTTATCCGTCAGGTAGCCTTGTTGATCATCCGTCGGGTAGCTTTGTAGATCATCCGTCGGGTGGCCATTTATCACTTGACTCCATTTAATTTTTGCAGAATTACAAGACATCTTATATTTACATTTAATCAACCTATTCTGCACATCTACTAGTAGTCTACATAATTCATAAGCTACTACAGAATCTATACAAAGTTATTTGCAGAAATGTGCTACAGTACTTATTGTTACATAAGTTACTCACCCGGTAGATATCAATTAGTCATCCGTCAGGACTATATTGAATCATCCGTCGGGACTATAATTGATCACCCGTCGGGTGCTACAAAATTCACTAAGTTAAATCTACTAAGGTGTTTTGTTTAGCATATCATTAAGTACACAACATATTCCTAACAATCTCCCCCAATTTATGTCTACTGGAATTGTAGCCATAAATTAAGAGAAACTTGATGATAACAAAACATCCTAAAGATACAGATTGAAAAATAGTAGTAAAACTGACAAGTGCTACAACTTGCTGAAAGTTAAATAATGCAAAGTACACAAAGAAATTTCTCACAATTATTATCAAGATGCTCCTCTAGTCTGAGCAGATAGATCTATTTCCTTGATTTTCTGGATTTCTTCCCAAGCCTTCTGTTATTTTCTTCAATTTGATTCTGAAGTTGTTTGTAGAATTCAAGTTCATCAGCTTCTGAGAGATTAAGCATTTCCTGCATTTTCAGAAGAGTCTCATTGCTAGAGATACTCAATTGGTCCTCCAATCTGAAGAATCTTCTAACACCTTTATCATCCATGAATTCCATCAGCCAATAGGGCCTTAGATGCACTCTTTTTCTTGTAAAGGGAATAGATAGAGTTTTTGGAAGTTCTTCTTTGGCTCTAGTACTCCTTAGTTCCTCAATACTCTTTAGAACTATTCTTCTTGCAGTCATATTGTATCCAAAGTTCTTTTTGAAGGATGAGTAGACTTTAATCAGAACATATTGGCTTTCTTGGAGAATCCTGTGAAGAGGCCATATCATCTCTTTCCCTCCCTTGTATCTAAATACCAGTCTTTCAGGAAGATGTCTGTAAGCATCAATTCCTCTTACTTCTTCCAGTTCATCCAAGTAGAGATTCAAGTCTGAAAATTCCTTGATATGACAAATGTACATAAGATCTCTCTTATTGACTGTGGGTTGGGATTTGGTTAGAGCTTTGGATCTGAGAGATACAGGCTTCACTTTCTTGCTAGCTCTAGTATTTGTCTTCTTTATCTTGAAGATAGGTAAATTTAGCTCAGGATTTGGTAAACTATCCCAGTCTACTGGCTCATCCTTAGGAACAATTGGTTCACCATGAATATTTCTTGTTGGATCAACCACTTTGAATTCTTCAAATACCACTGAGGGATTTGATGTCTGATTTGTAGTTGTAGGCTTTTTGGGAAATTGGTCTTCCGATTCCTCATCATTAAAGTTCACTTTCCTCTTGGAATGGAGTTTGTATCTAATTCTTCTTTTCTGCTGTGATTCTTCTTGCATTTTCAGATCCTTAGGTTAAGTAATTACAGTTGGTTGTACAGGAAGTTCTATTGTGGTTTTTACAGCTTGAAGCTTGGCCAAGATAGCAGCTTGGCCAAGATAGCAGCTTGTTCTTTCTTTCGCTTTTGCTTCTTAGCATCCAAAGTAGCTTGCTTCTAATCTAGCCTGATTCTTTCTTTCTCTTCCTTCTTAGCTTCCACAAACAGTGGGTGTCCAACCACCACACAAATCTCCTTACCATTTCTGTAAATTTTAGCAATTCTCCTTTTAAGCACTGAATCAGTTGGATCCTTATAGAATACAATAAACCTAGCCGACAACTTCTTCTCATCTGGTCTAGGTGTTTTAAACACTGTATCCATAGGATTTTTGTCTGAAAACTTAGGATAGTTTCATTTGGACTTCATAATGAGATTTTTCTTTGGAGATTTGATGTAGGAAGTTTGACCCCTTTCCAGATAGTTCATACTTATGTCATTCACAGAGATTTTCATGACTTGAGAGTGATGACTGAATACTTTATCTGGTTTTTGAATTGGCCCAAACTTTTATTGGATATCTACATCTATCTTTCTTCATTTTTCTTTTATTTCCTTCTTTAAAATTGTAACATCAATCATCTTAGAATTTGATTTCAATTCAAGCTTTTCAGCTGCTCTTTGGATTAGATCAATGCTATCCAACATTGGTGGCTTTGTGAAGCAATTATTGGCACAATCACTTTGCTGACTTGAATGTTTAGCTGTAGCTCCCCCTTACTTGAGCCTTTGCCTTTCTCCTCCTCACTTGAGCTTTTTACCCCATTTTTGTTAGCATCAAGTTGTTGAGTGGAGGGGAGTTGGGCAGCCACTAGTTGTTGTAGTAGTTGAGTTTGCCGAGCTTGATGTAGATGTATAGCTGTTAAAGAAGCTTCCATTGATGTCATTCTGGTATCCAAGGAATCTATCTTTGTGGCAAGATCAGAATTCTTCCTGAGTTGTCTCTTAATGTCAAGCATTGTAGTTTCTGGAAGTTTAGAATCCAACCTTTCAGAAATGTCCCTTTTCATTTGATCAATTTCACCTTTGATAGAGGTGACATCCTGAGTATGTTGAAAACCTTGGATTTATTGTAATTGAAGAGAAGCAAGGTGTGCTTGTAGGAGCTTCTTGGTGCTGGCATTTGTTGTGGATTGAAGAGTAGAGTGTGTCTGACTTATAAGTTGAATCAGGGTAGTCTTGAAATAGTGTTCATCACACTGCTTTGAAAATGCCCAAGATGGCATGCTAGATCTGGAACTAGGGCCTACTTCTTCCCCTATGTCCAGTGAACCCTCTTCACTTGCATCACCAAAGAAATCAGCAGATTCCCCAGTCCCATAGTCATCATCATCATCAGCTCTAGATGGCATAGCTGTGATGGCATCCTTAGCTCTCTACATTGACTGGGTGGTGTGCACCAAGTTCAGTATCCTTTCTGCATCTTCATTTCCCTGTCCAGCCAAAATTTGATATGCTGGAACAGGATGAGTAAATGCCTCAGCATCCAAAGAGATGGAACTTATAACAGCTTGAGGATGCTGAGATAGTCTCTCAATGTCTACATCATTGGCATTTATTGACTCACTAGCAATAATATCCAGCCTTATCCCTCATGTACCTGCATTTCTCTCATTTTCTCTCTCTCTTTTTAAATCAAGGGTTCCCCTTGGCCCCCCACCCTCACACCCTCACCTTCACCATCTAAGGTGGGACTCCTATCACTCACTTTTTCCAGTCCTGAAGAAATGGACTGCATTTGATCACTCTTTTTCTCTCCTTTTTCCTGGGAGCAACCCAGACTCTCACTCGATTCACTCCCTTCCCTCAGTCCTAAGAGTGATTGCACTACTACTAAGTCCTCTGTACTTGTAAGAATTGATGAAATTTGAAGCTGTGCAGAGACACCCGACGAATGAGGAATATCCATCGGGTTAGCAGTTTGACTATCCGACGGATGACTGCTGTTAAGCTTATCCGTCGGGATACAATCACTACTCGACGGATGATAAATATCCATCAGGATAGAATAAATAATTGAGTTTGGAGTGGAGACTATTGTAGACTCTGTGCATATTGATGAAAATTTTGGCACAGATGTCTCAACAGTCTCAGAAAGGAAAGGTAAATGAGCCAACAACTCATCTAAAAGATGATGCTCACTTACTTGGATTTTTGGCTTCTCCAAGAGAGTTAAAGATGGAGAATTTGGAAGTGATGTATTGATCATGTCAACATCCAGTGAGTGTGTGGAAGAATTTGGTGTATCAGGTGCTTCAAGTATAAGAGATTTTGGCTGTGACTCCACATTTATTGGAGCCACATCAACCTGACTTTGAGAAGGTGCAGTGACTGGGTCTTTTGCACCAGTTTGCACAGTGTGTGAGCCCTGTGCATCCCTAAGGGTTTTTGATCTTTTCTTTCTGGCATAAGTTTGTGGTGAGCTAGTGTCCCTACCCCTCTTGGCCTGTGCTCCTGGTTGGGAGCTTGTTTCAATGGTAACATCCTTTTGGAATGATGAAACCAGTAATGAGCTAATATCCTTATTAACAACCACAGTTTGTTGGGAAACTGTGGTGTGACTAGGTTTGGGTACACTCTTCTCACCAGCCTTATCCTTAGGGTTTCCTTGATTTTCACCCTGTCCCTCACTTTTCTTTCCCACCTTCACACTCCCCTCTTTAGGTTTGGTGGATTTTACAACTGATTTCTTTTGAAAGAAATCAGAGGGGGCTTTCTTAGCTTTGGATTTAGGAACTTTTGTTGGTTTGGTAGCTTGGGTAGGCAACTGTTGGATCATTGACACAGTTGCCATAACTACACTAGAAAGCAAAGAAATTTGTGAGGTTGGAAGAGTGGAGATAGAAGAAATTACCTCACTTACCTGAGGTCCCTCCATTACTGGAAAGTAGTATAAGGGAACCTCCTTGTGATGGTTTGCTCTGTTTAAATCTGCAATGATCCTTCTTTCTTGAACCCAACAATTTAACTTGTTGGTTGGGTTCTCAATCACAATATCTTTAATAAGATGGTTAGCAAGCATCATAAAGAATCTAGCATAATAGACACTATTACCTCTCTTATTGATCTCTCCTAACTTAAAGCCTAACTCAAACAAAACCAAATAACTGAAATTAAAGTACTTATCAGTAACTAGCATGTAAAGCATATAAATGTTTGTAGAGTCAAAGTTACTAATTTTACCAGAAAACACCTTAGTTACTACATCACACAGATAACTCCATTCTTTCCTAAGACCCAACCTCCTAATTTCACTTAATTTAGAAGTAGTGAGTGCATAGCCCATGTAATTAAGCATATTAACAATGTTAGTGTCTGTGCGTGGAGCAGTTACAATATTATCAGGAATCTTGAAGCATGCTTTAACAATATCACTATTTATGCAAAACTGCTTACCTTTCAGAGTGAATGTGATGTCTTGTCTGTCGAGTTATACACTACAGTTGTCTATATCTTTTCAACAACCTCACAGTAAATGGTGGGTGATTCCAACATGGCATAGTTAAGTTTACAGTTCTTCACAAAATCCATCATTTTGTGATAGTCACCAGACTGTTGAATCTCCTTGTTCACCAAAGCTGAGAAGTTGTTTTTCTCATAGATATAACCGGTTTGAGACATGATTTTCACTACAGGTGCCATTGTTAGAGATTTGGAATTTGCAGAGAGAGAGTTTGCTTTTGAGAAGAAAGAAATTAGAGCAATTGAATCTTGAGAATGATAAAAGAAATGAATAAAAATGAATTTGCTTTTATACTATCTCAGAAATTAACTGGCAAAAATAATAAAGTAAAATAAAGTAACCAATAACAATTGCCCAAAATAGCCATTTAAAAATAAATAAACTGTAAAAATTCCGTCACTTATCTGTCGTGTCATGCTTACAAGCTGTAAGTATACTCGATGGATAATGTTCAGGGAATTAACGGCTAGGATTGAGACAATTCGACGGATGAGGATAAATCAGTTATCCGTCGAGTTATAAAATATTCCAGAAAATAATTGATTTTATTGACAAATAGTATTCCGACGGATGATCAAACTCGATGGATAATGATCATCCGTCGGGATGTAAATTTTGACTTAACCAAAATTTCATCCAAAACAGAAAAATCAATTAAATTTCTGGCTACATAGCAACTTGCAAAATATCTGAAATGATTCAAAAATAATTAAGCATACCTAACTCACTTACCAACCTTGAAAAGGGGGATTCATCAAGTGGCTTGGTAAATATATCTGCAAGTTGCTTTTCACTTGGAACAAAATACAGTTCCACATTACCATTCATCACATGTTCCCTTATGAAGTGGTACTTGATGTCTATGTGCTTTGTTCTTGAATGCTGTACTGGATTTTCAGTGATGGCAATTGCACTTGTGTTATCACAGAAAATAGGGATCCTATCCACTTGTAGACCATAGTCCAACAATTGGTTTTTCATCCACAAAATTTGTGCACAACAACTACCAACAACAATATATTCAGCTTCAGCTGTAGAAGTAAAGACTGAATTTTGCTTTTTATAGAACCAGGACACAAGCTTGTATCCTAGAAATTGACAGGTTCCAGTTGTACTTTTCCTGTCTATTTTACAACCTGCATAATCTGTATCTGAATAACCAGTCAGATCAAAACCAGAATCTCTAGGAGACCAAATGCCAAGTTTTGGTGTTCCCTTGAGATCTGAAAATTCTCTTAAAAGCCACTAGGTGAGATTCTCTAGGATCAGCCTAAAATCTAGCACAAAGATAAGTAGCAAACATTATATCTGGCCTACTAGCTATTAAGTACAGAAGTGAGCCAACCATGCCCCTATAACTTGAAATATCCACAGATTTTTCAGTAGTGTTTAATTTAAGCTTAGTTGCAGTGGCCATGTGAGTTTTTGCAGATGTGCAATCCATTAGATCAAACTTCTTTAAAAGATCATGAATATATTTTATTTGACTAATGAATATTCCATCACTAACTTGCTTAACTTATAAACCAAGAAAATAAGTTAGTTCTCCCATCATACTCATTTCATACTTACTTTGCATCAATTTGGCAAACTTTTTGCAAATTTTTTCATCTATAGAGCCAAATATAATATCATCAACATAAATTTGAACAAGTACACTAGAGCCATTAACATTTCTAAAGAATAAAGTTTTATCCATGGTACCTCTTGTGAAGTGATTTTCTAAAAGAAACTTTGATAAAGTGTCATACCAGGCTCTAGGTGCTTGCTTCAGTCCATAGAGTGCTTTCAAAAGATAGTAGACATGATTTGGGAAATTTGGATCTTCAAAACCAGAAGGCTGACTGACATAGACTTCCTCCTTCAAATCTCCATTTAGAAAAGCACTCTTGACATCCATTTGATAGACCTTGAAATTGGCATGGGCTGCATATGCTAAGAAAATTCTGATGGTTTCAAGTCTTGCAACAGGAGCAAAAGTTTTATCAAAATATGTTCCTTCTTGTTGATAATAGCCCTTAGTTACCAATCTAGCTTTGTTCCTGGCCACTATGCCATTTTCATCCATCTTGTTTCTGAATACCCATTTGGTGTCAATTGGATTCTTTCCTTTAGGCTTGGGTACCAGCTTCCATACTTTATTCCTTTCAAATTGGTTTAGCTCCTCCTGCATAGCTAAAATCCAATCAGGATCCAACAAAGTTTCTTCTACCTTCTTTGGTTCTTCCTTAGATAGGAAGCTGTTATATAGACATTCTTCTTGAGTTGCTCTCCTTGTTTGAACTCTAGAGGATACATCACCAATGATGAGCTCAAAGAGGTGATCTTTTGTCCATTTTCTTTGTTGAGGTAGATTAGCTCTAGATGAAGAGGCCTCATTGTTGTCTTGATGTGTAACTGAGTTTTGATAATTAGAAACTCCCCCTGAGTTTATGGATCTTTGATTTGAGAAAGGGGAACTTTCTGTAAGTGATCTATTCTGGCTTTCAGCTTCTTTTGATGACCCGACGGATGGTGCACTTTGTGTTCTGACGGATGAAGCTGGTCGTCTCCTGACGGATAAAGCAGATTGTCTCCCGACGGATGAAGCATTTTGCAACTCGACAGATGTTGAATTTTGTGCTTCATTATTAGTAGACTTTTCTGCATTATCCTTTGCCATTGTTTCCTGATCACTTTCATCACTAACTATCTCCACATTATCAAATTTGAGACTTTCATAAGAATCTTCATCTTGCAGTCTTTCAATATTTTTATCATCAAACACAACGTATTGATTCCATAACAATATTGGTTCTTATATTTAGACTCTATATGCTTTTCCCACAGCATATCCAACAAAAATTCCTTCATCTGCTTTAGCATCAAACTTCCCATGTTGATCAGTCTGATTTCTTAAGTTATAACATTTGTAGCCAAAGATATGAAGAAAATTTAAAGTTGGGTTCTGGTTCTTGAAAAATTGGTAGGGTGTCATACACTTTGCTTGATTAACCAAAGAAATATTCTGAGTGTAGCATGCAGTATTTACAGCTTCAGCCCAGAAGTATGTTGGTAACTTTGATTCTTCAAGCATTGTCCTTGCAGCTTTAATTAATGATCTGTTCTTTCTTTCCACTACTCCATTTTGTTGTGGAGTTCTTGCTGCTGAAAACTCATGCATAATCCCATTATCTTCAAAAAATGCTCTCATAACAGAATTCTTGAACTCAGTTCCATTGTCACTCCTGATTCTTCTAACTTTGAAATCAGGATGATTGTTGACTTGCCTTATTTGATTGATGATGATTTCACTAGCCTCATCTTTAGACTTTAGGAAATATGTCAAAGAGAACTTTGAGAAATCATCTAAAATTACTAAGCAAAATATTTTCCTTGAGATGGACAACACATTGACTGGTCCAAACAAATCCATGTGTAGCAATTGCAGAGGTTCTTTAATTGTTGAATTAAGCTTCTTCCTAAATGATGCTTTAATCTGTTTTCCTTTCTGGAAGGCATCACACAGTCCATCCTTAGAAAACTCCACTTGAGGAATACCTCTAACCAGTTCTTTCTTGACAAGCTCATTCATGGTGTTGAAGTTTAGATGGGACAACTTCTTGTGCCACAACCAACTTTCATCTTGACTTGCTTTACTGAGAAAACAAGTGACATATTCTGCATTTGATGAGTTAAAATCAACTAGGTACACATTTCCTTTTCTCACTCCAGTGAGAACCACTTTGTTGCTCCTTTTGTTTGTCACAACACAGGCTTCTGAATTGAAGGTTACTGAATTGCCCTTATCACAAAGTTGGCTGATACTCAGCAAATTATGCTTGACACCATCCACTAGGGCAACCTCCTCAATGATGACATTGTCTTTAGAAATCAAGCCATATCCCATAATATAACCCTTGTTGTCATCTCCGAAAGTAATACTTGGGCCAGCTCTCTCCTTGAACTCTGTGAGCAGGGTAGAATCTCCAGTCATGTGTCTCGAACAACCACTATCCAAGTACCACAGATTCTTTCTGCTTCCCTGCACACATCAAAACCAAATCAAGTTGATTTTGGTACCCAAGTTTCCTTGGGTCCAGCCTTGTTAGCTTTCTTCTTTTGTTTCTTAGGTTTGATCTCATTTGACTTGGGGATATCAGATTCATCCTTAGTAATCTGAGTTGGACCTTTGAAACCAGTCATTAAAATAGAATTATCATGCACATTTTGATTAACAGGAAAATGCATGCTGTTTGCAAACATGTTATTCCAGTAAGGCATGCTAAATGACATTTGAGGCATACTAAATGCAGCATAATAAAGATTAGGTGCAAATGGCATATTAGCAAATTGTGCATTCATATTCTGTGCAGACATAACATTCATAGGCATAGAAGGCATGGCATTCATGTTGGGAAAATAAGATGGTACAGATATAGGAGTAGGCATAGAAAGTTTGTAATTAACAGACAGATGATTAACACTACCACACTTAACATAAATTTTTCTTGCAGCATATTTATCAGGTGTGTAGTTGTTATGTTTGTTAATCCATACTTTCCCATTTCTATTGTTTTTCTTTTTAGTTTCCGTTTTAACCTCAATCTTTTCTAATCTGTCATTCAATTGCTTGATAGACAGATGACCAACATTCACTTTCTTCTCCTTCTTCACTTGACTTGATTCTCCTGGAACAAAGTTTTTAGAAACTGATCCATACTTTTCATTTAACTTGGAAAGTTTTTCTTTGCTCACAGGTTTGCTCACAGCCGACGGATGAGGATTTGTGTCACTCGACGGATAATCCTTTTGATTATCCGACGGATGACTCTCATCATCCGTCGAGACCACATCTGTTAGCAATCCTTCAACCAAATTGGATTCCAGCTTCTCCTTTACTCTTTTTCCAGGCTGCATCATAAAAGGACTTAATACCTTGAACTTTGGTGATTTGGGCATGAACATCTCTAGATGATTTCCATGCCTTAATCACCTCATGTTCTCGTTCAAGTTGCTTCTTCAAAATATCTTCTTTCTTCAAGGACCCAGTTAATTTCTCCTTAGCTATCTTACATTCTATTCTCAATTTCTCAAATTCAATAAACTGAGACTCTAGACATTATTCCTCTCACTTAAAAAAAGATTATTTTCTTTGATTTTAGCATTTTCCTTAGTGAGAGACTTAAGTGTAACACGCAAATGGTATAATTCTGTAGACATGTCATTAATTGCATCATTACACTCCGCTTTAGATAAATGTGCTAGGTTAGTGGTGTTTACCTGATTACTTGAAGAACTTATTTCTGTTTCATCAGATTTGGCCATTAGGGCTAGATTTACATAGCTGACATCTTCATCCTCATCCAAACCATCTGCTGCCCAATCATTTTCTTGTGTGATAAAAACTCTTTCCTTTTGTTTGAGCAACTCAAAATATTTCTGTTTATAATCCACAGGCTTAAACTTCTTCTTGCTGGAATCTGACTTTCTACACTCACTGACAAAATGCCCTGCCAAGCCACATTTGAAATATTTGAATTTTGATTTATCCACCATGTTTCTATTTGGCTTAGCTGCTCCAAAGTTCTTCTTGAACTTGATCTTGGAAAATCTTCTGGAAAGGAATGCCAGATGTTCATCAATATCATCCATATCATCTTGTCTCAAAGAATCTTCATTTTCAGCTACCAGCCCCTTGCTCTTGTTTTCACAGACCTTTGTAGTAGACTCAACAACTTCTACCTTCAATTCCTTCTCCTTTTCCAACTCAGCAACCAGTGCTATGGACCCTCCTTTCTTCTTTCCTTTCTCCATCCTCTCATATTGCTCTATTTCAAGCTCATAAGTTTTCAGGATGCCATACAGTCTCTCCAAGGTAAACTCTTTGTAATCTTGAGAATTTCTCAGCGAGATTGTCATTGGTTTCCATTCCTTTGGAAGAGATCTAAGGAACTTGAGATTGGAGTCTTTTGTCTGATAGACTCTTCCATGCAACTTCAGAGCATTTAGTAGCTTTTGAAACCTACTAAATATGTCAGTGAGAGTTTCACTGTCTTCACAATGAAAGTGCTCATAATGCTGAATTATCAGCTGCATCTTATTTTCTTTAACTTGCTCAGTACCATCACAGATAATTTGAATGGTATCCTAAACCTCCTTGGCTGACTTGCAATTGATGATGTTATCAAACAAATCACCATCCACTTCATTGAATAAAATATTCATGGTCTTTTTGTCCATCCTAACTTGCTCAATATCAGGATCTGACCATTCATGCCTAGGCTTGGGGACTGAAGGCTCATTGCCAGTAGCAGCTCTCATTGGAACATGAGGACCTCTCTCTATGCAATCAACATAGGCCTCATCTTGAGAAAGAAGATGTAGGTGCATCTTCACCTTCCAGTAATGATAATTGCCTTTATCTAGAATTGGAATTTTGACTCCAACATCCTTCTTGTTCATCTTGCTGTTTTGTTGTGATCTTTAAGCTCTTTGTACTTCAAGAGCTTGCTCTGATACCAATTGTTATTCCCTAACAATACAATAAGAATTATAGAAGGGGGGGTTGAATGTAATTTTGGCTTCTTTTTGAGATTTTTAAAACTGGTTCTAACTCAATATATATCTAACTGTTTGATTTTCAAAGTGCGGAATACAGAGTTAAGTAAATCAAACATAAAGTAATAAAAATTCAGGTCTTTAAAACTTTCTGGTGGATTTGAATGTATCTACCGGAGATATATATATATATATGTATATATATATATATATATATATCAAGAGAACCCTGTGAAGCTTGAATAGCTCACAGCTGCTTTTCAAGTGAACAAACAAACTACAGAGAAATTCTACAGAATACAACTTACAAATATTTCTCTGCTAAAAATGTGTTTGCTTAGTTAGTTTGTTCTACTAGCTACACTTGGTTTATATATCACCAAGTTTACATGATAAAAAGACAAGATAATAAAACAAAACCTATCAAGTCTAACTCCATGCTGCTTCACTACTCTATTCCAGCATCTTTGAATATCTTCATAATAACATGGAAATAGTAATGCTTCTTTATTCTCAAAACCCTGCTAAACAGGCTACCACATTCCTTTTGCAAACACTCGACGCATGTGACTTTGTTGTCACTTTCAATAGATATTTGAATTGATCATTCATCAGGTACATGCTTGTTATCCGTCGGGTAGCCTTGTTGATCATCCGTCGGGTAGCTTTGTTGATCGTCCGTCGGGTGGCCATTTATCACTTGACTCCATTTCATTTGTGCAGAATTACAAGACATCTTATATTTACATTTAATCAACCTATTCTGCACATCTACTAGCAGTCTACATGATTCATAAGCTACTACAGAATTCATACAAAGTTGTTTGCAGAAATGTGCTACAATACTTATTATTATATAAGCTACTCACCCAGTGGATATCAATTAGTCATCCGTCGGGACTATATTGAATCATCCGTCGGGACTATAATTGATCATCCATCGGGTGCTACAAAATTCACTAAGTTAAATATACTAAGGTGTTTTGTTTAGCATATCATCAAGTACACAACATACTCCTAACAAGAATTAATATACATTGATTTCATTAAAAGTTATCCTTGACCGGGTAATGATAAAAGTGGACATTGGGTATAATATGAATCGTATGAGAAATATGAATGATCTAGATGGGATTTAAACTTCCTATTTTAGGAGTGATATTATTGGCCTCTTGTGTGAGCTAGACTATGAAATGCGTGGCCACGCTCAAATGTTGATTTGATATGATAGTCTATTCGTTGATCAAAGAAACTTGGATTAAACTATGATGATGATGACATATTACATGCCTCTAGTTTAATCTATAATATTTGGTTAAAGAAATTATATTACATTATACATTATTTACAAAAGGTTTAATCGATCACCGATTCAATTATTATTACTTGGGTAGCAATGATGTATTATTAGATGCCGCTCATTGTTTACGATTTTAAATTAGATTTAAAATTCGTTGCCAACGTAATAATAACCTATATGGTCACACACTAAGAATGCTTGAAAGATTATTTAATTTAAATTGGATTTAAATTCTCTTAAAATAATTCAAATTATTTATAATATTAATTAAGTATGACTTAATTAATTAGATAAATATTGATATTCTAATTTACTAATATTAATTATGAAATTTATTTGTTAAATAATTAAGTGAGACTTAATTATAATACAAATAGGAATTTCGAATTAATAATAACTCCTAATTAGTTAAAAGTTATAATTCATTTTTCTGCTCTCTATATAATATCTCTTGTGTGGCTGATTTTGCAAGTAAGACTTTTACTAAAAACCCTAGCCACCAAGAGAGAAGATGGAGAGAGCAAGAAGAAATGAGTTTGTGCTAGTACACATCCAATTCTTGAGTTCAAGCATTCGTGTGGATACCGATAGAGCATAGATCGCGAGAGCGGGATGTGTGGTGATTGAACAAGCTTTGAATCTCCATTAGTCAACCAATTGGTAAAGCTTCTTAAGGTAAACAATCTGATCTACGAATTGAATATATGTTGTTCGCATGGATCCTGCGGCGGTTTTTGAAAATTATGATTTTTACATATTTTTAATTACTGTTTCCGTTGCGTTTATGTGCTCGAAACCCAGCAATGACATCAGAGCTACTTGCGAAAAGTGTTGAATTCATTTTTTGTGTTTACAAGTTTTATGATGATAACATGTGTACAATATTCCATGACTTTTATGTATGCGATTTTGTATGTTTTACATGTTATTATGTTTATATATGCGTATGTATATATATGTTTTGAATATATGATATTCATGAGAGTTGTATAATCATATGATGATTATATAATCTGTATATATACTGATATATACATGTTTTATATTTGTTCTTATTATAAGAATCGTATTTGATACGATTCTGAATCGGATGCAGCGGATTTGCTGAAATCTGTGTACGGTGTCTGATTTTGGCGAACGAATACGCTATTTCATATGGAATCGAGCGTATGAACGTAACTGATAGCAATAGCTATCATCGACTGATCTGTAAGGCGTTTGACGTCGTTTAGGCCCTGTAATATGGATTTAATGTTATTAGATTTAATTTCGAATTTTCTGATTTTTTCAATATTTGGTTTTTATGATTAGATCATGATGAGTATGATATGTTAAGATCAGATTATGTGTTTTAACATGTTATTTTGTGTTAATTGAACATGGTGGATGGTTATGGCTTATGACCTTAGGTTAATGGTTTTGATTTTTCAAATATGGCTTACATGTCGTTTAATCTTGTAATTATTAAATCTTGAATATAACTCGAGTTCTTCTTGTAAGTTCATTAGATTAGTTTTCATATTTCATTCTTGTAATGTACATGAAGACATGAAGATTTGAAGATCAAGGGTAATTCCACAAGGAGGCCATCCAAAGAAACAATACAAGAAAGAAGACATGTAATGATTAGCCTGTATTTATTTTCCACCTTAGATTGACCTAGATCTTTGTCATTAGCTTGATAAAGATCACATAAGATGAAGCCATTGTTAGTGTTTGTGCCCTAGAGACACCACTATTATGTTTATATTATGAAACATTTGGATTATTAAGTATGTTTATATGGATTATTCTTTAGTAATTTATTATATCTTTATTTTCTGTGATAAGATATTAGATTAATAAATGTCCTTGGAATATGATATGTAAATCTATATCTCTAAGTACGTGACTTAGAAATAAGATTATGAGAATAGTATTGATATTCTAAAAGATCCCTAGTAAAGTATTATTGTTAAGGGACGATAATAAATACATTGAGACTAGTGTGTTTGTTGGCTGATGATCATATCTCATTGATCATAGGTATGGTGATACTAAAGTCAAAACACAGGCACATGTATTAAATACATGATGTTGGATTGACCCGTTGTGAGATATTACATGTTCATAGTGTCATAAGTTAATCTCACAGTGATAATGATGTATTGGTCCTTTGACCTGAAATCATTATATTTCTATACAAGAATTAATATACTTTGATACTATTAAAAGTTATCCTTGACCGGGTAATAATAAAACTAGACATTGGGTATATTATGAATTGTATGAGAAATATGAATGATCTAGATGAGATTTAGCCCTCCTTTATTAAAGGAGTGATATTATTGGCCTCTTGATTGAGTAAGACTATAAAGTGCATGGCCGTGCTCAAATACTGATTTGTTTAATAGTTTACTCATTGATCAAGGAAAGAAGGATTGAATGTTAACAGAGGATGACACAATGCATGCCTCGAGTTTGATCTATAATATAAGGCTAAATGGATTATATTACATTGTACATTATTCACAAAAGGTTTAATTGATCACCGATTTAATTATTATTATTTGGGTAACAATGATGTATTACTAGATGCCGCTCATTGTTTATGATTTTAAGTTAGATTTAAAATTGTTGCCAACGTAATAATAACCTAAAGGGCCGCACAAAGAATGATTGAAGGATTATTTAATTTAAATTCGGATTTAAATTAAATGTAAGTAATTTGAATTATTTGTTATTAATTAAGTATGACTTAATTAATTCAATAAATAGGAAATTCGAATTTAATATTAAATCCAAAATTAAGTTATTGGATGATTAAGTGAGACTTAATAATAGAATAATTAGAATTTCGAATTTAATAATAATAATAACTCTAAAATTCAGTTTAGGGTTGGAGGCCCATGAGCTCTTGTAGCACCCCCAAATCCGGGGTCGGGGATCCGGGTTGTCACGAGTTCCATTTCCCTTAATAACACTTAACCTTAATAAAAACCAACTACTGCGTACTATGACCCCATAATATACACACACACACACCACAAGTTATAGTCTCAGAGATGAATACCAAAAATAACACAAGTCATTTTATTCCACAATTATAAACCATTACACCTTAAAAGGGTTTCTGAATAAATTTACATTTCTTTGCCATTATTACAATTCATATAGATACATAAGTCTGGTACATCAGAAGTTGAAAGCCTAGCCTATTGGTAATTTCTACCTCAGCTACAGCGGCATCAACGCCTACTGGAAACAGCGGAACGTTTCCTATCCGATCGTAAATTGGGAGCTTGGTCTTGTTCATCTTGTCTATCTGTTGTTGTGTGATGAAAGAAGAAAGCAAGGGTGAGCAACAAGCCCACCGAAATAATATGTATAATAATTAACAATATATGAGCTTTCTCATAGTACTCATGAAAGTCTTGGTCAAGAAGTAATGAACCAAGTTTGATATCTTAATGCGACGAAGTCGCAAAATATTCAGTATATATACTTATATACTTTTCAAAATCTTGGAAGTCCTCTTCCATGCCTAATATACACAGAGTTCCAATTTATAACTGTATAAAAATATCGTCGCAAGGTGATCTCATATATCTAACCTTGTCTCAACGTTTTTATGAAAATCTTTGTCATGCATAAGATAATCATTAACTAGATATAAGTTGAAAAGATGAAGTTACAAGATACTCAAATATACTTATATCTTTTCCGGATACTACTTGAACTACCACCGTTCAAGGTATCATCAGTTTCAAAAGTTCATCACATAGATGAGACTACAAGAAAAGACTTGAATAAATTCAATCTTTGAAATATCATTATAAATAATGAAGTTACGAGATACTTCATTAAGTCCCGATATATATACACCTATATATATATCTCATACTTTCCTTGGAAACCTCTATTATGAAAAATATAAACAGAGTTATAATATCCAATGAATTTGGAAAGAAGAAAACCTTGGCATAAACCTGATATCTTGCTGATCAGGCAAAGATACCAATAAGTAACCTTTTCCACTAGTAGATGGACGAATTCCCCACTGGTCATCACCCTAGCCGCATTAGGACCTATGCGGGACTGCCACTCAGCCACTTACGCATTGATGGACTCCCACTGAGCCACTTACACTTTCATGGACGCCCACTGAGCCCATGTTGCTTATGCCGACTCAAATAGATGGACTTACTTCCTGAACGTTGGGCAAGTAATCAAAATGTTTTCTCAAAACAGCAACCTTGTTGCGAATATAAAATACACCACAGAGCCGGATCCCACGGGTTTTGAGCGAGTATTTAAATCCCCTTCGAAAGGAAGATCTTAAATATAAAAATGAGTTTTGGGATCCGCTCTAACTTTCAAAATCATTTTGAAGACTCGAAAACATTTTTAAGAATGTTTGGAGTAATGCTGATTTAATAAAATAAATCAGTCTCGATATGTTGGAGAATATCTGAATATTATTATTTAAATAATATTCCCATAAAAGATAATCTTTATAAAAATAATGAAGTAGAAGTTTTAAGACTCATACTTGAAATGAATAATAAATAACCAAAGATAACCTTATATGAAAGTACGATCTTTATTTGAATATTCGAAAATAAGTTTGATTATCGAAACATTATTCTTTAATAAAATAAAGAATAATATTTAATAAAAGGAGCGGAGTCATAAGCCCTCGAATGAATATTCAAAATAATATTCATTAAATAAAGTAAGCGGAGTCATAAGTCCTCGAATGAATATTCAAAATAATATTCATTAAATAAAGTAAGCGGAGTCATAAGTCCTCGAATGAATATTCAAAATAATATTGATTAAATAAAATAAAGTTATCGAATAAACCTTATTCGATTAATAGTTTTGAAAACTATATCAATATATATATATATATTATACTCGGGAACATCAACTCCCGGTTTAGAAAATGTTCACCTTTGGGTCCCCTATACTAAGGGTATACACAACTACTGCTTATCTCTAGCATAGGTATTATGCAACTTATAAGCATTTGAATCAACAATTAGATATCAAGATTACAAAACAGGCATGTATATAAATATCATATCACATGTTCCAATATATCGCAAGACTTTATTAATAATAATCATGCACTTATCACAAGATAATGCATATACATATATTTACATCACAACAACAGTATAACGGGTAGAAAACTTGCATGAGTGTTCCCGGATAGACTTAAGCTTAGAGTGGGTCCGATAACCTATGAACAACAACATGAGTCAGAATTAAACCCCGGTCGCTTAAGAAACTAGACTTTAACCAATTGAACCCTAACGTTCGCTTATGGTCACTTTTACGCTTAACGAATCACATAAGTCGTTCGAGTACCCTCAGCTCCACCATTTTTAATAAATTAACCATTAAGAATTTTAAGGCGATTCTTTCGCAAGTACCCTACCAACTGCCTAATCCACTTTACATAATTGTTTCATACTCCAATTAGTCATTTAAGGGCCTTAACCAAGGTTTCAAAGTAAGGCGAGGGGTAATGGTTCGTTCGCGAAACGCCGTTACTTAAAACGGTCGTTTCTCCTAAACCGTACATCGGATTCAAGCGAACCACATATCAAAATGAAGCTTACGACATAGTCTAACTAAACATTGCAAAGTCACAGATTCAATAGTTAGCTCTCTGTCCCGAACACTAAGAACAAGCAGTTGTATAAAAGTGGGCATTACGACGACTATGTTTACGCGATTATCAAGTTTTAAACCACTCCAAACAACCACCATTCAACTCACAACCAACAATACAACCAACTCTCATCCAAACCTTACTACATCAGTCCCCAAATCTCAAGATTTTCCAATTTATACAACCCCACACATGAACTACTAGCTATACTTAAGTTTCATTAACTATAAACAAGATTTCAACATCCAAATCACTACAAATCCAATCCAAACTCTAAACACACAAGCATCATGATTCTTATTTACTATAACCATCAAAACCATCATAATACTCAAAGTAAAGTTAGGTTTTGGAGGTGTTATATCTTCCTTGGAGTGATTAGAGTAGCTAGGAAGTCTTAGGGAGCCTCCTACAAGCTTGATCTTTCCAAAGAAATCAAGAACACAAAGTTAGGTTTTGAAGTTTCTAAAAGTCATATTGAAAGAACTGTCAAAACGAGGGTCTTACCATGCTCATTTGGACGAGACTTGTGAACAAGAGTTGTAGGCCATCTCAATACCTTTCCAAAGAGCTATAGAACATACTATTTGAGTGAGTATTGAAGGAGATATGGTAGTTTGAAGTTGCTGCTCTGGTTTTGGCCGAGAGCATTTGTTCTTGGAAAGCAAAAGTCAACTTCTAATTTGTGTTTTGTGATTTGTTTTGCCTTGGCTTGGTTGCTACCTTTTGTTTGTTAATTAAATTGTTACCATGGTAAAAATTGTGTGGCTCACAATCAACCAACCAATCCTTCCCACTTTGTCATGCTCATGTCATCTGCTTATGTCATCTTGTTACACTTGTCTTCCTCTTGTTGGTGTCATGACATCATCTGAAAGGAATATGTCCTAAGTCCAATCATGTATGAGGATTTAGGAATAACTTTTATGTAATCTGTTTTGATTTCATTGATATTAATAAAAGACTTGTTTTGTTTTTATTACGGGCTTTATCTATTTAAGTGTTTAAATAAGATATACCATAGTTTAGAGTAAAGCTTTTTATGAATTATGATGAGATCATAATAGTGAGACCTAAAAGATGATAACTCTAAACTTAAATAGTTCCTGGTCGTAGGATTACTAACTGGTAATTAATAATCCGCAGAGATCGGTACATACTATGCTTGCTTCATTATGAAGGATGTCTGTTCTCATAGACATTTGTGTGGTGACACTATAGCTAGTATGTAGGTGCTTATTATGGAATAAGTTCACTGAACATGACTCGCACAGCTGAACAACTGATGGAGTTCACTCACGTGTCAGCAGTTGTTCACATAGTGATAGTTGTACAAGTATCCTTAGACTTGAGGTCATCATAGTCATCTTGTGTACACTGAACTATGCTTTGGTTTAGTTCTTAGTCTCCAGAGACAATTATTAGGGCTCTACTGGGTATAGGAATTTGTACACGAAGATAGTGTATGATCAATAAAGGATCTACCCCTTCCAGTGAAGGAAGCGAATGTTCAAGGCTGATCCACTTATGCTAGTTCAGGAATCTCTGGCCAGAGTAAATGAAATTAGAAAGGAGTTTCTAATTTGCATAGAACTACGCATAGTAAATGGTAAGCAAGTGATTGAATTAGATAGGCTTGACACGACATCCATGCCTTGTATTTAATCGGGACATTGTAGGGTAGAAGGAATTTATTGTACGGTAACTATTCACTGAATAGGTTCTTGGTATTCTAAGCAGTGAATTCATATTATCCGGATAGTCGCGATATGCTGAGAAGTATCCCTCACGATGTAGAATAAATGTGATTAATTAATTAATCATATTTAATAAATTAGAGAATTTATATAAATAATGATAAAATAGTTTTATTATTATTTATTTCTACTACCGGCTTAATATTGAACCTACAGGGTCACACCATAAAAAGAGAATGATTTTATGGTGGAGGAATTAATTAATAATGGCTAATAATTATTTATTTGTGAAATAAATAATTAATTGGAAAATTAATAATTGATTAAATGAGATTTAATTGATTATAAATTAATTAAGAAAAGTTCTTAATATTATTAATTAAGGATTTAATTTTTGGAAATTAAATCAAGAGAGAGAATTATTTCTAATAGAAAAAGGATTAATAATTAAAAGGTGTTTTAATTATTAATGAGAATAATAAATGGGATAATAATAATAATATTTATGGGAAAATTTCAGCTGAAAATTTTGCCTATAAATACACTATTATAGACCCTATTTTTATTCGAACCCAAAAAAACCCCAAAACCCAAAAAGTTTGGAAAACCCAATTCTCTCCACCTCCTTCTTCCTCCTTAACATCGTTTTCTTGGTGGATACCGGTGGAGTGTTTCACACTTGAGGAGCAACTGCTAAGGATCTCTGATCATTGTCTTCGAATTATTTTAAAGGTTAGATTCGATCCCCCGAATTTTTATTCATGATCTGTATGCTTTTATTTGGATTTTATATGTGCGAAAGTATTTTCCCATGCCCCCGCTGCGTTTAAAATCCAACAATAGTATCAGAGCATAGGTTGTATGCATATAGATCTGTGATAAAAATTTCAGAATTTTATGTGCTTGTATGAATTAATTATGATTTTTACAAGTTGTATCTTGGATTAATTTTTTCTGATGAGAAATCGTTTCTCAGAATAATTTTGAATGTTGATCTGGGTTCTACAAGTGTTGTAGATCGTCTGGGTATTTTTTTCATAATTTTATGATGTATAGATTTTTATTATGAATTTTTGAAGTTGTTTCAATTAAAATTCGTAATTAAATAAGTATAAATATATGTATATAAAGTATATATATATATGTTTGTATTGTATGTGTTGTCTGCAAAGCAAAGCATAGGTACAGACATGTCAGGCGGCTATCAGGTCTGGCGGCACGGAATTCCATGGGCGGCGGCTGCTGCAAAAAAAAAAGAAAAAAAAAAGAAAAAGAAAAAAGGGTGTCACACATTCCGGGAATGCGTTACACACCCGTGGCGCATTCACGGAATGCGTTACACCTTTTAATTGGTTAAAAGGGTTGTAACGCATCACCAGAATGCGTTAGAGGGCTTGTAACGCGTTCCTGTAATGCGTTACAGCCCGACTGTTTACATTAAAATTGATTTTCTGGGAGTTTCGTAACTCCGTTTTAGGCGTGCAATATACCGTTGGATTCGTTTTTCCGAGACGGATCTAATGGAGTGATCAATTTTAGTTTATATAAAAGTTTTGAACTGTTTATATTTCCATGAAGTGTTTTAAAGCTGTTTTTGACTGTTTTAATTGCTTTTAAATGCTTCATGTGATACATAGAGATGTATAATGCTTAGAATAATGTGCTAGATGATATAACATGCCTACCTTGATGTTTATTCATGTTTATATATGTGATATATGCTTAGTTTATCATGCGATGATAGATTTAGGTGAACTTAAATGAACATAAGGCGTTTGTTAGACAACCTAGTATAGTGAAATTGTTTCATAACCTTAATAACAATATTATGAATACAATCATGAGATTCTTGTGTTTGTGAAACACGTAATTGAATATGAATTTTCGATATGAGAGAAAGGATGATTCTGTCAATAACAGATTTCTATCTGTAAGAAAGGGTTATTAAGTGACGCCTCTTGACAATGCTCCACCCGATCTGGGAATCATCTGATTATTAATTATTGATTTAAAATATTTAATTTAAAAGGAAGAATTTCTTTATAATATGATTATGATTGTAACGTAATATAATCCCTCTAAAATTAAATAATATCAAGTAGTAATTGGCCAATGACACAACAGGCTTGTGTCGGTCATAGCCTTCCAACATGATAGAAAGTAGTTCTTATTTTTAAATCATTGTCGTTTCGTGCCACAGCCGAGGGCTTTGATTTCGAAATAAGAAATACTTGTCTATTACATAGAGATGTGTACATTGAATAAGAATCTAAAGGTCGTTACGTGCCACAGCCGTGGGTCTTTGGGGACTGATTCAATTGTACGGAATGTTGGGTTAGACTTGACTTAGAATATTAAGTTTGTCGTGCCACAACCGTGACTCAATTATTCAAGAGGCTAAAGTTTGATTAGGGAATAACATTAGATGTAATTGACAAGAGTTGTCTGCCTATTGAACATTACATGGCGTTTCGTGCCACAGCCGGGGTTGTGTAATGGAATGTAGGATCCCTATTCCCACTAGCATTATGAGTGCTTATTTTTCACGTAGGGGTTGAATAAATTAGATAAACTAGTGGGAGCCACTTATGAATAAAGACCCGATTCATATAGTATTTTGAAATGAAATCGAATATTTGCTAAGTGTTGTTATGTGTTTATCATTTACAGATTTACTTTGCACGTTATGTCTTCGGCACTATCACTCAGGAGCATAGTAGATGCTCATAAATTGACTGGTCCTAATTATGCTGACTGGCTTCGAAACTTGAGAATTGTTCTCAGGATTGAGAAGCTGGAATACGTGATTGACTCACCTAAGCCTACTGAACCTGCTAGTGATGCACATAATGATGAACATGTTGTGTATCATAAGTGGATAGATGATGCAAATATTGCTCAATGCATCATGCTAGCTTCCATGAACATTGAGCTACAGAAGCAACATGAGCATATGGATGCTCACACTATCCTCATGCATCTACAAGAGTTGTATGATGTGGCAGGGAGGACAGCTCGATATGAGATATCGAAGGAGCTGTTCGGTTGTAGGATGTCTGAGGGATCATCTGTGAATGACCATGTACTTAAGATGATCAATTTGATTGAACGTCTTGGACAACTTGGTTTTGCCATGGATGGGGAGCTGAGCCAAGACTTGGTCTTGTAATCGCTTCCGAGTTCGTTCTCGCAGTTTGTTGTGAACTTTCACATGAATAAGTTGGATGTCAGCCTGCCTGAACTCCACAACATGTTGAAGATTGCGGAATCGAATTTCCCCCCTAAGAAGAGTTCAGTTCTTCTAATTGGTGAAGGTTCCAATCCTAAGAAAAGGAAGAGGAACTCTTCCAAGAAGAAGAAAGTAGGTGAGAAAATGCCGGTTCCACCAAAAGCTGAAGACCCCAAGAGCAAAGTTGTTTGCTTTCACTGTAACAAGGTGGGGCACTGGAAGAGGAACTGCAAGGTTTACCTTGCAGAATTGAAGAAGAAGAAGGGTAGTGAGACTACCGCTTCTGATTCAGGTATGTTCATGATAGAAGTGAATATGTCATTAAATCAAATTTCTACTTGGGTATTAGATACCGCCTGTGGTTCTCATATCTGCAATTTGTTGCAGGGACCAAGGAGAAGTAGGACTCTTGAGGAAGAGGAGGTGATTCTACTGATGGGAAATGGAGCAAGAGTTGCTGCTGAAGATGTAGAATCATTTCATTTACATATGCCTATGGGCAAGACTATTGTTTTAAATAGTTGTTATTTTGTTCCCTCGATTGTGAGGAATAGTATTCCCATGTTAGACTTGGCTAGATTTTCATTTATTATTGAGAATAATGAATGTTCTATTCTTAGAGATAGTATTCTTTATGGACGTGGTGCTTCAAATAATGGTCTGTATATATGTGACATAATTTACTTCAGATTGAACAAACTAATAAAAGAAAAGGGATGCTGAAAATCTCACTTTATTGTGGCACTGCAGTCCCCATTTAGTAGACATGGAAAGAGGACTGCAAATTTGCTAGGAATGGTACACACAGATGTATGTGGACCAATGTCTACGCAAGCCATGGGAGGATTTTCATACTTCATTACTTTCATAGATGATAGATCTGGATTCAGATATGTGTTTGATGAAACACAAGTCTGAGGCCTTTGAAAAGTTCAAAGAATATAAGTATGAAGTGGAGAAACAACCAAATATAGTATTATAACTCTTCGATCAGATCGAGGTGGTAAATACTTTAATGGAGTATTTCTAGATTATCTCAAAGTAAATGGTATAGTCTCCCAGTGGACGCCTCCAGATTGGTATCTGAAAGGAGAAATCGAACTTTGTTAGACATAGTTCGGTCCATGATGAGCTATGCAAATCTTCCAGTATTCCTATGGGGTTATGCATTGGAAACCTCGACATATTTACTGAATAAGGTGCCTTCCAAATCTGTTCCTCAAACTCCGTATGAGATATGGAAAGAAAGGAAACCGAGTCTTAAACACGTTAAGATTTGGGGATGTCCAGCTTATGTCAAGTAAGTTGACCCAGATAAGCTGGAATATCGATCCGTAAAATGTAGTTTTGTGGGATATCCTAAAGAGACTTTAGGCTATTACTTTTACACCGATCATCGGGTGTTTATCTCCAGACATGCTACCTTCTTGGAAAAGGAGTTTATCCTTGAAGGAAACAGTGGGAGCAAAATTGAACTTGATGAAGTTCAAGAAGCACAAACTACTACAGATCAAGTGGAAACACATGTTCTGACTGAACAACCTTTTATGGAACAGCCCATTCATAGATCAGGGAGAGTGTCTCGCCAACCTGAGAGGTAATATGGCCTTGTCATTGAGAATGACAATGAGTTGTCGATCATTGAAAATGACGACCCTGTGACCTATAATGAGGCTATGAGTAGTGTTGACTCAGAGAAATGACATAGTGCCATGAAATCCAAAATGGAATCTATGTATACGGTATACAAAAGATTGATTATAGCAGATGGCCAGGTGGAGACCTATAATGCCAGGCTTGTGGCAAAATGATTCAAACAAAGGCAATGGATTGACTTTGATGAAACTTTTTACCAGTAGCGCTGTTAAAATCAGTTCGGATTTTGCTTGCGATTGCTGCTTACTACGACTATGAGATCTGGCATATAGCCAGACGGTTTTCTTTCCAAGGGAAATGAAAGCCTAGTGTGTAAGCTACTGCGAACCATATGTGGTTTAAAGCAAGCTTCTCGAAAGATGGAACATTCATTTTGATGAGACAATCAAAGAGTTTGATTTTATCAAAAAACGTAGATGAACCATGCGTCTACAAAAGGGTTAGTGGGAGCACGGTAACATTTCTTGTATTGTATTGAATTAGAGTTGACACACATAACAACATAGCAGACCCACTCACAAAGCTACTTTATGAAAGTCACTTTGATCGTCATAAAGACAAGATGGGTATTAGATACCAGAGTGATTGGCTTTAGTACAAGTGGGAGATTGAAAGGAATATGTCCTAAGTCCAATCATGTATGAGGATTTAGGAATAACTTTTATGTAATCTGTTTTGATTTCATTGATATTAATAAAAGACTTGTTTTATTTTTATTACGGGCTTTATCTATTTAAGTGTTTAAATAAGATATACCATAGTTTAGAGTAAAGCTTTTTATGGATTATGATGAGATCATAATAGTGAGACCTAAAAGATGATAACTCTAAACTTAAATAGTTCCTGGTCGTAGGATTACTAACTGGTAATTAATAATCCGCAGAGATCGGTACATACTATGCTTGCTTCATTATGAAGGATGTCTGTTCTCATAGACATTTGTGTGGTGACACTATAGCTAGTATGTAGGTGCTTATTATGGAATAAGTTCACTGAACATGACTCGCACAGCTGAATAACTGATGGAGTTCACTCACGTGTCAGCAGTTGTTCACATAGTGATAGTTGTACAAGTATCCTTAGACTTGAGGTCATCATAGTCATCTTGTGTACACTGAACTATGCTTTGGTTTAGTTCTTAGTCTCCAGGGACAATTATTAGGGCTCTACTGGGTATAGGAATTTGTACACGAAGATAGTGTATGATCAATAAAGGATCTACCCCTTCCACTGAAGGAAGCGAATGTTCAAGGCTGATCCACTTATGCTAGTTCAGGAATCTCTGGCCAGAGTAAATGAGATTAGAAAGGAGTTTCTAATTTGCATAGAACTACGCATAGTAAATGGTAAGCAAGTGATTGAATTAGATAGGCTTGACACGAGATCCATGCCTTGTATTTAATCGGGACATTGTAGGGTAGAAGGAGTTTATTGTACGGTAACTATTCACTGAATAGGTTCTTGGTATTCTAAGCAGTGAATTCATATTATCCGGATAGTCGCGATATGCTGAGAAGTATCCCTCACGATGTAGAATAAATATGATTAATTAATTAATCATATTTAATAAATTAGAGATTTTATTTAAATAATGATAAAATAGTTTTATTATTATTTATTTCTACTACCGACTTAATATTGAACCTACAGGGTCACACCATAAAAAGAGAATAATTTTATGATGGAGGAATTAATTAATAATGGCTAATAATTATTTATTTGTGAAATAAATAATTAATTAGCAAATTTAATAATTGATTAAATGAGATTTAATTGATTATAAATTAATTAAGAAAAGTTCTTAATATTATTAATTAAGGATTTAATTTTTGGAAATTAAATCAAGAGAGAGAATTATTTCTAAAGTGTTTAGAAAAAGGATTAATAATTAAAAGGTGTTTTAATTATTAATGAGAATAATTAATGGGATAATAATAATAATATTTATAGGAAAATTTCAGCTGAAAATTTTGCCTATAAATACACTATTATAGACCCTATTTTTATTCGAACCCAAAAAAACCCCAAAACCCAAAAAGTTTGGAAAACCCAATTCTCTCCACCTCCTTCCTCCTCCTTAACATCGTTTTCTTGGTGGATACCGGTGGAGTGCTTCACACTTGAGGAGCAACTGCTAAGGATCTCTGATCGTTGTCTCCGAATTATTTTAAAGGTTAGATTCGATCCCCCAAATTTTTATTCATGATCTGTATACTTTTATTTGGATTTTATATGTGTGAAAGTATTTTCCCATGCCCCCGCTGCGTTTAAAATCCAACATCATCGTCCATTAACCTCTTTGATTAACCCCTAATTACTTGGCTAATGACCGTTGATCTGTTATACGGTTCGCTTAACTTTCGTTCTCGTTTATCATTTGAGGGATCATACCCGGGATCTTATTACTTGGGTTCCCCTAAACCTTTCTCAATATTTTATATTCCTTTTATGATCCTCTCTTATAATCCTTGAATTAAATCCTTTTAATCATGTTACCTTATACTCAATTCTTTCGGTATCTGGTGGATTTTCGGGAAAAATTAAAGTGTTCGAATTTGGATTCTGACGATCTTTACATACACTTATTTACTTTATTGAATACTAATACGATCTTAGAATTTCCATAACAGTACTCCTATATAGCATGGTATGATAATTTTCCTTAATCAGCATCATCAGCAAAAGTTACTATCCATCCGTGTTTCAAAAATTCCAAAAATTGGGGTTATTACAGTCTCCCCTCCTTAAAAGGATTCCGTCCCGGAATCAGATAGAAAATGAATAGGGATACTCTCTTAGCATTGCACTTTCTAACTCTCGAGTAAATCTTCCCACATTGTGGTTCTACCATCAAACTCTGACTAGTTTGATAACCCTTCTTCTAAGCACTTGTTCCTTTTCAATCTACAACCCTTCTTGGTTGCTCTATATAGGTAGCGTCTGGTTGCATGTCTATGCGCTCACACGCCCCTAATTGCCTGGCATCTGAATTACACTTCCTTAACATTGATACGTGGAACACGTTATGAGCTTTTTGTAGGTTCGGGGGTAAGGGCTAGCTCATATGCTAACTTCCCAATACGTCTTAATATATCCAAGGGTCCAACAATTCGTGGGCTTAGCTTTCCTTTCTTTCCGAACCTCATCCATCCTTTCCAAGGGAATACCTATAACAACACTAGGTCCCCTACTTCCTATTCTTTGTCCTTTCGTGTCAAATCAACATACTTCTTATGTCCATCTTGGGCTACTACCAGCCGTCCTCTGATTAGATCTATTATACCCTTGGTCCTTTGGACTACTGCGGGTCCGAGCATCTTGCGCTCGACAAATTCGTCCTAACATAAGAGAGATCGACATTGTGTTCTCTCAAGGATCTCATAAGGCGATATCTCGATACTGACATACGATCTATTTTCGTAAGAAAATTCAATCCGTGCTAAGTGACCATTCCAAATTCTTTCAAGTCTATTGCACAGACTCTCATCATAGCTTCTAGCATTATAGCTTTTTCTTTTCAATACCCATTCTTTTCCAGTTCGTAGTCGTTACTATCTTCCGTACATAATACTATACTGGTTACACTTTTGCTCGTTAGCATTCTATAACCTTTTAATAACCACGTCAACCTTAGAATCACGAATGTGTTTCCATTCCGAATACCACCATAACTTTACTACTCCTTTTTCAGTTGTTTCTATTTTCCAAAGTTTGATCAATCATATAGAAGTAAAGGAACTTATTACATAAGCCTTCTTAGTGTAATGGTTTTGGTTTTGGTTTTAAATACGACTTGTATATCGTCAATCTTTGTAATCATAAATCTTGAATGTAACTCGAGTTATTCTTGTAAGTTCATTAGATTAGTTTTACTTTCAATCATGTAATGTGATTGAAGACTCAAGAAGGCTATGCAATGAAGGTGATTCAAATAAGAAGACGAGACATACAAGGAGTCTAAACAAAGAAGAAGACGAGGTATACAAGAAGTCTAAACAAAGAAGAAGACTTATGTAATAAGTAGTTGTATTTATTTCCATCACCACATTAGATTGACCTTGATCTTTATCATGAGCTTGATAAAGATCACATAGGATGGGGCCATAACCAAACACATTTACTTTATTGCACTTTACATATTGATGTATGGATGTATGCATAGAATAGTTAATGATGCATGCTTTAATTAGATTAATCATGCATGAATGTATGTATTAGATACGTCATCCATGCCATGCCTAAACAAGATAAAATCTGTAACGACTCAAGATTTTAAAATTTAAAAACGATTATGAGATTCTCGTATTTATGAAACACGGAATGAAATACGAATCTTCTTTGTTTCCCACATGGGGCGATTTTGTCAAACAACGGGTTCATAAAACTTGTAAGCCTGTGGGTTTTAAGAGAGACCGATGTGACTCCTCCACTACCTGGAAATCAAACCATTGACGAGTATTTATTTGAAGTATTTTATTCAAGGAAAAATTGGGAATCTCTTTATGATGGGATCATGATCGTTATAATACTAACAAAACCGTAATGTTTATATTAAGTTATTTAGATGCCTTCCAATATGTCCAACGCGTTAACCCCTAGATCGATAAGGAGTGGGTTCACCAGAGCGAAGTACTCCCATCTATCGTGGGATGACGTGTTGAAGTATATGATACTTTTTAGACCTTTGGTTTTAACTTAACTAAGTTACCATAATAGGATTGTGAACTTAGAGGCATAGAGTTTGGTGAGATTTATTGGATAAATAAGAATAAACGTTGTTCCACTAAAATATCCAAGAGTTATATAGTTGATATAATTGATACATATTGTCCACCTTATTGAATCATGTTTTAGGAGTAAAGCCAAATTTGAACTAAAATGTTATAAAAATTTGGATCTTGGCTCACTAGAAAATATCTAGAAGATACTCTTTCCGAATTAATAATTATGGCTATTAATTTGATAAAATAGTAAGAGATATTTATTTTGAATATATATGAATAATCACTTGAACATAATTTAATAATCATCTGTAAACTAATTTATCTTATGCACTTTAAACATTGTATATATCAAATGGCAATCAATTCAAACAACTTCTCTGTGCGATCAGTCCTTGAGAAGGACAAGCTGAGATGAACAAACTTCCTTAACTGGAAGAGGAACTTGAGGATTGTCCTCAAACAAGAGCACAAGCTCTATGTCATAGATATCCCTCACCCTGCACCTCTCCCTGAAGGAGCATCCTGTGCTCAACATAATGTTTATCAGAAACATATCGATGATGACACAGATGTTCAATGTCTCATGTTAGCGACCATGAGTGCTGAACTTCAGAAATAACATGAGAATATGGATTCTTATGATATGATTGAGCACCTTAAACGTATGTTTGAAGGACAAGCTTGTCAGGAGAGGTTTGATACTTTCAAATCATTGCATGCATGTAAGCAGGGAGAACGTGATCCGGTTGGACCGCATGTCCTAAGGATGATTGGGTATATTGAGTACCTTGCCAAGTTGGGTGCCCCGATTGCTGTGGAGCACCAGATTGACCTAATTTTACAATCTTTAAAATAACAGCCATTCTAAATTTGTGATGAATTACAATATGAATGAGATAGATAAGAACCCCGCCGAACTATTGGCTATGTTGAAAACTGCTGAGACCAACATTCCGAAGGCATCCCCTGCTCCCATGTTGATGGTGAATAAGGGGAAGGCCAAAGGAAAGTGTTAGATATATTTGTGATGTCATGTCTAATATGATTTGTGTTTAGTTTTCAGATCTTACATTACAGGACAAATCAGGACTTAACTGGAAATCAGTACTTATACTGAAGTCAGGACTTAAGATATCAGAACTTAAGTTGTCAGAACTTAAGTTATCAGGAGATATTTATCAGGAGATAATATTAGGACTTAAGGAGACTTTCAGATAAGGAAGGCGGCTGATTGAAAGGAAAGAAGATCAAGACAAACATAAGAAGAGATATGTATGGAGAAGAATTCTATGAAGAATAGAATACTTGGAAGAAAAGATAATTAGTTGATATATATTAGGAAGCAGAATTATAATCGATATCAATTAGAAGATTATCTTGTAACTGTGTAGTATATAAACACAGATATAGGGTTTACACTATATGTGTTATCTTAATCGAGATTATTTTTCATTGTAACCCTAGCAGTTCTCGTGATAATTTGTTCATCACTAAGAGAGAACAGCTCTTTGTAACAGAGTTTATTGTGTTGAATAAGATCTGTGTTCTGTTACTTGAGTTCTTATATTCAATTTGATTGTAGTAAACACTGTATTCAACCCCCTTCTACAGTGTGTGTGACCTAACAAGTGGTATCAGAGCAATCTGTTAACATTTATACAGTAAAGATCCAAAAACAATCATATCTGAAGAAGAAAAAACTCCAACCAAGCTCACCAAAACTGAAGAAACTCCAAAGACTCAAATCCATAATCGATATGAGACTATTAGGGTTCCCATACTGAAACCTTCTGAGTATCCCATATGGAAGGTGAGGATGTCTATGTTTCTGGAAGCTACAGATCCAGAATACCTTGACAGAATTAATGAAGGACCACATAAGCCAACCAAGCTCTCTGTTGTAGTTGCAGATCAGCCAACACAGATTGTACCAAAGGAGAAAAGTGAATATACAGCTGAAGATATCTCATCTATTGTAAAGGATGCAAAGGTAAGACATTTGGTGCACAGTGCCATTGATAATGTCATGTCAAACAGGGTAATTTACTGCAAGACTGCAAAGGAGATATGGGATGCCTTGGAGACAAGATGTCAGGGAACTGATTCAATTAAGAACATGAGGACTATACTCACTCAAGAGTATGAGCACTTTGACTCAAAACCTGATGAGTCATTAACTGGTTTATATGATAGATTTGTCAAACTCTTGAATGATCTATCACTGGTGGATAAGGAATATGATCTTGAAGATACTAATCTCAAATTCCTTTTAGCTCTTCCTGAAAGTTGGGATTTGAAGGCCACAACTATAAGGGACAACTATGCTCTTGATGAAATTACTCTTGATGTAATTTATGGTATGCTCAAGACTCATGAACTTGAGATGGATCAAAGAAGCAAGAGGCATGGGAGAAAGTCAAGGAAAGTTGCTCTTAAGGCTGAGGAGGAATCCCCTAAAGTGGTTGTCTCAAAGAAAGGCAAAGGAAAGGCTCTCATCACAAAGTCTAATACTGAGTCATCATGTTCAAATAGTGATGAGGATTCAGAAACTGAATGTCTATCTGAGATGGACCCTGATGAAGAGATGATGAAGCTGTGTGTTCTTATGGTGAAAGGAATCACAAAGATTGCATACAGGAAATTCGGAAGGGGAAAGAAGTTTTCCAGGAAAGGTGCAAATTCTGATAAGAAAGGTTTCAGAAAATCTGAAGGCAAAGGAGGAAAGTCTGACATAGGAGATTACTCAAATGTCAAATGCTACAACTGTGGTGAGAAAGACCACATATCTCCTGATTGTAAGAAAGGAAAAAGTGACAAAGGCAAGGCTCTTGTCACAAAGAAGAAAAGCTGGACAGACACTTCAGATTCTGAAAGTGAGGTGAACGATGCCTTGATGGCAAATACTGATAGCAGTTCTGAAGCTGCTGAGTTAAAGGTACCTCAAACAACTTATGCTTTTCATACTGATGATATTACAGAGTTGAAAAGATATCTTAAAACCATGTTCATTAGTTATAGAAATCAAACTTTAACATGTGAAAGATTAACTTCTGAAAATCTTGCTTATAAAAAGAGGAATGATTATTTAGAAAAAGAGTTAGTTATGTTCCATCAAACTCTGAAAGATAAAGATGATGCTTTATATGTTAGAGATGAAGTGCTTAAAATGAATGAATCTCTAAAAACTGAGTTAGAAAAGGAAAGAGAGATTATCAGGACTTGGACTAACTCTGGCAGAACAACTCAGAATTTGTTAATTAGTGGAAATTGGAAAGAGGGCTTAGGTTATGGATATGATAAGAATAATAAAGGAACTGTAGAAATTGAGCCTGTAGTTGTTAAACAAAAGCCAAAGGTAAATCCTGTTAAGTTTGTAGCTGTAAAGTCTGATATTGATAAATCAGAAGTTAAAGAGAAATTAACTTCTGACAAACCAAAACAGGATAAGCCAACTGAAGTTAACATAGGCTTAATGACAAAGAAGCAGCTTAAACATAAGCTGAAAGAAGTTAAGAATGTAAACAAGGTAAAGCCACCTAGGAAAAATAGGAATGGAAAGGAAGGTGTGAATAAAAGCAATGATTATAAGCCTGTTCCTAATGCTCCTAGAAAGAAATGTTATAACTGTGGAAATTCTAACCATCTGGCTTCTTTTTGCAGGAAGAATAAAAACATAAACTCCTTACCTTCAAAATCAGGAGTTAAGAGTCAGTTTGTTAGATATAGGCCACAAAATCCTTATTTTCATTGTGGTAGTTTATGTCATTCCATTTATACTTGTAAGGAATATCATAGTTTATACTATGATTATTATCAAATAAAACCTTCTTTAAAGAAAGTTAGCATTATTCCTTATAGTGTAAGTTCTGATGCAAAGTCTGATACTGTAAATTCTGATAAGAAAAATGTTAACATAAACTCTGATGTTAAATCCGATGCAAATGTTAACAAACTTAATAAGGCCAAAGGATCCAAGCAAGTTTGGGTCTTTAAAACTAATCATTAGTGGTCTTTGTGATTACAGGGAAACAGGAAAAACATCCTAGTTCTGGACAGTGGATGTTCAGGACATATGACTGGAAATAAAGCCTTGCTATCAGACTTTGTGGAGAAAGCTGGCCCAGGTGTTTCTTATGGAGATGGCAACATGGGAAAAACTTTGGGATATGGCAATATTAATCTTGGGAATGTCATCATTGAAAAAGTAGCCCTAGTCTCAGGACTTAAACACAATCTGTTGAGTGTTAGTCAAATCTGTGACAGAGGTTATCATGTGGATTTCTTTGAAGAACACTGTGAAGTTGTAAACAAATCTACAAGAAAAGTTTTTATAAAGTGATACGGGCATGGTAACATTTATGAAGCCAAGCTTTCAACAAGTTCTGATGGTTCTGTAATCTGTCTGTTAAGTAGAGCATCAATTGAAGAAAGCTGGGATTGGCACAAGAAACTCTCTCATTTAAATTTCAGCAATATAAATGAACTAGTCAAGAAAGATCTTGTGAGAGGACTGCCAAAATCAGTATTTGCTCCTGATGGACTTTGTGATTCATGTCAAAAGGCAAAACAAAGAAAATCTTCATTCAAGAGCAAGACCGAATCTTCAATTCTTGAGCCTTATCACCTACTACATGTTGGTCTATTTGGTCCAGTGAATGTCATGTCTATTGCAAAGAAGAAATATGCTATGGTCATAGTGGATGAGTTCACTAGATACACATGGGTGTATTTCTTGCACACAAAAAGTGAAACTGCATCTATCTTGATTGATCATGTCAAACAACTGGATAAATTGGTTAAAGACTCTGTGAAGATCATAAGAAGTGATAATGGCACTGAGTTCAAGAATTTGATTATGGAAGAGTTCTGCAAAGACCATGGAATCAAGCATGAATTTTCTGCTCCTGGAACTCCACAACAAAATGGAGTTGTTGAAAGAAAGAATAGAACTCTTATTGAAGTTGCACGAGTTCAAGAATTTGATTATGGAAGAGTTCTGCAAAGACCATGGAATCAAGCAGGAATTTTCTGCTCCTGGAACTCCACAACAAAATGGAGTTGTTGAAAGAAAGAATAGAACTCTTATTGAAGCTACATGAACTATGCTTGATGAAGCAAAGTTACCAACCTACTTTTGGGCTGAAGCTGTGCAGACTGCTTGTTTTACTCAGAATGCAACACTTATCAACAAGCATGGAAAAACACCATATAAGATGGTGAAGAAAAAGAAGCCAAATCTGAAGTACTTTCATGTATTTGGATGCAAGTGTTTTGTTCTTAAGACTCATCCTGAACAGCTATCCAAATTTGATCTACAAGCTGATGAAGAAATTTTTGTTGGATATCCACTTTCCACAAAAGCCTTTAGAGTCTACAATTTAAGAACAAGGGTTGTCATGGAATCTATCAATGTCTCTTTTGATGATAAGAAGATTACTGGACTTGAAGATTTCAATGATCATGATCACTGAGATTTGAGAATGAAGTTTTAAATTCTGATTCTCTAAATCCTCACAGTTTAAATTATGACAGTCTAAATCCTGACAGTTTAAATCCTGATACTGCAAACTCTGATGTTATTGAAACTGTGGTGACTATGCCAAAGGAAAATGCACCTGTGCAGGGGGAGCATATTGAAGATATAAACACATCTCAAGAAGCATCAGAACCTAGAACATGCTCTTCAAGTTCTGATTCATCAAGTTCTGATGGGCCAAGTTCTGTTAATTCTGGAAACTCAAATTCTGATTCATCAAGTTCTGATGGGCCAAATTCTGATAATTCTGGAAACTCAAATTCTGAAGGATCCAATTCAGAGAGCATAATTTCAGGGGGAGCATCAGAAAATGTTGATGGAGACAACATGGATCATGGGGGAGCATCCAGCTCTAGAGATAACCTTCCATCTGCAAGGAAGTGGATTAAAGCACATACACCTGACTTGATTATTGGAGATCCTGAAGCAGGTATTAGAACTAGAACAACAACATCAAATGAATGTCTCTGTCATTCTTTTCTTTCTCAGATTGAACCAAAGAAAATGGAAGAAGCTCTTCAAGATGCTGATTGGGTGCAAGCAATGCAGGAAGAGTTAAATGAATTTGAAAGAAATAAAGCCTGGACCCTAGTGCCAAGACCAAAGAACAGATTTGTTGTTGGTACAAAATGGGTGTTCAAAAACAAAACTGATAGTGATGGCATAATTACAAGGAATAAAGCAAGGCTGGTTGCAAAAGGATACTCTCAACATGAGGGAATTGATTATGATGAAACATTTGCCCCAGTTGCTAGATTGGAAGCCATAAGGATATTTTTGGCTTATGCTGCTCAAAAAAAGTTTACAGTCTTTCAAATGGATGTAAAAAGTGCTTTTCTTAATGGAGAATTAGAAGAAGAAGTATATGTTGAACAACCTCCAGGTTTTGTAGATTCAAAATTTCCTCATCATGTCTACAGACTTGATAAAGCACTTTACGGCCTTAAGCAAGCTCCAAGAGCATGGTATGAGACATTAGCTCAGTTTCTTCTGGAAAGTGGATTTAACAGAGGGACTATTGACAAAACATTGTTTTATCTCAACCATGGAAAGGACTTACTTTTGGTGCAGATATATGTTGATGATATCATTTTTGGTTCTACAAATGACATACTTTGTAAAAGATTTGCCAAGCTAATGCAGTCAAGATATCAAATGAGTATGATGGGAGAACTTAGTTATTTTCTGGGCTTTCAAGTCAAAGAAGGAACTTTGATTTGTCAATCTAAGTACACCAGAAATTTGTTGAAGAAATTTGGAATGCAAGACTGTTCAAGTGCATCCACTCCTATGGCCACTACAACAAAATTGAATAAGGATACTGGTACATCAGTAGATATTACTGATTACAGAGGTATGATTGGCTCACTACTCTATCTAACTGCAAGTAGACCTAATATCATGTATGCTACCTGTCTTTGTGCAAGATTTCAAGCAGATCCAAGAGAACCTCACTTAATAGCTGTAAAAAGAATTTTCAAGTACCTTAAGGGTACAGCTGATCTAGGATTGTGGTATCCTAGGGAATCAGACTTTAAGCTAATAGGCTACTCAGATGGAGATTTTGCAGGATGTAAAATTGACAGGAAAAGCACAAGTGGAAGCTGCCAATTTCTTGGAGGCAGATTGGTTTCTTGGTTTAGCATAAAATATAAGTCAATTTCCACATCAACTGCAGAAGCAGAATACATTGTCGCAGGAAGCTGTTGTGCACAGATTCTTTGGATGAAGAATCAATTACTGGATTATGGGTTAACATATTCCAAAATCCCTATTTTCTGTGATAATCAAAGTGCTATTGCTATGACAGGTAATCCAGTTCAACACTCAATGACAAAGCACATCAGCATAAGGTACCACTTCATAAGGGAACATGTGGATGAAGGTACAGTGGAATTGCATTTTGTTCCAACAGATCAACAACTAGGAGATATCTTCACAAAACCACTGTGTGAAGCTACTTTTACAAGATTGGTAAATGAACTTGGAATGGTTTCAGATTCTTTCTCTAAGTCTGCTTAGTTTATGTTCTGATACATAAGACTTTATGATCAGTATTTACATATATTACTATCTAAGTGCTTAATTTGAAATCTTCTAAGTGCTGATTATTGTCTGATGTGAATTTCTAAACTCTGATAGTGATATGAATGTTTCTGTGACTATTCAATCCAATGAGGATAACTGTGCTAAATGCTGACCTAATATACTAATAATCCCATATTTATAGTAATTGTTTATGTGGAAATCTTTTAACACAAGCAAATTTTGATATTGAGCTTGGTTAAAGTTTACTTTGTGTATCTTATTACTGTTGGATTTTAAACGCAGCGGGGTCATGGTAAAACACTTTTACACATACAAAATCCAAATAAAAGCATATAAATCGTGAATAAAAATTCGAGGGATCGAATCTAACCTTTTAAAATAATTCGGAGACAACGATCAGAGATCCTTAGCAGTTGCTCCTCAAGTGTGAAATACTCCACCGGTATCCACCAAGAAAACGATGTTAAGGAGGAGGAAGGAGGTGGAGAGAATTGGGTTTTCCAAATTTTTTGGGTTTTCGGGTTCGATGTGGGTTGGAATAAAATAGGGTCTATAATAGTGTATTTATAGGCAAAATTTTCAGCTGAAATTTTCCCATAAATATTATTATTATTATCCCATTTATTATTCTCATTAATAATTAAAACACCTTTTAATTATTAATCCTTTTTCTAAACACTTTAGAAATAATTCTCTCTCTTGATTTAATTTCCAAAAATTAAATCCTTTAATTAATAATATTAAGAACTTTTCTTAATTAATTTATAATCAATTAAATCTCATTTAATCAATTATTAAATTTTCCAATTAATTATTTATTTCACAAATAAATAATTATTTAGCCATTATTAATTAATTCCTCCACCATTAAATCATTCTCTTTTTATGGTGTGACCCTGTAGGTTCAATATTAAGCCGGTAGTAGAAATAAATAATAATAAAACTATTTTATCATTATTTATATAAATTCTCTAATTTATTAAATATGATTAATTAATTAATCATATTTATTCTACATCGTGAGGGATACTTCTCAGCATATCACGACTATCCGGATAATATGAATTCACTGCTTAGAATACCAAGAACCTATTCAGTGAATAGTTACCGTACAATAAACTCCTTTTACCCTACAATATCCCGATTAAATACAAGGCATGGATCTCGTGTCAAGCCTATCTAATTCAATCACTTGCTTACCATTTACTATGCGTAGTTCTATACAAATTAGAAACTCCTTTCTAATTTCATTCACTCTGGCCAGAGATTCCTGAACTAGCATAAGTGGATCAGCCTTGAACATTCGCTTTCTTCACTGGAAGGGGTAGATCCTTTATTGATCATACACTATCTTCGTGTACAAATTCCTATACCCAGAAGAGCCCTAATAATTGTCCCTGGAGACTAAGAACTAAACCAAAGTATAGTTCAGTGTACACAAGATGACTATGATGACCTCAAGTCTAAGGATACTTGTACAACTATCACTATGTGAACAACTGCTGACACGTGAGTGAACTCCATCAGTTGTTCAGCTGTGCGAGTCATATTCAGTGAACTTATTCTATAATAAGCACCTACATACTAGCTATAGTGTCACCACACAAATGTCTATGAGAACAGACATCTTTCATAATGAAGCAAGCATAGTATGTACCGATCTTTGTGGATTATTAATTACCAGTTAGTAATCTTATGACCAGGAACTATTTAAGTTTAGAGTTATCATCTTTTTAGGTCTCACTATTATGATCTCATCATAATCCATAAAAAGCTTTACTCTAAACTATGGTATATCTTATTTAAACACTTAAATAGATAGAGCCCGTAATAAAAACAAAACAAGTCTTTTATTAATATCAATGAAATCAAAACAGATTACATAAAAGTTATTCCTAAATCCTCATACATGATTGGACTTAGGACATATTCCTTTCAATCTCCCACTTGTACTAAAGCCAATCACTCTGGTATCTAATACCCATCTTGTCTTTATGACGATCAAAGTGACTTTCAGAAAGTAGCTTTATGAGTGGGTCTGCTATGTTGTTATGTGTGTCAACTCTAATTCAATACAATACAAGAAATGTTACCGCGCTCCCACTAACCCTTTTGTAAACGCATGGTTCATCTACGATTTTGATAAAACCAAACTCTTTGATTGTCTCATCAAAACGAATGTTTCATCTTTCGAGAAGCTTGCTTTAAACCACATATGGTTCGCAGCAGCTTACACACTAGGTTTTCATTTCTCTTGGAAAGAAAACCATCTGGCTAATTGCCAGATCTCATAGTCATAGTAAGCAGCAATCGCAAGCAAAATCCGAACTGATTTTAACAGGGCTACAGGTAAAAGGTTTCATCAAAGTCAATCCATTGCCTTTGTTTGAATTCTTTTGCCACAAGCATGGCCTTATAGGTCTCCACCTGGCCATCTGCTATAATTTATCTTTTGTATCCCGTATACATAGATTTCTTTCCGGATTTCATGGCACTATGCCATTTCTCTAAGTCAACACTACTCATAGCCTCATTATAGGTCACAGGGTCGTCATCATCAATGATCGACAACTCATTGTCATTCTCAATGACAAGGCCAAAATACCTCTCAGGTTGGCGAGACACTCTCCCTGATCTATGAATGGGTTGTTCCACAAAAGGTTGTTCAGTCAGAACAGGTGTTTCCATTTGATCCATAGTAGTTTGTGCTTCTTGAACTTCATCAAGTTCAATTTTGCTCCCACTGTTTCCTTCAAGGATAAACTCCTTTTCCAAGAAGGTAGCATGTCTGGATACAAACACCCGATGATCGGTGTAAAAGTAATACCCTAAAGTCTCTTTAGGATATCCCACAAAACTACATTTTACGGATCGATATTCCAGCTTATTTGGGTCAACTTACTTGACATAAGTTGGACATCCCCAAATCTTAACATGTTTAAGACTCGGTTTCCTTTCTTTCCATATCTCATACGGAGTTTGAGGAACAAATTTGGAAAGCACCTTATTCAGTAAATATGCTGAGGTTTCCAATGCATAACCCCATAGAAATACTGGAAGATTTGCATAGCTCATCATGGACCGAACTATGTCTAACAAAGTTCGATTTCTCCTTTCAGATACCAATGTGGAGGCGTCACTAGGAGACTATACCATTTACTTTGAGATAATCTAGAAACACTCCATTAAAGTATTCACCACCTCGATCTGATCGAAGAGTTATAATACTATGTTTGGTTGTTTCTCCACTTCATACTTATATTCTTTGAACTTTTCAAAGGCCTCAGACTTGTGTTTCATCAAACACATATCCGAATCCAGATCTATCATCTATGAAAGTAATGAAGTATGAAAATCCACCCATGGCTTGCGTAGACATTGGTCCATATACATCTGTGTGTACCATTCCTAGCAAATCTGCAGCCCTCTCTGCATGTCCACTACATGGAGACTGCAGTGCCACTATAAAGTGAGATTTTCATCATCCATTTTCTTTTATTAGTTTGTTCAATCTGAAGTAAATTATGTCACATTTATACAGACCATTATTTAAAGTACCACATTCATAAAGAATATTATCTCTAAGAATAGAACATTCATTATTCTCAATAATAAATGAAAATCCAGCCAAGTCTAACATGGGAATAATATTCCTCACAATCGAGGGAACAAAATAACAATTATTTCAAACAATAGTCTTGCCCGTAGGCATATGTAAATGAAATGATTCTACATTTTCAGCAGCAACTCTTGCTCCATTTCCATCAGTAGAATCACCTCCTCTTCCTCAAGAGTCCTACTTCTCCTTGGTCCCTGCAACAAATTGCAGATATGAGAACCACAGGCGGTATCTAATACCCAAGTAGAAATGACATATTCACTTCTATCATGAACATACCTGTATCAGAAGCGGTAGTCTCACTACCCTTCTTCTTCAATTCTACAAGGTAAACCTTGCAGTTCCTCTTCCAGTGCCCCACCTTATTACAGTGAAAGCAAACAACTTTGCTCTTGGGGTCTTCAGCTTTTGGTGGAACCGGTGTTTTCTCACCTACTTTCTTCTTCTTGGAAGAGTTCCTCTTCCTTTTCTTAGGATTGGAACCTTCACCAATTAGAAGAACAGAACTCTTCTTAGGGGGGAAATTCGATTCCGCAGTCTTCAACATGTTGTGGAGTTTAGGCAGGCTGACATCGAACTTATTCATGTGAAAGTTCACAACAAACTGCGAGAACGAACTCGGAAGTGATTGCAAGACCAAGTCTTGGCTCAGCTCCCCATCCATGGAAAAACCAAGTTGTCCAAGACGTTCAATCAAATTTATCATCTTAAGTACATGGTCATTCACAGATGATCCCTCAGACATCCTACAACCGAACAGCTCCTTCGATATCTCATATCGAGCTGTCCTCCCCGCCACATCATACAACTCTTGTAGATGCATGAGGATAGTGTGAGCATCCATATGCTCATGTTGCTTCTGTAGCTCAATGTTCATGGAAGCTAGCATGATGCATTGAGAAACATTTGCATCATCTATCCACTTACGATATACAACATGTTCATCATTATGCGCATCGCTAGCAGGTTCAGTAGGCTTAGGTGAGTCAATCACGTATTCCAGCTTCTCAATCCTGAGAACAATTCTCAAGTTTCGAAGCCAGTCAGCATAATTAGGACCAGTCAATTTGTAAGCATCTAGTATGCTCCTGAGTGATAGTGCAGAAGACATAATGTATATTGTAAATCTGTAAATGATAAACACATAACAACACTTTGCAAATATTCGATTTCATTTTAAAACACTATATGAATCGGGTCTTTATTCATAAGTGGCTCCCACTAGTTTTCCTAATTTATTCAACCCCCTACGTGAAAAATTAAGCATTCATAATGCTAGTGGGAATAGGGATCCTACATTCTATTACACGACCCCGGCTGTAGCACAAACCGCCATGTAATGTTCAATAGGCAGACAACTCTTATCAATTACATCTCATGTTATTCCCTAATCAAACTTTAGCCTCTTAAATAATTGAGTCTCGGCTGTCGCACGACAAACTCAATATTCTAAGTCAAGTCTAACCCAACATTTCGTACAGTTGAATCAGTCCCCAAAGGCCCACGGCTGTAGCACGTACCGACCTTTAGATTCTTATTCAATGTACACATCTCTATGTAATAGACAAGTATTTCTTATTTCGAAATCAAAGCCCTCGGCTGTAGCACGAACCGACAATGATTCAAAAATAAGAACTACTTTTCTATCATGTTGGAAGGCTATGACCGACACAAGCCCGTTGTGTCATTGGCCAATTACTACTTGATATTATTTAATTTTAGAGGGATTATATTACGTTACAATCATAATCATATTATAAAGAAATTCTTCCTTTTAAATTAAATATTTCAAATCAATAATCAATAATCAGATGATTCCCAGATCGGGTGGAGCATTGTCAAGAGGCGTCACTTAATAACCCTTTCTTACATATAGAAATCTGTTGTTGACAGAATCATCCTTTCTCTCATATAAAAAATTCATATTCAATTACGTGTTTCACAAACACAAGAATCTCATGATTGTATTCATAATATTGTTATTAAGGTTATGAAACAATTTCACTATACTAGGTTGTCTAACAAACGCCTTATGTTCATTTAAGTTCACCTAAATCTATCATCGCATGATAAACTAAGCATATATCACATATATCAACATGAATAAACATCAAGGTAGGCATGTTATATCATCTAGCACATTAGTCTAAGCATTATACATCTCTATGTATCACATGAAGCATTTAAAAGCAGTTAAAACAGTTAAAAACAGCTTTAAAACACTTTCGGAAATATAAACAGTTCAAAACTTTTAAATAAACTAAAATTTATCACTCCATTAGATCCGTCTCGGAAAAACGAATCCAACGGTATATTGCACGCCTAAAACGGAGTTACGAAACTCCCAGAAAATCAATTTTAAAATCAACAGACGGGCTGTAACGCATTACAGGAACGCGTTACAAGCCCTGTAACGCATTCCGGTGATGGGTTACACCCCTTTTAGGCCATTAAAGGGTGTAACGCATTCCGTGAATGCGCCACAGGTGTGTAACGCATTCCCGGAATGCGTTACACCCCTTTTTTTTTTCAGCAGTCGCCTGTTGCTTCTCGAACTCCGTGCGTGTCAGACTTCTCTGTCTTCTTCGATTGTTTTTCTCCGTGCAGCACAGAAACAATAGCAGACAAAGTACAGATGCAGATATATATACATGCTTTCAATTTATATATATATGATTTATTTAATTACGAATTTAATTGTAAGAACTTCAAAAATTCATAATAAAAAATCTATACATCCTAAAATTATGAAAAAATACCCAGACGATCTACAACACTTGTAGAACCCAGATCAACACTCAAAATTATTCTGAGAAACAATTTCTCATCAGACAAAATTAATCCATAATATAGCTTGTAAAAATCATAATTAATTCATACAAGCACATAAAATTCTGAAATTTTTACCACAGATCTATATGCATACAACCTATGCTCTGATACCACTGTTGGATTTTAAACGCAGCGGGGTCATGGTAAAACACTTTTACACATACAAAATCCAAATAAAAGCATATAAATCGTGAATAAAAATTCGAGGGATCGAATCTAACCTTTTAAAATAATTCGGAGACAACGATCAGAGATCCTTAGCAGTTGCTCCTCAAGTGTGAAGCACTCCACCGGTATCCACCAAGAAAACGATGTTAAGGAGGAGGAAGGAGGTGGAGAGAATTGGGTTTTCCAAATTTTTTGGGTTTTCGGGTTCGATGTGGGTTGGAATAAAATAGGGTCTATAATAGTGTATTTATAGGCAAAATTTTCAGCTGAAATTTTCCCATAAATATTATTATTATTATTATCCCATTTATTATTCTCATTAATAATTAAAACACCTTTTAATTATTAATCCTTTATCTAAACACTTTAGAAATAATTCTCTCTCTTGATTTAATTTCCAAAAATTAAATCCTTTAATTAATAATATTAAGAACTTTTCTTAATTAATTTATAATCAATTAAATCTCATTTAATCAATTATTAAATTTGCCAATTAATTATTTATTTCACAAATAAATAATTATTTAGCCATTATTAATTAATTCCTCCACCATTAAATCATTCTCTTTTTATGGTGTGACCCTGTAGGTTCAATATTAAGCCGGTAGTAGAAATAAATAATAATAAAACTATTTTATCATTATTTATATAAATTCTCTAATTTATTAAATATGATTAATTAATTAATCACATTTATTCTACATCGTGAGGGATACTTCTCAGCATATCGCGACTATCCGGAGAATATGAATTCACTGCTTAGAATACCAAGAACCTATTCAGTGAATAGTTACCGTACAATAAACTCCTTCTACCCTACAATATCTCGATTAAATACAAGGCATGGATCTCGTGTCAAGCCTATCTAATTCAATCACTTGCTTACCATTTACTATGCGTAGTTCTATGCAAATTAGAAACTCCTTTCTAATTTCATTCACTCTGGCCATAGATTCCTGAACTAGCATAAGTGGATCAGCCTTGAATATTCGCTTCCTTCACTGGAAGGGGTAGATCCTTTATTGATCATACACTATCTTCGTGTACAAATTCCTATACCCAGAAGAGCCCTAATAATTGTCCCTGGAGACTAAAAACTAAACCAAAGCATAGTTCAGTGTACACAAGATGACTATGATGACCTCAAGTCTAAGGATACTTGTACAACTATCACTATGTGAACAACTGCTGACACGTGAGTGAACTCCATCAGTTGTTCAGCTGTGCGAGTCATGTTCAGTGAACTTATTCTATAATAAGCACCTACATACTAGCTATAGTGTCACCACACAAATGTCTATGAGAACAGACATCCTTCATAATGAAGCAAGCATAGTATGTACCGATCTTTGCGGATTATTAATTACCAGTTAGTAATCCTATGACCGGGAACTATTTAAGTTTAGAGTTATCATCTTTTTAGGTCTCACTATTATGATCTCATCATAATCCATAAAAAGCTTTACTCTAAACTATGGTATATCTTATTTAAACACTTAAATAGATAGAGCCCGTAATAAGAACAAAATAAGTCTTTTATTAATATCAATGAAATCAAAACAGATTACATAAAAGTTATTCCTAAATCCTCATACATGATTGGACTTAGGACATATTCCTTTCAATTACTAAGTCAAAAACTAGAATAGTGCTTCTTATCTGTTAAGTTCTGATGTTAGTAAATCTAATGGATGTACTAAGTGCTGATAAACCTCACTTATCAAAAGAAAAAGAAAGAAAAGAAATAAAAATCAGGTACTCCTTTGAGATCTAGAGTAAAATTGTGGAAGGGAAGACCCAAGTGCATTGCTGGTATTAAGTAATATGCATTAGAAAAGCAAAATAAAATTTTCTTGGTGACTTTTCACATTCTCTGATTACTGGAGAAATACTCTGATAACAACATAAATTCTGATAAGCAGTCGTGACTCACTTACACTGAGAAGCCACTGTAAAAAGAAATTTCAAAAGATGCATAAAATGAGAACAAAACAGTTGAGGTGGACTCATGCATGAACTCATTCTATAGTAGACTTCAGAATAATAATAGATTTTGAGCAAAGTTCTTAGTTATGCCTTATTTCTAAGATGTACTGAAGTGAATCAGACTTTACTCTTTGTCTGATATTTAGCTTATTGCACTCACTTACACTCCATATGAATGATGAAAATTACTGTGGTGATAAATGTTATTTCAGATGAACAATTTAAGTGTCAGTTGCATAAATTCTGAGGACAAGTTCTGATGATTAAGTTCTGATGAAACCATATCAGTATTTATGTGAAGAATTACAGAAATAAACATTCACTTTTCGAGTAAAGGAGCCATATTCTGATGACTTTTAAATTCTGATAATAATCAAGTTCTGATGCTGGCGTGGCAGTATTTATTTACTTGGTTTATTTTTAAGTCAACACTTGAACGGTTATATTTTTCAGAATATTGGATTATGTGAGATAAAGCAGTAATAATCATTTGTTTAGTGGGAACAGTTTTTTTTAAAAAAAACTGAACGTGTAATGTAATCATTACTTATTTACCGTGCCCATTAACTTTTGCCTTAACTGCTGCATGGCTGACAGGTGTAAAGGTCTGTTCCACTTCTCAATAACTGCTGTCACGTGGGTTGTCTAAGCAAAAGAGATCAAAGATTTTCAAATCTTTTATTCATATATCTATTCTATTCACTCTCTCTCTTTTTCTTATTTTCTCACATTTTTTGACGGCTTTCTATACAGACTTTTCATCTAACACCTTTCAGGCAAACTAATTTCTCACTTATTTTTGATGGTGCCCAAGGATTTAATTGTTGATGGAGCCAAGTTTGTACCAAATAACTATGCTACAATCCTGAACAAGGATGAAGCTCCATCAGATCTGCACTTTGTGCAAGATTTATTAGCCAATAGTGAGATTGCGTATGCTTTGACCCAACCTCAAACTATTTCAAGCAAACAAGTGCTGACATTTTGGCGAACTGGGTTTTTTGATATTGGTGGTGCTACTGATACTCCAAGCATTGTTTTCACATCAGGAGATGTCGAGCATGTTGTTACTCCTGGAGCAGTTCATAAAGCTCTCCACTTACCCGAAGGTTGTACATTCTCAACAGTGGAGGATCATGTTTTACAACAGCTAATGGCCATTCTGGGCTATGAGAAAAGTTTGGGAAAGTTGGGTCAACTGAAAAGATCAAATATCAGAAAGGAATGGAGCTTTTTCTTTGATTGTATCATAAAGGCATTCGCCAATTAATGCTCCAACTTTGATGTTATTCCCATCATGAGTCAGCAAATCGGGTATGCCCTTATTCATCAAACTCATTTTGATTTTGCAAGTGCTGTGCTAGGTTTCATAGGGGATAGGATGACAGAGGATAGGAATGTAGTATACTTTACTAGATTCTATCAGCTTATATATACTTTTTGTTGTGCTGATGAACCCCAACTAGACAGTGATTTAATTCCACCATTTAAGCTTGCAAAAAGGGCTTTTAATGATTTGTTAAATGCTGACAATAAGAAACAAGTGCTGAGACCCTTACAGATTCCTCAGTCAATAAAATAGATCTTGGTAAATGTTGATCCACAAGCATATACATCTGTCTATCCTGATGTCCAACCCACCAACTCATCAAAACCAACCCAATCTTCATCCGCACCTATCACAACTACACAAACACCTCAAACTTCTCAACCTCAACCAACTCAACCCTCCATCAGGACATATTACAAACTAACACAGTCATCTCAACCTCAACCTTCACCACATCCAGTGAAGCCTTCATCTTCAAAACCCAAGAGGACTAAGATAGTACCTCAGTCTCAGCAAAAGAGAAGGAGAATTATTCTGAGAGATGAGTCAGACAATGAGACACAGGTTCAATCATCAGAACCTGATGTTGTAGAAGCTGAGAAGATCTCTTCTCAGAAAGATACTGAAACTGGGAGTTCCAGGCCCCTCAAAAGGCTTAGAGATCTAAATTATGATGATGAAGCTCCCAAAGTCTCACCTTCAGCAAAGAGACTTAAAAAGCAAAGAGCCGGGAGGGCTGTAAGTGAATCATCACACTCTGAAGAAGTTCCGGAAGAAGCAGCTACGGAAGGGGGTCAGGAATCTCTGATCCCAACAGAACCTATAGTAATTGAATTACTTCCCACGGCTGAATCATATTTTACTCAAGCTCAAAAGTCTCCTATTCAAGAACAAGAGGATATTTCAGAGCAAGTGCCTACACCTCTTGTGTCTCCTATAATTGATCCAGTACATGCTGAAGACCCAGGTACAAGTGCTGAAATAGACATATATAACTTGGTTGTGCCTGGGGTTCTGTACTTGGAAGCTCCACCAACTCAACTCACTCCACCAACAACACCAATTTTGGATGCTGATTTTAATGCAGACATTCCAACAACACTAGTTCTGAATCTAGATGATGAAGATCAGATTGAAGGTGGGCATCAAAATTTGGATGTTGATCAGAACTTAGTTGCAGATCAGAATTTAGAGGATGCAGTTGAAGCCTCTATAGCCTCACATACTGTTATTTTATCAGAGGATGCTGATACTGCAGGCTCTGTAAGTTCTGATGCTGACAATGCTGAATCTACTGGTGAAGCTGCTACTAATCTAGATGCTGATGCAGCTGGTCCTTCAGGACATGCACCTCAACAAATTGTTAATAAAGCTGATTTGATCAAGAAGTTTGTTAGAGAGGATGTACCAGTACCTTGGAGTGAAACTCCTAGAGGAAAGGAGTGGACTAAGGAATGGAACACAGTTAGTTTTGTTCCTACTGAAAAAATTCTTGCTGAGCACCTGGCTAAGGCTGATGAAATGCTGATAAATGATGATTTCAGGGCACAGCTGAGAGTTACTGCAATGAGTACTAGACACCTTCAAGGTCAACACTCAATAACTCATGACAAGGTGAACAAAATTCAAGAATCACCGATCCAGCAAGATATTAATATCAAATTGGAAAAGAACATATTTTTTAAGCCAGCCTTTGACCGAATTGGGTATATTGAAAAGACTCAGGAGAAGCAACAAGATTAGATTTCTGAAATTCTAAAGAATCAAGCTTCTCAGCAAACTTAACTCAATGAGATCCAATCCTCAGTGGAATTGCTTGTCTCTCTTCTTCTACCCGCTGATGCCAAAAAGGGGGAGAAAGTGATTAAGTCCAAATGTAAATCTAGTCAAGTACTGAAGGGTAAGGATGATGGAAATGATGATTAGGGAAACTCTGGAACGGGTAGAGGTCATGGTCAAGGCAAAGGTTTTTCATCAAGCAAAGCTGGAACTACAAGTCAAAGAACAAGATCTGATATTGGGAGAAGAATAAGTTCTGATACTGGTAAAAGGATAAGTTCTAGTGAACATCTGGAACTTGATGAAGAGATTTCCAAAAGGCTATTCCTAAAAGACAATCCAGGCATGGATATTGAAAGTCTGAAGGAAGAAGAAGCCAGACTTAAAGCAGAAAATGTCAAGTCAAAGTCTAAAGCTCAAGTCATGGAAAAGAAGCCACCTAAGACTAAGGGCATTGTGATAAAAGAAAAGACAAATTCTGAGGTAAATAAAGCCAAATCACAAGTGGAGGTAGATCCTAGATCCAAGGGCAAAGCAAAAATTGATGAACCTGTAAAGGTATATATGCCAATCATGGATCTGGAGACAAAATTTGATGAAGATCCTAGTCTGATTTTGAAGAAAAAAGGATATTCAAACAACCTCTGGCAGAGCTCATGTTGTTCAAGATCAGGACTTAGTAAATTATGATATTACAGTGAAGCAAGCAACCTCTGACATAGCTCAAGTTGGCTTGATATCAGAAGATAAAGAAAAGGAAACCTCTGACATTGCTCATGTTAAACCTTCAAAGATACTACTACCAGGATTCACCAAAGTTCAACAGACTCAACCTTTGAAGACTACATCAAGTGGTTTTAAAGCAAGAGTTGTTTAAGGAAAGGAAGCACGAGACAAATCAGGATTGGGTAGTTCTAAAGAGAAGAGAATAAACAATACTACCAATGATCCAACTTCCTTAAGTGAACCAGGAGTAGGAGCAACTCCCGAGAGATTGAATCAACTTGAATCTGTACAAATGGTTTACCACTCTGTTTTGAAAGAAGATATCATGTTATACTTTATGACAGATGGGAGGGTATTCCAGATCAGGGAGAATGCTATTCCATTGAAGTATTTTGAAGAACTGGAACATGTTCTATTTTTACTTCAAGTGAAAAACAGATCAACAGATGGTGCTGCAGGTTATTTAAAATCAAATATTCAAGGACAGAAGAGGCTTTACTCTGTAAAGTCTGACAGCCCATATTGTCCTAAGTACAGATCTCACAGTGGAGATATTGTTGAAATGAAGCCTTATACTGCTAAAATCATCACTACATTTTCTGATATTAAGGGACTTGAATTCAATCTAGAGTCTGATAAAGCCTATATCATCAGACTAGATCAGGATATAAGAAAAGCTAAATAAATGATCTCAGGGCTAGTATCTTTCAAACTGGTGAAGATACAGTTGAACTGAAAAATGCTAAAAGGAGGATGATCAATGAACTTGAATATGCTGAGAGATGTCTGTTGAAGAACTATCTCAGAACAACTCCTGCTATCAAAGAGATCAGAAATTGAAGCCAAGTCAAAGATCTACAACTGCTTAAATTCTGAAGGATATACAGACTGAAGTTGATATCAGACTTTGAGGATGGTAAAGCTATATGGACTGTTAGTTGTAGTTATCTAGTCAAATTCTCATGTATTTGTACTAAATATTTTTGACATCATCAAATATCTGCTAAACTTGTATATTATGCTAATTAACAAGTTGGGGGAGATTGTTAGATATATTTGTGATGTCATGTCTAATATGATTTGTGTTTAGTTTTCAGATCTTAATTAACAGGACAAATCAGGACTTAACTGGAAATCAGTACTTATACTGAAGTTAGGACTTAATATATCAGAACTTAAGTTGTCAGAACTTAAGTTATCAGGAGATAATATCAGGACTTAAGGAGACTTTCGCATAAGGAAGGCGGCTGATTGAAAGGAAAGAAGATCAAGACAAATATAAGAAGCGATATGCATGGAGGAGAATTCTATGAAGAATAGAATACTTGGAAGAAAAGATAACTAGTTGATATATATTAGGAAGCAGAATTATAATCGATATCAATTAGAAGATTATCTTGTAACTGTGTAGTATATAAATACAGACATAGGGTTTACACTATATGTGTTATCTTAATCGAGATTATTATTCATTGTAACCCTATCAGTTCTCGTGATAATTTGTTCATCACTGAGAGAACAGTTCTTTGTAACAGAGTTTATTGTGTTGAATAAAATTTGTGTTCTGTTACTTGAGTTCTTATATTCGATTTGATTGTAGTAAACACTGTATTCAACCTCCTTCTACAGTGTGTGTGACCTAACAGAAAGGGTAAATGGAAAGGCAAGAGGAAGATGGAATCTAAATCGAATGCCAATCCGAAACCTGATCCGACCAAGGTTTGAAGTCTAAAGGTGGTGTTCCAAAGGTTGGTGATTGTCACTATTGCAAGAAACCAGGTCATTGGAAGAGGAACTGTCATGCTTATTTGGAGGATCTGAAGAAGAAGGTTGTTGTTGCTGCTTCTGATTCAGGTATTTATGTTATAGAATTCAATTTGTCTACTTCTACATCTTGGGTATTAGATACTGGATATGGTTCTCACATTTGTATAAATGTGCAGGAACTGCAGGGAAGTAGGCCATTGGCGAAGGGAGAAGTCGACCTACGAGTTGGCAATGGAGCAAAGATTGTTGTTTTAGCGGTAGGGACTTATCGTTTATCACTGCCCACTAGGCTTGTTTTAGAACTAGATAACTATTTTTACGAGCCTGCGATTTGCAGAAACATTATTTCTGTGGCGCCCTCCAAACCCGGGTCAGAAGTTTGGGGTCCACACACACACCTTAATTATAACCTGCTTATAACAATAATAAAGATAATAATAATAATAATATGCAGTGACCCTACTTACCAACTACCACAGACCGCAACAGGTTAAAGTATGCACACAAGCCAAACACACACACTTATATTACAAACGCCCAAATCCCATATATTCAAACTTACAACTGAATATTAAACATTATTACAAACTTCATAAACTCAAACTATTCCAAAAGTTGTCAGCTAGCTTAACTCGATCAACCTGGACCCCTAGCTCGCGCACTGGATTGGGGATCCTCGCTACCAATAGGTTCCTTTTTAACTGAAAAAGAACATAAACAACATCGCACAAATGAGCTAACTAGCTCAGCAAGTCACTTTGACAAAACTGAGAATAATGATCATCAAGTGAAAAGAGTTAAGGTAACAAGTGAACAATGAATAATGATTTAGAATTGGATATTATATTTTTATTTTAAAAACCAAGGTTAGGATGGTGATCAGTCACGCACTAACCCCGAGCAAGGCACACATCTCTGCTCTAATTACTGGATCCAAGGCACACATTGGCCTAACTTGACCACCAATCTGGTCTGACCACGAATCTGGTCCACAATTTTATAAAATAATCTAATTCTAACATAATAACATAATAAATAATGTAAAGAAGTAGACAAAATCATAAGCAACATTGGATGTCCAATAATGAGATGGTTTCAATTTTCACAAATGAAATATGGCTATCAAAAGAATCAAGGTTTTAAGGTTATAAGAATTTGATCTTTCAAAGTATAAGGTACAATGGTTTGAATATGTAAGTAATCAGATTCAGTATTTGGTATTTAGTTTGTATGTATTTGTGGAGTAGTATCATGTATATGTGGTTCATATTGGGGTATTCAACAATCAACGGTTCAGAAATAATAAGGTTTACAACTCAAAGGTCAATAGCTGGAATCAAGGTTTAGCGCTCAGTGCTTAAAAGCACTTGCAATATAAAATATAACTATCAGTTATCTACAATATATCTCGAGAAGGTTCAGAACACTTGCCTGGTACTAGGTTGCTATACTTCACCAATTTCCAATCACAATCTCCTACTCCTCGACTATCTATTTCCCTTTCCTACACCTTGCCTATTCTGCTCACATACCATAAGTATCTTTCAATACTCAACTCATATGATTCTATTCATTATACACTTCTATCTACCCTTCGTTTTACCCAAATCCGACTGACGGATTGAAAATCAGGCTAAAAATAAGTAAACACTGAACATATAGACCGAAAGTCAAACAAACAAGTCACATATAGTATAACGACTCGTGTATTCTTTTTGAATTATTTAATTGTCCAATTATTGAAATTATTAAATAAATAAAATATGTGTGTTGGTTTTGACCGCTATGTGTTGTTTGATTATTATTCATATGTGATTTATAGTGTACCGGGTTGTTCGCGCGATTAATTATGGGATTGTATTGAATTGTTTTCACTTTCAAAAGTGGATTTAGTGCAAATTTATTTGCATAAATATTGGAAATGTTTCTAAAATTGTTTTTATGATTTTATAATTACAATAATTATTTTTAGGATTTTATAAAATTGAGAAATCAATATTTCATTAATTATTTATCTTTAAATGATTTCTTGAGTATGTTTAATGGTAAAATACATATTTGATTCTAAAATTCTTCAAAAATTATGAAACTCATATTTATTTAAGTTTGGAATATTCTGAGAATTTTAAAATTATTTTGGAAATTTTCGGGATTAATTTCACCCGCACGTTGTTTCGGTTATTTGTTAAAAGCGGGTATAAAGTGCGTTTTAGAAATTATTCTAAAATTACAAAATTTATGTTTTTATTTACTTCAGAATATTTATAGTATTTTAAGACTGCTTTCGCATATTTCAGATATTAATTTAAGTGTACCTCGGTCTGTTAATTTTGAATTTCGAGGTAAAGCAGGCCTTTAAATCTTCGTATCTATCCCATATAAGACGTGTCAATTTTATAAAATTGGGGAGGGACACGTGTTGCTTCCCTGTGTTCGGCTGCAAACACTTGTTAAACTAAGAATTTTTTTTTATTAAATTACCCCCCCTCGTGTACATCTCGCCGCCTTGGTTTAATCTCTGTTCCTCTTCTCCTCCTTCCTGCTCTTCGACGATTGCCTCCTGTTGTGCCTATTTTCGGTAATTGCAGTATTGGGCCGCCTTGTTCTTCCTTTCTGGCCACTATGTATGCATTTTATACTTGTGTGCGTATGTGTATATATGAATATATCAGTGCATGTATTCATGGATGGCAGGGATTGTGTTGGTTCAGTGTGTGGTGCCATTGTTACTGCTTGTTGGCCTTCTTTTCCGGCCGGCTTCTTGTTTTTTTCCATTTCTGGTTCCGGTTCTTTGTGTTGTTGATACACGCGCGGCCGTGTATTGATTCTGATGGCTGATTCCTTTTATTATTTCTGACGAAATTCGAGTAGTTAATTTGGTGATCTATTCGATAAATTTTTAAAGATTCAAAGTAAATATTTAAAATATTTACTCGAATTATTTGATATGATATCTCGATTAAGTTTATGTAATTACTCGGATCATATTTTTGAAAGTTACAAATTAATTGGTGAAATTCGTGAATGGCATCCGAATCGGGTACCTCCGAAATTCGCCGCCGTCGGCGATGAACATTCGTGAGCTGACGGTGGACTGTGATGATTATTTTTGAGTCCTAAAATTTTTAAAATGAATCAAATTAGTTTTATATCTTTATTCTGGATCGAATCAATTAGTAAATATTGTGATGGGACAATTGAATGGGTTGTGATTATTGAATTGTATCGGTAATTGGGAACTTTAGAATGGAGTGGTGAATTATTGCAGTTATTATTGTTGTGAACTTTGTGAATTGACCTCGATTGATGTTTCGATGGGTAGTCCGATAAACAAAGGAGACGCTGCCCGATTTTCGGAAACTGAATTACGTAAATACGGGAGCGTATCCGAGGATTATCGGAACGTCGAGCGAGTATAAGTAAATACATATATGTATGTTTTATACAGAAACCTGATTGTATGTTGTGTTGTATGTTTTGTCCAAAACATAGTAACCCTAATTTTTGAAAAATGACGAGTATACGTATTTTCTAAAAACAAACACTGGATCGATTTCGAGAATGTGAACCATAATTCTTGTCTGTGTTATTCTAATATGAATAATTACGAGTCGGGTTTGAATATCGTTGGGTAAGAATTAGTATCGAGGATATGCCAAGCATACCTAGACGTCTAACGTAGGGTATTTCGACCTTGTAGGTTATAGCCGGGAACTTGAAAGTGGACGATGGACTAAAGATAACCTAGTGGTCAGACGACGAGCTCAGTAGAGTCCCAACAGAAAGACCTGCGTGTCGAGGTCGAATACAATGGGATCTAGGGGTTGGACGTTAGAGCCTGAGCAGCAGAGTCGGCTCAGAGTTGATCAGTAATAGTAGTAAAGCCTTGTAAGGCAAGTACTTCTGAACTTTTCTTCAAGATATAATGCAATTATTTTGAACTGTTTCATAATATGTTACCATTATTCAAAATAACTCATGTTTTATATTGCGAATGCTTCAAACTACTTACCCTGAACCCTGATTATTTCTTGATCTTGAGCCGTAAGCATGATTCTTTGTAACCCATCTTTTGTTGATACACTATTTCAAAAACCCAAGGACTAAATCGTATGAATACCTCAGATACCAAACCACACAAATATGAAACTACTCCCCAAATGTTTAACTACCAAACACCAAACACTGGAAGAAATTTTTTTGAAAACACGGAAACTTTTATCCCCCAACCAATCTTTATAACATCAAAGAACTATATCCTGAAAAATCATTATTGGTCTAATACCTTATCCTTGTACAAACTGAAAACCGTTTCTCATACATACCTTGATATACCCTTGAGATATCCATGAGATTCCTTACGTTTTTATTCAAGTATTTAACCATCATTGGTTATGATCTTGTTTTATCGAATTATATTGTTTATCATATTGAACTACTTTAGGATTGGATAATTTTTATATATATGGACCAGATTCGTGGTCAGACCATACCAATGGTCAAGTTAGGCCAATGTGTGCCTTGGATCCAGTAATTAGAGCAGTGATGTGTGCTTGCTCGGGGTTAGTGCGTGACTGATCAGCAGCCTAACCTTGGTTTTTAAAACTTAAAATGGATATCCAATTCTAATGATTAGTTAAAAAGAAACTTGATTCCTTTGAATCATCTCATTTGATCATTGTTTAACCTCAATTATCGTTATCATGACTTGCTGAGCTAGTTAGCTCACTCTTGTGAATCTTTTTATATCTGTTACAGTTGAAAAGGATATGGATGATAGTGAAGTTCCTCAGTCCAATATGCGAGCTAAGGTTCCAGTTTCAGTTGGAGCGAGCTAGCTGATTTTCATTCGGTTAAAATATAGTAAGATTGTAAGAATCATTTGTATTATCAGTTGTAATTAAACTAGTTGGGATTTGGTACGTTGTAATAAAAGCTAAGGTTGTGGCTTGTTTTCATACTTTAACCTATTGCGATCCGTGGTTTTGTGAAGCGTGGTCATTATAAATAGTATCTCTTATACAGGTTTATATATGGTGTATGTGTTGTGGACCCCAAACTTCTGACCCGGGTTTGGAGGGCGCCACAGGTTGGTATCAGAGCTACATGTTATAAGTCACTGAAACAAGCCTAGATTGTCGGGATTGGGTAAAGGGTTAGGATTAGGAATAGGAATAGGAAATAGAAAGATAAGTCGTCATGAGGTTGAGTGTGACTGTACAGTAGGTCTCCGGCACGGTTCGTGTTGCGATTCGGGACTCTTAATTTACGACGTGATTTCCAGACAACGGTAATGGCAGATCCTGATTTCTCCGTATCATCTGATCGTTTGGAGCTTTCCGTTTGAGGATCGTCATCTTTTCTCAGATTTGATTTGCACCTTGTCCCTCCATTAGTATTAATGGTACTACCTTCCGTTATGACAGTTTCCCTTCTTCAAACTGTTTTACGTTATTTTATCACCTCTTAATACGAGACTACCTATTCAAGAACCTCCATTTGCTTATTCTTGCTTTTCCGTACATTTAACTATGAAGGTATCTTTTCAGTTTACCCTATACCATATTCTATGCCCTCAGTTTAAAACCCATCTTATGGAGCAATAGTTTTCACGAGGATGGATTCGATAGCTACATCAAATGGTAAGTGCACGAGATATTAATAAAGGCGAGAAAGGGTTTAGAAAGAAAATTCACGTGTTTTGGAGGATAGTCTCTACCAGACTTAAATGGAGCCACGAGTGAATAGACCACCCGTGATTAGCTTGTGGGATGGATTGGATGAATTTTGAAAAAAGAAAAAAAAATTATTAGAAAGAAAAGTGTAAATCTAGAATTTTCGTAAAATTAGATGATGGTGCTATGATAAATACGATATGTAAAGTATTGATGTGATGTGATATGAGCAAATTTTGTTCTATGAAATAGATTTGTTGACTCTTGGATAGCCTGTCCTACTTAACTATTGCAACGATAATGTACGGGAGCCTTGATGTGAAGCTACGAATAAGATAATGTGCGACAACAATTGAAGTTTCGTCAATTAAGGAAGGTAAGTGGACTCGATAAAGGAGAAAAGGTAGATCGAAGTGAACGGATATTTATGTGATTGTTTCTTTAAATTGGTACCTTGTTATAGGTCGGAAGGACAACAACCAACTCATATAGTAAGGACAACCAGATTTGTGATTTTCAAAATTTTAACAAGTTTTCGAAGAAGATTTTTCCCTTACAAAATTTCTAAAAGCCTTTTTGAATAAAATGATTTTTAAACATTGGTTGTCAAGTTACTACTTGAGGTTCTTGTTTGTTAGAAGACCCGGATTACCTGGAAGGATGCTGCTTCAGACTTAGTATTTCTAATTCAGAGAACGAAGTAACCTGCGATTATGAAGAAGTTGATCATTCCTAACAGAAAGGTACAAATATTGTTTGATAAGATTAACAACAGAATCAGCGTACGGAGTAACTATACATTCAATTACTAGGACTATCAGAGTTCGAAGAATTCATTGATTTAACAGAAGCCAGAGCGTGATCGCAGAAGACTGGAAAGATTTCCAGACCTCTCTAAAAGCATAATATTATTAACAAAAGGATCGTTATGTCGATTGGTACGTGGTTATTCCAAATTAAAAAGAGGAATCTCGAATTTACCTAGTAGGAATGCCATTATGATCAAATTGTTAAAGTATTATCCGTGTGGGTGCGATATTCAAGACACAAGACGTGACAAGTAGGAATCTACCATAATGTTTAACTTACGAAGGCATTTCCGCGTACTTTCTAAAAGTTGTTATATGACACAATGGAGATATGATCGAACAAGCTCGAAAGATGAATACAAGTGAAATGTGGATGGTGACCAATGGTATCGTTCTTGTCTTCAATATTACAACATATATTCCTTTTTGATTCCTAAATAAGTATGAACTTCTTTTCTTAAATAAACTCCTTGCTATGATATCGAAAAGGAGGATATTGCATTCCTTTCAAATTTAATTATTTCCCTCAAGTTTTGCTTTCTGATTGGGATAAACAGTGTTATGGTGAGACACTTTGTCAGAAGAACGAAGAGTCGGGTGGGACGCCACCTAATCATGTGTTGTATGCTATATGGTATAAAAGACTGGCCATCATAAAGTACCAATGTGGTTGTCTCATTCATATTCAAATCCTTACTTATTCTTTCTTTTCAACTCTAATTTTTGTTGAATTGTTAATCCTTCCAGTTGCTTCGTTGTACTGTCGTTCTTTGCAAGAGTTTTTCAAACAGGAAATCAACGTATTATGGACCAAGCGGGCAAAGTTCCATCTACCTCTCACGCATGGGAAGCAAACAAGGGCATATGACGGGAATTGCAAACCACTAACCCAGTCAAGGATGCACTAAGAATCAAGGGAATATACCCCAATAAGGAATACGTCTTCGAGAACGAGAATATGCGATTTTCCTGTGAAATATGTTAATCAGAATACGGATGTGATGATATGGATAATTATGGTGAATACCTTATGCGTTAAAGTATTGGAAGAGGTGGAAGCAACTTGATTGTTTATTCCCTAAGGTATTGTTGATGAAATAATTTATCTCGTTGAATTGGTGAGATCTTAATTAAAAGACTAGAAAATTCAAGAACGTGTATTTGTTAAGTAAATATGTAATAACCCCAATTTTTGGGAAATTTTTGAAACCCTTATGAATAGTGTTTTTGCTGAATGAGAAAACTTTTCATGCCACACTATGTAGGGGTTCTGATATGGATATTCTGAGATTTTATTAGTACTTTATATGGGATATAAGTGTATGTAAAGATCGTCAGAATCCAAATCCGAACACTTTGATTTTTCCCGGAAATACACTAGATACGGAAAGATTTGAGAAAAAGGTAACAGGATAAAAAGGATTTAAATTAAAGGATTATAGGAGAGGATCATAAAAGGAATATAATATATTGAGAAAGGTTAAGGGAACCTAAGTAATAAGATCCCGGGTATGATCCTTCAAACGATAAACGAAAACGAAAGTTAAGCGAACCGTATAACAGATCAGCGGTCATTAGGCAAACAATTAGGAAGTTAATCAAAGGGATTAGAGAGGATGATGTCACCCAACCAATGAGAAGAGGACAAGGAGGGGAGGATGACATCATGAGGATGACACAAGCATGACATGGGAAGGAAGGAGATGTGGTGGCTTTTTAACCACACAAAATCAAGGGCAACTAGGTAATTTACTAAAACAAACACAAAAATCAAACCAACCAAGCCAAGCAAATCATTTTTCATCAAAATCAAAAAGAAACCAAGGCATTGTTCTTCATGCTCTCGGCCAAAACAGAACCAGAACACTAAAACTGCTGTATCTCCTTCATTTCTCACTCAAATATTGTGTTCTATAGCTCATTGGAAAGGTATTGAGATGGCCTACAACTCTTGTTCACAAGTCTCGTCCAAATAATCATGGTAAGACCCTCATTTTTACAGTTCTTTAAATCGGACTTTTAGAAACTTCAAAGCCTAACTTTGTGTTCTTGATTTCTTTGGAAAGATCAAGCTTGTAGGAGGCTCCCTAAGGCTTCCTAGCAACTTAACACCTCCCAAGGAAGGTATAAACTTCAAACCCTAGCCTTTACTTTATTTGTTAGTAAGTTTAATGGTTGGTGTTGTGAAATGAGAAGCATGGATTGTGATTATTAGTAGTTTGGTTTGATTTGGAAGTGTTTTTGGTAATTGAAGCTTGATTATAGTTCATAGGTCGTGATTGTGGTTGTTTGAGTTGAAAACCTTGGAGATTATGGACTGATGTGGTATGGTTTAGGTGAAGTTTTGTTGTATTGATGGTTATGAGTTGGTTGGTGGTTAATTGGAGTAGTTTAAACATTGGTAATCGCGTAAACATAGCCGTCGTAACGTCCGATTTTCTTTGGACTGTTTTTGTGCATAACATTAGGACCCGAGAACCCCCTGCTAGATTATGACCACTGCCATGTTTAGATAGCTCATGTTACAAGCTTCGTTTTGATATGTAGTTCGTTCGATTCCGATGCACGGTTTAGGAGAAACGACCGTTTCAAGTAACGGCGTTTCGTGAACGAAACTTTTCCCCTCGCCTTACTTTGAAACATAGGTTAAAGACCAAAAAGGGTTAATTAATGCATGAAACATTTATGGTAAGTGTGTTAGGCAGTTGGTAAGACACTCGCGAAGGAATCGCCTTAAAACTCGTAAAGGTTAAATTATTAAAAATGGTGGAGCCGAGGGTACTCGAGTGACTTAAGAGAATCAGTAAGCGCAAAACGAGCGTTAGAGTCTGAGTTGGTTAGAGTATAGATTTACAAGTGACTTTGGTTTAATTCCAACTTACTTGTTGTTTATAGGTTACCAGACTCGTCCCGAGCCATTCGTAACCCCCAGTCGCTCAGGCAAGTTTTCTACCCGATATACTGTTGTTGTGATATAAATATATGTATATGCATTATCTTGTGATAGTGCATGATTGTTATTAGCAAATTTTGCGATATATTGGAGCATGCTGATATGGTATATATGCATGTCTGTTTTGTAATCTGGTTATCTATCTATTGATTTCAATGCTTATAGTTGCATAATACCTATGCTAGAAATAAGCAAGTAGTTGCGTATACCCTTAGTATAGGGGATAAAAGGTGAACATATTTCTAAACCGGGAGTCGATGTTCCCGAGTATATTATATATATATATATATTTATATATATATGGATATAGTTTTTAAAACTATGGATCGAATAAGGTTTATTCGATACCTTTATTTTACTTAATTGAATATTAATTTGAGTATTCATTCGAGGGCTTATGACTCAGTTTATTTTATTATTTGAATATTATTTGAATATTCATTCGAGGGCTTATGACTCAGTTTATATTGTTATTGAATATTACTTGGATATTCATTTGAGGATGTATGACTCCTTTATTTTATGAATATTATTTATAGTATTCATTCGAGGAATTATGACTCCGCTTATTACTTAATAATATTCTTTATTGTATTAAAGAATAAGGTGTCGATAATCAAACTTACTTTTGATTATTCAAATAAAGATATTACTTTCGTATAAGTATATCTTTGATTATTTGCTATTCATTTCAAGTATAAGTTTTAATACTTCTACTTCAATTATTTTATAAAGATTATTCTTTATGGGAATATTATTTAAATAATAATATTCAGACATTTTCTAAATATTCTGGGGACTGATTTACTTCATTAAATCAGCTTCACTCCAAACATTCTTAAAAATGTTTTGCGAGTCTTCAAAATGATTTTTTTAAAAGTTAGAGCGGATCCCAAAACTTATTTTTATATTTAAGATCTTCCTTTCAAAGGGGATTTAAATATTCGCTCAAAACCTGGGGAATCCGGCTCAGTGGTGTGTTTTATATTCGCAACAAGGTTGCTGTTTTGATAAATGAATTGATTACTTACCCAACACTCGGGAAGTAAAATTCTTGGAACAAGTTAATCCATTAACAGGCGTCGCCTGGGAAATATCGGTGAGTTCTCCTTTCCAAATAGATACGACTTCTTGGTGGAGCCGTATCAACAAGTTTCTACTTGGGGAAAGTGGGGACAAGCTTTACGTTTCAGAGTCATGGATTTCATCTGAACTAGGAGTGGCGTAAGTGGCCGAGTAGCGCCGGCCCAGCCTTATTATATTGGCCCAAATGGCCTGGAAGTTCCGCTAAGGCGGTCCATTCCTTAGGAGTTCAGTGTTCGGTAGACAAGTAAATCCGACAGGTTCTCCTCTACATGTAGAAAATGGTGGGGTTGTACTACTACGACTGATCATCGTAAGTGGTCTTCCTGGCGCGGCAAACTCCCGTAATGAGTTCATCATCCAATTGGATAATTTCTGCAACACTACCCAGAGCACTTCGATAGAAAGGCTACGGTTGGGCGATTGTTGAGTGTTGGCAGGGTCAAGTTTTCAAAATGATGTTTACATCAAATGAAGTATCTCGTAACTTCATTTTATTTTGATAATATTTTAAAGATTTAATCTATTCAAATCTTGCCTTATAGTCTCATCTATGTGATGAACTTTTGAAGCTAATTATAACTTGAACGGTGGTAGTTCAAGTAGTATTTGGGAAAGATATAAGTATATTGGGGTATCTTGTAACTTCATCTTTTAAACTTATATCTAATTAATAATTGTCTTATGAATGACAAAGATTTTCAGAAAAACGTTGAGACAAGGTTAGATATATGAGATCACCTTGCAACGATATTTTTTTTATACAGTTATACACTGGGACTTTGTGTATATTGTGCATGGAAGAGGACTTCCAATATTTTGAAAAGTATATATGTATATATATATACTGAATATTTTGCGACTTCATCGCATTAAGATATCAACTTGGTTCATTTCTTTTGACCAAGACTTTCATGAGTACTATGAGAAGGCTCATATATTGTTAATCATTATACATATTATTTTGGTGGGCTTGCTGCTCACCCTTGCTTTCTTCTTTCATCACACAACATCAGATAGACAAGATGAACCGGACCAAGCTCCCGATTCGCAAGAGGTTAGGAGATGTTCCGCAGTTTTCTAGAAGCACTGATGCCGCCATAGCTGAGGTAGGAACTACCAATAGGCTAGGCTTTCAACTTTTTATGTATCAGATTATGTATATTTATGAATTGTAATAATGGCAAAGAAATGTAAATTTATTCAGAAACCTGTTTAAGGTGTATTGGCATATAATTGTGGAATAAAACGACTTGTGATTATTTTTGGATATTCATCTCTGAGACTATAACTTGTGGTGTGTGTGTTTATTGTGGGGTCACAGTACAGAGTAGTTGATTATTTATTAAGATTGGGTGTTGTTAAGGGAAATGGAACTCGTGACAACCCGGATCCCCGACCCCGGATTTGGGGGTGTTACAGAAATGGTATCAGAGCCAAGCGTTATAAACCTCAGAGATGATGGGACGTTAAGATAATAAGTTCACTAAGATAATAAGAACTCTTGCCAAGTTCATAGTCGGACTACCTAACATAGTACTGACAGTTAAAACCCTTATGGGAACCCTTATAAATGTAGCGATAGAAGCGTAGTTCGTTATCGTATATGGTAGCGGGACTCCGAACCCTGAAGTTGAGGAACATCAACGCGATGATGTTTTATTACTAATTGGAGATCAGATTGTGGATCCAATAGAGCGTCCTAACGCAGGACCAGATGATGTTGATATTGAGGATGTAGCGGTTGAGGATGTTGTCCTAGAAGGGATAGTTGCTTGAGGAGGATCCCATGGAGGATCCTGACGAGATTGGATAAAGGACCACTGATGAATTGATGACCCTGGTTGGGTCGACTACCAGAGGTAGGATTGGCCGGTCACTACCAGAGGTTCGTTCAAGTTTGTAAAGATAGTAGCCCCTTTAACGCGGCTTACTCGTAAGACTGAGAAGTTCGAATGGACAGAGAAATGCGAGAACAACTTTTAAGAACCGAAGCAAAGGTTGGTGACGTTCCCTATGTTGGCGTTGCCGGATAGGAAAATGAGATTTTGTGATTTGTAAGTGACGCTTCGCATAAGGAATTAGGGTGCTTCTTATATAGCACAGCAAGATAATCAGCGTCTGCAGTCAAGACAATTAAGGGAATTTAAAATTCGATATCCCCACCCATGAGCTTGGGCTCGTGGCAATAGTTTTGCCCTAAAGATTTGAGGCACTACTTGTATGGAGAGAAGTGTGAGATTCACAAACCATAGGAGCTCTAGTACATTCTTACGTAGAAAGAGCTCAACATACGCCAGAGGAGGCGGTTAGAGCTAATCAAGAATTATGATTGGGAGATTCTTTATCATTCGGGGAAAGCCAATATGGTGGCTGATGCCCTTAGTAAAAAGGAGAGACTCAAGATGATAATGTCTTTTGGAGAGTTTATAAGAGATTTTGAGAAAATGGAAATAGTAGTGAAGGTAACCGGAGCCGGTACCGAAAAGCTGTTTGAGATAGCAATACAGCCCGAAGTATTGGAAAAGAACATATTGTGCCAGTAAAAGTGATGAATGAAGGCAGAGAGCCAACAAATAGGTATGAGATTAATACCGAGAGTGATGATAAGGGAATAATGAGGTATTCCTATAGAATTTGGGTTCCAAAGGTTTAAGAGCTTAAAGATGAAATCTTAGATGAAAGCTAGTTTGAGGAATAAGAGTTAGAGCAAACCCTGAACGTGATAGTCAGGGAGGTTGCCACCAAGACAAAAGGAACCCATAACATGATGAAGTGGAAAATGAGGATTTAAATTATGTAAGATGACCCCAATTATGGGGAGTAGGAAGAAATATTTAGACTGAGGAAACAAAAGTCGAGTAAGGACAGGAGACCCGAGATGGTACCCCTATACGTCAATTCATGGACCTGTCTAAAGAGAACTTAGACTATTATCCCCAACCACCACCCTGAGGAGACAGTGCGGTGGGAAGTTCTTTCATGACCTTTAAGTCGCTAAGCTCTCAGAGTTCCAAGGAACAAGCTGACCCAGTCGAGGCAAGAGCCTGGCTAAAGGAAATAGATGAATCATTTGAGATTCTAAATGATTGACGAACCACAAAAGACTGTTTTGTCACTTACCCTCCTAAGAGAGAGACCACCCGCTGGTGAAAGGCCAAGGAAGGCACGGAGCAAGAGATTATAATAAACTGATTTAAGTTCAGTCAATTGTTTTCAGGAAAGTACTTCCCAAGGTTATGGAGATAGTGTAAAAGCTTAAGAGCCAGAACAAAGGCAGACGAGTATGATGAATTATGAATCTAAGTTGTAAAAGTTATCAAGATTCGTTCTGAAGACACGAATCCAGAATGACGGGATGTTTGAAATCAATGCTTATGTTGTGTTGGTTCATGAAATAACGATAAGAGAAAGGAATATAAAGGCAAGAGAGTTTGAGGAATGATAAGGGAGTTGGGTATGAGGAAACCCTAAAGACTCGTAGAAATAGAAATAGAAAAGTAGGTAATCGTCCGGATGAGAGTGATTCACCATGAGTTAAATTGATGGTTGAAGGTATAAGAGATACATATATTTTATCCCCTGTAAGTTGGGAAGATTCGAGGAAACCTTGAGATAATTCGAAGGATAAATAATGAGACGCGGATAGACTGAGGAGACAAGAAAGTAAGAAATTAAGAAAATTGGGTGAAGGAAGTGACCTTCAAGAAGGTAAAGTGTAAGACCGGTGGCATGATACCCAGAAAGGGAGACGCCAGATATGAAAGATATCCCAACATTGAGATGACTGTTGAGATAAACAACAAAAGTAAATAAGGAATTATTAAGAAGAAGTTCACGTTGAACATGACCAATATCTTCCAGAACATCCATGTTATCATTACCAAATCAAGAAAGAAAAGTGGATGACCATTGTTATCTTTTGGAGGCCATATGGATTGACCTCAATTTGAATAAGGATGCTATTATGAAGTTAGGTATAGACTATCGAGGTGGGAATGATTGAATAAGACACCCTTATCAGGGATATATGACTTGATTTATCCATGGAAGGATGCAGGTACCTTTTAAAGGTGGAATTAAGGATAGAACATCGGTAACTTAAAATGAATCCTAGGGGAATGCATAAAGGTTGGAATTTCACCCTTAATAGGGACAGTATGAGTTTTGACAGTATGATTTGGAAAGGGTTAATGTAGCAACAACCTTTAAGAATCAGTGGAGAAATTTTTCAGAAGTATATAGACAATGGTTCTAGTAATAGTAAATGGTATTTTAATATGCCCTGTATCTAGGGAATACAGGAGGAACGATTGAAGGATAACCTTAGAGGTTTTACAAGGAGAAAGGTAATATTCAAAATTTTCAAGAATAGAAATGTTGATAAAGGAAATATGACGTAATTATAATGTTGCCAAGTGGGGCACGTGTTAAACCACGAGAAAGTATGGATCGAACCAGTAATGGTCGAAATTATTCAGGGCAATTAGGACTTAAGATAAAAGATGTTCTAATTATGATTGAGAGTCAGTCATGACAGTGATTAACCTCTAAAGACTGAGGCAATAACTTATGGAAAAATGGTGATTTTTTTTTTTACTCATCAGATTTTAAGGAAAGCATTTTCACATAAGCTGTGATTGAAATAAGGTAGAAAATTTATTTGGAGATGGTTAAAGTGACATTGACTGTAAGGAAATTTTACTATCAGGAAAGGCCAAAGAGGTGGCCGACACTTTAAAGGTAAGAGGATAATTATAGGCGCTTGTGCCAAAAGAATACAGTGATGATGGTTAAAACTGTGAAGGTTGTATTATGGTTTGGAAGATTGACATTCCTTCTGATGACTGTGCAATACCCAGCCGTAATAGTAGTTGGTAAAGGTTTAATTCGTGTAATCGCCATGAGCGGGCTATCTATCTTAGAAGGTACTATCTTGAGAATGAGCCTGGACCATGTTTCAAAAGGACTAAACGAACCTTTGAGATCAGGAGTGTTCTTCATGAATCAGAAATGGTGATTATGTTACCTCCTTAGAAGGATTTGATACGACATGTATGGACTCCGTATGGTTAGCTATTAAGATTTCATGGAAAGTGAATGATGACAGTGGGTCAGTGGTGGACCATAGTAAGGCAGCAATGATTCTGCGAGTAACGAGCTGATTACAACCGTGAGAGTTGTATTGGAATGGATGTTGAGATTGAGTACCACTAAACGGGTCGTGGTAGTGTATAAGTTATCATTGATAGACTAATTAAGTAGAGTATCTACCTATTGAATATTTATTCCCTCTTATGAAAAGAGAGTCGTATTACTATATGAGGAAGGTTGCGGTGCAAGCATAGAACTCTAGTAACGGTGATGTCTAAAATGAGATCCCAGGTTCGATTTTCGAAATCGAGGGAGTTTCAAAGGTGATTGTGTATAAGCTCGAGGAAGAGCATGGGTCCATAGAATGATGGACGGAATAGAAATATTTAGGCATGGGAAATACGATGCTATAATACTTGATGCTGATATAAATACGTATATGTTTTGTTCTCCTATGACAAACCTCTATAGTTCAGAGGTAGGTTCCAAGCCAGATATTTTGTGGCAGTATATTTTTTTTATATATACAATTCTCTTCAGTTCGTTCTTTTCTCTTCTTTTCATTTCATGTAAGTTGAGAAGAACAACCCTTCCAGAAGGGGAGGTATTGCCGAATGACTGTCTATCTGTGTGATAGAAGCCTAGTAGGATACCAACTATTGTTTAATTGCTTGTCAAGTACTAAAGGCTGGCCACCTTCTGTACTAACTATGCGAGATAACAAGTGTTCATGATCATAGTGATCTCTCAATAAATTCTTTTACTTCTATATGAAGGATTAAGCTTTCGAAAATAGAAACAGCTGAAAAAGGAGTAGTAAAGTTATGGTGGTATTCAGAATGGGAACACATTCGTAATACTAAGGTTGACGTGGTTATTAAAAGGTTATAGAACGCTAACGAGCAAAAGTATAACCAGTATAATATTAGGAACGGAAGGTAGTAGCGATTACGAACTCGAAAAGAATGGGTATTGAGAAGCAAAAGCTCTAATGCTAAACGCTATAATGAGAGTCTGTGCAATAGACTTGAAAAAATTTGGAATGATCACTTAACGCGGATTTAGTTATATCACGACAATAGATCATATGTCATTATCGAGGTGTCACCTTATGAGATCCTTGAGGGAAGATAATGTCGATCTCCCTTATGTTAGGATGAAGTTGTAGAGCGCAAGATGCTCGGACCCGCAGTAGTCCAAAGGACCAGGGATATAATAGATCTAATCAGAGGACGGCTGGTAGTAACCCAAGATGGACATAAGAGGTATGCTGATTTGACTCAAAAAGGACAAAGAGTATGAAATAGGGGGCCTAGTAATGTTATAGGTATCCCCTTGGAAACCCTTGAAAAAGGATTGATGAGGTTCGGAAAGAAAGGAAAGCTAAGTCTACAATTTGTTGGACCCTTGGATATATTAAGACGTTTGGGAAGTTAGCATATGAGCTAGCCCTACCCCCGAACCTGTAGCAAGTTCATAACGTGTTCCACGTATCAATGTTAAGGAAGTGTAATTCGGATGCCAGACAAATAGGGGCATATGAGCGCATAGACATGCAACCAGACGTAACCTATATGGAGCAACCAGGAAGGGTATAGAGTAAAAAGGAACGAGTGCTTAGGAGAAGGGTTATCAAACTAGTAAGAGTTTGATGGTAGAACCACAATGTGGGAAAATTTACTCGAGAGTTAGAAAGTGCAATGCTAAGAGAGTATCCCTATTCATTTTCTATCTGATTCCGGGACGGAATCCTTTTAAGGAGGGGAGACTGTAATAACCCCAATTTTTGGGAAATTTTTGAAACCCTTATGAATAGTGTTTTTGCTGAATGAGAAAACTTTTCATGCCACACTATGTAGGGGTTCTGATATGGATATTCTGAGATTTTATTAGTACTTTATATGGGATATAAGTGTATGTAAAGATCGTCAGAATCCAAATCCGAACACTTTGATTTTTCCCGGAAATACACTAGATACGGAAAGATTTGAGAAAAAGGTAACAGGATAAAAAGGATTTAAATTAAAGGATTATAGGAGAGGATCATAAAAGGAATATAATATATTGAGAAAGGTTAAGGGAACCTAAGTAATAAGATCCCGGGTATGATCCTTCAAACGATAAACGAAAACGAAAGTTAAGCGAACCGTATAACAGATCAGCGGTCATTAGGCAAACAATTAGGAAGTTAATCAAAGGGATTAGAGAGGATGATGTCACCCAACCAATGAGAAGAGGACAAGGAGGGGAGGATGACATCATGAGGATGACACAAGCATGACATGGGAAGGAAGGAGATGTGGTGGCTTTTTAACCACACAAAATCAAGGGCAACTAGGTAATTTACTAAAACAAACACAAAAATCAAACCAACCAAGCCAAGCAAATCATTTTTCATCAAAATCAAAAAGAAACCAAGGCATTGTTCTTCATGCTCTCGGCCAAAACAGAACCAGAACACTAAAACTGCTGTATCTCCTTCATTTCTCACTCAAATATTGTGTTCTATAGCTCATTGGAAAGGTATTGAGATGGCCTACAACTCTTGTTCACAAGTCTCGTCCAAATAATCATGGTAAGACCCTCATTTTTACAGTTCTTTAAATCGGACTTTTAGAAACTTCAAAGCCTAACTTTGTGTTCTTGATTTCTTTGGAAAGATCAAGCTTGTAGGAGGCTCCCTAAGGCTTCCTAGCAACTTAACACCTCCCAAGGAAGGTATAAACTTCAAACCCTAGCCTTTACTTTATTTGTTAGTAAGTTTAATGGTTGGTGTTGTGAAATGAGAAGCATGGATTGTGATTATTAGTAGTTTGGTTTGATTTGGAAGTGTTTTTGGTAATTGAAGCTTGATTATAGTTCATAGGTCGTGATTGTGGTTGTTTGAGTTGAAAACCTTGGAGATTATGGACTGATGTGGTATGGTTTAGGTGAAGTTTTGTTGTATTGATGGTTATGAGTTGGTTGGTGGTTAATTGGAGTAGTTTAAACATTGGTAATCGCGTAAACATAGCCGTCGTAACGTCCGATTTTCTTTGGACTGTTTTTGTGCATAACATTAGGACCCGAGAACCCCCTGCTAGATTATGACCACTGCCATGTTTAGATAGCTCATGTTACGAGCTTCGTTTTGATATGTAGTTCGTTCGATTCCGATGCACGGTTTAGGAGAAACGACCGTTTCAAGTAACGGCGTTTCGCGAACGAAACTTTTCCCCTCGCCTTACTTTGAAACATAGGTTAAAGACCAAAAAGGGTTAATTAATGCATGAAACATTTATGGTAAGTGTGTTAGGCAGTTGGTAAGACACTCGCGAAGGAATCGCCTTAAAACTCGTAAAGGTTAAATTATTAAAAATGGTGGAGCCGAGGGTACTCGAGTGACTTAAGAGAATCAGTAAGCGCAAAACGAGCGTTAGAGTCTGAGTTGGTTAGAGTATAGATTTACAAGTGACTTTGGTTTAATTCCAACTTACTTGTTGTTTATAGGTTACCAGACTCGTCCCGAGCCATTCGTAACCCCCAGTCGCTCAGGCAAGTTTTCTACCCGATATACTGTTGTTGTGATGTAAATATATGTATATGCATTATCTTGTGATAGTGCATGATTGTTATTAGCAAATTTTGCGATATATTGGAGCATGCTGATATGGTATATATGCATGTCTGTTTCGTAATCTGGTTATCTATCTGTTGATTTCAATGCTTATAGTTGCATAATACCTATGCTAGAAATAAGCAAGTAGTTGCGTATACCCTTAGTATAGGGGATAAAAGGTGAACATATTTCTAAACCGGGAGTCGATGTTCCCGAGTATATTATATATATATATATATTTATATATATATGGATATAGTTTTTAAAACTATGGATCGAATAAGGTTTATTCGATACCTTTATTTTACTTAATTGAATATTAATTTGAGTATTCATTCGAGGGCTTATGACTCAGTTTATTTTATTATTTGAATATTATTTGAATATTCATTCGAGGGCTTATGACTCAGTTTATATTATTATTGAATATTACTTGGATATTCATTTGAGGATGTATGACTCCTTTATTTTATGAATATTATTTATAGTATTCATTCGAGGTATTATGACTCCGCTTATTACTTAATAATATTCTTTATTGTATTAAAGAATAAGGTGTCGATAATCAAACTTACTTTTGATTATTCAAATAAAGATATTACTTTCGTATAAGTATATCTTTGATTATTTGCTATTCATTTCAAGTATAAGTTTTAATACTTCTACTTCAATTATTTTATAAAGATTATTCTTTATGGGAATATTATTTAAATAATAATATTCAGACATTTTCTAAATATTCTGGGGACTGATTTACTTCATTAAATCAGCTTCACTCCAAACATTCTTAAAAATGTTTTGCGAGTCTTCAAAATGATTTTTTTAAAAGTTAGAGCGGATCCCAAAACTCATTTTTTTTAAGATCCTCCTTTCGAAGGGGATTTAAATACTCGCTCAAAACCTGAGGGATCCGGCTCTGTGGTGTGTTTTATATTCGCAACAAGGTTGCTGTTTTGATAAATGAATTGATTACTTACCCAACACTCGGGAAGTAAAATTCTTGGAACAAGTTAATCCATTAACAGGCATCGCCTGGGAAATATCGGTGAGTTCTCCTTTCCAAATAGATACGACTTCTTGGTGGAGCCGTATCAACAAGTTTCTACTTGGGGAAAGTGGGGACAAGCTTTACGTTTCAGAGTCATGGATTTCATCTGAACTAGGAGTGGCGTAAGTGGCCGAGTAGCGCCGGCCCAGCCTTATTATATTGGCCCAAATGGCCTGGAAGTTCCGCTAAGGCGGTCCATTCCTTAGGAGTTCAGTGTTCGGTTGACAAGTAAATCCGACAGGTTCTCCTCTACATGTAGAAAATGGTGGGGTTGTACTACTACGACTGATCATCGTAAGTGGTCTTCCTGGCGCGGCAAACTCCCGTAATGAGTTCATCATCCAATTGGATAATTTCTGCAACACTACCCAGAGCACTTCGATAGAAAGGCTACGGTTGGGCGATTGTTGAGTGTTGGCAGGGTCAAGTTTTCAAAATGATGTTTACATCAAATGAAGTATCTCGTAACTTCATTTTATTTTGATAATATTTTAAAGATTTAATCTATTCAAATCTTGCCTTATAGTCTCATCTATGTGATGAACTTTTGAAGCTAATTATAACTTGAACGGTGGTAGTTCAAGTAGTATTTGGGAAAGATATAAGTATATTGGGGTATCTTGTAACTTCATCTTTTAAACTTATATCTAATTAATAATTGTCTTATGAATGACAAAGATTTTCAGAAAAACGTTGAGACAAGGTTAGATATATGAGATCACCTTGCAACGATATTTTTTTTTATACAGTTATACACTGGGACTTTGTGTATATTGTGCATGGAAGAGGACTTCCAATATTTTGAAAAGTATATATGTATATATATATACTGAATATTTTGCGACTTCATCGCATTAAGATATCAACTTGGTTCATTTCTTTTGACCAAGACTTTCATGAGTACTATGAGAAGGCTCATATATTGTTAATCATTATACATATTATTTTGGTGGGCTTGCTGCTCACCCTTGCTTTCTTCTTTCATCACACAACATCAGATAGACAAGATGAACCGGACCAAGCTCCCGATTCGCAAGAGGTTAGGAGACGTTCCGCAGTTTTCTAGAAGCACTGATGCCGCCATAGCTGAGGTAGGAACTACCAATAGGCTAGGCTTTCAACTTTTGATGTATCAGATTATGTATATTTATGAATTGTAATAATGGCAAAGAAATGTAAATTTATTCAGAAACCTGTTTAAGGTGTATTGGCATATAATTGTGGAATAAAACGACTTGTGATTATTTTTGGATATTCATCTCTGAGACTATAACTTGTGGTGTGTGTGTTTATTGTGGGGTCACAGTACAGAGTAGTTGATTATTTATTAAGATTGGGTGTTGTTAAGGGAAATGGAACTCGTGACAACCCGGATCCCCGACCCCGGATTTGGGGGTGTTACAGAAATGGTATCAGAGCCAAGCGTTATAAACCTCAGAGATGATGGGACGTTAAGATAATAAGTTCACTAAGATAATAAGAACTCTTGCCAAGTTCATAGTCGGACTACCTAACGTAGTACTGACAGTTAAAACCCTTATGGGAACCCTTATAAATGTAGCGATAGAAGCGTAGTTCGTTATCGTATATGGTAGCGGGACTCCGAACCCTGAAGTTGAGGAACATCAACGCGATGATGTTTTATTACTAATTGGAGATCAGATTGTGGATCCAATAGAGCGTCCTAACGCAGGACCGGATGATGTTGATATTGAGGATGTAGCGGTTGAGGATGTTGTCCTAGAAGGGATAGTTGCTGAGGAGGATCCCATGGAGGATCCTGACGAGATTGGATAAAGGACCACTGATGAATTGATGACCCTGGTTGGGTCGACTACCAGAGGTAGGATTGGCCGGTCACTACCAGAGGTTCGTTCAAGTTTGTAAAGATAGTAGCCCCTTTAACGCGGCTTACTCGTAAGACTGAGAAGTTCGAATGGACAGAGAAATGCGAGAACAACTTTTAAGAACCGAAGCAAAGGTTGGTGACGTTCCCTATGTTGGCGTTGCCGGATGGAAAATGAGATTTTGTGATTTGTAAGTGACGCTTCGCATAAGGAATTAGGGTGCTTCTTATATAGCACAGCAAGATAATCGCGTCTGCGTCAAGACAATTAAGGGAATTTAAAATTCGATATCCCCACCCATGAGCTTGGGCTCGTGGCAATAGTTTTGCCCTAAAGATTTGAGGCACTACTTGTATGGAGAGAAGTGTGAGATTCACAAACCATAGGAGCTCTAGTACATTCTTACGTAGAAAGAGCTCAACATACGCCAGAGGAGGCGGTTAGAGCTAATCAAGAATTATGATTGGGAGATTCTTTATCATTCGGGGAAAGCCAATATGGTGGCTGATGCCCTTAGTAAAAAGGAGAGACTCAAGATGATAATGTCTTTTGGAGAGTTTATAAGAGATTTTGAGAAAATGGAAATAGTAGTGAAGGTAACCGGAGCCGGTACCGAAAAGCTGTTTGAGATAGCAATACAGCCCGAAGTATTGGAAAAGAACATATTGTGCCAGTAAAAGTGATGAATGAAGGCAGAGAGCCAACAAATAGGTATGAGATTAATACCGAGAGTGATGATAAGGGAATAATGAGGTATTCCTATAGAATTTGGGTTCCAAAGGTTTAAGAGCTTAAAGATGAAATCTTAGATGAAAGCTAGTTTGAGGAATAAGAGTTAGAGCAAACCCTGAACGTGATAGTCAGGGAGGTTGCCACCAAGACAAAAGGAACCCATAACATGATGAAGTGGAAAATGAGGATTTAAATTATGTAAGATGACCCCAATTATGGGGAGTAGGAAGAAATATTTAGACTGAGGAAACAAAAGTCGAGTAAGGACAGGAGACCCGAGATGGTACCCCTATACGGCAATTCATGGACCTGTCTAAAGAGAACTTAGACTATTATCCCCAACCACCACCCTGAGGAGACAGTGCGGTGGGAAATTCTTTCATGACCTTTAAGTCGCTAAGCTCTCAGAGTTCCAAGGAACAAGCTGACCCAGTCGAGGCAAGAGCCTGGCTAAAGGAAATAGATGAATCATTTGAGATTCTAAATGATTGACGAACCACAAAAGACTGTTTTGTCACTTACCCTCCTAAGAGAGAGACCACCCGCTGGTGAAAGGCCAAGGAAGGCACGGAGCAAGAGATTATAATAAACTGATTTAAGTTCAGTCAATTGTTTTCAGGAAAGTACTTCCCAAGGTTATGGAGATAGTGTAAAAGCTTAAGAGCCAGAACAAAGGCAGACGAGTATGATGAATTATGAATCTAAGTTGTAAAAGTTATCAAGATTCGTTCTGAAGACACGAATCCAGAATGACGGGATGTTTGAAATCAATGCTTATGTTGTGTTGGTTCATGAAATAACGATAAGAGAAAGGAATATAAAGGCAAGAGAGTTTGAGGAATGATAAGGGAGTTGGGTATGAGGAAACCCTAAAGACTCGTAGAAATAGAAATAGAAAAGTAGGTAATCGTCCGGATGAGAGTGATTCACCATGAGTTAAATTGATGGTTGAAGGTATAAGAGATACATATATTTTATCCCCTGTAAGTTGGGAAGATTCGAGGAAACCTTGAGATAATTCGAAGGATAAATAATGAGACGCGGATAGACTGAGGAGACAAGAAAGTAAGAAATTAAGAAAATTGGGTGAAGGAAGTGACCTTCAAGAAGGTAAAGTGTAAGACCGGTGGCATGATACCCAGAAAGGGAGACGCCAGATATGAAAGATATCCCAACATTGAGATGACTGTTGAGATAAACAACAAAAGTAAATAAGGAATTATTAAGAAGAAGTTCACGTTGAACATGACCAATATCTTCCAGAACATCCATGTTATCATTACCAAATCAAGAAAGAAAAGTGGATGACCATTGTTATCTTTTGGAGGCCATATGGATTGACCTCAATTTGAATAAGGATGCTATTATGAAGTTAGGTATAGACTATCGAGGTGGGAATGATTGAATAAGACACCCTTATCAGGGATATATGACTTGATTTATCCATGGAAGGATGCAGGTACCTTTTAAAGGTGGAATTAAGGATAGAACATCGGTAACTTAAAATGAATCCTAGGGGAATGCATAAAGGTTGGAATTTCACCCTTAATAGGGACAGTATGAGTTTTGACAGTATGATTTGGAAAGGGTTAATGTAGCAACAACCTTTAAGAATCAGTGGAGAAATTTTTCAGAAGTATATAGACAATGGTTCTAGTAATAGTAAATGGTATTTTAATATGCCCTGTATCTAGGGAATACAGGAGGAACGATTGAAGGATAACCTTAGAGGTTTTACAAGGAGAAAGGTAATATTCAAAATTTTCAAGAATAGAAATGTTGATAAAGGAAATATGACGTAATTATAATGTTGCCAAGTGGGGCACGTGTTAAACCACGAGAAAGTATGGATCGAACCAGTAATGGTCGAAATTATTCAGGGCAATTAGGACTTAAGATAAAAGATGTTCTAATTATGATTGAGAGTCAGTCATGACAGTGATTAACCTCTAAAGACTGAGGCAATAACTTATGGAAAAATGGTGATTTTTTTTTTTACTCATCAGATTTTAAGGAAAGCATTTTCACATAAGCTGTGATTGAAATAAGGTAGAAAATTTATTTGGAGATGGTTAAAGTGACATTGACTGTAAGGAAATTTTACTATCAGGAAAGGCCAAAGAGGTGGCCGACACTTTAAAGGTAAGAGGATAATTATAGGCGCTTGTGCCAAAAGAATACAGTGATGATGGTTAAAACTGTGAAGGTTGTATTATGGTTTGGAAGATTGACATTCCTTCTGATGACTGTGCAATACCCAGCCGTAATAGTAGTTGGTAAAGGTTTAATTCGTGTAATCGCCATGAGCGGGCTATCTATCTTAGAAGGTACTATCTTGAGAATGAGCCTGGACCATGTTTCAAAAGGACTAAACGAACCTTTGAGATCAGGAGTGTTCTTCATGAATCAGAAATGGTGATTATGTTACCTCCTTAGAAGGATTTGATACGACATGTATGGACTCCGTATGGTTAGCTATTAAGATTTCATGGAAAGTGAATGATGACAGTGGGTCAGTGGTGGACCATAGTAAGGCAGCAATGATTCTGCGAGTAACGAGCTGATTACAACCGTGAGAGTTGTATTGGAATGGATGTTGAGATTGAGTACCACTAAACGGGTCGTGGTAGTGTATAAGTTATCATTGATAGACTAATTAAGTAGAGTATCTACCTATTGAATATTTATTCCCTCTTATGAAAAGAGAGTCGTATTACTATATGAGGAAGGTTGCGGTGCAAGCATAGAACTCTAGTAACAGGTGATGTCTAAAATGAAGATCCCAGGTTCGATTTTCGAAATCGAGGGAGTTTCAAAGGTGATTGTGTATAAGCTCGAGGAAGAGCATGGGTCCATAGAATGATGGACGGAATAGAAATATTTAGGCATGGGAAATACGATGCTATAATACTTGATGCTGATATAAATACGTATATGTTTTGTTCTCCTATGACAAACCTCTATAGTTCAGAGGTAGGTTCCAAGCCAGATATTTTGTGGCAGTATATTTTTTTTATATATACAATTCTCTTCAGTTCGTTCTTTTCTCTTCTTTTCATTTCATGTAAGTTGAGAAGAACAACCCTTCCAGAAGGGGAGGTATTGCCGAATGACTGTCTATCTGTGTGATAGAAGCCTAGTAGGATACCAACTATTGTTTAATTGCTTATCAAGTACTAAAGGCTGGCCACCTTCTGTACTAACTATAGCGAGATAACAAGTGTTCATGATCATAGTGATCTCTCAATAAATTCTTTTACTTCTATATGAAGGATTAAGCTTTCGAAAATAGAAACAGCTGAAAAAGGAGTAGTAAAGTTATGGTGGTATTCAGAATGGGAACACATTCGTAATACTAAGGTTGACGTGGTTATTAAAAGGTTATAGAACGCTAACGAGCAAAAGTATAACCAGTATAATATTAGGAACGGAAGGTAGTAGCGATTACGAACTCGAAAAGAATGGGTATTGAGAAGCAAAAGCTCTAATGCTAAACGCTATAATGAGAGTCTGTGCAATAGACTTGAAAAAATTTGGAATGATCACTTAACGCGGATTTAGTTATATCACGACAATAGATCATATGTCATTATCGAGGTGTCACCTTATGAGATCCTTGAGGGAAGATAATGTCGATCTCCCTTATGTTAGGATGAAGTTGTAGAGCGCAAGATGCTCGGACCCGCAGGTAGTCCAAAGGACCAGGGATATAATAGATCTAATCAGAGGACGGCTGGTAGTAACCCAAGATGGACATAAGAGGTATGCTGATTTGACTCAAAAAGGACAAAGAGTATGAAATAGGGGGCCTAGTAATGTTATAGGTATCCCCTTGGAAACCCTTGAAAAAGGATTGATGAGGTTCGGAAAGAAAGGAAAGCTAAGTCTACAATTTGTTGGACCCTTGGATATATTAAGACGTTTGGGAAGTTAGCATATGAGCTAGCCCTACCCCCGAACCTGTAGCAAGTTCATAACGTGTTCCACGTATCAATGTTAAGGAAGTGTAATTCGGATGCCAGACAAATAGGGGCATATGAGCGCATAGACATGCAACCAGACGTAACCTATATGGAGCAACCAGGAAGGGTATAGAGTAAAAAGGAACGAGTGCTTAGGAGAAGGGTTATCAAACTAGTAAGAGTTTGATGGTAGAACCACAATGTGGGAAAATTTACTCGAGAGTTAGAAAGTGCAATGCTAAGAGAGTATCCCTATTCATTTTCTATCTGATTCCGGGACGGAATCCTTTTAAGGAGGGGAGACTGTAATAACCCCAAATTTTGGGAAATTTTTGAAACCCTTATGAATAGTGTTTTTGCTGAATGAGAAAACTTTTCATGCCACACTATGTAGGGGTTCTGATATGGATATTCTGAGATTTTATTAGTACTTTATATGGGATATAAGTGTATGTAAAGATCGTCAGAATCCAAATCCGAACACTTTGATTTTTCCCGGAAATACACTAGATACGGACAGATTTGAGAAAAAGGTAACAGGATAAAAAGGATTTAAATTAAAGGATTATAGGAGAGGATCATAAAAGGAATATAATATATTGAGAAAGGTTAAGGGAACCTAAGTAATAAGATCCCGGGTATGATCCTTCAAACGATAAACGAAAACGAAAGTTAAGCGAACCGTATAACAGATCAGCGGTCATTAGGCAAACAATTAGGAAGTTAATCAAAGGGATTAGAGAGGATGATGTCACCCAACCAATGAGAAGAGGACAAGGAGGGGAGGATGACATCATGAGGATGACACAAGCATGACATGGGAAGGAAGGAGATGTGGTGGCTTTTTAACCACACAAAATTAAGGGCAACTAGGTAATTTACTAAAACAAACACAAAAATCAAACCAACCAAGCCAAGCAAATCATTTTTCATCAAAATCAAAAAGAAACCAAGGCATTGTTCTTCATGCTCTCGGCCAAAACAGAACCAGAACACTAAAACTGCTGTATCTCCTTCATTTCTCACTCAAATATTGTGTTCTATAGCTCATTGGAAAGGTATTGAGATGGCCTACAACTCTTGTTCACAAGTCTCGTCCAAATAATCATGGTAAGACCCTCATTTTTACAGTTCTTTAAATCGGACTTTTAGAAACTTCAAAGCCTAACTTTGTGTTCTTGATTTCTTTGGAAAGATCAAGCTTGTAGGAGGCTCCCTAAGGCTTCCTAGCAACTTAACACCTCCCAAGGAAGGTATAAACTTCAAACCCTAGCCTTTACTTTATTTGTTAGTAAGTTTAATGGTTGGTGTTGTGAAATGAGAAGCATGGATTGTGATTATTAGTAGTTTGGTTTGATTTGGAAGTGTTTTTGGTAATTGAAGCTTAATTATAGTTCATAGGTCGTGATTGTGGTTGTTTGAGTTGAAAACCTTGGAGATTATGGACTGATGTGGTATGGTTTAGGTGAAGTTTTGTTGTATTGATGGTTATGAGTTGGTTGGTGGTTAATTGGAGTAGTTTAAACATTGGTAATCGCGTAAACATAGCCGTCATAACGTCCGATTTTCTTTGGACTGTTTTTGTGCATAACATTAGGACCCGAGAACCCCCTGCTAGATTATGACCACTGCCATGTTTAGATAGCTCATGTTACAAGCTTCGTTTTGATATGTAGTTCGTTCGATTCCGATGCACAGTTTAGGAGAAACGACCGTTTCAAGTAACGGCGTTTCGCGAACGAAACTTTTCCCCTCGCCTTACTTTGAAACATAGGTTAAAGACCAAAAAGGGTTAATTAATGCATGAAACATTTATGGTAAGTGTGTTAGGCAGTTGGTAAGACACTCGTAAAGGAATCGCCTTAAAACTCATAAAGGTTAAATTATTAAAAATGGTGGAGCCGAGGGTACTCGAGTGACTTAAGAGAATCAGTAAGCGCAAAACGAGCGTTAGAGTCTGAGTTGGTTAGAGTATAGATTTACAAGTGACTTTGGTTTAATTCCAACTTACTTGTTGTTTATAGGTTACCAGACTCGTCCCGAGCCATTCGTAACCCCCAGTCGCTCAGGCAAGTTTTCTACCCGATATACTGTTGTTGTGATATAAATATATGTATATGCATTATCTTGTGATAGTGCATGATTGTTATTAGCAAATTTTGCGATATATTGGAGCATGCTGATATGGTATATATGCATGTCTGTTTTGTAATCTGGTTATCTATCTGTTGATTTCAATGCTTATAGTTGCATAATACCTATGCTAGAAATAAGCAAGTAGTTGCGTATACCCTTAGTATAGGGGATAAAAGGTGAACATATTTCTAAACTGGGAGTCGATGTTCCCGAGTATATTATATATATATATATTTATATATATATGGATATAGTTTTTAAAACTATGGATCGAATAAGGTTTATTCGATACCTTTATTTTACTTAATTGAATATTAATTTGAGTATTCATTCGAGGGCTTATGACTCAGTTTATTTTATTATTTGAATATTATTTGAATATTCATTCGAGGGCTTATGACTCAGTTTATATTATTATTGAATATTACTTGGATATTCATTTCCTTTATTTTATGAATATTATTTATAGTATTCATTCGAGGAATTATGACTCCGCTTATTACTTAATAATATTCTTTATTGTATTAAAGAATAAGGTGTCGATAATCAAACTTACTTTTGATTATTCAAATAAAGATATTACTTTCGTATAAGTATATCTTTGATTATTTGCTATTCATTTCAAGTATAAGTTTTAATACTTCTACTTCAATTATTTTATAAAGATTATTCTTTATGGGAATATTATTTAAATAATAATATTCAGACATTTTCTAAATATTCCGGGGACTGATTTACTTCATTAAATCAGCTTCACTCCAAACATTCTTAAAAATGTTTTGCGAGTCTTCAAAATGATTTTTTTAAAAGTTAGAGCGGATCCCAAAACTTATTTTTATATTTAAGATCTTCCTTTCAAAGGGGATTTAAATATTCGCTCAAAACCTGGGGAATCCGGCTCAGTGGTGTGTTTTATATTCGCAACAAGGTTGCTGTTTTGATAAATGAATTGATTACTTACCCAACACTCGGGAAGTAAAATTCTTGGAACAAGTTAATCCATTAACAGGCATCGCCTGGGAAATATCGGTGAGTTCTCCTTTCCAAATAGATACGACTTCTTGGTGGAGCCGTATCAACAAGTTTCTACTTGGGGAAAGTGGGGACAAGCTTTACGTTTCAGAGTCATGGATTTCATCTGAACTAGGAGTGGCGTAAGTGGCCGAGTAGCGCCGGCCCAGCCTTATTATATTGGCCCAAATGGCCTGGAAGTTCCGCTAAGGCGGTCCATTCCTTAGGAGTTCAGTGTTCGGTAGACAAGTAAATCCGACAGGTTCTCCTCTACATGTAGAAAATGGTGGGGTTGTACTACTACGACTGATCATCGTAAGTGGTCTTCCTGGCGCGGCAAACTCCCGTAATGAGTTCATCATCCAATTGGATAATTTCTGCAACACTACCCAGAGCACTTCGATAGAAAGGCTACGGTTGGGCGATTGTTGAGTGTTGGCAGGGTCAAGTTTTCAAAATGATGTTTACATCAAATGAAGTATCTCGTAACTTCATTTTATTTTGATAATATTTTAAAGATTTAATCTATTCAAATCTTGCCTTATAGTCTCATCTATGTGATGAACTTTTGAAGCTAATTATAACTTGAACGGTGGTAGTTCAAGTAGTATTTGGGAAAGATATAAGTATATTGGGGTATCTTGTAACTTCATCTTTTAAACTTATATCTAATTAATAATTGTCTTATGAATGACAAAGATTTTCAGAAAAACGTTGAGACAAGGTTAGATATATAAGATCACCTTGCAACGATATTTTTTTTATACAGTTATACACTGGGACTTTGTGTATATTGTGCATGGAAGAGGACTTCCAATATTTTGAAAAGTATATGTATATATATATACTGAATATTTTGCGACTTCATCGCATTAAGATATCAACTTGGTTCATTTCTTTTGACCAAGACTTTCATGAGTACTATGAGAAGGCTCATATATTGTTAATCATTATACATATTATTTTGGTGGGCTTGCTGCTCACCCTTGCTTTCTTCTTTCATCACACAACATCAGATAGACAAGATGAACCGGACCAAGCTCCCGATTCGCAAGAGGTTAGGAGATGTTCCGCAGTTTTCTAGAAGCACTGATGCCGCCATAGCTGAGGTAGGAACTACCAATAGGCTAGGCTTTCAACTTTTGATGTATCAGATTATGTATATTTATGAATTGTAATAATGGCAAAGAAATGTAAATTTATTCAGAAACCTGTTTAAGGTGTATTGGCATATAATTGTGGAATAAAACGACTTGTGATTATTTTTGGATATTCATCTCTGAGACTATAACTTGTGGTGTGTGTGTTTATTGTGGGGTCACAGTACAGAGTAGTTGATTATTTATTAAGATTGGGTGTTGTTAAGGGAAATGGAACTCGTGACAACCCGGATCCCCGACCCCGGATTTGGGGGTGTTACAAAATAAGTATCAATGGTGAAAGTGAGATTTCTGACAATAAGTTTGTGAGGATTTGATATTATTCTAAGAAATGAATTAACTATTTAAGCGTGATGTCCAGATAGATCGGCGTGATGAAAAGATAGTTCTGTGGACGCCAAATGAAAAGGTGATGAGGTTCAGAAGATGAAAGAAGGTAAAGAATTTGTTAATGATAATTACGGTGATTAAGAATTTGTTAATAGATACGGAACATGCATAATATTTATTTATTTGAAAAATAATTACACCATATATCCCAGATATTATAATTTCAGTTTCTTGTTTGGACAAGAAAGGTTTTTCATTTTTGATTCAGAACAATAGTTGTTCCTATTCATTCAATAATGTTACCTACGGGGTTGCACGTTTGTTTAATGGTTTATATGTTCTTGATATAGATACTCATGTCAATAACATAAATAATGATAATAAACGTATTAAGATGATAGACTCAAATCAAACATACCTGTTGTGTATATGTTGTGAACTTGATGATTTCATTAACAAAACACCTTGGTAGCTTTTACTTAGTGAAAATTGGAGCACTCGACGGATAAGGATTATAGTCCTGACAGATGACTCAATATAATCCCGACGGATGATGTTTTATTATCTATTGAGTGAGTAGCTTATGTGACAATAAGTCTGTAGCACATTTATGCGTACACCATTGTTTAGATTCTGTAAGTAGTACTCAAGTCATGCTGACTTTATCTAGATATGCAGAATAGGTTGATTAATTGTACATAGATGATGTCTTGTAATCCTGCATAAATGAAATGAAGTCAAGTGCCAGATTGCTACCCGACGGATAAACAACAATGCCATTCGACGGATGATCAACTAGATAACTCGACGGATGATCATGAACCCGACGGATAAAGAATTCAAACATCTGTTGACAGTGACAACACAGTCACATGTGTCGAGTGTATGCAAATGGAATGTGGAAGCCTATTCAACTGGGTTTTAGAGAACAAAGAAGCATTGCCATTTTCATGCTATTATGAAGATATTCAAAGATACTGGAATAGAGTAATAAAGTAGCATATTATTAGACATGATAGTTTTTGTTTTATTATCCTGTCTTATTACTTTGTAATCTTGGTGATATATAAACCAAGAAGCAGCAAATAGAATAACTAACTAAGCAACCAAGAGAGAAACATTTGTAAGCTGTATTCTTAGCATTTTTCTGCATTCTTAGTTGTTCTACATTTGTAAGCAGCTGTGAGCATTTTGCTACACAGAGTTCTCTCGATATATATTATATATCTCTGGTGGATACATTCAAATCCACCGAAAAGTTTTTAAAGACTTGTGTTTTTAATTACTTGTGTTTTGATTCTTTTGAAGTTATTATTCCGCACTCTGCAAATCAATTTACACTGATATATATATATATATATATATTTAAGTTAGAACAATTTTATTTAAGAAAAAGTTTCAAGAATTCCATTCAACCCCCCCTTCTGTAATTCTTGTTGAATTGTTAAGGGACTAACAATACCTTTGGTATTGTCATTTATGTCACATAAATGAGAAACGTATTTCCAAATTACATAAAGATGGTTACTTGGATATGTTTGATTTTGAATTATACGAAGAATGCAAATCTTGTCTCATTGGCAAAATGGCTAAAGCTCATTTTACGGAACAAGGTGAAAGGGCCGCCGAACGATTAGGACTTATACATAGTGATGGATGTGGTCCAATACGTACGATGGTAAGAGGTGGCTTTTACTACTTCATTACTTTTACTAATGATTTCAGTAGATATGGATATGTGTATCTTTTGAAGAACAAATCCGATTCTTTTGAAAAGTTCAAAGAATACAAGGCTGAAGTGGAAAAGCAAACAGGGGAAAGCATAAAAGTTCTACGATCAGATCGTGGAGGAGAATACTTAAGCCTCAAGTGTAAAGGTTTCTTGAAGGAGTGTGGTATCGTATCACAACTTACTCCTCCTGGAACGCCTCAATGGAATGGAGTTTCTGAGAGGAGAAATCGTACCTTGTTGGACATGATGCGATCGATGATGAGTCTAGCAGATCTTCCAATAAGTTTTTGGGGTTATGCTCTAGAAACGGCTACATATACACTAAACCGAGTTCCAACTAAATCGGTTCAAAAGACTCCATATGAGACGTGGACTGAGAAACGTCACATCATGTCTTTTATGAAAGTATGGGGATGCGAAGCGTTTGTGAAACGCTTGGTATCTGACAAGCTGGGACCAAAATCGGATAAATGTTATTTTGTGGGATATCCTGAAGAAACTAAAGGGTATAGTTTATATAATCCTACCGAGAACAAAGTGTTTGTTGCTCGAACCGCTGTATTTCTTAAAAAAGAGTTACTTTCAAATAAAATTAGTGGGAGGACTATAGATGTCAATGTAGATCGAGTTGTACAAAATAATATTGAACCAGAGTGGGGAAAATGGGCAGGAAGTACATCAAGATGTTCCTGCTCCGGAAACACAGGTTGTTCGTAGATCTAGTAGGCCTCGTCATGAGCTAGAGAGATATTATGGATTTCTCTTGACTCAAGATGATGATGTAATGCTCATAGATAATGATGAGCCTCTTACCTACCAAGATGCTATGAATAGTCCAGACTCTGAGAGATGGCTAGAGGCCATGAAATCCGAAATGGAATCCATGTATCAAAATAAAGTATGGACTTTAGTTGATCCACCTGAAGGGGTAAAACCTGTAGGATGAAAGTGGGTTTTCAAGAAGAAAACTAACATGGATGTTAAGTACAGACCTATAAAGCGCGACTGGTGGAAAAAGGTTTCAAACAAGTTCATGGTATAGACTATGATGAGACCTTTTCACCAGCTGCTATGGTCAAGTCCATCAGGATTTTGCTAGCAATAGCTGCTTACTACGACTATGAGATTTGGCAAATGGATGTTAAAACCGCTTTCTTAAATGGGAGCCTTAAAGAGGATGTATACATGATACAATCTGAGGGTTTTGTCGATCCCAAGTTTGCTAAGATGGTCTGTAAGTTGCTTCGATCTATTTATGGATTGAAGCAAGCCTCAAAGAGATGGAATCGTCATTTTGATGAAACAGTCAAAGAATTTGGCTTTATTCAAAATGAAGATGAACCGTATGTTTACAAGAAGGTTAGTGGGAGCCATGTGGCATTGCTAGTACTATATGTAGATGACATATTATTAATAGGGAATGACATACCTTCTCTACAGGCTGTTAAGACTTGGTTGGGAAATAGTTTCTCGATGAAGGACTTAGGTGATGCTACCTATATATTAGGGATCAAGATCTATAGAGATTGATCAAGGAAATTAATCGGCCTAAGTCAGAGTACATACATTAATAAAGTACTGCATCGTTTCTGGATGTAAGAGGCAAAAAGAGGATATGTCCCAATGTCTCATGGGATATTCATCTCAAAAGATAACTGCCCTAAATCATTAGATGATAAGGGTCGTATGAGCAAAGTTCCATATGCTTCGGCAATTGGATCTATAATGTATGCGATGATATGTACTCGTCCTGATGTTTCGTATGCCTTGAGCATGATGAGCAGATACCAGTCTAATCCTGGTGAGGGTCACTGGACAGTTGTCAAGAATATTCTTAAGTACTTGAAAAGGACTAAAGATTCATTCTTGTTGTATGGAGGAGATGAGAAGCTGATTGTAAAGGGTTACACTGACGCCATCTTTTAGACAAACAGAGACAATTCAGTATCTCGGTCAGGTTTTGTGTTTTTCCTTAATGGAGGTGCTGTAATTTGGAAGAGTTCAAAGCAAGAGACAGTAGCTAATTCTACAATGGAAGATGAGTATATTGCTGCCAGTGAAGCAGCCAAAGAGGCTGTTTGGATACAGAATTTCATAACGAGACTTGGTGTGGTTCCATCGATCACAGATCTAGTTGATCTTTATTGTGATAATAATAGAGCCATCGCGCAGACTAAATAACCAAGGTCCCATTCCCGGGAAAAGCATATACTTAGGAGATATCACCTCCTTCGAGAGATTAATGAAAGAGGAGATATACATATATGTAAAGTGTATACTGATGATAATGTTGTAGACCCACTGACTAAGGATTTGTCGCAGCAAAAGCACGAAGGTCATACTAGTTCCATGGGTATTAGATACATGGGTGATTGGCTCTAGTGCAAGTGGGAGATTGTTAGTGTTTGTTCCTTAGAGACAACACTATTATGTTTATATTATAAAACATTTGGATTATTAATTATGATTATATGGATTATACTTTAGTAATTTATTATATCTTTATTTTCTGCGATAAGATGTTAGATTAATAAATGTCCTTGGAATATGATATGTAAATCTATATCTCTAAGTACGTGACTTAGAAATGAGATTATGAGAATAGTATTGATATTCCTAAAGATCCCTAGTCAAGTATTATTGTTAAGGGACGATAATAAATACATTGAGACTAGTGTGTTTGTTGGCTGATGATCATATCTCATTGATTATAGGTATGGTGATACTAAAGTCAAAACACAGGCACATGTATTAAATACATGGTGCTGCATTGACCCGTTGTGAGATACTACATGTTTATAGTGTCATAAGTTAATCTCACAGTGATAATGATGTATTGGTCCTTTGACCTGAAATCATTATATTTCTATACGAGAATTAATATACTTTGATACTATTAAAAATTATCCTTGACCGGGTAATAATAAAAGTAGACATTGGGTACATTATGAATCGTATGAGAAATATGAATGATCTAGATGGGATTTAGCACTCCTTTATTAAAGGAGTGATATTATTGGCCTCTTGATTGAGTAAGACTATAAAATGCATGGCCGTGCTCAAAAACTGATTTATTTAATAGTTTACTCATTGATCAAGGAAAGAAGGATTGAATGTTAACAGAGGATGACACAATGCATGCCTCGAGTTTGATCTATAATATAAGGCTAAAGGGATTATATTACATTGTACATTATTCACGAAAGGTTTAATTGATCACCGATTTAATTATTATTACTTGGGTAACAATGATGTATTACTAGATGCCGCTCATTGTTTATGATTTTAAATTAGATTTAAAATTGTTGCCGACGTAATAATAACCTAAAGGGTCGCACAAAGAATGACTGGATGATTATTTAATTTAAATTCAAATTTAAATTAAATGTAAGTAATTTGAATTATTTGTTATTAATTAAGTGTGACTTAATTAATTAAATAAATAGGAAATTTGAATTAATATTAAATCCGAAATTAAGTTATTGGATTATTAAATGAGACTTAATAATACAATAATTAGAATTTCGAATATAATAATAATAATAACTCTAAAATTCTGTTTAGGGTTGGAGGCCCATTAGCTCTTGCCTATATAATATCTTTTTCTAATAGAATTAGGGTTACACGTTTTATTTAATAAAACATAAACCCTTGCAGTTTGAAGAGAGATAGAGAGAGCAAGAAGGCGGCCTCAAGAACGTGCTAGTACACACCCATCCTCCGGACGATCATTCGTGTGGATACCTTCATGGCGTAGATCGTTCTAGCGACGGGCTACGTGGTGATCATTCAAGACCTCCATCTTTCAATTAACGTAAAGCTTCTTAATGTAAACATACTGAACTACGAATTAAATATTGTTTTTCGCATGGATCCTGCGGAGGGTTTCGTATTTTAAGATTTAAATTTACTTTTTTCGTTGCGTTTATGTGCTAAAAACCCTTCAGCCATAACCAACCATGTATTTATTGTACTTTACATATATATGTGTATATGGTGAATGTATGTGTAGAGTAGTTTATAAAAATGCATGCTTAATTAGATTAAAGATGTATGTATTAGATACGACACCTATGCCATGCTTGTTAAACAAGAAAAAATCTGTAACGATTCAAGATTTTAAAATGAACAAACGATTATGAGATTCTCGTGTTTATGAAACATGGAATAAAATATAAATTTTCTTTATTTCTGACATGGGGCGATTTTGTCAAAAGCGAGTTCATTGAACTTGTAAGGTTGTGGGTTTTAAGCGAGACCGTTGTGACTCCCTCATTACCGGAAATCAAACCATTTACGAATATTGATTTGAAGTATTTTATTCAAGGAAAAATTGGAATCTCTTTATGATGGGATCATGATCGTTTTAAAATTAACAAAACCCCAAAGTTAATATTAAGTTGATCAGATGCATTCCAATGAGTCCAATGCGTTAACCCCTAGATCGACCAGGAGTGGGTTCGCCAAAGTGAAGTACTCCCATCTATCGTGGGAGATGTGTTGAAGTATATTGATACTTTTTGACTATTGGGTTTGACTTAACTAAGTTACCACAATAGGATTGTGAACTTAGAGGCATAGAGTTTGGCGAGATTTATTAGATAAATGTGAACAAATGTTGTTCCACCAAGCTATCCAAGAGTTATATAGTTGATATAATTGACAAATATTGTCTACCTAAATAATCATATTTTAGGAGAAAAGCCAAAGATGACCTAACATATGGTGAAATATGGATCTTGGCTCACTAGAAAGGATATGGAAGATATTATTTCCGAATTAATAGTTAGGGCTGTTGATTTGATAAAAATAGTGGGAGATATATATTGTGTGTATATATATATATATATATGAATAATCACTTGAATATAATTTAATGATCATCTGTAGACTAAGTCATTTTATGCACTTTAATATTGTAGATATCAAATGATAAATAACAAAAATAACTTCTCTATGTAATAGTCCCTGAGAAGGACAAGCTGACATGAAATAATTTCCTCAATTGACACGGGAACTTACGGATTGTCCTCAGGTTCAAGGATGTCACTCAAACCCCTCCCTTATTTCTTCTAGCTGAGAATGAAACATGTGCTGAACAAAATGCTTACCAGAAGCAAATTGATTATGCAACTGATGTTTCATGTCTCATGCTAGTAATTATGAGTGCTGAGCTTTAGAAGCAACAAGAGCATAATGATGCTTATGATATGATTGAGCACCTTCAAAGGATGTTTGAAGGATAGGATCGTCAGAAAGATTTGACAATAATAAGGTACCATACTTTGCATTAATGGGAGAATGATATCCGGTTGGACCACATGTTCTAAAGATGATAGGTATATGTACCTTGATATTTTGGGTTTCAAGAATAGTCTAGAGACTCATCTTGATTTGATCAAACAATCTTTGAACAACGTCTATTCTTAGTTTGTTAAGAACAAAAGGAATGAGATAGACATAACACTCACTGAGTTTTAAGCATGTTTAGAAGTGCTGAAAAAAACATGGTAAAGGCATGAATTACGTCCATATTGATGATGTACACATAAAATGCAAATGGGAAAGGAAAGTGGACAGACAAGGTGAAGATTTGACCTTATTTGGTGCCAAACCAAAGTCCAATCCCAAAGGGCTTTTGAAGCCTAATAGTGGTGTTGCTAAATGAGATGATTGTCATTTCTGTGGAAATAAATTGATGATTGGAAGTTAAATTGTTGAGCTTGTTAGGAAGATCTAAATAAGAAGGCTAGCAATGGTCAAGCTTAGGTATCGGGTTAGAATTGGAGCAAAAGTTGTTGCTCTAGTTGAAGGAACTCGATTCTTAATTTTGCCCCTATAGGCGAGATTGAGAACTTGATAAATTGTTATTACGTGCCTGCCTTTAGGGGATACATTAAATCAATTTCTTGTCAGGATAATAAATGTTTTCATTTTAATTAAATAAACAATAGTTATTTATTCTATTAATGATAAGGCTTATAATGTTGCACAATTAGTTAACAATTTATATGCTCTAAGATTACTCAAATCAAACATTACCTCTACCATTGTCGTTAAGCCATATTAATGAGAAACGCATTTCTGAGTTACATATAGATGGATACTTGGATAAGTTTGATTTTGAATCATACGGAAAATGCGAACTTTGTCTCATTGGCAAAATGACTAAAGCTTCTTTTACCTGATCAGGTGAAAGGGCCACCGAACGACTAGGACTTATACATAATGATGTATATGGTCGAATGCGTATGATGGAAATGGGTGGCTTATACTACTTTATAACATTTACTGATGATTTCAGTAGATATGGATATGTGGTTCCTATGAAGAACAAATCCGATTCTTTTGAAATGTTCAAAGAATATAAGGTCAAAGTAGAAAAACAAACAAGGGAAAAGTATAAAAGTTTTACGAACAGATCATGGAGGAGAATACTTAAGCCTCAAATTCAAGAGTTTCTTGAAGGAGTGTGATATTGTATCATAACTTACTCCTTCTGAAATACCTCAATGGAATAGAGATTCTGAGAGGAGAAATCGTACCTTGTTGGACATGGTGCGATCGATGATGAGTCAAGCGGATCTTCCAATCAGTTTCTAGGGTTATGCTCTAGAAACGGCTGCATATACACTTAACCAAGTTTCGACCAAATAGGTTCAAAATACTCCGTATAAGATATAGAGTGATAAATGTCAAAGCATGCCATTTATAAAAATTTGGGGACGTGAGGCGTTTGTAAAATGTTTAGCTTCTGACAAGCTTGGACCAAAATTAGATAGATGTTATTTTGTGGGATACCCAAGTGAGACTAGGGAATAGTTTTTATAATCCTTCCGGGAACAAAGTGTTTGTTGCTCGGGCCGCTGTATTTCTTGAGGGAGAACTACTTTCTAAGAAAATCAGTGGGAGGATAATACATCTCGATGAAGATTGAGAACCACATGATAACATTAAACCAGAATTGTAATAAGATCAGGATGTACATCAAAATGTTGAAAGTAATCTTGTTCAAGAAACACAGGTTATTCACAGATCTAGTAGGATTCACCATGAGCCCGGGAGAAATTATAAATTTCTTTTGACTCAAGATGGTGAATAGTTGCTTACGGATAATGATAAGTCTTTCACCTACCAAGATGTTATGAACAGTTTAGACTCCAAAAGATGGCTTGAGGCCATAAAATCCGAGATGGAATCCATGTTTCAAAATAAAGTACTGACTTTAGTTGATCCACTCGAAGGGGTAAAACCTATAGGGTGCAGGTGGGTTTTCAAGAAGAAAATTGACATGGATGGTAAAGTACAGACCTATAAGGTGCGACTAGTGGCAAAAGGTTTCAAATAAATTCATGGCATACACTCTATGATGAGACTTTTTCACCAGTTGTTATGGTCAAGTCCATCAGGATTTTGTTAGCAATAGTTGCTTACTTTGACTATAAGATTTGGCAAATGGATGTCATAACTGCTTTCTTATATGGGAGCCTTGAAGATGATGTATATATGATACAACCTGAGGGTTTTGTTGATCTAAAGTTTGCTAAGATAGTTTGTAAGTTACTTCTATCTATTTATAGATTGAAGCAAGCCTCAAGGAGAATGAATGTTCATTTTGATGAAACGATCAAAGAGTTTGGCTTTATTCAAAATGAAGATAAACCATGTGTTTGTAAGAAGGTTAGTGGGAGCCATGTGACATTCCTAGTATTATATGTAGATGACATATAACAAATAAGGAATATCATACCTTCTCTACAGGCTGTTAAGACTTGGTTGAGAAATAGTTTCTCGGTGAAAGACTTAGACGATGCTACCTATATATTAGGGATCAAGATCTATAGAGATAGATTGAAAAGATTAATTGACCTAGCCGGAGTACATACATTGATAAAGTATTATATCATTTTATAATGCAAGAGACAAAGTAATGATATGTTTCGATGTCTCATGGGATAGTGATCTCAAAAGATAATTGCCCCCTAAATCATTAGATGATAAGGGCCGTTTGAGAAAGTTCCAGATGCGTCAACAATTGGATCTATAATGTGTACAATGATATGTATTTATCCTGATGTTTCGTATGCTTTGAGTATGACGATCAGATACCAGTCTAATCCAGGTGAAGGTCACCTGATAGTTTTCAAGAATATTCTTAAGTACTTAAAGAGGACTAAAGATTTATTTTTGGTGTATGGAGAAGATAGGGAACTAGTTGTAAAGGGTTACACTGATACTAGTTTCTGAACCTAATTTTTGGACTGACAAGGATGATTACGAGTTTATATCTGTTTTGTGTTTTGTCTAAATATAATTACTTGTTAGCTTGAATAGTTCACAGCAAGAACATTGATGATTTTATGGAAGCCGAATATATTGATATTTTTTTGAAACAACCATCGAGACTGTTTAGGCATGTCCTTAGGAAATATCGCCTTATTAATGAGATTAATGATTAAGGAGATATAAATGTAAAGTGCATAGTAATGATAGTGTTGCAGACCCACTGACTAAGGCTTTGTCGCAACAGAAGTACGATGGTCATACTAGTTCCATGAGTATTAGATACATGGTTAATTGGCTCTCGTGCAAGTGGGAGATTGTTAGTGTTTGTGCCCTAGAGACAACACTGTGATGTTTTAGTTTAAGACATTAGGATTATTAATGTTTATGTTCTATCGATTATTCTCTTTATAATTTATTAATTCTTAATTTACTGCGATATAAATGTTAGATTAATAAATGTCCTTGGAATATGATATACAATTCTATATCTCTAAGTACTTGACTTAGAAATGAGATTATGAGAATAGTATTAATATTCCTAAAGGTCCCTAGTCGAGTATTATTATCAATGGACAATAATAATGCATTAAGACTGGTGTGTTTGTTGACTGATGATCACATCTCATTGATCATAGGTATAGTGATACTAAATTAAAAACACGGGCAGATGTATATGTACATGGTGCTGGACAGACCCAATGTGAGATTCTACATGTCTGTTGGGTCATAAGTAATTCTCACAGTGATAATGATGTAATGGTCCTTAGACCTGAAGTCATTATATTTCTATACGAGAATTAATATACGTTGATTCCATTAAAAGTTATCCTTGACCGGGTAATGATAAAAGTGGACATTGGGTATATTATGAATCGTATGAGAAATATGAATGATCTAGATGAGATTTAACCCTCCTATTTTAGGAGTGATATTATTGGCCTCTTGTGTGAGCTAGACTATGAAATGCGTGGCCACGCTCAAAAAGTTGATTTGATATGATAGTCTACTCATTGATGAAGGAAACTTGGATTAAACTATGATGAAGATGACACATTACATGCCTCGAGTTTAATCTATAATATTTGGTTAAATGGATTATATTACATTGTACATTATTCACAAAAGGTTTAATCGATCACCGATTTAATTATTATTACTTGGGTAGCAATGATGTATTATTAGATGCCGCTCATTGTTTACGATTTTAAATTAGATTTAAAATTCATTCCCAACGTAATAATAACCTATATAGTTACACACTAAGAATACTTGAAGGATTATTTAATTTAAATTGGATTTAAATTCTATTAAAGTAATTCAAATTATTTATAATATTAATTAAGTATGACTTAATTAAAATATTGATATTCGAATTTACTACTATTAATTATGAAATTTATTTGTTAAATAATTAAGTGAGACTTAATTATAATACAAATAGGAATTTCGAATTAATAATAACTCCAAATTAGTTAAGAGTTATAATTTATTTTTCTACTCTCTATATAATATCTCTTGTGTGGCTGATTTTGCAAGTAAGACTTTTACTAAAAACCCTAGCCACCAAGAGAGAAGATGGAGAGAACAAGAAGAAATGAGTTTGTGCTAGTACACATCTAATCCTTGAGTTCAAGCATTCGTGTGGATACCGATAGAGCGTAGATCGCGAGAGCGGGATGCATGGTGATTGAACAAGCTTTGGATCTCCATTAGTCAACCAATTGGTAAAGCTTCTTAAGGTAAACAATCTGATCTACGAATTAAATATATGTTTTTCACATTGATCCTGCGGCGGGTTTCAAAAATTATGATTTTTTACGTTTTTTTAATTACTGTTTCCGTTGCGTTTATGTGCTCAAAACCCAACAAAATCATCATTACTCTACACATTCTTTAAAATGTTTTCGAGTCTTCAAAATGATTTTAAAAGTTAGAGCGGATCCCAAAAGTCATTTTCAAATTTAAGATCTTCCTTTCAAAGGGGACTTGAATACTCACTCAAAAAAATCTGAGGGATCCGGCTCTGCGATGTATTTTATATTTGCAACGAGGTTGCTGTTTTGAGAAAACAATTTGATTACTTGCCCAACATTCGGGAAGTAAGTCCATCTAATTGAGTCGGCATAAGCGATATGACGGGCTACGGTCTATCAAGGTGTAAGAGGCTGTGTGACAGTCCATCAATGCATGAGTGGCCGGGTAACGGTCTAGCGCGAGGTCCTAATGCGGCCAGGGTGATGACCGGCGAGGAATTCATCCATCTACTAGTAGAAAAGGTTACTTAATGGTATCTTTTCCTGATCAGCAAGATATCGGGTTTATGTCAAAATTTTCTTCTTTCCAAATTCATTGGGTATTATAACTCTGTTTATACTTTTCATAACAGAGGGTTTCAAGGAATGTATGAGATATATATAGGTGTATATATATATCGGGAATTAATGAAGTATCTAGTAACTTTATTTCTTTAAATAATATTTCAAAGATTGAATCTATTCAACTCTTATCTTGTAGTCTCATCTTGGTGATGACCCTTTTTGAAAATTTATTATACTTTGAACAGTGGTAGTTCAAGTGGTTTTCTAAAATGATATAAGTATATTGAAGTATTTGGTAACTTCATCTTCTTTTAATCTTATATCTAGTAAATAATCATCTTATACTTGATACAATTTTTCAGTAAATTATCAACTCAGATACTTGCATTATTGATTAAACTATATATTATCTTGCGAGCTGTAATGCTCACTCTTGCTTCATTTCTTCATCACACAACAACAGTTAGGAAGGATGGCTAGACTCAATCAGACCCAGCGCAAGAGCGTGGAAAGCGTCCCACGTCTTCCCGTTGATATCATAGTTGTCATAGCTGCAGAGGTAGATTTATTTGTAGATCAGGCATCCTACTTTTGGGAATCAGTTATGTATAATTATAACTTGTGTTGGATAATGACAACTAACTGTAAACTTATAAGTAATTATTGGGTTGTAATAACTTTTAATTTATGGATTTAAGGACTTGTACTTATTTCAATTTCATCTCTGTGACTATAACATGTTGTGGTGTGTGTATTATTGTGGGGTCACGGCATGAGGTTATTTATTTTAATTAAATTAAGTGATATTATGGAAAGAATGACCGTGATGACCCGGATCCCCGACCCCGGATCTGGGGGTGTTACATGATACATGCTAAATGTGTATTGAATTATGTGAGATGTTTGGAAGCTCTTTTTCTGTGCTGGTCCTATTTGCAGCTGGAATCACTGTTTATTTTTCTTAATGTAGGTCATTAATATCTTGCAGGAGGAGCACTACATCTCAAAGCTGTATTTTCGTGGCCTTGGGTGTCATGTTTATCTGGATACCCTACTAGGGGGAGCAGAATTATATTCTTTAGTTACAAAAACTCTCAGGCCAGGAAAGCTAATATTATGACGATCCCAGTACAGTTTTTATCTTCTTGTATATATAAATTGTGTGAGGTTACGTTTGAAGGCAAAACTAGATCTCGACCCCCCCCCCGCTATTTGCTTTTCCAATTGAACTTTATTACTTATGCTAGAAAAATATCCTCCATCCACAGAATATACTGCATTGTAGGTTTTGTTTAATTTATAGTTTGTTACCTCCAGGTGTTTTATATGCGTGTTTGGATATATCTGTCTTTGAGTGTGCCACACACATTATTTATGCAACATGTTTGGCATATTTCTCCTCACGGTGGACCTAGTTTTAGCAACACCACTGCAAATGATTGTTCCAAAAATTGATATCCAATTGTGCACTGCATACTCTTTGTACAATCCTGATAAAATTTGTGATTAATTTTTCTTCTTTTACATGTTTGCAGCTCCAGAAATTTACTCTTCACTTTTTCTCGATTTATGAAACAGAACAGTTTATAAGTTCATTAAAGGTATATGTATTGATAGGTTTCCTGTGCCTTGTGTAGATATGTGAGTGCTATGTCTAGTTGAATGTTATATCCGTGTACTTGCTTGTCATTTCACTTCTTGCTGGTTAAATAATGTTCACGTGGTGTTAATAATGTACTTGTATCTAGTAAGTGAACTCTAATATCTCCTAAAATACTTTTAGTTTTTACAAGTACATGATTTCATATGATCTAAATATGTTTATAATTTTTTTGGTTTACAATTTACCCAGAGATTAGAGTCTTACTAATGGTCAGTTTCGAGAATAGTTTTGCAAGATAAATATATTTTTGAAGGGGCAATTGTTAATCTTTTTCTTTTCTTTTTTATGTGTTATTGTAATTTGTGATTGGTCTACTTTATCATTATTTTAAAATCTATTTAAACTTTAAGCAAGTTCTTGATATTTGGAATTTTATTGTAAATTATAGTTGGTAATGTATTAGATTTAGAAGACCTTTAATAAATATTTGCATTAAATTATAGTTTGAAGGTTCCTACTTTACCGCATCTTCTTCAAAATCCACAGATGTGTCTTTGAAGCTTATAGATCAGGTACATAGCTCAGGTGTTACGTTAATTCCTTTGTTGTTGGCCCACCATCATATTGTTCCATTCTTCCGTCTAGCTGACCTATTTAGTCATTTTTTTGAATGTTCTGTTTTCATGTTTGTAAATATATTATAGTTGATTATATGAACTCAAATCTGGATTGTTCATCTAAAAGTTGTGTTTTTTGAGTACTTGAGATTTGCTATTGTCTAAATGTGGTTTTATGTATAGTAATTAGGGCACGAGAAATCGATGAGCTAAAGGTGTCATTAAGCAAATCGTGTGAAATATCTGATGGAGTTGCATTGTGGGAGTGGACATGTGTTGTCTAGGATGAAGAAGTTAGAGGCATCAAGTTGGTTCTTCGATTTCATTGGAAAATCCAGTCGAACAATATTTGTTAGCAAACATTTTGTTCGGTTTTCAATGAATTTAAAACTTTGTATATTTTGGTTGATTTGGTATTTTGTACATATTGAATTTGAATTTTGGTGAACAGTTCTTAAGTTAATTATGTGTAAAATATTTTAATTTTGCATGTAGAATTTGGATTATTAGGTGTGGAAAATTGAAAATTTTAATAAATAGATTTTTTATGTGTTGGCAAAAACAGTAAAATGTGTTACAGTATATATGAGAGTGTTTTATAAAGAAGTGTTACAATACACTATAAAGATGTTAGCAAAAGATTTGAATTGTTTTATCATCCAATGTTACAACAACAAATATAATGTTGCAAAAGAATTTATTATAACATTTTTTCGGTGTTACCAGACCTTTAATGGTGTTGCAATAGAATTATTGTTACATCTGCATAGTGTTACCATAGATAGTGATTGTATAAGCATAGGTTGTCTCTTGTAACACTTTTACCGATGTTACCAAAAGTTCAAAATGTGTTACCATAGACCCCTATTGTAGCACGAGCAAATCCAACACCGCCGAATTTTTAAAAAGTGTAACCATAACCCCATTTTTTGCTTTAGGTAACACTTTATGGCCATTTTTACACTTTTTTTGGTGTTGCTAGAGGCCATATATGGTGTAGTATTTTCACGAACATCCCCCTCCTTGACCGTCTTAAGGAGCGAATTCTTCAAAAAGTATCTACAACAAATATGTTAGTGAAAATAATCTACATTGCTTTCCCACGTTTGCCTTTTCCCGAGGTTGTTCTTCTTTGCCTTGCCATAGGTGAGGGCGCGTCGATAATAAAATGCTCAAGTAACCATATCATGTATTTCCCCAGATGAGGACTATCTATATAATATTGTGCCTTGTCTTGTAATCCAATGCTCAAGTAACACATATCATGTATGTGACGCCTTCCAAACCCGGGTCAGAAGTTTGGGGCCCACAACACATACTTGTTTATTACAAACGTTTATGAATATAATAATATATGCAATGACCCTACTTACCATAATCAAGGATCGCAACAGTTTAAAGTATGTCCACAAGCCACAATCTTGTTTATTACAAATGTACCAAATCCCAAATTTATTTATCTTATATCTGAAGTCAAACTTTATTACAAATTTCTAGCACACACTAAGCCACATAACTTCCGCTAGCTTCTTCCATCTCAACTTGAAAACCTAGCCGGCACACTTGACTGGGGATCTTCGCCATCACCAAATTCCTTTTTAATTGGAAAAGAACATTAACAGATTCGCAAGAGTGAGCTAACTAGCTTAGCAAGTCATAATGATAGCACTGAGATTTAATAATGATCAATTGAAATGATATGGGGAATCAAGTTTTCAGATAAGCAATGATTATAATTAGATATTCACTTTTATTTTAAAAACCAAGGTTAGGCTGCTGATCAGTCACCCACAAACCCCGAGCAAGGCTCCTAGCGTTGCTCTATATACTGGATCCAAGGCACGCATTGGCCTATTATGACCACGAATCTGGTCCGATCATGAATCTGGTCCATATTTAAAAACAATCCAATTCCATAATATTAACAACATAAACAATGTAATTCAATAAACTGAATCATAAACAACATTTATCTTGAAGTATAAGGTGATTCACAACACCAGAAAGATATAACAAGGTAAACAAGAAGATTGACTTCCAATTCAAGGAAAGAATCAAAGTGTAGAAGACCAAGGGTGCAAAGGTTACAAGGAATGGTCTTCTGTTATACAAGGCATAAAGGTTTGTTTGATAAAAAATCTCATATCAAGGATCAGTATGTGGTAGATATGTATTTGTGGAGTAGTATTGGATATGTGTGGTTTGTATCCAAGAATTCAACAATCAAGGGTTTATAAGAAATCAGGCTCACGGCTCAAAATCAATAAAAATCAGGGTTGAGGGTTAAGTACTTCAAAGTACTTGCAAAATAGGATAAGAATTACTGGGAATAATTGCAACATAATGAAAAGAGTTCAAAAGTATTCACAAGTATACTATAAGAAAATTCAGGGACACTTGCCTTATCAATTCGCTTTCACTTCACTAACACTTGTCAATTGGTTCCCACTCACTAACCACTTGCTTTCCTTTTCTACGTCTCGCTTCCTCTATTAGACATCACATATACTCATCAACACTATTTCTCAACTCATTCTATTCGTTACAAGCTTCTATCTACCCTTCGTTTCACCCAAATTCGACGTACGGATTAAAAGTTACAGCATAAACAATCAAACAATGCACAAACAATCATTTTATACAGCACTCAGGTCACATATAACACATAGCACGTAAGATATTCAATCCAAATAAATTTTCAAAGAAGACTCGGGGTCAAAATGATTTTCCAGGTATTTATACGAATTTTTGAACATTTTCGAAATTAAAATTGGACTCCGAATTATTTTATAATTCAATAATAGCGTCCGAACACCCGAATTTGACTTTAAATAATTTTACAATAATTATCGAGCCTTGAAAATAATTTAAAATAATATTTTAAAGCTCAAAATTATTTTTCGGAATTTTAAATCAATTTTAAATAATTAAATCCAATTAAATAATCAATTAAAATTAATTAATAACTAATTAAATTAATTAATCAATTAATATTTTAATTAATTGACTAATTAAATAATTAATTATCAACTAAAATTAATTAATTAAATAATTAAGATTTATTTTAGAATTAAAAATAATTTTCAAAATTAAAAATGTTGATTTTTGGAATTTAAAATAAATAAAAACCGAAATTAATTGTAAAAGAAAATATCATTTTTTATAAATAACTAAAACATGAAAATCATTTTTGAATATTCTGGAAAAGTCAGGGACTAATCTGTAAAATCCACAAAACTACAGGTGTTGGACGGTAATTTCAGCGTCATCTTCCCCGTTCGCCGGCTTCGGTGGCCGGCCGCCATTAACGGCGACCACCAAGCTTTCCGGCCACCTGCAGTACAGCCCAGAATCCAACCAAAATTTGCAGAACTCAAGAATAACACGTCAGGAACACAGCTAAGCAATCGTTTTAACCTGAATCGCCGTGAATCGCCGGGAAAAGCTGTCGGAACCGAACGAACTCGAGTTTTCCGGCGAGGCTTTTCCGGGATCCTTTTGCCTTGAAACTGGTATCATTCAACTCCTCTATTCACGATTTATTTAAAGATATAGTTCATACGTTCCCAGGTTTAACGAGTCAAAAATCCGGCCAAAAAGATAAATTTTCCGGTGAGATTATTCAAGAACACGAAGAACATTCAACCTCAAGAATCAAATCAACTTTTCTACATGTTATTGAACTCGATTTTTGACATATAATATACCAAATTGATCAGGAAGAAAAAATTTACACGATTATGCCATCAAATCATATCAAAAATATCAAGAACAAAAATTCATAATTTAATCCATAATTAATTCGAATTAAAATAATTAAATCAGAAAAATACCTTGATTTTTGGGCAAAAACAGATGGTTGATTCAGAAAGAGGATTTCGAGAGCTTCGTTTGGATATATTGCACGCCCGAATCGGAGTTCGATAACCCCTTCGTTTGTGCGATTGATTTTCAAGAATACGGTGTTTTTATAAAGTTTTCTATGGTTTTAAGGGTTTGTACTGTCTGATTATGATTTTGCGCGTGAAAATCAAATAAGAAAGGGCTATTTATATTTACATAATATTAGTACATTCTGGATCGTGTTGGATCGATAAATATGTTTATTTTGGATAAAAATTATCCTTTTTGGATAAACACTATCATGTTTTAGATAAGCACTATCCTGTTTTGGATAGACGTTATCCTATTTCGGATAATCATCAAAACCGGGCCTTTATAAAACGATTTATACGAAGATAATGTTATCGAAAAGGGTTAGCGTATCGAAAATATCGCGTCGGGTCGCGCACAGGTCAAACCGTAATCCGGATCGAAAAAGTCAAAACATGGAAAATGTCCGGAATTACCAGATTAGTTTAGGAAGAAGTTTTCGGAAGAGTTTTGGGTTATAAAAACGTAAAAACGGTTGAGGTTGGACGATTCCTGGCTTTATAAAATAATTTTGTAAATATTCAGAAAATAGTTAATAAATTCATAAATCAATATAAAATCACATAATACTCCAAAAATTACCAGAAAAATACCTTAATTATCTATATTTTATTCTGGACATAATAAAATTAATATACCTAGACTTTACCACATATAAACATCCACATAACCACACCAATCATCAAATAATTCACTAAAAATCACATAATAATCATATAAAAATGATTTATTGATAAAAATATTTACATTTCATGTCCCGGATATTACATCCCCCCCCCTAAAAGGATTCTGTCCTCAGAATTGCCTAAGTAAACAATTGAAGGTACTTTTCTCTCATATCACTTTTTAACTCCCAGGTTGATTCTTCAACCTTTGGGTTTCTCCACAATACTCTTACTAAATTCCCAACTTTATTTCTCAATACCTTCTCTCTCTTTTCTAGAATCTCTATTGGATTCTCTACATACGATAAATCTACCTGAAGTTCTATCGACTCATACTCAATTATATGCCTAGAGTCTGGATTATACTTCTTAAGCATCGATACGTGAAAATTATTATGAATATGCTTCATGTGCGGGGGTAACGCCAATTCGTATGCTACCTTGCCGACACGTTTCAAAACTTCAAAAGGTCCCACGTATCTAGGACTCAACTTCCCTTTATTTCCAAATCTCGATAATCCTTTCCACGATGACACCTTCAATAACACTAAATTTCCTTCTTCAAATTCCATATCCTTTCTGGATTGGTCTGCATATTTCCTTTGACGATCTTGTGCTGCAATTAGCCTTCTCTGAATAACCTCAACAACTTCCTTGGTCTGCTGTACCAACTCGGGTCTAAGTATCTTACGTTCTCCGACTTCGTCCCAATATACAGGTTATCGACATTTGCATCCATAAAGCGCTTCATAGGGAGGCATTCCGATACTGCCATGATAACTGTTGTTGTAAGCAAACTCCACTAAGGGCAAATGCTCATCCCAATTTCCTTTGAAATCAATGGCACACACACGTAACATATCTTCGATTGTTTGGATTGTTCTCTCGCTTTGGCCGTCCGTCTGTGGATGATAAGTCGTGCTCATATTTAACTTAGTTCCCAAACATTCTTGGAAACTTCTCCAAAATCTTGAATTGAATCGTGGATCATGATCAGACACGATAGACACAGGGACTCCATGACACATTACTATTTCCTTCAGATACATGTGAACCAACTTATCTAGTGAAAATCTTTCATTGATAGGCAAGAAATGTGCTGATTTGGTTATTCTGTCCACTATAACCCAAATAGCATCGTGGTTCGCTTTCGTCCTTGGTAAGCCAACTATAAAATCCATAGCAATGTGCTCCCACTTCCACTCTAGAATCTCTAGTGGCTGTAATAATCCACTCGGTCTCTGGTGCTCCGACTTAACTCTCTGACACGTATAACATTTATTTTAACCCATTCTGCAATTTCTCTCTTCTTGTCTGGCCACCAATAATTCTTTTTTAAATCTCTGTACATCTTGGTACTTCCCAGATGAATGGAATACCTTAAGTTGTGAGCTTCTTGTAGAATTTCACTCTTCAATTCTGCCACTAGTGGTACCCAAATTCTTGATAAAAATCTGATAATACCTTGATTATCCTTCTGAGTGCAGAATTCTTCTCCAACCAACCGATTGATATCCTGATCCATTATCTCCTCTTGGTACTTTCTTATATTTTCTAACAATTCTGGTTGAAAAGTCATACTGTACATCTTTACCTCATCTGGTTTGCAAATTCTGACTTCCAAGTCCAATTTCTGAAATTTCTTATATAATTCTTCAGGTATCGTCAACATGTTCAGTCTTTCTTTTCTGCTTAATGCATCTGCCACCACATTCGCTTTTCCTGGATGATAGTTAATCGTGCAATCATAGTCTTTGATCAACTCCAACAATCTCCTCTGCCTCATGTTAAGCTCCTTTTGCGTGAATATGTACTTCAAACTCTTATGATTTGTATAAATCTCGCACATTTCTCCATAGAAATAGTGTCTCCAAATCTTTAAGGAGAATACTATCGCTGCTAGTTCCAAGTCATGAGTAGGATACTTCTGCTCATGAGGTTCCAGTTGTCTCGACGCATACGCAATGACTTTATCATGTTGCATCAAAATACAACCTAATCCCTTATGAGAAGCATCACTATAGATTACGAAATTCCCTTAATCATCTGGAAGTGACAAAACAGGTATCGTGATTAGCCTCTTCTTCAATTCTTGAAAAATTTCTTCACACTTATCATTCCATATAAACTTCTTATTTTTCCTGGTAAGCTTCTTCAAAGGCGTCGCAATCTTCGAGAAATCTTGAACAAATCGTCGATAATATCCTGCCATTCCTAAGAAACTTCTCACCTCTGTTGGTGTTTTTGGCCTTTCCCAATTCGTAATAGCTTCAATCTTCGCTGGGTCCACTTTGATCCCTTTATGACTTACCACATGTCCTAAGAATTGAACTTCTTGTAACCAAAATTCACACTTCGAAAACTTTGCATATAACTTTTTCCTTCTCAAAATTTCCAAAGCTGTCCTTAGATGCTCCGCGTGATCTTCCGTTGACTTTGAGTAAATCAAAATATCATCAATAAAAACAATGACAAACTTGTCCAGATATTCCTTTAAAATTATGTTCATCAAGTCCATAAATGTAGATGGGGCATTGGTCAACCCAAAAGACATCACTACGAATTCATAATGACCGTACCTTGTTCTGAAAGCCGTCTTTGGTATATCTTCAGGTTTGATCTTCAATTGGTGATATCCGGATCTCAAATCAATCTTAGAGAAGTACTTGGCTCCTTTCAGCTGATCAAATAAATCGTCAATTCGAGGTAATGGATACTTGTTCTTGATCGTAAGCTTATTAAGTTCTCGATAGCCGATGCATAATCTCATGCTTCCGTCTTTCTTCTTAACAAATAGTATCGGTGCACCCCATGGGGATACACTGGGTCTAATCACTCCTTTCTCCAACAATTCTTGCAATTGCTTTGCCAATTCCTTCATTTCCACTGGCGCCATTCTGTATGGGGTTTTGGATACTGGTTCCGTTCCAGGTGCCAAGTCGATTGCAAATTCGATTTCTCTATCTGGAGGAAGTCCTGGTAATTCGTCTGGAAATACGTCTGGAAATTCATTTACCAATGGAATGTCTTCCAGCTTTGCTGGCTCCTGACTCTTATCTATCACATAGGCAATGAAATGCTCACATCCTTGTCGTAGCAACTTCCTAGCTTGGATCATTGTCAAGAACTTCTTCACTTGTCTCTGGCCTCTAAATGTCACCACTTTCTCGTCTGGCGTCTTCAATATTACTTTCTTATTACGACAGTCTATCTGAGCATCGTGCTTAGATAGCCAATCCATTCCTAAAATAACGTCAAACTCTCCTAACTTAAAGGGAATCAAGTTAGTATCAAACCTATGGCCTGTAATCTCAATCTCACAGCTCTTACACACTTGGTTAACAGCAACACGCTCCTATTTTGATAATTCTACCGTCATAATCTCACTTAACAATTCAACTGGACAATTTAACTTATCAATAAAATCTTGAGAAATAAATGATCGAGTTGCTCCCGAATCTACTAGCACTTTAGCACATAAGGAGTTCACAGTAAGCGTACCTGCCACAACATCAGTATCCACAATAGCATCCTTCACATACATGTCATAAACTCTAGCTCTGGGAGATTCATTCATTGTTGGAGTAGCTCCCATGATACGCAATGTGGTGTTGACTAGAATTGGCGCCTTGCAATCCCTTGCGATATGTCCTGGCTTCCCGCACTTGAAACAAGTAAATCCAATTGGTAGAACCATGCTTGCCTGATTCTTGGTAGACTGGTCCTTATTGACTAGCTCTCTTACTGGCTGATTACGGCACTCCCTTGAATAGTGCCCCTTCTGGTTGCATCTGTAGCAGACCACATTCAACTTTTTGCAAACTCCACCATATTTATTTCCACAAACTTGAAAGTCCGGTACAGCTAGCCTCTGCTGGGTTGGCTGATTCCCAATGGCTGGGCGGTTACCTTGGGCTCCTTTGGTCTGTTAAAATTTCTTCCGGGCTGGAACTTGCCCTTCCTCTGATTAAAATTTGGAAACTTCCCTGCCTGGGATTGTCCTTCATTTCCCTCAAACTTCCTCTTCATACATTCCTTCTCTTTTTGAGACATTTCACTCTCCGTCTCCGCAATCATAGCCTTCTACACAACTCCCGCATACGTATCCAACTCAAATATGGCTACCTTCCCACAGATCCATGGCTTGAGTCCTTGCTAAAACCTTTTAGCTTTCTTCCTATCAGTGTCCACATATGATGGCACAAACCTGGACAACTCCTCAAACTTACTTTCATAATCCGCCACTGACATATTCCCCTGCTTTAGCTCCAGAAATTTCAACTCCATTTTATCCTGCACAAACTGAGGGAAATACTTCTCTAAAAATAGCTCCTTAAATCTATCCCACGTAACATCATCCGTACCTTCCAACATCTTAACAGTTTCCCACCAGTAGGTGGCTTCATTCTTCAAGTAGTAACTTGCAAACTCAATCTTCTGCTCCTCCCTCACTTTAACTAAGGCAAATGCCTTCTCAATTTCCTTCAACCAGATTCTTGCCTCAATAGGATCTACAGAACCCTTAAACTCTGGTGGATTCACCGCCTGAAAGGTCTTAAAGATTACCTGAGGGTTGGTCTGCCTCTGCTGTTGTTGAGTCAGGTGAACTATTTATTGAGCCAAGATCTGAAGAATCTGGGCTACAGTTGGGTCTACGGGACCTGGGTTGGCATTCTGGTTGTTACTGTCTTGGGTGTTGTTGTTGTTGTTGTTTTCTTCATCCTGGTTGGTGGAACGGGTATTTCTTCTGGTAGACATTTTCTGTAAAGAATCAAACAATTTATTTAGCCTTTAAAACATACTCCTTTTTGTGAAAAGATTTTGTAAAACTGAAATATCTCTTTTTGAAAATATTTTCAATAGTTGAACTAAGTAAATTACATGCTTCTTTACAGAATATAAACAGTTAAGGGGAATAGGGTACATGTTATCACAAGAGTTTCATAACTGGTGCAATAAAATAAAACAGGTATGGTAAAGTAAATGATAATGCTGGAAAGGAAAGGTACTGATATATATCAAAGTTTGGTGGTACAAGCGCAAAACATTTTATTAAAGGCAAAGGTAAAATAGGTCTATTCCTTATTCAGCAGGTCTAGTTTATTCACGTTCTCACCCAAAAGTCTGATAATACACATTACACACTATTCTACATATATCACTTATCACATCATTCTTGTCGTTTAGCGTTATGGAAACTCTGGTTCACCAAGTCTTTCAAAATCCTCCAATGCTTCTCTAGCCCACCCCATACGAGCATCTGGGCTGCATACTTACAAGTAGCTCCATGAAGTCTAATCTCACGCCGCGAAATGGAATAGCTTTCAATGGTGCAACCGTCGCAACTGGTACTATAGCTGACACCGGTGGAAGATCAGGGCGTGGATCAGCTGACACTACACCGTATATGACCTCTACCAACACTTTTTTTGGTATTACAAGCAAAAATGTTACCTTAAGTCACTACAATTTGACCTGAGCTAACATATTTTTTTAGCGTTGTAATAGAGTATAGTTGATGTTACTAACGTAAAAACCTAGTGTTAGGATTGATATTGAAATATATGTTACCATAGACATGAAAAATTAGGGCGGGTGATTTGGCGGTCATTTTTTGACCAATTGTTTGGGCGGCCAAAAACAAAATTAGACCTGCTCAGTTTATTTTATCAAAAAAAAAATTAATTCTACTAAACACTCTCTCCCTTTCACCGATTACAGACACTTCCATCTTCTCCTTTCAAAATTCACTCCCAGTCCGATTAGTTTCTCTATGATCGGTGAATAAGAGTAAATTAGTTTTAGTAAATTGGAGCTTTCTTCTCAGTCCGATTGATGGGGTGAATTAGGGTTTATAACAGTCTCTTGGATATTTCTTGGAGTAATTATGGTTCACATTAAATTGGGGCTTTCTCATTATTCAGGTTTCTTCTTGCTCAATTAAAATTAACGATAATTTTATCTGTTAATTAAGATATAAATCATACTTCTGCTTTTCATTTTTAATTAGTTTGGTTATGTTTTTTTTATTGTATGAATCTATTGTTCAGTTGATATCACAAGTATTAGAAATCATATGATTTATCTTGTTTAATTTTGAGTGGTGTGGTGGTTTTTTAGGTTATGGTAAATAATCTGGAAGATGCACATGAAGTGATTGATAAATTAGGGTCTTTAGATACACTTTTGCAGAAAAAAGAGAGCTTGTCAAATTGTTATCTGGTGGTAAAAAAGGCTCTTCTGAGCTTTATATTAACAACAATCTTGAACAAGAAGAATATGTTAAGTAGAGACAAGATGCCTGGGAAAAACCAGCTAGCCTGAATCACCGAATTGTGTCTCGTGTGGATCCTTTCACCCATAATCTTGTGCAGAAATACGGTAACTGATAGGAAGCTTCCAGTGTCATGTAATTTATAAGTTGAATTATGTTCCAACACCTCGAATTTATATTTTGCTAAATATCTGTTACTCGCTAAAATAGGGGAAATATCGATGTTTTGGTTAGGGAAGACACCAAGACTGAATATAATGGACCCTGAGTTGGTAAAAGAAGTTATGTCTAACAAGCTAGGACATTTTCAGAAGCCGTCACTTAATCCTCTAATATTTATTCTGACAAATGGATTGACTACTCTAGAAGGCGAAAAATGGGCTGCACATAGACGAATAATCAACCCTGCTTTTCACCTCGAGAAATTAAAGGTTACAATCTAAATTTATGATGGACTCCTTTGCTTTGCTTCATATATCAAATGGTTTATCTTTACTATATTAACAAAATTTTTTCTTTTATCAAAGGGAATGGTACCAGTTTTTACAGATAGTTGTATTATGTTGGTTGATCGCTGAAATAAATTAGTTGGTACTCATAGAACATGTGAAATCGATGTCTGGACTGAATTTCAGGATCTTACAGGTGATATTATTTCTCGAACAGCATTTGGTAGCAGCTACGAAGAAGGAAAGAAGATTCTAAAATTGCAAAAAGAGCTCCAGGTGCTAGTTATGGAAGCAATGCAAACTTTATACGTTCCTGGTTTCAGGTATATCATCGAACATATTACTGAAATTATATTATTTTGCAAATTAAACAAACTTTTTACCTCAACAAGTAGGTTTCGATTTTGTTCAAAAAATATCTGATATAAGTATCCTTTCAATGACTTCAACTCGATGCTAAGCAGATTTATCCCAACTGAAAAGAATAGAAGTAGAAACAGCTTGAACAAAAGGATTACCTTCATGCTCAGAACATTAGTTGAGAAGAAAGACAGAGCAATAACCGCAGGAGAATCCAAGAATGATGACTTATTAGGCCTGCTCTTGCAATCCAGTAAACAGATAAATTTAATAGTAAACATTAGTTAAAGTTGCAGTGGCTGTGATCTTATAGAATTTCTCTGCCTTTACAATAGAAGTTAAAGTTACAATAGAAGTTAAAGTTGCAACAAGAAGCCGTAAGCTCGATCACACTGAAAGCTTAAGGTAATAAAGTTTCTATTAATAAATTGCACCATGTAATGACTAGTCATTTTCCAATGAATCTGGAGAGACTTGGTTTCTTCACTAACAATTGTTGTCCTCTACAACATGTTTCAGTTTCTCCGACAAGATAGCCGTGGATGTGGAATTGGACCATAGAGAAGGCTCAATAAACACGGAGTCTTTGCACAATGACTGAAGTTGAGGAGCTAAAAGCTTTAGTACGGTTGCTTCCTCTATGGGCTACAGGTATAATCTTCAGCATGATGTATGTCCAAATAGGCATCTTTTTTGTGCTGCAAGGCAGTACAATGGATACTCGTGTGGGAAAATCCGGCTTTGAGTTTCCACCAGCTTTAGTTAATATATTCGACTCCATCAGTTGTATGTTCTGGGTGCTAGTCTACAAACAAATAATCGTTCCACTAGCAAGAAAATTCACGGGCCAGAGAAATGGCTTAACACAACTGCAGCGTATCGGTACTGGCCTCTTCATATCAATCATTTCTATGATATGTGCAGGGATTTTGGAGGTTTTAAGACTTGAACTTGGTATTTTGTTTTCCCCTCTTTGACCTTCAGATGTTTGATCCACTCAGAGATGTACACGGTGGATTTAAAACCTGTGTTGTATGTTACAGGGTATAATATGATGAAACAAGGTCTCATTAAGGAGCAAATATTCTCATTTTGGCTTAATCGACATACAGGGGAAGAGGAAGGAGGTGAAATTGTATTTGGTGGGGTTGATTCAAAACACTACGAAGGTGAACACACTTATGTTCCAGTCACACAGAAAGGTTATTGGCAGGTTGGTATAATGATATTAAAGTTCAATATAACTTTTCACTCTGTTATTTGATTATGTTTTACCATTAATTCTTTTCTCGTGACAGTTTAAAATGGGTGACGTTCTCATTGATGGAAAAGAAACTGGTATGTTGTCTTTGGTGCTCAGTTCTAAATAGCAATAAAGTAAAAGAAACTAGTAACTTACAGTTAGTCCCTACACCTCTCTCCTGGCACTTCCTAACAACAGACATCCAACACTATGCATGTAATTTCACATGTAAAAGAAAGAGACAATACTAAAAAAAAGAGACACGAAAGCGAAATTGTTTACGCTCGTAATAAAAGCATGATTACATTTGCAGGTTACTGTAATGAAGGTTGCTCTGCAATTGCCGATTCTGGTACTTCTTTCTTAGCAGGTCCAACGGTAAGCTACTGTTGTAGATCTCCCTAAACTGTCGTATGTTTCCTCTATAAATTATTGATGTTCCCTCTACACATGTTTGCAGGCAGTGATCACCATGATAAATCATGCTATTGGGGCAGTTGGTGTTGTTAGCCAAGAATGCAAGATTGTTGTTGATCAATATGGACAGAAAATTATGGATTTACTTTTAACTGAGGTATTTAAGGAATGGAATTTCGAATTGATGATTTTCTTGTATTAGTTTAACAAGAGTGATTTTTGAACTCTGGACTTTATTTAATGTAATATAACATGGATAATTGACCAACTCTACTGATCATGGACTTTATTCAAAAATGATATGCTCCCAGATTGGTTTGTGCACCTTCGACGGAACTCGTGGTGTTAGGTTAGAAGACTAAGCCAAATTACAATAATATTGGTTACTGCAGTTAGACATTATGAAATTTTATCTGTACCTAAATTAAATGTATCTATGATCATGCTGATACAGTAGCGGAATTGAGAGTGTCGTAGGTGAGAAAAATGGTTAGTCCTCCGGGCATCATAACGCTCTGTGCTCTACCTGTGAAATGACAGTGGCGTGGATGCAGAATCAGCTTAAGCAAAATCTGACCCAGGATCGCATTCTAAGTTATGTTAATGAGGTAATGAATATACATCTGTTTTTCTTTAGTAGATTTTATTAATTGTATGGTGGGGTAGAATCTACCGTTTACACTAACCAAGATAATTAGAGTTTCGATTGTTAATTGATGTGAATAGACTGTCATTTTATGGTGTTAAATGTTAAAGTATCAAAAAACCCAAAAAGGACATTCATGATTTACGTACACTAAGAATTGTGATAAATTGCAGCTTTGTGACCGGTTGCATAGTCTTATGGTAGAATCAAGCTAGTGTCGATTGTAGCAAAATATCTAGATACATGGATTAGTCAAAGCGCTTACTTTTTTCACCTAAAATTGTAGAATGGATTAGTCAAAGTGCTTACTTTATTTTCTTTCTATTGCAGGCTGGGACATTTGATCTCGTGGGAATCATTGTTTGTGAGATAGATCATACTGCAAACAGTTGAGCTGACCTCAAATCAGTTGAGTCCCACATAGTTGAGCTGCAGAAAGCACAAGTGGAAGCACAATTGTTTGTGGCAAGGCAGGAACTTGTTGGAAGATAAATTTGATGTTAGAACTGTAGATTATTTTTGTTTAATTAGAAATGTGGTCAAATGTTGTGGCTTTTGGATGAATTTGCAAACTTTGTTTATTTTAAGTTGACTTAAAATTTTGTATTGTTGTGTTGTATTTTAACTTTAGATTTGAGTTTTTAAGTTAAATATGTATTTAAGTTTTGAGTGTTACAAGTGTAATTAGTAGATATTTTTATGTTGGTAAAAACATGAAAAAATATTACAATAAATACATAAGTGTTAAAAAAAAGGTTACAATAAGATATAAAGATGTTATCAAAAGATTGAATTGTTTTATCGTCCGGTGTTACAATAGCATATATGATGTTGCGAAAGAGTTTATTGTAACATATTTTTTGATGTTACTAGATTTTTATGGGTGTTACAATAGAACTATGGTTACACATGCTTTTTGTAACCATAGATACTGAAAGTGTAAGCATAGGAGGTTTATTGTTACATTTTCAGCTATGTTACCAAAGGTTCAAAATATGTTATCATAGACCCCTATTGTAGCACGAGCAAATCCAAAAACACCAAATTTTCAAAAAATGTAACCATAGCCCAATTTTTTGCTTTAGGTAACATTTTTTGGCCAGTTTTACACTTTTTTGGGGTGTTGCTAGAGGCCATATATGGTGTAGTGTGACGGTCCTCCAACTGACGGCTCCGAGTGATCAGATGATATCGAAATAAAGGAATCTGCCATCGCCGCTATCTGATAATTACGCTTCTAGATAAGAATCTCGAATCTCGCCGCGAATCAAACTAAAACCTACTATTTAATTGCACTCAACCTCTCAACGTTCTATTTCTTTATTTTCGAATACTAATCTTAACCCTCTACCCATTTCCGACAATCTAGGCTTGTGACAGTGACTTTAAACCTTAGCTCATATGCTAAACCCGTGACGCCCTCCAAACCCGGGTCAGAAGTTTGGGGCCCACAACACATACACACACCCTATTTAAACATGTTTATGAATATAATAATATATACAATGTCCCTACTTACCATAATCCAGGATCGCAACAGTTTAAAGTATGTTCACAAGCCACAATCTTATTTGTTACAAACGTACCAAATCCCAAATTTATTTATCTTACATCAGAAATCAAACTTTATTACAAACTTCTAGCACACACTAAGCCATATAACTTCCGCTAGCTTCTTCCATCTCAACTTGAAAACCTAGCCGGCACACTCGACTAGGAATCTTCGCCATCACCAAATTCCTTTTTAATTGGAAAAGAACATTAACAGATTCGCAAGAGTGAGCTAACTAGCTCAACAAGTCATAATGACATCACTGAGATTTAATAATGATCAATTGAAATGATATTGGGAATCAATTTTCCAGATAAGCAATGATTAGAATTGGATATTCACTTTTATTTTAAAAACCAAGGTTAGGCTGCTGATCAGTCATGCACTAACCCCGAGCAAGGCTCCTAGCGTTGCTCTATATACTGGATCCAAGGCACGCATTGGCCTATTATGACCACGAATCTGGTCCGACCACGAATCTGGTCCATATTTAAAAACAATCCAATTCCATAATATTAACATGATAAACAATGTAATTCAATAAACTGAATCATAAACAACATTTATCTTGAAGCATAAGGTGATTCACCACACCAGAAAGATATAACAAGGTAAACAAGAAGATTGACTTCCAATTCAAGGAAAGAATCAAAGTGTAGAAGACCAAGGGTGCAAAGGTTACAAGGAATGATCTTCTGTTATACAAGACATAAAGGTTTGTTTGATAATCAATCTCATATCAAGGATCATTATGTTGTAGATATGTATTTGTGGAGTAGTAATAGATATGTGTGGTTTGTATCCAAGAATTCAGCAATCAAGGGTTTACAAGAAATCAGGCTCACAGCTCAAGATCAATAAAAATCAGGGTTTATGGTTAAGTACTTCAAAGTACTTGCAAAATAGGATAAGAATTACTGGGAATAATTGCAACATAATGAAAAGAGTTCAAAACTATTCACAGGTATACCATAAGAAAGTTTAGGGACACTTGCCTTATCAATTCGTTTTCACTTCACTAACACTTGTCAAATGGTTCCCACTCACTAACCACTTGCTTTCCTTTTTTACGTCTCGCTTCCTCTGTTAGACATCAGATATAATCATCAACACTATTTCTCAACTCATTCTATTCGATACAAACTTCTATCTACCCTTTGTTTCACCCAAATCCGACGTACGGATTAAAAGTTACAGCAGAATCAGTCAAACAATGCACAAACAATCATTTTATACAGCAATCAGGTCACATATAACACATAGCACGTAAGATATTCAATCCAAATAAATTTTCAAAGAAGACTCGGGGTCAAAATAATTTTCCAGGTATTTAATACGAATTTTTGAACATTTTTCGGAATTAGAATTGGACTACGAATCATTTTATATTAAAATAATAGGGTCCGAACACCTGAATTTGACTTTAAATAATTTTATAATAATTATCGAGACTTGAAAATAATTTAAAATAATATTTTAAAGCTCAAAACTATTTTTTGGAATTTTTAAATCAATTTTAAATAATTAAATCCAATTAAATAATCAATTAAAATTAATTAATAACTAATTAAATTAATTAATCAATTAATATTTAAATTAATTGACTAATTAAATAATTAATTATCAACTAAAATTAATTAATTAAATAAATAAAATTTATTTTAGAATTAAAAATAATTTTCAGAATTAAAAATATTGATTTTTGAAATTTAAAATAAATAAAAGCAATTTCTGAAAATAATTGTAAAAGAAAATATCATTTTTTATAAATAACTAAAAAAGGAATATCATTTTTGAATATTCTGGAAAAGCTAGGGACTAATCTGTAAAATCCCCAAAACAACGGGGGTTGGACGGTAATATCACCGTCGTCTTTCGCGTTCGCCGGCTTCGGTGGCCGGCCGCTATTAACGGCGGCCATCAAGCTTTTCGGCCACCTGCAGAACAACCCAGAATCCAGCCAAAATTTGCAGAACTCAAGAATAACACGTCAGGAAAACAGCTAAGCAATCGTTTTAACCTGAATCGCCGGGAAAAGCTGTCAAAACCGAACGAACTCGAGTTTTCCGAAGAGGCTTTTCCGGGATCCTTTGGCCTTGAAACTGGTATCATTCAACTCCTCCTTTCACGATCTATTTAATGATATAAGTCATACGTTCCCAGGTTTAATGAGTCGAAAATCCGGCCAAAAAGTTAAATTTTCCGGTGAGATTATTCAAGAACACGAAGAACATTCAACCTCAAGAATCAAATCAACTTTTCTACATGTTATTGAACTTGATTTTTGACATATAATATACCAAATTGACCAGGAAGAAAAGATCTACACGATTATGCCAACAAATCATATCAAAAACATCAAGAATAAAAATTCATAATTTAATCCATAATTAATTCGAATTAAAATAATTATATCAGAAAAATAATTTCTGGGTAAAAACAGATGGTTGATTCAGAAAGAGGATTTCGAGAACTTCGTTTTGATATATTTCACGCCCGAATCGGAGTTCGATAACGCCTTCGTTTGTGCGATTGATTTTCAAGAATACTGTGTTTTAATAAAGTTTTCTCTGTTTTTCAGGGTTTGTACTTTCTGATTATGATTTTGCGTGTGAAAATCAAATAAGAAAGGGCTATTTATATTTACAGAATATTAGTACGTTCTGGATCGTGTTGGATCGATAAATACGTTTATTTTGGATAAACATTATTCTTTTTGGATAAACACTATCCTGTTTTGAATAAACACTATCCTGTTTTGGATAGACGTTATCCTATTTCGGATAATTATCAAAACCGGGCCTTTATAAAATGATTTATACGAAGATAATGTTATCGAAAAGGGTTAGCGTATCGAAAATATCGCGTCGGGCCGTGCACAGGTCAAACCGTAATCCGGATCGAAAAAGTCAAAACATGGTAAATGTCCGGAATTACCAGATTATGTTAGGAAGGAGTTTTCGGAAGAGTTTCGGTTTATAAAAACGTAAAAAAGGTTGAGGTTGGACGATTCCCAGCTTTATAAAATAATTTTGTAAATATTCAGAAAATAGTTAATAAATTCATAAATCAATATAAAATCACAAAATACTCCAAAAATTACCAGAAAAATACCTTAATTATCTATATTTTATTCTGGACATAATGAAATTAATATACCTAGACTTTACCACATATAAACATCCACATAACCACACCAATCATCCCCTCGTGCATTACAACCTAAAACATAATTCTTCAACTTTTATCCCAAATTGATTCCAATTAACACGTATTAGACCCCAAATGATTCAATACCAAATTTTGGATATAACATATATTTAGTATTAAGTATAGCATTTTACCATTTTAACACTAACAGCAAGTCCTAATGTGGGTGTTATTGTTATAATATAGCACCCACACAAAAAAAATCAACTCCAATAAGATGCTATATTTGGTTCTAAAATAGTAAAATGTTATACTTGGTTCTATATTTAGAATCAAATATAGATGATGCTATAATTGTCGGATAAACATGCAAGTATTAAAATATATTAATAAAGTAATATTGACAAATATAATTGTGTACTTTATAATTATGTAATTTAAAATAGAGTTTTATTAAAATATGTTTGGTGTGCTATTTTGCATTGTACCATAAATTCTATTTTAGCATCAAAATTTATTTTTTGATTTTAAATTATAGTAATAGCTACATTTAATTTACGATCACAATTGAAATTCTAAACACAACTTGCTCTTACGCAACAATTACTAATTTTAACTCCCTCAAAGTCCCTGACCATAAGGGGCGTAGCTACATTATGGGGTCACTTGCATCTCCTCAACTCTTAAATAACTTCTTATATGTATTATATAAAAACTTAAATTTTCTATATTTGACCCCCAAAATTAATAAATTTGACCTCATTTAACATTTTTAACCCCACTTATATTTTATTCTTAATCTCATTAGATTAGATAACTTGTAAAAGATACATAAATTTATTTTTTATTTTTAACAAAATAGGTTAAATATATCAAATAATAAATAAACTGTTAATAATAGTCTTGATATATATATATATATATATAGGCAAGTGCTCAAATACAAACCAATATTAGAATACAAATTACAAACTAAATAATGAAAGAGATATGTCCTAAGTCCAATCATGTATGAGGATTTAGGAATAACTTTTATGTAATCTGTTTTGATTTCATTGATATTAATAAAAGGCTTGTTTTGTTTTTATTATGGGCTCTATCTATTTAAATATTTAAATAAGATATACCACAGTTTAGAGTAAAGCTTTTTATGGATTGTGATGAGATCATAATAATGAGACCTAAAAGATGATAACTCTAAACTTAAATAGTTCCCGGTCGTAGGATTACTAACTGGTAATTAATAATCCGCAAAGATCAGTACATACTATGCTTGCTTCATTATGAAGGATGTCTGTTCTCATAGACATTTGTGTGGTGACACTATAGCTAGTATGTAGGTGCTTATTATAGAATAAGTTCACTGAACATGACTCACACAGCTGAACAACTGATGGAGTTCACTCACGTGCCAGCAGTTGTTCACATAGTGATAGTTGTACAAGTATCCTTAGACTTGAGATCATCATAGCCATCTTGTGTACACTGAACTATGTTTTGGTTTAGTTCTTAGTCTCAAGGGACAATTATAAGGGCACTACTGGGTATAGGAATTTGTACACGAAGATAGTGTATGATCAATAAAGGATCTACCCCTTCCAGTGTAGGAAGAGAATGTTCAATGTTGATCCACTTATGTTAGTTCAGGAATCTCTGGACAGAGTGAATGAAATTAGAAAGGAGTTTCTAATTTACATTAAATAGAACTAAGCATAGTGAATGGGAAAGCAAGTGATTAAATAAGATAGGCTTGACACAAGTTACATGCCTTGTATTTAATCGTGACATTGCAGGGTAGAAGGAATTAATTGTACGGTAACTATTCACTGAATAGGTTCTTGGTATTCTAAGCAGTGAATTCGTATTATCCGGATAGTCGCGATATGCTGAGAAGTATCCCTCACGATGTAGAATAAATATGATTAATTAATTAATCATATTTAATGAATTAGAGAATTTATATGAATAATGATAAAATAGTTTTATTATTATTTATTTCTACTACCGGCTTAATATTGAACCTACAGGGTCACACCATAAAAGAGAATGATTTAATGGTTGAGGAATTAATTAATAATAGCTGATAATTATTTATTTATGAAATAAATAATTAATTGGCAAATTTATTAATTGATTAAATGAGATTTAATTGATTATAAATTAATTAAGAAATGGTTCTTAATATTATTAATTAAGAATTTAATTTTTGGAAATTAAATCAAGTGAGAGAATTATTTCTAAAGAGTTTATAAAAAGGATTAATAGTTAAAATGTGTTTTAATTATTAGTGAGAATAATAAAGGGCTAATAATAATAATATTTTATGGGAAAATTTTCAGCTGAAAATTTTGCCTATAAATAAACTAGTATAAACCCTATTTTTGCCTCAACCAAAAAGATTTACAAAACCCTAATTCTCTCTATCTCCTCCTCCTTCATTACATCGTTTTCTTGGTGGATACCGGTGGAGTGCTTCACACTTGAGGAGCAGCTGCTAAGGATCTCCGTTCATCGTTCTTGGATCGCTATTAAAGACCTCCATCTTTCCATTAACGTAAAGCTTCTTAAGGTAAACACACTGAACTATGAATTAAATATTATTTTTCGCATGGATCCCGCGGAGGTTTTTTTTTTAAAAATTAAATTTACGTTTTCGCTGCGTTTATATGCTAAAAACCCTTCAAATAACAACCACATGTTTAATCTCTTTCTCTCTCCCCCATGTGCATGTATATATTTTTCTCTTCGTTTTTAATTTGACTTTTCCCGTTAGTCGGTTAACTATTTTTTAAAAATAATTGCACCGTATTTTTCTCCATCTCCCACTCATCAATTTGCATAACATATTTTCTATTTTCTAACGACAAGGTGAAAGGGCCGCCGAACGATTAAGACTTATATATAGTGATGTATGTGGTCCAATACGTACGATGGCAAGATGTGGCTTTTACTACTTCATTACTTTTACTAATGATTTCAGTAGATATGGATATGTGTATCTTTTAAAGAACAAATCCGATTCTTTTGAAAAGTTCAAAGAATACAAGGCTGAAGTGGAAAAGCAAACAGGGGAAAGTATAAAAGTTCTACGATCAGATCGTGGAGGAGAATACTTAAGCCTCAAGTTTAAAGGTTTCTTGAAGGAGTGTGGTATCGTATCACAACTTACTCCTCCTGGAACGCATCAATGGAATGGAGTTTCTGAGAGGAGAAATCGTACCTTGTAGGACATGGTGCGATCGATGATGAGTCTAGCAGATCTTCCAATAAGTTTTTGAGGTTATGCTCTAGAAACGGCTACATATACACTAAACCGAGTTCCAACTAAATCAGTTCAAAAGACTCCATATGAGACGTGGACTGAGAAACGTCACAGCATGTCTTTTAGGAAAGTATGGGGATGCGAAGCGTTTGTGAAACGCTTGGTGTCTGACAAGCTGGGACCAAAATCGGATAAATGTTATTTTGTGGGATATCCTGAAGAAACTAAAGGGTATAGTTTTTATAATCCTACTGAGAACAAAGTGTTTGTTGCTCGAACCGCTGTATTTCTTAAAATAGAGTTATTTTCAAATAAAATTAGTGGGAGGACTATAGATCTCAATGTAGATCGAGTTGTACAAAATAATATTGAACCAGAGTTAGAAAATGGGCAGGAAGTACATCAAGATGTTCCTGCTCCGGAAACACAGGTTGTTCGTAGATCTAGTAGGGCTCGTCATGAGCTAGAGAGATATTATGGATTTCTCTTGACTCAAGATGATGATGTAATGCTCATAGATAATGATGAGCCTCTTACCTACCAAGATGCTATGAATAGTCCAGACTCTGAGAGATGGCTAGAGGCCATAAAATCCGAAATGGAATCCATGTATCAAAATAAAGTATGGACTTTAGTTGATCCACCTGAAGGGGTAAAACCTATAGGATGCAAGTGGGTGTTCAAGAAGAAAACTGACATGGATGGTAAAGTACAGACCTATAAAGCGCGACTGGTGGAAAAAGGTTTTAAACAAGTTCATGGTATAGACTATGATGAGACCTTTTCACCAGTTGCTATGGTCAAGTCCATCAGGATTTTGCTAGCAATAGCTGCTTACTACGACTATGAGATTTGGCAAATGGATGTCAAAACCGCTTTTTTAAATGGGAGCCTTAAAGAAGATGTATACATGTTACAACCTGAGGGTTTTGTCAATCCCAAGTTTGCTAAGATGGTCTGTAAGTTGCTTCGATCTATTTATGGATTGAAGCAAGCCTCAAGGAGATGGAATCGTCGTTTTGATGAAACAGTCAAAGAATTTAGCTTTATTCAAAATGAAGATGAACCATATGTTTACAAGAAGGTTAGTGGGAGCCATGTGGCATTCCTAGTACTATATGTAGATGACATATTACTAATAGGAAATGACATACCTTCTCTTCAGGCTGTTAAGACTTGGTTGGGAAATAGTTTCTCGATGAAGGACTTAGGTGATGCTACCTATATATTAGGGATCAAGATCTATAGAGATTGATCAAGGAAATTAATCGGCCTAAGTCAGAGTACATACATTAACAAAGTACTGCATCGTTTCAGAATGTAAAAGGCAAAAAGAGGATATGTCTCAATGTCTCATGGGATATTCATCTCAAAAGACAACTGCCCTAAATCATTAGATGATAAGGGCCGTATGAGCAAAGTTCCATCTGCTTCGGCAATTGGATCCATAATGTATGCGATGATATGTACTCGTCCTGATGTTTCGTATGCCTTGAGCATGATGAGCAGATATTAGCCTAATCCTGGTGAGGGTCACTGGACAGTTGTCAAGAATATTCTTAAGTACTTGAAAAGGACTAAAAATTCATTCTCGGTGTATGGAGGAGATGAAAAGCTGGTTGTAAAGGGTTACACTGACGCCATCTTTTAGACAGACAGAGACGATTCAGTATCTCAGTCAGGTTTTGTGTTTTGCCTTAATGGAGGTGTTGTAATCTGGAAGAGTTCAAAGCAAGAGACAATAGCTAATTCTACAATGGAAGATGAGTATATTGCTGCCAGTGAAGCAGCCAAAGAGGCTGTTTGGATACGGAATTTTATAACGAGACTTAGTGTGGTTCCATCGATCACAGATCTAGTTGATCTTTATTGTGATAATAATGGAGCCATCGCGCAGACTAAAGAACCAAGGTCCCATTCCCGGGAAAAGTATATACTTAGGAGATATCACCTCCTTCGAGAGATTAATGAAAGAGGAGATATACATATATGTAAAGTGCATACTGATGATAATGTTGTAGACCCACTGACTAGGGCTTTGTCGCAGCAAAAGCACGAAGGTCATACTAGTTCCATGGGTATTAGATACATGGGTGATTGGCTCTAGTGCAAGTGGGAGATTGTTAGTGTTTGTTCCTTAGAGACAACACTATTATGTTTATATTATAAAACATTTGGATTATTAATTATGATTATATGGATTATACTTTAGTAATTTATTATATCTTTATTTTCTGCGATAAGATGTTAGATTAATAAATGTCCTTGGAATATGATATGTAAATCTATATCTCTAAGTACGTGACTTAGAAATGAGATTATGAGAATAGTATTGATATTCCTAAAGATCCCTAGTCAAGTATTATTGTTAAGGGACGATAATAAATACATTGAGACTAGTGTGTTTGTTGGCTGATGATCATATCTCAATGATAATAGGTATGGTGATACTAAAGTCAAAACACAGGCACATGTATTAAATACATGGTGCTGCATTGACCCGTTGTGAGATACTACATGTTTATAGTGTCATAAGTTAATCTCACAGTGATAATGATGTATTGGTCCTTTGACCTGAAATCATTATATTTCTATACGAGAATTAATATACTTTGATACTATTAAAAGTTATCCTTGACCAGGTAATAATAAAAGTAGACATCGGGTACATTATGAATCGTATGAGAAATATGAATGATCTAGATGGGATTTAGCACTCCTTTATTAAAGGAGTGATATTATTGGCCTCTTGATTGAGTAAGACTATAAAATGCATGGTCGTGCTCAAATACTGATTTGATTAATAGTTTACTCATTGATCAAGGAAAGAAGGATTGAATGTTAACAGAGGACTTTGTCTCATTGGCAAAATGACTAAAGCTTCTTTTACCTGATCAGGTGAAAGGGCCACCGAACGACTAGAACTTATACATAATGTTGTATATGGTCAAATGCGTATGATGGAAATGGGTGGCTTATACTACTTTATAACATTTACTGATGATTTCAGTAGATATGGATATGTGGTTCTTATGAAGAACAAATCCGATTCTTTTGAAATGTTCAAAGAATATAAGGTCGAAGTAGAAAAGCAAACAAGGGAAAAGTATAAAAGTTTTACGAAAAGATCGTGGAGGAGAATACTTAAGCCTCAAATTCAAGAGTTTCTTGAAGGAGTGTGATATTGTATCACAACTTACTCCTTCTGAAATACCTTAATGGAATAGAGATTCTGAGAGGAGAAATCATACCTTGTTGGACATGGTGCGATCGATGATGAGTCAAGCGGATCTTCCAATCAGTTTCTAGGGTTATGCTCTAAAAATGGCTGCATATACACTTAACCAAGTTTCGACCAAAGCGGTTCAAAATACTCCGTATGAGATATAGAGTGATAAATGTCAAAGCATGCCATTTATGAAAATTTGGGGACGTGAAGCGTTTGTAAAATGTTTAGCTTCTGACAAGCTTGGACTAAAATTAGATAGATGCTATTTTGTGGGATACCCAAGTGAGACTAGGGAATAACTTTTATAATCCTTCCGGGAACAAAGTGTTTGTTGCTCGGACCGCTGTATTTCTTGAGGGAGAACTACTTTTTAAGAAAATCAGTGGGAGGATAATACATCTCGATGAAGATCGAGAACCACATGATAACATTGAACCAGGGTTGTAATAAGATCAGGATGTACATCAAAATGTTAAAAGTAATCTTGTCCAAGAAACACAGGTTATTCATAGATCTAGTAGGATTCACCATGAGCCCGGGAGAAATTATAAATTTCTTTTGACTCAAGATGGTGATGTGATGCTTACGGATAATGATAAGCCTTTTACCTACCAAGATGCTATGAACAGTTTAGACTCCAAAAGATGGCTTGAGGCCATAAAATCCGAGATGGAATCCATGTAACAAAATAAAGTACTGACTTTAGTTGATCCACTCGAAGGGGTAAAACTCATAGGGTGCAAGTGGGTTTTCAAGAAGAAAATTGACATGGATGGTAAAGTACAGACCTATAAGGTGCGATTAGTGGCAAAAGGTTTCAAATAAATTCATGGTACACACTATGATGAGACTTTTTCACCAGTTTCTATGGTCAAGTCCATCAGGATTTTGTTAGCAATAGTTGCTTACTTTGACTATGAGATTTGGCAAATGGATGTCAAAAATGCTTTCTTATATGGGAGCCTTGAAGATGATGTATATATGATACAACCTGAGGGTTTTGTTGATCCAAAGTTTGCTAAGATAGTTTGTAAGTTACTTCTATCTATTTATAGATTGAAGCAAGCCTCAAGGAGAATGAATGTTCATTTTGATGAAACGGTCAAAGAGTTTGGCTTTATTCAAAATAAAGATAAACCATGTATTTGCAAGAAGGTTAGTGGGAGTCATGTGACATTTCTAGTATTATATGTAGATGACATATAATAAATAAGGAATGTCATACCTTCTCTACAGGCTGTTAAGACTTGGTTGAGAAATAGTTTCTCGGTGAAAGACGTAGACGATGCTACCTATATATTAGGGATCAAGATTTATATAGATAGATTGAAAATATTAACCGACCTAGCCGGAGTATATACATTGATAAAATATTACATCATTCTATGATGCAAGAGACAAAGTAAGGATATGTTTCGATGTCTCATGATATAGTGATCTCAAAAGATAATTGCCCCTTAAATCATTAGATTATAAGGGCCGTTTGAGAAAGTTCCAAATACGTCAACAATTGGATCTATAATGTGTACAATGATATGTATTTATCCTGATGTTTCGTATGCTTTAAGTATGACGATCAGATACCAGTCTAATCCAGGTGAAGGTCACTTGATAGTTTTCAAGGATATTCTTAAGTACTTAAAGAGGACTAAAGATTTATTTTTGGTGTATGGAGAAGATAGGGAACTAGTTGTAAAGGGTTACACTGATATTAGTTTCTGAACCTAATTTTTGGACTGACAAGGATGATTACGAGTTTATATCTGTTTTGTGTTTTGTCTAAATATAATTACTGTTAACTTGAATAGTTCACAACAAGAACATTGATGATTCTATGGAAGCCGAATATATTGATATTTTTTTGAAACAACCATGGAGACTGTTTAGGCATGTCCTTAGGAAATATCGCCTTATTAATGAGATTAATGATTAAGGAGATATAAATGTAAAATGCATAGTAAAGATAGTGTTGCAGACCCACTGACTAAGGCTTTGTCACAGCAGAAGTACGATGGTCATACTAGTTCCATGAGTATTAGATACATGGGTAATTGACTCTCGTGCAAGTGGGAGATTGTTAGTGTTTGTGCCCTAGAGACAACACTGTGATGTTTTAGTTTAAGACATTAGGATTATTAATGTTTATGTTCTATCGATTATTCTCTTTATAATTTATTAATTCTTAATTTACTGCGATATAAATGCTAGATTAATAAATGTCCTTGGAATATGATATACAATTCTATATCTCTAAGTACGTGACTTAGAAATGAGATTATGAGAATAGTATTACTATTCCTAAAGGTCCCTAGTCGAGTATTATTATCAATGGAAAATAATAATGCATTCAGACTGGTGTGTTTGTTGACTGATGATCACATCTCATTGATCATAGGTATAGTGATACTAAATAAAAAACACGGGCAGATGTATATGTACATGGTGCTGGACAGACCCAATGTGAGATTCTACATGTCTGTTGGGTCATAAGTATTTTCACAGTGATAATGATGTAATGGTCCTTAGACCTGAAGTCATTATATTTCTATACGAGAATTAATATACATTGATTCCATTAAAAGTTATCCTTGACCGGGTAATGATAAAAGTGGACATTGGGTATATTAAGAATCATATGAGAAATATGAATGATCTAGATGAGATTTAACCCTCCTATTTTAGGAGTGATATTATTGGCCTCTTGTGTGAGCTAGGCTATGAAATGCGTGGCCACGCTCAAATGTTGATTTGATATGATAGTCTACTCATTGATCAAGGAAACTTGGATTAAACTATGATGAAGATGACACATTACATGCCTCGAGTTTAATCTATAATATTTGGTTAAAGAGATTATATTACATTGTACATTATTCACAAAAGGTTTAATCGATCACCGATTTAATTATTATTACTTGGGTAGCAATGATGTATTATTAGATGCCGCTCATTGTTTACGATTTTAAATTAGATTTAAAATTCGTTCCCAACGTAATAATAACCTATATGGTCACACACTAAGAATGCTTGAAGGATTATTTAATTTAAATTGGATTTAAATTCTATTAAAGTAATTCAAATTATTTATAATATTAATTAAGTATGACTTAATTAATTAGATAAATATTGATATTCGAATTTACTAATATTAATTATGAAATTTATTTGTTAAATAATTAAGTGAGACTTAATTATAATATAAATAGGAATTTTGAATTAATAATAACTCCTAATTAGTTAAGAGTTATAATTTGTTTTTCTACTCTCTATATAATATCTTTTGTGTGGCTGATTTTGCAAGTAAGACTTTTACTAAAAACCCTAGCCACCAAGAGAGAAGATGGAGAGAACAAGAAGAAATGAGTTTGTGCTAGTACACATCTAATCCTTGAGTTTAAGCATTCGTGTGGATACCGATAGAGCGTAGATCGCGAGAGCGGGATGCGTGGTGATTGAACAAGCTTTGGATCTCCATTAGTCAACCAATTGGTAAAGCTTCTTAAGGTAAACAATCTGATCTACGAATTAAATATATGTTTTTCACATGGATCCTGCGGTGGGTTTCAAAAATTATGATTTTTTACGTTTTTTAATTACTGTTTCTATTGCGTTTATGTGCTCGAAACCTAACAAAATCATCATTACTTTACACATTCTTTAAAATGTTTTCGAGTCTTCAAAATGATTTTAAAAGTTAGATAGGATCCCAAAACTCATTTTCAAATTTAAGATCTTCCTTTCGAAGGGGACTTGAATACTCGCTCAAAAAAATCTGAGGGATCCGGCTCTGCGATGTATTTTATATTCGCAACGAGGTTGCTGTTTTGAGAAAACAATTTGATTACTTGCCCAACATTCGGGAAGTAAGTCCATCTAATTGAGTCGGCATAAGCGACATGACGGGATACGGTCTATCATGGTGTAAGAGGCTGGGCTGGGTGACAGTCCATCAACGCATGAGTGGCCGGGTAACGGTCTAGCGCGAGGTCCTAATGCGGCCAGGGTGATGACCGGCAAGGAATTCATCCATCTACTAGTAGAAAATGTTACTTAATGGTATCTTTTCCTGATCAGCAAGATATCGGGTTTATGCCAAAATTTTCTTCTTTCCAAATTCATTGAGTATTATAACTCTGTTTATACTTTTCATAACAGAGGGTTTCAAGGAATGTATGAGATATATATATAGGTGTATATATATATCAGAAATTAATGAAGTATCTTGTAACTTCATTTCTTTAAATGATATTTTAAAGATTGAATCTATTCAAGTCTTATCTTGTAGTCTCATCTGGGTGATGGCCCTTTTTGAAACTTTATTATACTTTGAACAGTGGTAGTTCAAGTGGTTTTCTAAAATGATATAAGTATATTGAAGTTTTTGATAACTTCATCTTCTTTTAAGCTTATATCCAGTAAATAATCATCTTACACTTGATACAAATTTTTCAGTAAATTATCAACTCAGATACTTGCATTAGTGATTAAACTATATATTATCTTGCGAGCTGTAATGTTCACTCTTGCTTCATTTCTTCATCATACGACAACAGTTAAGAAGGATGGCTAGACTCAAGCAGACCCAGCGCAAGAGCGTGAGAAGCGTCCCGCGTCTTCCCATTGATATCATAGTTGTCATAGCTGCAGAGGTAGATTTATCTGTAGATCAGGCATCCTATTTTTGGGAATCAATTATGTATAATTATAACTTGTGTTGGATAATGACAACTAACTGTAAACTTATTAAGTAATCATTGGGTTATAATAACTTTTAATTTATGGATTTAAGAACTTGTACTTATTTCAATTTCATCTCTGAGACTATAACGTGATGTGGTGTGTGTGTGTGTGTTATTGTGGGGTCACGACATGAGGTTATTTATTTTAATTAAATTAAGTGATATTATGGAAAGAATGACCGTGATGACCCGGACCCCCGACCCCGGATCTGGGGGTGTTACATGATACATGTTGAATGTGTATTGAATTATGTGAGATGTTTGGCAGCTCTTTTTCTGTGCTGATCCTATTTGCAGCTGGAATCACTGTTTATTTTTCTTAATGTAGGTCATTAATATCTTGCAGGAGGAGCACTACATCTCAAAGCTGTATTTTACGTGGCCTTGGGTGTCATGTTTATCTGGATACCCTACTAGGGGGAGCAGAATTATATTCTTTAGTTACAAAGACTCTCAGGCTAGGCAAGCTAATATTATGACAGACCCAGTATAGTTTTTATCTTCTTATATATATAAATTGTACGAGGTTACGTTTGAAGGCAAAACTAGATCTCGACCCCCCCCCCCCCCGCTATTTGCTTTTCTAATTGAACTTTATTACTTATGCTAGAAAAATATCCTCCATCCACAGAATATACTACATTGTAGATTTTGTTTAATTTATAGTTTGTTTTACCTCCAGGTGTTTTATATGTGTGTTTGGATATATCTGTCTTTGAGTGTGCCATACACATTATTTATGCAACATGTTTGGCACAGTTCTCCTCACGGTGGACCTAGTTTTAGCAACACCACTGCAAATGATTGTTCCAAAAATTGATATCCTATCGTGCACTGCATATTTTTTGTACAATCCTGATAAAATTTGTGATTAATTTTTCTTCTTTTACATGTTTGCAGATCCAGAAATTTACTCTTCGCTTTTTCTCGGTTTATGAAACAGAACAGTTTATAAGCTCATTAAAGGTATATGTATTGATAGGTTTCCTGTGCCTTGTGTAGATATGTGAGTGCTATGTCAAGTTGAATGTTATATCCGTGTACTTGCTTGTCATTTCACTTCTTGCTGGTTAAATAATGCTCACGTGGTGTTAATAATGTACTTGTATCTAGTAAGTGAACTCTAATATCTCCTAAAATACTTTTAGTTTTTACAAGTACATGATTTCATATGATCTAAATATGTTTATAATTTTTTTGGTTTACAATTTACCCAGAGATTAGAGTCTTACTCATGGTCAGTTTCGAGAATAGTTTTGCAAGATAAATATATTTTTGAAGGGGAAATTGTTAATCTTTTTCTTTTCTTTTTATGTGTTATTGTAATTTGTGATTGGTCTACTTTATCATTATTTTAAAATTTATTTAAAGTTTAAGCAAGTTCTTGATATTTGGAATTTTATTGCAAATCATAGTTGGTAATGTATGAGATTTAGAAGACCTTTAATAAATATTTTCATTAAATTATAGTTTGAAGGTTCCTACTTCACCGCATCTTCTTCAAAATCCACATATGTGTCTTTGAAGCTTATAGATCAGGTACATAGCTCAGGTGTTACATTAATTCCTTTCTTGTTGGCCCACCATCATATTGTTCTATTCTTCCATCTAGCTGACCTATTTAGTCATTTTTTTGAATGTTATGTTTTCATGTTTGTAAATATATAATAGTTGATTATATGAACTCAAATCTGGATTGTTCATCTAAAAGTTGTGTTTTTTGAGTACTTGAGATTTGATATTGTCTAAATGTGGTTTTATGTATAATAATTAGGGCACGAGAAATCGATGAGCTAAAGGTGTCATTAAGCAAATCGTGTGAAATATCTGATGGAGTTGCATTATGGGAGTGGACAGGTGTTGTCTAGGATGAAGAAGTTAGAGGCATCAAGTTGGTATTTCAATTTCATTGGAAAATCCAGTCAAACAATATTTGTTAGCAAACATTTTGTTCGGTTTTCAATGAATTTAAAACTTTGTATATTTTGGTTGATTTGGTATTTTGTACATATTGAATTTGAATTTTGGTCAACAGTTCTTAAGTTAATTATGTGTAAAATATTTTAATTTTGCATGTAGAATTTGGATTATTAGGTGTGGAAAATTGAAAATTGTAATAAATATATTTTTTATGTGTTGGCAAAAATAGTAAAATGTGTTACAGTATATATGAGAGTGTTTTATAAAGAAGTGTTATAATACACTATAAAGATGTTAGCAAAAAAATTGAATTGTTTTATCATCCAATGTTACAACAACAAATATAATGTTGCAAAAGAATTTATTATAACATTTTTTCGGTGTTACCTGACCTTTAATGGTGTTGCAATAGAATTATTGTTACATATGCATAGTGTTATCATAGATAGTGAAAGTGTAAGCATATGTTGTCTCTTGTAACACTTTTACCGATGTTACCAAAAGTTTAAAATGTGTTGCCATAGACCCCTATTGTAGCACGAGCAAATCCAACACCGCCGAATTTTCAAAAAGTGTAACCATAACCCCATTTTTTGCTTTAGATAACACTTTATGGCCATTTTTACACTTTTTTTGGTGTTGCTAGAGGCCATATATGGTGTAGTATTTTCACGGACATCCCCCTCCTTGACTGTCTTAAGGAGCGAATTCTTCAAAAAGTATCTACAACAAATATGTTAGTGAAAATAATCTACATTGCTTTCCCACGTTTGCCTTGTCCCGAGGTTGTTCTTCTTTGCCTTGTCATAGGTGAGGGCGCGTCTATAATCCAATGCTCAAGTAACCCATATCATGTATTTCCCCAAATGAGGACTATCTATATAATATTATGCCTTGTCTTGTAATCCAATGCTCAAGTAACACATATCATATATGTGACGCCCTCCAAACCCGGGTCAGAAGTTTGGGGCCCACAACACATACACACACCCTATTAAACCTGTTTATGAATATAATAATATATGCAATGACGCTACTTACCATAATCAAGGATCGCAACAGTTTAAAGTACATCCACAAGCCACAATCTTGTTTATTACAAACGTACCAAATCCCAAATTTATTTATCTTATATCTGAAGACACAATTTATTACAAACTTCTAGCACACACTAAGCCACATAACTCTCGCTAGCTTCTTCCATCTCAACTTGAAAACCTAGCTGCCACACTTGACTGGGGATCTTCGCAATCACCAAATTCCTTTTTAACTGGAAAAGAACATTAACAGATTCACAAGAGTGAGCTAACTAGCTCAACAAGTCATAATGACAGCACTAAGATTTAATAATGATCAATTGAAATGATACAGGGAATCAAGTTTCCAGATAAGCAATGATTATAATTGGATATTCACTTTTATTTTAAAAACCAAGGTTATGCTGCTGATCAGTCACGCACTAACCCCGAACAAGGCTCCTAGCGTTGCTCTATATACTGGATCCAAGACACGCATTGGCCTATTATGACCACGAATCTGGTCCGATCACGAATCTGGTCCATATTTAAAAACAATCCAATTCCATAATATTAACATGATAAACAATGTAATTCAATAAACTGAATCATAAACAACAGTTATCTTGAAGCATAAGGTGATTCACAATACCAGAAAGATAAAACAAGGTAAACAAGAAGATTGAATTCCAATTCAAGGAAAGAATCAAAGTATAGAAGATCGAGGGTGCAAAGGTTACAAGGAATGGTCTTCTGTTATACAAGGCATAAATGTTTGTTTGATAAGAAATCTCATATCAAGGATCAGTATGTGGTAGATATGTATTTGTGGAGTAGTATTGGATATGTGTGGTTTGTATCCAAGAATTCAACAATCAAGGGTTTACAAGAAATCAGGCTCACGACTCAAGATCAATAAAAATCAGGGTTTAGGGTTAAGTACTTCAAAGTACTTGCAAAATAGGATAAGAATTACTGGGAATAATTGCAACATAATGAAAAGAGTTCAAAAGTATTCACAAGTATTCCATAAGAAAGTTCAGGGACACTTGCCTTATCAATTCACTTTCACTTCACTTACACTTGTCAATTGGTTCTCACTCACTAACCACTTGTTTTCCTTTTCTACGTCTCACTTCCTCTTTTAGACATCATATATACTCATCAACACTATTTCTCAACTCATTCTATTCGATACAAGCTTCTATCTACCCTTCGTTTCACCCAAATTCGACGTACGGATTAAAAGTTACATTAGAAACAATCATTTTATACAACAATCAGGTCACATATAACACATAGCACGTAAGATATTCAATCCAAATAAATTTTCAAAGAAGACTCGGGGTCAAAATGATTTTCCAAGTATTTATACGAATTTTTGAACATTTTTCGGAATTAAAATTGGACTCCGAATCATTTTATAATTAAATAATAGGGTCCGAACACCCGAATTTGACTTTAAATAATTTTATAATAATTATCGAGCCTTGAAAAATAATTTAAAATAATATTTTAAAACTTAAAATTATTTTTCAGAATTTTTAAATCAATTTTAAATAATTAAATCCAATTAAATAATCAATTAAAATTAATTAATAACTAATTAAATTAATTAATCAATTAATATTTAAATTAATTGACTAATTAAATAATAAATTATCAACTAAATTTATTTAATTAAATAATTAAGATTTATTTTAGAATAAAAAATAACTTTCAGAATTAAAAATGTTGATTTTTGGAATTTAAAATAAATAAAAACAATTTCTGAAAATAATTGTAAAAGAAAATATAATTTTTTATAAATAACTAAAACATGAATATCATTTTTGAATATTCTGGAAAAGTCAGGGACTAATCTGTAAAATCCACAAAACCACAGGGGTTGGACGGTAATTTCACCGTCGTCTTCCCCGTTCGCCGGCTTCGGTGGCCAGCCGCCATTAACGGCGGCCACCAAGCTTTCCGGCCACCTGCAGAACAACCCATAATCCAGCCAAAATTTGCAGAACTTAAGAATAACACGTCAGGTACACAGCTAAGCAATCGTTTTAACCTGAATCGTCGCGAATCGCCGGGAAAAGCTATCGGAACCGAACGAACTCGAGTTTTCCGGCGAGGCTTTTCCGGGATCCTTTGGCCTTGAAACTGGTATCATTCAACTCCTCTATTCACGATTTATTTAATGATATAGTTCATACGTTCCCAGGTTTAACGAGCCGAAAATCCGGCCAAAAAGTTAAATTTTCCGGTGAGATTATTCAAGAACACGAAGAACATTCAACCTCAAGAATCAAATCAACTTTTCTACATGTTATTGAACTCGATTTTTGACATATAATATACCAAATTGACCCGGAAGAAAAAATTTACACGATTATGCCACCAAATCATATCAAAAATATCAAGAACAAAAATTCATAATTTAATCCATAATTAATTCGAATTAAAATAATTAAATCAATAAAATACCTTTATTTTTGGGCAAAAACAGATGGTTGATTCAGAAAGAGGATTTCGAGAGCTTCGTTTTAATATATTACACGCCCGAATCGGAGTTCGATAACGCCTTCGTTTGTGCGATTGATTTTCAAGAATACGGTATTTTTATAAAGTTTTCTATGTTTTTAAGGGTTTGTACTGTCTGATTATGATTTTGCGCGTGAAAATCAAATAAGAAAGGGCTATTTATATTTACATAATATTAGTACATTCTGGATCGTGTTGGATCGATAAATATGTTTGTTTTGGATAAAAATTATCCTTTTTGGATAAACACTATCATGTTTTAGATAAGCACTATCCTGTTTTGGATAGACGTTATCCTATTTCGAATAATCATCAAAACCGGGCCTTTATAAAACGATTTATACGAAGATAATGTTATCGAAAAGGGTTAGCGTATCGAAAATATCGCGTCGGGTCGCGCACAGGTCAAACCGTAATCCGGATCGAAAAAGTCAAAACATGGAAAATGTCCGGAATTACCAGATTAGTTTAGGAAGGAGTTTTTGGAAGAGTTTTGGGTTATAAAAACGTAAAAACGGTTGAGGTTGGACGATTCCTGGATTTATAAAATTATTTTGTAAATATTCAGAAAATAGTTAATAAATTCATAAATCAATATAAAATCACATAATACTCCAAAAATTACCAGAAAAAAACCTTAATTATCTATATTTTATTCTGGACATAATGAAATTAATATACCTAGACTTTACCACATATAAACATCCACATAACCGCACCAATCATCAAATAATTCACCAAAAATCACATAATAATCACATAAAAATCATTTATTGATAAAAATAATTATATGTCATGTCCCGGATATTACATCCTCCCACTTAAAAGGATTCTGTCCTCAGAATTTCCTAAGTAAACAATTGAGGGTACTTTTCTCTCATATCACTTTCTAACTCCCAGGTTGATTTTTCAACCTTTGGGTTTCTCCACAATACTCTTACTAAATTCACAACTTTATTTCTCAATACCTTCTCTCTCTTTTATGGAATCTCTATTGGATTCTCTACATACGATAAATCTACCTAAAGTTCTATCGGCTCATACTCAATTATATGCCTAGAGTCTGGATTATACTTCTTAAGCATCGATACGTGAAAAATATTATGAATATGCTTCATGTGCGGGGGTAACGCCAATTCGTATGCTACCTTGCCGACACGTTTCAAAACTTCAAAAGGTCCCACGTATCTAGGACTCAACTTCCCTTTCTTTCCAAATCTCGATAATCTTTTCCATTATGACACCTTCAATAACACTAAATTTCCTTCTTCAAATTCCATATCCTTTCTGGATTGGTCTGCATATTTCCTTTGATGATCTTGTGCTGCAATTAGCCTTCTCTGAATAACCTCAACAACTTCCTTGGTCTGCTGTACCAACTCGGGTCCAAGTATCTTACGTTCTCCGACTTCGTCCCGATATACAGGTGATCGACATTTGCGTCCATAAAGCGCTTCATAGGGAGGCATTCCGATACTGCCATGATAACTGTTGTTATAAGCAAACTCCACTAAGGTCAAATGCTCATCCCAATTTCCTTTAAAATCAATGGCACACACACGTAACATATCTTCGATTGTTTGGATTATTCTCTCGCTTTGGCCGTCCGTCTGTGGATGATAAGCCGTGCTCATATTTAACTTAGTTCCCAAACATTCTTGGAAACTTCTCCAAAATCTTGAATTGAATCGTGGATCACGATCAGATACGATAGACACAGGGACTCCATGACGCATTACTATTTCCTTCAGATACATGTGAACCAACTTATCTACTGAAAATCTTTCATTGATAGGCAAGAAATGCGCTGATTTGGTTATTCTGTCCACTATAACCTAAATAGCATCGTGGTTCGCTTTCGTCCTTGGTAAGCCAACTATAAAATCCATAGCAATGTGCTCCCACTTCCACTCTGGAATCTCTAGTGGTTGTAATAATCCACTCGGTCTCTGGTGCTCCGCCTTAACTCTCTGACACGTATAACATTTATTAACCCATTCTGTAATTTCTCTCTTCATGTCTGGCCACCAATAATTCTTTTTTAAATCTCTGTACATCTTGGTACTTCCCGGATGAATGGAATACCTTAAGTTGTGAGCTTCTTGTATAATTTCACTCTTCAATTCTGCCACTAGTGGTACCCAAATTCTTGATAAAAATCTGATAATACCTTGATCATCCTTCTGAGTGCATAATTCTTCTCCAACCAATCGATTGATATCCTGATCCATTATCTCCTCTTGGTACTTTCTTATATTTCTAACAATTCTGGTTGAAAAGTCATACTGTACATCTTTACCTCATCTGGTTTGCAAATTCTGACTTCCAAGTCCAATTTCTGAAATTTCATATATAATTCTTCAGGTATCGTCAACATGTTCAGTCTTTCTTTTCTGCTTAATGTATCTGCCACCACATTCGCTTTTCCTGGATGATAGTTAATCGTGCAATCATAGTCTTTGATCAACTCCAACCATCTCCTATGCCTTATGTTAAGCTCCTTTTGCGTGAATATGTACTTCAAACTCTTATGATCCGTATAAATCTCGCACCTTTCTCTATAGAAATAGTGTCTCCAAATCTTTAAGGCGAATACTATCGCTACTAGTTCCAAGTCATGAGTAGGATATTTCTGCTCATGAGGTTCTAGTTATCTCGACGCATACGCAATGACTTTATCATGTTGCATCAAAACACAACCTAATCCCTTATGAGAAGCATCATTATAGATTACGAAATTCCCTTGATCATCTGGAAGTGACAAAACAGGTGTCGTGATTAGCCTCTTCTTCAATTCTTGAAAACTTTCTTCACACTTCTCATTCCATATAAACTTCTCATTTTTCCTGGTAAGCTTCGTCAAAGGCGTCGCAATCTTCGAGAAATCTTGAACAAATCGTCGATAATATCCTGCCAGTCCTAAGAAACTTCTCACCTCTGTTGGTGTTTTTGGCCTTTCCCAATTTGTAATAGCTTCAATCTTCGCTGGGTCCACTTTGATCCCTTTATGACTTACCACATGTCCTAAGAATTGAACTTCTTGTAACCAAAATTCACACTTCGAAAACTTTGCATATAACTTCTTTCTTCTCAAAATTTCCAAAGCTGTCCTTAGATGCTCCGCGTGATCTTCCGTTGACTTTGAGTAAATCAAAATATCATCAATAAAAACAATGACAAACTTGTCCAGATATTCCTTGGAAATTATGTTCATCAAGTCCATAAATGTAGCTGGGGCATTGGTCAACCCAAAAGACAACACTACGAATTCATAATGACCGTATCTTGTTCTGAAAGCTGTCTTTGGTATATCTTCAGGTTTGATCTTCAATTGGTGATATCCGGATCTCAAATCAATCTTAGAGAAGTACTTGGCTCCTTTCAGCTGATCAAACAAATCGTCAATTCGAGGTAATGGATACTTGTTCTTGATCGTAAGCTTATTAAGTTCTTGATGGTCGATCATAATCTCATGCTTTCGTCTTTCTTCTTAACAAATAGTACCGGTGCACCCCATGGGGATACACTGGGTCTAATCACTCCTTTCTCCAATAATTCTTGCAATTGCTTTGCCAATTCCTTCATTTCCACTGGCGCCATTCTGTATGGGGTTTTGGATACTGGTTCCGTTCCAGGTGCCAAGTCGATTGCAAATTCGATTTCTCTATCTGGAGGAAATCCTGGTAATTCGTATGGAATTCATTTACCACTGGAATGTCTTCCAGCTTTGCTGGCTCCTGACTTCTATCTATCACATAGGCAATGAAATGCTCACATCCTTGTCGTAGCAACTTCTTAGCTTGGATCATCGTCAAGAACTTCTTCACTTGTCTCTGGCCTTTAAATGTCACCACTTTCTCGTCCGGCGTCTTCAATATTACTTTCTTATTACGACAGTCTATCTGAGCATCGTGCTTAGATAGCCAATACATTCCTAAAATAACGTCAAACTCTCCTAACTTAAAGGGAATCAAGTCAGTATCAAACCTATGGCTAGTAATCTCAATCTCACAGCTCTTACACACTTGGTTAGCAGCTACACGCTCCTATTTTGCTAATTCTACCGTCATAATCTCACTTAACAATTCAACTGGACAATTCAACTTATCAACAAAACCTTGAGAAATAAATGATCGAGTTGCTCCCGAATCTACTAGCACTTTAGCACATAAGGAGTTCACAGTAAGCGTACCTGCCACAACATCAGTATCCACAATAGCATCCTTCACAGACATGTCATAAACTCTAGCTCTGGGAGATTCATTCATTGTTGGAGTAGCTCCCATGATACGCAATGTGGTGTTGACTGGAATTGGCGCCTTGCAATCCCTTGCGATATGTCCTGGCTTCCCGCACTTGAAACAAGTAAATCCAATTGGTAGAACCTTGCTTGCCTGATTCTTGGTAGGCTGGTCCTTATTGACTAGCTCTCTTACTGGCTGATTACGACACTCCCTTGAATAGTGTCCCTTTTGGTTGCATCTGTAGCAGACCACATTCAACTTTTTGCAAACTCCACCATGTTTCTTTCCACAAACTTGACAGTCCGGTACAGCTGGCCTCTGCTGGGTTGGCTGATTCCCAATGGCTGGGTGGTTACCTTGGCCTCCGTTGGTCTGTTAAAATTTCTTCCGGGCTGGAACTTGCCCTTCCTCTGATTAAAATTTGGAAACTTCCCTGCTTGGGATTCTCCTTCATTTCCCTCAAACTTCCTCTTCATACCTTCCTTCTCTTTCTGAGACATTTCACTCTCCGTCTCCGCATTCATAGCCTTCTACACTACTCCCGCATACGTATCCAAGTCAAATATGGCCACCTTCCCACGGATCCATGACATGAGTCCTTGCTAAAACCTTTTAGATTTCTTCCTATCAGTGTCTACATATGATGGCACAAACCTGGACAACTCCTCAAACTTACTTTCATAATCCACCACTGACATATTCCCCCGATTTAGCTCCAGAAATTTCAACTCCATTTGATCCTGAACAAACTGATGGAAATACTTCTCTAAAAATAGCTCCTTAAATCTATCCCACGTAACATCATCCGTACCTTCCAACATCTTAACAGTTTCCCACCAGTAGGTGGCTTTATTCTTCAAGTAGTAACTTGCAAACTCAGTCTTATGCTCCTCCCTCACTTTAACTAAGGCAAATGCCTTCTCAATTTCCTTCAACCAGATTCTTGCCTCAATAGGATCTACAGAACCCTTAAACTCTGGTGGATTCACCACCTGAAAGGTCTTAAAGATTACCTGAGGGTTGGTCTGCCTCTGCTGTTGTTGAGTCAGGTGAACTATTTGTTGAGCCAAGATCTGAAGAATCTGGGCTACAGTTGGGTCTACGGGACCTGGGTTGGCATTTTGGTTGTTACTGTCTTGGGTGTTGTTGTTGTTGTTGTTGTTTTCTTCATTCTAGTTGGTGGAACGGGTATTTCTTCTGGTAGACATTTTCTATAAAGAATCAAACAATTTATTTAGCCTTTAAAACATACTCCTTTTTGTGAAAAGATTTTGTAAAATAGAAATATCTCTTTTTGAAAATATTTTCAATAGTTGAACTAAGTAAATTACATGCTTCTTTACAGAATATAAACAGTTAAGGGGAATAGGGTACATGTTATCACAAGAGTTTCATAACTGGTGCAGTAAGATAAAACATGTATGGTAAAGTAAATGACAATGCTGGAAAGGAAAGGTACTGATATATATCAAAGTTTGGTGGTACAAGCGCAAAACATTTTATTAAAGGCAAAGGTAAAAGAGGTCTATTCCTTATTGAGCAGGTCTAGTTTATTCACGTTCTCATCCAAAAGTCTGATAATACACATTACACACTATTCTACATATATCACTTATCACATCATTCTTGTCGTTTAGCGTTATGGAAACTCTGGTCCACCAAATCTTTCAAATCCTTCAATGTTTCTCTAGCCCACCCCATACGAGCATCTGGGCTGCATACTCACAAGTAGCTCCATAAAGTCTAATATCACGCCGCGAAATGGAATAGCTTTCAACGGTGAAACCGTCGCAACTGGTACTATAGCTGACACCGGTGGAAGATCAGGGCGTGGATCAGCTGACGGTCCTCCAACTGACGGCTCCGAGTGATCAGATGATATCGAAATAAAGGAATCTGCCATCGCCGCTATCTGATAATTACGCTTCTAGATAAGAATCTTGAATCTCACCATAAATCAAACTAAAAACTACTATTTAATCGCACTCAACCTCTCAACGTTCTATTTCTTTATTTTTTAATACTAATCTTAACCCTCTACCCATTTCCGATAATCTAGGCTTGTGACAGTGACTTTAAACCTTAGCTCATATGCTAAACCTGTGACGCCATCCAAACCCGGGTCAGAAGTTTGGGGCCCACAACACACACACACACACCCTATTTAAACATGTTTATGAATATAATAATATATACAATGACCCTACTTACCATAATCAAGGATCGCAACAGTTTAAAGTATGTCCACAAGCCACAATCTTATTTATTACAAATGTACCAAATCCCAAATTTATTTATCTTACATCTGAAATCAAACTTTATTATAAACTTCTAGCACACACTAAGCCACATAACTTCCGCTAGCTTCTTCCATCTCAACTTGAAAACCTAGCCGGCACACTCGACTGGGGATCTTCGCCATCACCAAATTCCTTTTTAACTGGAAAAGAACATTAACAGATTCGCAAGAGTGAGTTAACTAGCTCAGCAAGTCATAATGACATCACTGAGATTTAATAATGATCAATTGAAATGATATAGGGAATCAAGTTTCCAGATAAGCAATGATTAGAATTGGATATTCACTTTTATTTTAAAAACCAAGATTAGGCTGCTAATCAGTCACGCACTAACCCCGAGCAAGGCTCCTAGCGTTGCTCTATATACTGGATCCAAGGCACGCATTGGCCTATTATGACCACGAATCTGGTCCATATTTAAAAACAATCCAATTCCATAATATTAACATGATAAACAATGTAATTCAATAAACTGAATTATAAACAATATTTATCTTGAAGCATAAGGTGATTCACCATACCAGAAAGATATAACAAGGTAAACAAGAAGATTGACTTCCAATTCAAGGAAAGAATCAAAGTGTAGAAGACCAAGGGTGCAAAGATTACAAGGAATGGTCTTTTGTTATACAAGTCATAAAAGTTTGTTTGATAAGCAATCTCATATCAAGGATCAGTATGTGGTAGATATGTATTTGTGGAGTAGTATCAGATATGTATGGTTTGTATCCAAGAATTCAACAATCAAGGGTTTACAAGAAATCAGGCTCACAGCTCAAGATCAATAAAAATCAGGGTTTATGGTTAAGTACTTCAAAGTACTTGCAAAATAGGATATGAATTACTGGGAATAATTGCAACATAATGAAAAGAGTTCAAAAGTATTCACAGGTATACCATAAGAAAGTTCAGGGACACTTGCCTTATTAATTCGCTTTCACTTCACTAACACTAGTCAAATGGTTCCCACTCACTAACCACTTGCTTTCCTTTTCTACGTCTGACTTCCTCTATTAGACATCACATATACTCATCAACACCATTTCTCAACTCATTTTATTCGATACAAATTTCATTCTACCCTTTGTTTCACCCAAATCCGACGTACGGATTAAAAGTTACAGCAGAATCAGTCAAACAATGCACAAACAATCATTTTATACAGCAATCAGGTCACATATAACATATAGCACGTAAGATATTCAATCCAAATAAATTTTCAAAGAAGACTTGGGGTCAAAACGATTTCCCAGGTATTTAATACGAATTTTTGAACATTTTTCGGAATTAAAATTAGACTCCGAATCATTTTATAATAAAATAATAGGGTCCGAACACCCGAATTTGACTTTAAATAATTTTATAATAATTATCGAGCCTTGAAAATAATTTAAAATAATATTTTAAAGCTCAAAACTATTTTTCGGAATTTTTAAATCAATTTTAAATAATTAAATCCAATTAAATAATCAATTAAAATTAATTAATAACTAATTAAATTAATTAATCAATTACTATTTAAATTAATTGACTAATTAAATAATTAATTATCAACTAAAATTAATTAATTAAATATAATTAAAATTTATTTTAGAATTAAAAATAATTTTCATAATTAAAAATATTTATTTTTGGAATTTAAAATAAATAAAAACAATTTCTGAAAATAATTGTAAAAGAAAATATCATATTTTATAAATAACTAAAACAGGAATATCATTTTTGAATATTCTGGAAAAGCCAGGGTCTAATTTGTAAAATCCACAAAACCACGGGGGTTGGACGGTAATTTCACCGTCGTCTTTCCCGTTCGCCGGCTTCGGTGGCCGGCCGCCATTAACGGCGGCCACCAAGCTTTTCGGCCACCTGCAGAACAGCCCAGAATCCAGCCAAAATTTGCAGAACTCAAGAATAACACGCCAGGAACACAGCTAAGCAATCGTTTTAACCTGAATCGCCGGGAAGAGCTGCCGAAACCGAACGAACTCGAGTTTTCCGGCGAGGCTTTTCCGGGATCCTTTGGCCTTGAAACTGGTATCATTCAACTCCTCCTTTCACGATCTATTTAATGATATAAGTCATACGTTCCAACGTTTAACGAGTCGAAAATCCGGCCAAAAAGTTAAATTTCCCAGTGAGATTATTCAAGAACACGAAGAACATTTAACCTCAAGAATCAAATCAACTTTTCTACATGTTATTGAACTCGATTTTTGACATATAATATACCGAATTGACCAGGAAGAAAAGATCTACACGATTATGCCAACAAATCATATCAAAAACATCAAGAACAAAAATTCATAATTTAATCCATAATTAATTCGAATTAAAATAATTATATCAGAAAAATACTTTGATTTCTGGGTAAAAACAGATGGTTGATTCAGAAAGAGGATTTCAAGAGTTTCATTTTGATATATTGCACGCCCGAATCGGAGTTCGATAACGCCTTCGTTTGTGCGATTGATTTTCAAGAATATTGCGTTTTTATAAAGTTTTCTCTATTTTTCAGGGTTTGTACTGTCTGATTATGATTTTGCGCGTGAAAATTAAATAAGAAATGGCTTTTTATATTTACAGAATATTAATACGTTCTGGATCATGTTGGATCGATAAATACGTTTGTTTTGGATAAACATTATTCTTTTTGGATAAACACTATCCTGTTTTGGATAAGCACTATCCTGTTTTAGATAGTCGTTATCCTATTTCGGATAATTATCAAAACCGGGCCTTTATAAAACGATTTATACGAAGATAATGTTATCGAAAAGGGTTAGCGTATCGAAAATATCGCATCGGGCCGTGCACAGGTCCAACCGTAATCCGGATCGAAAAAGTCAAAACATGAAAAATGTCCGGAATTACCAGATTATGTTAGGAAGGAGTTTTCGGAAGAGTTTCGGGTTATAAAAACGTAAAAAAGGTTGAGGTTGGACGATTCCCGGCTTTATAAAATAATTTTGTAAATATTCAGAAAATAGTTAATAAATTCATAAATCAATATAAAATCACATAATACTCCAAAAATTACCAGAAAAATACCTTAATTATCTATATTTTATTCTGGACATAATGAAATTAATATACCTAGACTTTACCACATATAAACATCCACATAACCACACCAATCATCAAATAATTCACCAAAATTCACATAATAATCACATAAAAATCATTTATTGATAAAAATAATTACACGTCATGTCCCGAATATTACGATGTATTTCCCCAAATGAGGGCCCGTCCTACCCCCAAGACGTGTCATCCCCTCGTGCATTACAACCTAAAACCTAATTCTTCATCTTTTATCCCAAATCGATTCTAATTAACACGTATTTGACCCCAAATGATTCAATGTCAAATTTTGGATATAACATATATTTAGCATTAAGTATAGCATTTTACCATTTTAACACTAAGAGCAAGTCCTAAAGTGGGTGTTATTGTTATAATAATCCAATGCTCATGTAACCCATATCATGTATTTCCCCAAATGAGGACTATCTATATAATATTGTGCCTTGTCTTATAATCCAATGCTCAAGTAACCCATATCATGTATTTCCCCAAATAAGAGCGCGTTCTAGCCCAAGACGCGTCATCCCCTCGTGCATTACAACCTAAAACATAATTCTTCATCTTTTATCCCAAATTGATTCCAATTAACACGTATTTGACCCCAAATGATTCAATACCAAATTTTGGATATAACATATATTTAGCATTAAGTATAGCATTTTACCATTTTAACACTAAGAGCAAGTCCTAAAGTGGGTGTTATTGTTATAATATAGCACCCACACAAAAAAAAAATCAACTCCAATAAGATGCTATATTTGGTGCTAAAATAGTAAAATGTTATACTTGGTTCTATATTTAGAATCAAATATAGATGATGCTATAATTGCCGGATAAACATGCAAGTATTAAAATATATTAATAAAGTAATAGTGACAAATATAATTGTGTACTTTATAATTATGTAATTTGAAATAGAGTTTTATGAAAATATGTTTGGTGTGCTATTTTGCATTTTACCATAAATTCTATTTTAGCATCAAAATTTATTTTTTGATTTTAAATTATAGTAATAGCTACATTTAATTTACGATCACTATTGAAATTCTAAACACAACTTGCTTTTACGCAACAATTACTAATTTTAACTCCCTCAAAGTCCCTGACCATAAGGGGCGTAGCTACATTACGGGGTCACTTGCATCTTCTTATCTCTTAAATAACTTCTTATATGTATTATATAAAAACTTAAATTTTCTATATTTGACCCCTAAAATTAATAAATTTGACCTCATTTAACATTTTTAACCTTACTTATATTTTATTCTTAATCTCATTAGATTAGATAACTTGTAAAAGATACATAAATTTATTTTTTATTTTTAACAAAATAGGTTAAATATATCAGATAATAAATAAATTATTAATAATAGTCTTGATATATATAGGCAAGTGCTCAAATACAAACCAATATTAGAATACAAATTCAAACTAAATAACAACCACATGTTTAATCTCTTTCTCTGTCCCCCATGTGCATGTATATATTTTTCTCTTCGTTTTTAATTTGACTTTTCCCGTTAGTCGGTTAACTATTTTTTAAAAATAATTGCACCGTATTTTTCTCCATCTCCCACTCATCAATTTGCATAGCATATTTGCTATATTCTAACGACAAATCAGTATTTAATCTTACCCGAATCAGTAAGCTGAAATCAGTACTATTCTAGTAACTGGTAGATATTAGTGATTCTCGTAGATATAATTAGTGATTTATCGTCGAAATATATCAAATATGATATTCATACCAATTGTTGGAGGATGCAGAAAAATACAGTGAAGTTATATTTTAAAAAAAGTTCACCAATTGACGGGAAAATTAAATTAAAAATGGAGGGAATTATGTAGAGTTTTGTGTGGGAGAGTATATTTAAATTGGGTGAGGTAGAATTTGTAGTTTGTATTTTAATTTAGTTTGTATCTCCATGGAACTTAAGTTCTATGGAGACCACTTTTTTTTGGAGACCTTGGAGACCACTTATGTTCTGCAAATTAAATATTGCATTAAAACATTGCAAAACATATTATTTTGCGAATCATGCTCTACAAAGATCCTTATTTTATTCAAAATCTTGAATATCATATATGTACTGCATATAAAATATTACAAAAATATTTTATTCTGCAAAACATGTTAAGTTTGCAGAACATTTGTTCAGCTTGCAGAACATACACATTCTACTTATTAAACTTAAATGATCTTCAATAATTTTAATGAATTAGTGATACTCATAAAACATATTTCACAAAATAATATATTGTATAGTGTTTTGATTGCAGAACACAAGGTTTCCGATAAAAAGTGTTCTCCATTAAACTTTTCTCTATATAAACTGTAACATGTTACCCCGGATCAAATTTCCGGGCTACGCCCACTAGTGAGCCGTGACCACAACTCCACCTTGTTATATACACACCATCCTGATTCCTGTATATAAATCCACTTCTCAAAAAATAACTGTCTCTTTCTCTCTCGTATGGAAAAGAGTAACACGTCAATGATGAAAGAGCAAGAAAGCAGCACAACCCACCACTTAACACTCCCACCAGGCCTAACCCCCGAAGACTTCAACTCCCTAAAACCCTCCATCGCCGAGTTCCACACCTACAACCTTACCACCACTCAATGCTCATTACTCCTCCCTCCTATCCCAACTCATCCACGCGCCACCGCAAACCGTGTGGTCCATCGTCCGCCGCTCGCTTCGACAAGCCCCAAACCTACAAACACTTCATCAAAAACTGCACCGTCAAGCCAACCTTCACAATGCAGTCGGTGACACACGTGACGTCAATGTCATATCCGGATTACCGGCCGCAACCAGTACCGAGAGGCTAGATATACTAGACGATGACCGACATGTCACCGGGTTTAGTATTATAGGAGGTGAACACAGATTGAGAAATTACAGGTTTGTGACGACACTGCATGAAGTGGAGCGTGACGGCAAGATGTTGACCGTAGTATTAGAATCGTACGTTGTTGATGTGGCGGAGGGGAACACGGACGAGGATACGAGGTTGTTTGCTGACACGGTTGTTAAGTTGAATCTGCAGAGGCTTGCGGCTGTTACTGAAGGGATGGCACGGGAAAGCCATGGTATATGAATAATATGGGTTGACATATGTTCTTACATGTACGGCCTGCAGTCTATGCTTTGCGTGTTCATAGAGTCATCATCAGGACAGGACGTGTTTGCTTTGCTTCTGGACAATTTTTCTGGTTTTAAACTTTTGTGACTTTTCATTTACCTGATTAAAGTCTCGTTATCTGAATGTTCGGACCATCCTTACTTAACCTTTGGTTAGATTAAAGTTAAATCGTTTAAAAAAGACATGATTAAATATTGTAATGATTTATTATTCTAGCACAAAATGCTAGAATTGATAATCTTGTTATTTCAAAAATATCTTTCATTTTTTACATTATTTTTAAAAAATAATTCAAAAATTATCTTTTAAATGGTAAAAAAACTAAAATAAATATTTAATAATAATTAAATATTTTAATTCCCTTAAATACTCCTGGAAATTTTAACAAAAATGGTGCATTTTTTATGTAAAAAATAATAAAATGATGCAAATTGTAGTAATAAAAAGTATAAATAAAAATGTGCATTTGGAGCAAACTTGCAAATATATGAAGTTAAACAAACATAACCGGGTGTTGAAAACCAAAATAACTTGTGAAAATGTAAGGAGATATCTGCATGCATCTATTAATTATAAAGTAAAAATTAAGAATATTTGAAAAGAACTTGCTTCCACTTTCCAGAAATAATTGAGCAGGCCGTACCCCCGTGAAAATGTATTCTGAATCCGCACATGGGACGCACGCGATTACCAGTTTACTGTTTACCCCATAATTATGATCTGCAAGTACGCAAGTGTGAGTAATTGTGACAAACTGTACTACATATGAGCACCAAAAAGGCAAAAAAAAAACAAAGAGGTCTGTTGATCTAAGACAGAAGAGGGTTTCTGGGTGTTACCAAGCAGCGGTTTGATGGAGGCAAATTCCAAGGCAAAGGCAGTTCCCATTTTACTAGTAGTAGATTTTATATTACCTCTTTAGGTAATTGCAGGTTATGTGTAAGTAATGCGGAATATGGAGGGATGCTGAAAAGATGCCCACTTCAGGAAACTTAATTACTCACCTTTCTGTACGTTTTTTTTTCTTATTTGCACAGTTACGGGACAGTCCCACCCAAATGGAGTCAGAACATGAATTTGATTATCTACCCACCTCGATATTTTCATATCTTTATCATCGCCGGGAAGCCTAAGTCTTCCTCCCGAGTTGTGTTAGGGAAGGAAGTAAGTGACAGTGAGGTAAATTACTTTCATCTAAAATATGGGATAGAAAGTTTTGGAAGTAAATTATGTAAAATTTATACCTAAACACCCTCACATCTCTATTTGCACTAGGCACTAATTTTCCATATCTGACATTTAGTTTTACATGATTTGACAGGGGAATTTGTACATGAATGATGTTTCCATTAGCTGTACTTTTACTCTTTTGCAGACTCCCATTGCTCCTGAAGCTTGGAGAGCTGATCTTCTGATATATAATTTAACGTGATGGGATAACTCCCTATATTGTATAAAGAGAATTAGTCACATTATAATGGCTATTTATAAGATGAACCACATGTATTATGTATACTGATTTTGCTACCTGGAACTTAACATGTCCATAAGGTGAAGTGCCAATCAGATGCTTCCAGATGCATAGCTTCAGATTTCATACAAACACCAAGCATGTAATCTACTTTATTCCAAGACAATAAAATCCCTTCCAAGAAAATTAACTTCATGCCTTCTCTTATCAAAACACTGCATTGATGGTAGCACGAATGCTGCTGCGTATTGAGGGAATCAATTCGCAGATCATTTCAAGTGATCTGTTTCCTCCTTTTGCGAGACTTCCCTTTCTCAGTTTTAACTGGAAGAGAAGGAAGTTCTCTTTCATAAGAGTACGACCATTTCAATGGAGCTTCAGGTCTAGATGTCTCTCTCCAGGAACCAGCTCAAGGAGGGCCCCCACTACTTGGCACAAACCAAGGGTCCAGTCTCTGAATGGTTGATATCTGCGCACAGCTTTTTGCCTCTTCACTTCTGCAGAGTCTTAAACGCCGTCCAACTTGAATTGAAGCAATGAGCTTATACAAGATCCTAGACAGATCGCCAGCCACATAGTTAAGTTCATCAGGCGATGCTCAAATAAGATTTTCAGCAATATTTAGAGTCCTGCCAACCTGCATATAGGATTTAAGATTTTCAGCAACATTTAAGAAGGTAGTCTTTTATTCTGGGAGGCATTTTCTCAAGCAAATGACAAAACTCTCACACAAAGTCGTCAACTAATGCAACATTAAGTATAAACTACAGCCATAAGTACAGTCAAAGAAAATCTGTTGCACTGTTTATTAACGAGATTGATATTGTTTAATTTGTGAAAATGAATTGACACTTTTTAATGTCAATCGCGCAAATTTAAAACACATGTTTTTCAATTTTAAGAACAGTCTTGGTAGCTGGAATAGTAAAGTAGATTGCCTTTCCAGGGGTAACGTTTACAGTAAACGCATCGTAAACAGTACAATGTTTGAAACATGATTTTCGTATTCAAAAAAATATTAACAGCAGATGAGTTTTAAACACTTCTCGAAGGATGATTGAATATTGGGATTATCCACTATAAACAAAAATTATTTGCGACATTCTACAGAAATAACAATTAATTCTTTACAGATTTACTGCAAACAGTAAGAAATATCTTATTTCATCTTTTATTGACTTTACTCACAATTGCATTCATATCTCAGAGTTTTCAAGTATAATTTATATAGGTCATGCTCTAGTGAGAACGATGAAAGGTGAGGACAATTGTTCTTCACTTCTAAAATTTTGCAAAACGATATATGCAAAAAGTACAGGACAATAGTTCTCAAGATTTTCAATCTTAAATTGTTCTCCCTTGAGCTAGTATATTTCACTTCAGAGGTAAGCTGGTTATCAATGAGAATAAACAGCTTACGCCATTAGCATCATCTGATTTTCTAAAGCTCCAAACACATCAACTAGCTGCGAAAAGTTTTTTTTTTCAAATCAATGTCATCGTCTGATAAGTCGCATGGCTGCAGAGAATAGTTACTTGAGGTTTTAGAGTCCTCAATAGCATATTCATCATAGTCTTCTTCACCGAATATCAATTCATTATTTGGCATAGCAGGATTAAAAACCTCATCTCGATCAACCAGAACACATTGAGACTGTTTTCTCTTTGACTCCTCAGAACTTCTTCCCACCCCATGAATATTTCCAACTGCCAATCAATATTCCTCAGAACACATATCATCAAGATAAAAGAGATTTTTAGGGTCAAACGCCTTAAAAAAACTATACAAATAGCCATTTCGCGAGCTAGATGGGATCAGCACTCTAACCTACCTGCCAATATTTATGCATTGGGACATGATAAAATTAGCAGGATTCAATATTTATCCAAATCTTCTTTTGACATCTGCTCCAGGGAAAGGCCAATTGCAGCCGTTACATCAAGTCTTGTATTAAAGGCAATCATCAGGACAGAATAAAAGGGATGGTACCCAAGATTGAACGGGGTAGTTCTTTAGAAAGCATACAAAGTGATTAACGATTCCCAGCGTTCAAAAATAGACGAGGTTATGGACAAAAGAAAAGAAATGGCGACTCAGATTGCATAATGAAAGAATAGAAAATGTTGCAAGTAATAAAATGTAATCTTCTGCATAGAATGAATGATATATAATATTTCTCATTTCCTTGCCTATTCAGAATTTAGAAATATTTCTGTTCTTTAGTATAAACCTTCAAGTTCGAACTTCCCTTGTTTTCCCCTTCGAAGTTTCTTGTGATAATACCGAAGAGTAGTAGCTTTCTAGATTTAGTGGTCTTTTACTCATAATATGTAAGAAAATGGAAAGTTTGAGGCATATTTTATATTATGATTTCCGGAAACTAACACTTGGAGGTTGTTCCTTGACACGAGGACTTAAAAACAAAGTTGCTTGTTTGTAATGGATTATGAGGATTTTGTCCCACATTGATATTGTAAAATAAAGATATTGAGTTTATATAGCATCTTGTGTTAGTGTTGTTTACAACTACTAGCATAAGTGGAATGCTTGTGTGGCCTAGTGCTAGTGGGAACTCTTATATTTTTCTTTTCTATTACAAGTTTAATTATTTATATTGATTATTTAATTATTAATATAAAATATATTGAGTAAGGATTATTTTAATCATACTCTGAATATATTTTATAATATTAATATTAATTAATCAGGATATAATATAAATAATAAGGAAACCCCATTTTGTTCACTTTTTCTGTTTTGTTACTTGGTGTACCACATCGAGTAAAATAGAAGAAGAGCAACTTGAGATGCCTATATATTGAGAGTTATACTTGAGATTAAAATGATATAAGTCTCGGTGCCTACCTCGCAAACATATATGAGTTGCATAGGTTTTTTGGGCAAATTGAGGTGCGAGTCGCCGTTGATCATTGTTGGTTCTGTGGCCAGATTGATCTGTTGATGTTTTATCCTGAAAGCGATATTGCTACATTCCATCACAGCTTAAGTGGGGGGCAATAATCTCTTCAAGAACAGTCAAGTCCTCTTGAAGGGTTTGGCGACTCAGCTGTTGTGTTCTTCTTCTTATCAGAATTTGGAAAGCGATAACAGATAAGTTTTCTTTACTTTCTTTGTCAATTACAGTCTTTATAGTTTGTTATTGCCTTCGTGTTTTGTTTCGTTAGTTGGTTATTTGCCATGTTCTTGTTATTATATATATAACTGCCCATTTTTGCTGTGTAGTTAGAATTATACCCAACATAATAAACCATTCAGATTATTTAGAAATTCAAAATGAATAAGAATAGACAGGATACAAGTTTGTTAATCTACTGAGGCTGACTGCACAAAGTCTCTTTTCAAACATACTGTGTCAAGATGTTGCACAGTCTCCACAAGACCACGTTTGCTACCTTTAGCCAGTGAAGCAGCAATAGGAGGGCAATTGAGGATTGCAAATTGTAGGAAATATCTTAAGCAATGTACAGGAAATACCTTCCAGAATAAAAATTTCCCAATAAACGTGCATCTGAAAATCAATTAGCAAAATCAGCATCTCCACTGAAGTAACCAAAGGAGACCATACAAGTATATAAAAATTATTAGCATTTATCACATTGAAAAATAAATTTACCCAGGTAGCACTTGTAATATCCGGGATATGTCGTGTAATTATTTTTGCTAATAGACAATTATTATATGTGTTCAGTATCTATTCAGTGAATTACTTGTTAAGTGTTAAATGTGTTTGGATGTTTAAAAATAATATTAATTGAGTATTTTAATTTTAATATGTCCAAAATAAAATATAGATAATTGTCATATCTTCCTAATTATTTTTATGTTGATTTATGATTTTATAGGAAATATATGGATTTTATAAAATCTTTTTCCGAGTATTTAAAAACTATTTTATACAATCGGTAACCAACCGATGTCATCCGTTGTTACGTTTTTATAACCAGAAACTCTTCCGAAAACTCCTTCCTAACCTAATTGCAATATTACGAGCATTTTCCATATTTCTACTTTTTCGATCTGGCGTAAGATTTGTCCTGCGCGGGTCCCGGCGCAACATTTTCGATACATTATTCGTTTCGGTAAATCACTAAAACTCGTATTTTTGATAAACGGGATCTTTTTATTAAACTATCACAATTATCACCTCGTAATACGTCTAACCAGGCGCTGAGACCAAGACCGCAGTACAAATTGTACTGGTTTGGATAATTATCCCGAAAACCGATACCGTTTTGATCAATTTTTATAAATAAACGTATCATTTTGTATCTGGAATGATCCAACCGGATACTAATTTTCCGTAATTATAAATAGCATTTACCGTATTTTATTATGTATCAAAAATCATTTGCAGACAGTAATTATATAATTTTCCAGAGAAAATACCTATATTCATAAACCTTTATGAGAATCAAACTACTATTTGGAGGTGTTATTGAAATCTGCTCGGGAAGCTCTAGTAACCAAAACGGAGGTTTTGAAGAGTACTATCAGATTATACAAGTTCCATAATTGCAGAATCAAAGGTTTATTTTCTGGAAATTTATTTAATTTCGAATTATTTTTATTAAAAATATGAATTTTTGTACGGATGATTGTTTGAATGATTTGATGCATGCATGTTGTAGAGCTTGTTTTCCTGATGATTTTCATATGTCATATGACCGATTTGGAGTTCAATAACATGTTCAAAATTGAGTTTAATCTTCGAATTTTAAAATTAGGGTTTATAACCCGTATGAATGTTTTCAATTGAATTTGGGGCTTTTTGATTTAGGGGTTATTAGCTATTGTATTATAGTGGGTTGTGTTCCTTATGAAATTTGCAATCGATTGGTATATAGCTCATTAACAGAGAATTAGTGAATCGAAGGAGTTGTGTTTTGAAGTTTTCGTCGGTTCACCGGAAACCGGTGATGTTCTTGGCCATTTTCCGGCTAGGTCCGGGGTTATTGATGTGATTTGATTGCATGGTTGTGTTCCTGGTGTTGTGTAGATCATATCTGGAGTAGATGGTGGGGTGAGGATGCCGGAATCGTGTTCTCCGGCCATCCCCGAAATTTTCCGGCGAATAAACTGCAAAATTGGAGTTTAGTCCATGTACTTTTGAAGATGGTGAAGTTCAGTCCCTGAACTTTCCAAAATTTGCATATTTCGGATTCCTGTTTTAAAATTATTTAAAAATCATATTTTCTATTTATTTTAATTATAAAAATCCGTTTTTAATTTCTGAAAATTCCAAAAATTATTATTTTAATTCCAAAAATTATTTTTAATTCAAAAATAAATCTGAATTAATTAGTTAATTAATTTCAGTTAATATTTAATTGATTAATGGTCAATTAATTTGAAAATTAATTGATTAATTGATTTAATTAATTATTAATTGATTTTAATTAATTATTTAATTAGATTTAATTATTTAAAAATAATTTAAAAATTCTGAAAAATAGTTTCGACCTTTAAAATATTATTTTAAATTGTTTGCAAGGCTCGATAATTATTATAAAATTGTTTTGAAGCCAGATTTGGCCAACCGAACCCTGTTTATTATTCTGAAATTGATCTAACAACCCGTTTTAATTCCGAAAAATGTTTTAAAAATCATTTTAAATATCCGAAAACCTGTTTACGACCCGAGACTTCTTTATAAATGATATATCATTGATTGTTTGACGTGTTATGTGCTATATGTGACTTGTTGGTTAACTGTCGGTCTATATGTTCGGTGTTTACTTGTCTATAGCGTAACTTTCAATCCGTTAATCGGATTTGGGTGAAACGAAGGGTAGATAGAAGTATGTTTCGAATAGAATCGTATAAGTTGAGTATTGATAGATGCTTATGTTATGTGAGCAGAAGAGGCAAGGCGTAGAATAGGGAAACAGATAGTTGAGGAGTAGACGATTGTGATTGGAAGTTAGTGCAGTATAGCAAGCTAGTACCAGGCAAGTGTTCTGAACTTTCTCGAGATATATTGTAGTTGGTTGATAGTCCTATTTTATATTGCAAGTGCTTTGAAATACTGAACCCTAAACCCTGATTCCAGTTATTGATCTTGAGCCGTAAACCTTATTCTTTCTAGACCATTGATTGTTGTATACCCAAATATGAACTATAAATATACGATACTACTCCACAAATACATACAAACTAAATACCAAACACTGAATCGAATTACTGACATACTCAAACCATTGTACCTTATGATTTGAAAGACCAATTCATGGTAACCCTGAAACATTGATTCATTTGTTATCCAATTCTTTCAATACCTAACAGTCAAGCTTTGAAATTGCCATATTGATCCTTTGTGAAGGTTGAAACCATTTCATTATTGAACATCCAATGTTGTTTATGATTCTATTTATTGCTTTACATTATTTATTCTGTTATTATGTTAGAATTGGATTGTTTTATAAAATTATGGACCAGATTCGTGGTCAGACCATATAAATGGTCAAGTTAGGCCAATGTGTGCCTTGGATCCAGTAGTTAGAGCAGTGTTGTGTGCTTTGCTCGGGGTTAGTGCGTGACTGATCAACAGCCTAACCTTGGTTTTTAAAATAAAAATATAGTATCCAATCACTACAAGAAAAAAGTCCATAGACATCGCTTTTTGACCGATGTCTATGCTGTTTTCCAACTGATGTTGATGTCGGTGATGTCTATTCTAGACATCGATGAATACCCCATGTCTATACTCGATTAGACATCGATTTTAGTTAAAAAACAGATGTCTATGTGTTGATTATTTACATAAAATGCTATAAAAAAATTAATTAATAACTAAATTACACCTAATTAAACATGTTAAACATATCATGAGCTATCTTTTTTGTCACAAAAACATCGATTTTCATGAAAAACACTGATGTCTATGTGATGATTTTTTACAAAAAATGCTATAACAAAATTATTTAATAACTAAATTACAACTATTAAAACATATTAAACATATATTGAGCTATGTTTTTTGTCACAAAAACATTGATAATTTTGACAGAGGTGATGTAAAATGACATATTAAACATCGGTTTCTTTAATGAAAGGTGATGTCTAATTTAGCGTATAGACATCAGTGTTTTCTAGAATGAAGTGATGTCTATGTATCATTTAGACTTGAACATGTTAGTCTTTAACATCAGTTGTTTGCCTAAAACTGATGTACATTGTGTTTTTTGACATCAGTTTTGTTTGGTTAAAAGTGATGTTTATAATGTTACTTGACATCAGTTTTATCTTAAACAAAGTGATTTCTATGTTTCATTTAGACTTGAACCTGGATTTCTTTGACATCGGTTTTTTACCTTAAAGTGATGTATATTATCTTTTTTGACATCAGCTTTTCTGAATTGAAAGTGATGTGTAAGAAGTTTATAGACCAAATTGTGTAAAGTTTTACATCACTAATTGTGTAATTATTGTCTGAGAACGTCAACCAAAATAGTAAAACATATGATCTGAAATCTAAACTATTACATTCTCGGTTCTAAACATATGCAGCACGGAAGGTTGATAAAAGTTGTGGTTACTGCTGCCTAATTGAAGTTGGTGAAATCCTTGATAGCTTTGGGAGGAAGAATCGACATCTGGTATTTCTTGTTTACACCAGAGCCTTTGGTGATCAGCGTACGGGTAGTGCATAGTAATTGGAGACTTTGTTTGCTGGAATGCGATAGTAGGCCAGTTAGTATGGTGGGAACCATAGCAGCAATGTCATACGCTTCTGCTGCTTCTTCCTGAGTGCCTATTAAATAGTCATGGTGAAAACTGAATGAGATCGCGAGAGAGTATTCTTAATTAAACCACACACACATTCTCCCTAATATAAATGCATTTCTGATAAGCATGATTCAATCAGTACAGGGGATAAGAACTAAAGGATTATTATTCATGGAGCTCTAAACGATTGAAAGAATGCAACACACATGTAAAATTTCTTTATTACAAAATATTCTCCCTGTTTATGCAACAACTTTTTAAATTCCAACAGTCTCCTCCTTAAAGAACACATATCTTAACTTACTACTTTGAGCAAAGAAAAGCACACGTTGTTCTGCTGAGAAAAGTCTTTATTACTGAATATTCTCTCCATTTACACCTTTTTAAATTCCTAAAGTTTCCTCATTAAATAACACATATATCAGCTTACTCTTTTGAGCAAAGGAACAATACAGATAGACAAAAAAAAAGGCAAACCGCACCCGTTCTTTTGCTCAGGAAGGTCTTCTACAAATTCTTGCTTCCACGAACTAACATCCATTGATTATACCAAATTCACAAACAGAAGCTCCCTTAACACAGAGGAAAACCAAACATCATGATCACGAGGAATTTATTAGTTATAAGAGGCTAAGAGCCATAGGTTAATTGACAGTTCACCGGTAAATGCGATAGTTTGGACTATACATGCAGCTTTCAGCAAACTTGACCAGATCTTCTGGAGGAAGACGTGTTGCCAAGCCTGTGAGACATCAAATTTGTTATGTTTTAGGATGGCAAATAGATGGACAATAGATAAATCTATGATACAAAAGATACTAACCAAGATCATATGCTTTAGCAGCAACTTTAGCTGCAATGTTAGCGGATATTGTTCTGATATTAGAAAATGGTGGGAATGTCATTCCCTTATCATAGTGTTCCTGTGTTACTTGACAGGCCAAAGCTTCAGCTCTTTAAAAAAATTCACAGATAATAAGCTTTTACGCACTCAGCTGACATAGTATGCGTCTAGTTATCAAACAATTATGGTTCATACTTAGCAATTTATAGTTCAGTAGTCAGCATTATTAATAGGAAGAATTATGGTATATTTAGAACATGTAATTCCATGGTCCTATAAATGGAGTGTCAGTACTTACAAGCTGCAAGAAGCATTTCATCGTGCATGTGGATTGCACCAGACATAACCAAACCAAGTCCAAGTCCAGGAAAGATATATGCGTTATTTGCCTTTAAAACAAAGAGAACCCAAACATCTCAGTCATTTATGCTTATATAATTTTTTCTAACTAATACTGATATAAAATGTACAAGATAAATTTATAGAACCTGGCCAGGAATGAAAAGTTGGTCATTGTATTTCACAGGGTCAAATGGATTTCCACTGGCAAACACAGTGCGGCCCTGTATTAAGGAATAAGGTTTTGTTGGTTCAATGAGTTTCTTTGAAATAAATAACATCAACTAATGTTGGATACATATCAATATATCATGGAGGGAAGAAAAACATCTTTTGTTTACCTCAGACCAGTTATAAGCTTCTTCAGCAGTGCACTCAGCTTGAGAGGTTGGGTTTGAGAGAGCCATAATAAGAGGTTTCTGCATTTCGTCGGCTCATGAACTTACATACATGTATATAAAAATATGTTATATTGAGATACATGCCAAGAGGGAGGAAGGACCTTATTGAAAGAAGCCATAGCCTCTACAACTTCTTTAGTGAATGTCTTCCCCTGTCCTGATGTTCCAATCAAGACTGTTGGCTTAATAGCCTACAGTAACTCGAAACCAAATTAGAGATCAGAAATCAAACAAGAGACTAGGACGACAATCTTTGATGACTGACTGCAGGGAATACTACGAGTCTACTGTGTACAAGAACAGTTGAATTGTTATTTCAGTTTATTGAACCTCATTTATATGTGTGTTCATGGTTCTACTGGTTCTCATTTATTTATTGGTTCTCACTTGATCAAAACCCACCTTTTTAAATATTTTGCCTTTTCTGTGAGTTAGCAAATCAGGGCTCTAAAATCATTTTTAAGATTATTATCTTGAATCAGATTAGATTTAAGGAAAAGATAAGAAAACTAGATATAAGTAATTATAAAGAGGCCTAAGCGACAGATGTGTTAAAAAACAACAGTCAGCAAGACTGTTGTTTAACAACAGTCTTTTGTGTGCTCACTATAAAATTTTAATAATCATCTTTTGTCTTGTTCTATTTACAAGTTATATTGCAACTCCTCTTCATTCTTTAACAACCAATTTACCGAATCTTCACATAAGATAGATAAGGAAGCTTTGCATTAACAACCATGCTAGATTAGCCAAACCTAAAGTCTACTAAAACTAATTTACACGTATGCAAGTAGACAAATAATTTGAAGGGAAGGGGCGAACCCACAACATACCAAAACTTTCATTACTTGTCGATCCCCTCCTTTAAGAGAATCAAGATACTGGAACTTCTCATATTTCCTGTTGATTACTGCCAAGCACCAATGTGCTTCTTTGTGGATAGGGACAAATATCTGAAATTAATAATGATGATAAGAAATATTGTCAGCATCCCAACTATAATAGGGTAACAATAATTAACACACACACACAAATTACTTTTTCACATTCAATGAGACTGTATCCCAACTTCCTTTGAGTAGTCCATCTTCTGACTGATTTATAATCATAGCCACTTCCCCCACCTATCAACTGAGATCACATATAAAAAAATTTATCAAAACAAATAGGACGCGTAGAGCAGAAAGAAAGATCCAACACCAAAAGAAAAATATATCAGTCAACTCTAGCAGGAACCTTAATTAAATAGGAAATAAAACAAGTAATATTTATATAGGAATAAATTAATAGTCATTATATAAAGAAGTAGCAATACTACAATCAAGTCAAAAAACTATGAGAATTTTGGCAGCATGACACCAACTTAGCCGTCTAAAACTTAAGTCTAACTGACTTTTACTAATTGTTGACGTTTGAAACACCAGGACAGGGGACTATATGTGTAAATACAATAGTCAGAATTCCATCTCTTCTCATTCGGATGATGGTTCTTGAAGAAAGACCCTTTATATAAATATAAAGAAGCAAAGCAAACACTACAAGAAGTGACAAATAAACTAAGTTAATAATAGTAGCAGGTCTTGCCAATTATGGTAGTTGCAATACATTGAAGTTCAAATCATACTTAATAATCTAACTTGTTTTATAGTTTAAGATATGAATAGCACTTCTTTATAAGTTTAAAAGGTGAACTAGTCTAACCAACAAGGTCTAAACTACCACAAACCTGCTAATGGCAAATTGGCAATATACCCAGAAAGGAAAGGCAAGAAAAAGTATATACCAGTTACATTTTTGTGGACATTAAAAAAATATTCTTTTTTTCAGTTGGCTTCAGTACTTGGAAAGAGCACATCATATTTCCATCAACGCTCATCATTGCACCAGCATTATCAAATTCACCGCAATAGTTGGGAGCGGAAAATATGGTAACAAGCTGTCTTTCAGCAAAGAATTCATAACCATCATCCACAACCTGCACAAGCATAACGTCAAGTCATCAACTCCGGTGCAAATTAATTGTTGAAAAAGAGAAAATTATTGGTTTTACCTGATGAGCACGACAAACAAGGTCCAAGTCATGCTTCGCTAAGAACTCTGACATCTTATCAGGGCCAAAGGTGAATGATACTCCTTTATCATTCAATCCCCATCCCTTGACATCATTACTGGGATCTGACCAAAGTAAATCATAGAGCAAACCTGTGTCAGGTATAGCAGTTGGACGTGGCAGGTTTTTGATCTGATCCAAATTGTTAAGATCAGGGGACAGACCACCATACATGCACAATATCTTATCATCAACAACAGCAGCCACAGGAAGACAGTTGAAACAATCAGTAAAGGTTTTCCATAGTTTAACATTGAATCGGCGCTTACATTCATCATAAAATCCATATATTCTATTGATAGAGGCGCATTCATGGTTTCCCCTAAGAAGAAAAAAGTTATTCGAATACTTAATTTTATAAGCAAGCAAGAGCCATATCGTTTCTAAACTTTGTTTTCCATGGTCCACATAATCCCCTAAAAACAGATAATTTGATTGAGGAGGAAAGCCACCATATTCAAAGAGTCGTAACAAATCGCTATACTGCCCATGGATGTCACCTGAAATGCAAACGAGTGTACATTATATATTTTCAGCAAGCACAAATCTTAGTATTAAGTGAACCATAGCAGTCTTGTGTAGCAGAAAATTTAAAAAAATATAAACAAAAAAGCCAGACATTGAAGTGTAAAGTGTAAATAGCTTCACCTTTTATCCAAATCAAAGGTACAAGCCTTAAATTGCACACATTACATATAACATTTTTACAGTTATTGCTACAATTCAATTTGATGTTGTAGAGCTAAATCAAGAGATGAAATCTATAACAAGCACCAAGCACCAAATCAAAACATTTAAAACCTAATCATATCCGTAATAAAATAATAGATCAATATTTATAACGAGCAAAATAAGATAAACAACACTAAATCAAATCACAAATCACAACTAAAGCAAAAAAAATGAGGATTGAAGTTAAAAAATACCATGTAATCAGTAGAGATGAAAGGATCGTTAACTTTACACAATTCACAAAAATAAAAAAAATAAAAATACAAATGAACAACCAAAAACACCCAAATTACCTAAAGCTCTAAATCTTTTTCTCAGATTAGGTCCTGTATATAACCAGAAGAAAAGTATTAGCAACAAGTTTAGACACTAAATTAATAAAAAAAATAAGGGTTTCGAATTAGAAAAAACCCCAATTTACAAAATTAGGGTTTTGAATTCAAAAATCCTCAACTTTTAAAACTAGTCTTCATGCAGAGAAGACCAGTTCGATTCAAGTAGATACAACACTTACCGAAGTAGAGAGGTTAACTGAAAGAGGTTTAACGGAGAGATTGGGAGCCGAGAGAGGTTCAGAGAGAGAGAGAGAGGTTCCAGAGACAGGTTCGAGACAGAGAGGTTCGAGAGAGAGAGAGGTTCGAGAGATTGTGATGGTGAGATGATGGCCGGAGTTTAGAGAGATTGTGAGGGGAGAGAGGTTTGATCGAGAGAGAGAGGTTCGAGAGAGAGAGGGAGGTTCGAGAGAGTGAGAGAGACTGTTTTTTAGTTTTTAGTTTTGATTTTTTAGTTTTTTGTTTTGATTTTGTATCTGAAGATTAATTTGGGGGGAACCAAAATTTGGTTAAGGGGGGAGAATTTTGGGATGGGGGGAATTTAGAACTAAAACTGAATGAAAATTTGACTAAGGGGGGAAAGAAAAGGTGGGCGTGAAATTATTTTTTTTAGTGAATTTTAGACATCGGTTTAATTATAACCGATGTCTACAAAGAACAAAGACATCACAAAAACACGGGGTGATGTCAATATTTCTTTTAACATCAGTGGCAAAGTTAACCGATGTCTAATGTGTGATGTCTATTGACATTATTCTTGTAGTGAATTCTAAATCGTAATTCATTGTTCACTTGATATCATAACCCTTTTTCACTTGATGATCATTATTCTCAGTCTTGTCATTGAGACTTGCTGAGCTAGTTAGCTCATTTGTGCGATGTTGTTTATGTTCTTTTCCAGTTAAGAAGGAACCAGTTGGTAGCAAGGATCCCCAGTCCAGCACGAGAGCTAGGGGTTCAGGTTGATCAAGTTAAGCTAGTAGGCATATTTTGGAATAATTTAAGTTTGTAAAAGTTTGTAATAATGTTTAATACTCAGTTCCGAGTTTGAATAGTTGGGATTTGGACGGTTTGTAATATAAGTGTGTGTTTGGCTTGTGTGCATACTTTAACCTGTTGCGGTCTGTGGTAGTTGGTAAGTAGGGTCACTGCATATTATTATTATCTTTATTATTGTTATAAGCAGGTTATACATAAGGTGTGTGTGTGTGGACCCCCAAACTTCTGACCCGGGTTTGGAGGGCACCACAGGTTTGGTATCAGAGCTATAGGTTATAAGTCACTGACACAAGCCTAGGTTGACGGGAATGGGTAGAGGGTTAGGATTAGAAGTAAGGAATAGAAAGATAGAACGTCGAGAGGTCGAGTGATACGTTATAATAGGTATTAGTATGATTCGCCTTGTGGTTCGAGATTCTTATATTACAATATGATTTCAGATAGCAGCGATGACCCACTTTTTCATCCACGTATCAGCTGATCACTCAGAGCCTTCAGTTGGAGTACCATCTTCAGATCCACGTCCTGTTGTTCCACCGGTGTTGGCTATTCTACCCCCACCTGTGTTGCAGCCCGTGCCACTACAGGCTATTCCACCCCCAGGCATGAGGCCACCTATTAGAGGACCCTACCTGCTGATTCAGGCTTTACTGGTCATTCAGTTACAGGAGTACCTTTCCAGTTCTCTTCCTATCTTGTCCCATATCATCAGTTTGAGGCTTGCCTTATGGAGCAACGATTCTTACAGGGTCAGATTCAGGAGTTATTACATATCATGCATACCAGAGAGGTTGGGAGTGATGAGAGGCGACTCAGAGAGAGGCTTCAGGTGTTTCGTAGAGCAGCTGCTGTGAGGATTGTTGAGGCTACACATGAGGACATCACCCCTGATTTCCTAGTGGGGTGGGCTAAGTGGGTTCTAGAGGAGCTTGAGGAGATTGGAGGTCCAGACTTGCCATGAGTCAGAGATCCAGAGATGGAGATGCTGATCAGTGTTGTTATGGTTGTATAGTATGTACAGTAGTGTGTAGTATGTATCAGTAGACTTTTGAGTTGTATTTATAGACTAGATCTGTTGACTAGTGAGTAGGTTATTGTACCCTTTTTGCTTTTACTTCCGAAGCGTCTTTACGCTTGTACTACCCAAAACTTTTGATATATATATACCAGTACCTTTTCTTTTCCAGCATTGTCATTTATTTTACTACACCTGTTTTACTTTACCATATTTATTGCACCAGTTATACCCCTGTAATACCATGTACCCTATTCTCTTAACTGTTTATATTCTATAAAGAAGCATGTAATTTACTTAGTTCAATTGTTACAACTATTTTCAAAAAGAGATATTTCTATTTTACAAAACTTCTCTTTTATGCAAAGGATGTGATTTAAAAGCTAAATAAGTTGTTTGATTCTTTACAGAAAATGCCTCCCAGAAGAAATACCCGCACCAACACCCAGAATGAAGAAACCAACAACAACAACAATAACAACCAAGATGATACAAACCAGAATGCAAACCCAGGACCCATAGACCCAGCAATAGCCCAGATTCTCCAAATCTTGGCCCAACAAACAGTTCACCTGGCACAACAACAACAAAGACAGACCAATCCCCAGGTAACTTTCAAAACTTTTCAGGCAGTAAACCCACCAGAATTCAAGGGTTCCTTTGAACTGATTGAAGCAAATGTTTGGTTAAAGGAAATAGAGAAGTCATTTGCCTTAGTGAAGGTAAAGGAAGAACAGAAGGTTGAGTTTGCGAGTTATTACTTGAAGAATGAGGCCACCTATTGGTGGGAGACTGTGAAGACATTAGAAGGTAAAGATGATATTACTTGGGAGAGGTTTAAGGAATTGTTTTTAGAAAAATATTTTCCCTAGTTTGTCCAGGATCAGATGGAGCTGAAGTTTTTAGAGTTAAATCAAGGAAATATGTCGGTGGCGGATTACGAGAGTAAGTTTGAAGAATTGTCAAGGTATGTGCCGTCATATGTGAATACTGATAGGAAGAAGTCTAAAAGATTCCAGCAAGGTCTGAAGCCATGGATCAGAGGGAAGGTACCCATTTTTGAGTTGGATACCTATGCAGGAGTTGTATAGAAGGCCATGATCGCAGAGAAAGAGAGCGAGATGTCACAGAAGGAGAAAGAAAGCAAGAAAAGGAAATTTGAGGGAAATGAAGGTCAGTCACAACCCTGGAAGTTTCCAAATTTTAAGAAGGGCAAGTTTCAGCCAGGGAGAAATTTTAATTTCAAGAGACAAAATGCAGGCGACGGAGGCCAGGGCAACCATCCAATTAATGTGAATCAGTCGAATCAGTTGAGGTTAACTTTTCCAGATTGTCAGTTATGTGGGAAGAAATATGGAGGAGTTTGTAATAAGTTGAATGTCGTTTGTTTCAAATGTAATCAGAAAGGGCACTATTCGAGGGAGTGCCGAAGTCAGCCAGCAAGAGAGCCACCAAACAAGGATCAGCCTATCCGGAATCCAGCAATTAAGGTTCCAACTATTGGATTTACATGCTTCAAATGTGGAAAGCCAGGACATATAGCCAGGGATTGCAAGACACCAGCCCCAATCAATAATGCATTGAGGATTATGGGATCTACCCCAGCAGTGAATGAGACTCCAAGGGATAGAGTTTTTGATATGTCTGTGAAAGACGCTATCCAGAATACTGACGTCGTGGCAGGTACGCTTAATGTGAATTCTTTATATGCCAAAGTGTTAATAGATTCGGGAGCAACTCGATCATTTGTTTCACAAGATTTTGTTAATAAGCTAAATTGTCTAGTTGAGTATTTAAATGAAATAATTACCGTGGAATTAGCAAATCAAGAACGTATATCTGTTAATCATGTTTGTGGGAATTGTGAGGTTGAGATTTCTGGTAGTAAGTTTTGTGTAGATTTGATACCCTTTAAGTTAGGAGAATTTAAAGTTATCTTAGGCATGGATTGATTATCTAAGCATAATGCCCGGATAGATTGTCAAAATAAGAAGGTAATAGTGAAGACGCCAAATGAGAGGATAGTAACATTTAAAGGCCAGAAGCAGATAAAGAAATTCTTAATGATGATTCAAGCCAAGAAGTTACTACGGCAAGGACGCGAGCATTTCGTTGCATATGTGATTGGCAAAAGCCAGGAGCCAGCAAAACTTGAAAATATCCCAGTCGTCAATGAATTTCCAGACGTGTTTCCCGATAAGTTACCAGGACTTCCTCCAGACAGAGAAATTGAGTTTGCAATTGACTTAGCACCTGGAACAGAACTAGTATCCAAGGCCCCATACAGAATGGCGCCCATTGAGATGAAGGAGCTAACAAAGCAATTACAAGAGTTGTTAGAGAAAGGAGTAATCAGACCCAGTGTATTCCCGTGGGGTGCACCGGTATTATTTGTCAAAAAGAAGGATGGAAGCATGAGACTGTGCATCGACTACAGAGAGCTCAACAAGCTTACAATCAAGAACAAGTATCTGTTACCCAGAATTGATGATTTGTTTGATCAATTAAAAGGAGCCAAGTACTTCTCCACGATTGATTTAAGATCGGGATATCATCAACTAAAGATTAAGCCAGAAGATATACCAAAGACAGCTTTCAGGACAAGGTATGGACATTATGAATTTTTAGTGATGTCTTTTGGATTGACAAATGCCCCGACAGCGTTCATGGACCTGATGAATATAATTTTCAAGGAATATTTGGATAAGTTCGTTATTGTGTTTATAGACGATATTTTGATTTATTCAAAGACGGAAGAGGATCATGCAACAAATTTAAGAACAGCTTTGGAGATTTTAAGGAAAAAGAAGTTATATGCTAAATTCTCGAAGTGTGAGTTTTGGCTACAGGGGGTTCAGTTCTTAGGACACATAGTCAGTAATGAAGGGGTCAAAGTGGACCCAGCAAAGATTGAGGCCATTACAAATTGGGAAAGCCCAAAGAACACCCACAAAGGTAAGAAGTTTCTTGGGATTAGCGGGATATTATCGTCGATTCGTTCAAAATTTCTCAAGGATTGCAACACCATTGACAAAGCTTATGTGGAAGAATGAAAAGTTTATGTGGAACGATAAATGCGAAGAAAGTTTTCAGGAATTGAAACAACGATTAATCAAGGCACCTATTTTGTCACTTCCCGATGATCAAGGAAATTTTGTAATCTATAGCGATGCTTCTCAAAAAGGATTCGGATGTGTTCTGATGCAGCACGATAAAGTGATTGCGTATGCGTCAAGGCAACTGAAACCACACGAACAGAAATATCTTACTCATGATTTGGAGCTAGCAGCCATAATTTTTGCTTTAAAGATTTGGAGACATTATCTATATAGAGAAACATGCGAGATTTATACGGATCATAAAAGCTTGAAGTACATATTCACACAGAAGGAGCTTAATATAAGGCAAATGAGATGGTTAGAATTAATCAAGGATTACGACTGCACGATTAATTATCATCCCGGTAAAGCGAACGTTGTAGTAGACGCGTTGAGTCGGAAGGAAAAGTTAAATGTGTTATCAGTTCCGAAGAAATATATAAGGAATTCCAGATATTGGAATTGGAAATTAGAGTTTGCAAGCCTGATGAAGCGAAAGTGTATAGTATGACTTTCCAGCCGGAGTTGTTAGAGAAGATAAAGAAGTGTCAAGAAGAAGTAATAGATCAGGACATAAATCGTTTGGTAGGTGAAGAATTGTGCACGCAAAAGGACGATCAAGGTATTCCTAGGTTTTCTTCTAGAATTTGGATTCCACCAGTGACGGAGCTGAAAAATGAAATTTTACAGGAAGCTCATAGTTCAAGGTATTCAATCCATCCAGGGAGTACCAAAATGTACAGAGATTTAAAGGAAAATTATTGGTGGCCAGATATGAAGAGGGAAATTGCGGAATGGGTTAGCAGATGTTATACATGTCAGAGAGTTAAAGTAGAACATCAAAGACCGAATGGATTGCTACAACCATTGGAGATTCCAGAGTGGAAGTGGGAACATATTGCAATGGATTTCATAGTTGGATTACCAAGGACAAGGGATAATCACGATGCCATTTGGGTTATAGTGGATAGACTTACCAAGTTAGCTCATTTTCTGCCTATAAATGAAAGATTTTCACTCGACAAGTTAGTCCATATGTACCTGAAGGAAATTGTAGTTCGACATGGAGTTCCTGTATCTATTGTATCTGATCGAGATCCAAGATTTAATTCAAGATTTTGGAAGAGTTTTCAAGAATGTTTGGGAACAAGACTGAATATGAGTACAGCTTACCATCCACAGATGGACGGCCAGAGTGAAAGAACGATCCAGACAATTGAAGATATGTTACGTGTTTGTGCTATTGATTTCAAAGGGAGTTGGGAAGAGCATTTACCTCTGATAGAATTTGCTTACAACAACAGTTATCACGCCAGTATTGGGATGCCACCCTATGAAGCCCTTTATGAACGCAAATGCAGATCTCTAGTGTATTGGGACGAAGTAGGAGAACGCAAAATACTTGGACCTGAATTAGTGCAGTAGACAAAGGAAATTGTTGAAGTTATCCAGAAGAGATTGATAGCAGCACAAGACCGTCAAAGGAAATATGCAGATCAATCAAGGAAAGACATGGAATGTAACACCCCCAAATCCGGGGTCGGGGATCCGGGTTGTCACGAGTTCCATTTCCCTTAATAACACCCAATCTTAATAAACAATCAACTACTCTGTACTGTGACCCCACAATAAATACACACACCACAAGTTATAGTCTCAGAGATGAATATCCAAAAAAATAACACAAGTCGTTTTATTCCACATAATAAGCCATTACACCTCAAGAAGGTTCTGAATAAATTTACATTTCTTTGCCATTATTACAATTCATATTATACATAAGTCTGATTCATCAATAGTTGAAAACCTAGCCTATTGGTAGCTCCTACCTCAGCTACGGCGGCATCGACGCTTCCAGAAAACTGCGGAATATTTTCTAACCGCTTGCGAATTGGAAGCTTGGTCCTGTTCATCTTGTCTATCTGATGTTGTGTGATGAAAGAAGAAAGCAAGAGTGAGCAACAAGCCCACCAAAATAATATGTATAATGATTTACAATATGTGAGCATTCTCAGAGTACTCATGAAAGTCTTGGTCAAGAAGAAATGAACCAAGTTTGATATCTTACCGCGACCAAGTCGCAAAATATTCAGTATATGTATATATACTTTTCAAAATCTTGGAAGTCCTCTTCCATGCGTAATATACACAGAGTCCCAGTTTATAACTGTATAAAAATATCGTTGCAAGGTGATCTCATATATCTAACCTTGTCTCAACATTTTTGTGAAAATCTTTGTCATGCATAAGATGATCATTAACCAGATATAAGTTGAAAAGATGAAGTTACAAGATACTCCAATATACTTCTATCTTTTCCGAATCCTACTTGAACTACCACCGTTCAAGTTATAATTAGTTTCAAAAGTTCATCACATAGATGAGACTACAAGACAAAATTTGAATAGATTCAATCTTTGAATATCATTGAATGAAATAAAGTTACGAGATACTTTATTTAGTCCCGATATATATATATCCACATATATATCTCTTAAACATTTCCTGGAACCTCTGTTATGTAAAGTATGAACAGAGTTTGTAACATCCAATGAATTTTGGAAAGGAAAAGAATTTTGGCATAAACCCGATATCTTGCTGATCAGGCAAAGATACCAATAAGTAACCTTTTCTACTAGTAGATGGATGAATCCCCCACCGGTCATCACCCTGGCCACATATGGACCTTGTGCTGGACCGCCACCCGGCCTCTTACGCGTTGATGGACTGCCACCCAGCCACTTACACTTTGATAGACCGTACCCCGGCCTGTCGCTTATGCCGACTCAATTAGAGGGACTTACTTCCCGAACGTTGGGCAAGTAATCAAATTGTTTTCTCAAAACAACAACCACGTTACGAATGTAAAATACACCACAGAGCCGGATCCCCCATATTTTGAGCGAGTATTTAAATCCCCTTCGAAAGGAGGATCTTAAATATAAAAGAATGAGTTTTGGGATCCGCCCTAACTTTTAGAAATCATTTTGAAGACTCGAAAACATTTTTAAGAATGTTTGGAGTACTGCTGATTTATTAAAATAAATCAGTCCCGATATATTAGAAATATCTGAATATTATTATTTAAATAATATTCTCATAAAGATAATCCTTATAAAAATAATCGAAGTAGAAGTTTTAAAACTCATACTTGAAATGAATATTAAATAACCAAAGATATACTTATACGAAAGTACTGTCTTTATTTGAATAATCAAAAATAAGTTTAATTATCGAAACATTATTCTTTAATAAAATAAAGAATATTATTAAATAATAAGCGGAGTCATAATACCTCGAATGAATATTATAAATAATATTCATTAAATAAAATAAACGGAGTCATACATCCTCAAATGAATATTCAATTAATAATCATTAAATAAAATAAACTTATCGAATAAACCTTATTCGATCAATAGTTTTGAAAACTATATCCATATATATATATAAATATATATATATAATATACTCGGGAACATCGACTCCTGGTTTAGAAATATGTTCACCTTTGGGTCCCCTATACTAAGGGTATACTCAAATACCGCTTATCTCTAGCATAGGTATTATCAACTGAATCAACAGATATATGCATCAAGAATACGAAACAGGCATGCGTATATACCATATCACATGCTACAATATATCGCAAGAATTTGCTAATAACAAATATGCATTTATCACAAGATCATGCATATACACATATACATCACAACAACAGTTTATACGGGTAGAAAACTTGCCTGAGCGACTGGGGGTTATAAATGGCTTGGGACGAGTCTGGTAACCTATAAACAACATGTAAGTTGGAATTAAACCAAAGTCACTTGTAAATCTATACTTTAACCAAATTAGACTCTAACGCTCGCTTTGCGCTTACTGATTCTCTTAAGTCACTCGAGTATCCTCGCCTCCACCATTTTTAATAATTTAACCATTATGAGTTTTAAGGCGATTCCTTCACGAGTGTCTTACCAAATACCTATTACACTTTACATAAATGTTTCATACTCCAATTAGTCCTTTAAGGTCTTTATCCTATGTTTCAAAGTAAGGCGAGGGGTAATGGTTCGTTCGCGAAACGTCGTTACTTAAAACGGCCGTTTCTCCTAAACCGTACATCGGAATCAAACGAACCACATATCAAAACGAAGCTCGTAACATGAACTATCTAAAAATGGCAATGGTCAAAACCTAGCAGGGAGTTCTCGGGTCCTAATGTTATGAACAAAAGCAGTCTAAAGTAAATCGAACATTACGACGGCTATGTTTACGCGATTTCCCAAATTTATACCATTCCAAAACAACCAACATCCAACCATATCACACTACAACAGCCCCAACACCTCAAATTCTCCAATTTATGTTATTCTCAACATGAATTTAAAACTATACTTAAGTCCTTTACTAATCAACAAGATTCAATATTCAATTCACTACAATTCCAACCCAAACTCTAAACCTACAAGCATCAAGCTACTCTTTTACCATAACAATCAAAATAATCCTAATATACAAAGTAAAGCTAGGGTTTGGAGATGTTATACCTTCCTTGAAGTGATTGGAGTAGCTAGGAAGCCTTAAGAAGCCTTGAGATGTCTTAGGGATGCTTGGATCTTAAAGGAAAAACAAGAAAAATCAAGTTAAAAATCTTGAAATCACTATTCATTATCTTCTTCATTGATTTCTTGGAGAAGATTGTGAATGATTTGGAGGCTTAAACTTATAGAATAGCCATAACTATGCATAAGGAGTACTAGATAATTATCTTACCAATTTAGGAAGCTTGGAACTTGAATTTTGAAAATTCTTCTTCTTGAAATGAAGAAAAGCCGAGAGCTCCTTGGTTGAAGAAGAAATGATTTTGTGTTTTGCTTTATTTTGTTTTGGTTGGTTGATTTTGTTTTGATTTGTTTTGGTTAATTACCTTTTTAACCTTGAACTTTGTGTGGTTTTAAATCATCCAACAATTCCTTCCCTTATGTCATGCTTATGTCATCATGTGATGTCACCCTCCCCTCTTTGTCCTCTTCTCATTGGTTGGATGACATCATCCCCTCTAATCTCTTTGATTAGCTTCTAATTACTTGGCTAATGACCGCTGATCTGTTATACGGTTCGTTTAACTTTCGTTTTCGTTTATCGTTTGAGGGATCATACCCGGGATCTTATTACTTAGGTTCCCTTAACCTTTCTCAATACATTATATTCCTTTTTATGATCCTCTATTAAAATTCTTGAATTTAAATCCTTTTTATCATGTTACCTTATACTCAATTCTTTCGATATATGGTGGATTTTCGGGAAAAATCAAAAGGTTCAAATTTGGATTCTGACAATCTTTATATACACTTATATACCATATAGAGTACCAATAAAATCTCAGAATATCCATAAAAGAAACCTTACATAGTGTAGCATGAACAGTTTTCTTATTCAGCAATATTAGCAAAAACACTATTCATAAGGGTTACAAAAAGTTCAAAATTTTGGGGTTATTACAGTCTCCCCTCCTTAAAAGGATTCCGTCCCGGAATCAAATAGAAAACAAATGGGGGTACTTCTCTAGCATTGCGCTCTCTAGTTCCCAAGTTGATTCTTCCACATTATGATTCTGCCATAGCACTCTGACTAGCTTGATCACTTTGTTCCGAAGCACCTGCTCCTTCTTATCTATAATCCTTACTGGTTTCTCCACGTAAGTCAGATCTGGTTGCATATCCACATGCTCGTACTCCACTATGTGTCTGGCATCCCGATGATACTTCCTTAGCATTGATACATGGAACACATTATGACTTGCTACATGTTCGGGGGTAGGGATAGCTCATATGCTAACTTCCCAATACGTCTTAATATATCCAAGGGTCCAACAATTCGTGGACTTAAACTTTCCTTTCTTTTCAACCCTCATCAATTCTTTTTAAGGGAATACTTTTAACAATACAAGGTTCCCTCCTTCATACTCTTTGTCCTTTCATTGTCAAATCAGCATACATCTTATGTCCATCTTGGGCTACTACCAGCCATCCTCTGATTAGATCTATTATATCCCTGGTCCTTTGGACTACTGCGGGTCCGAGCATCTTGCGCTCTACAACTTCATCCTAACATAAGGGAGATCGACATTGTCTTCCCTCAGAGATCTCATAAGACGATATCTCGATACCTGACATACGATCTATTATCGTGAGAAAACTCATCCGCGTTAAGTGATCATTCCAAATTCTTCCAAGTCTATTGCACAGACTCTTATTATAGCTTTTAGCATTAGAGCCTTTTCTTCTCAATACCCATTCATTTCCAGTTCGTAATCGCTACTACCTTCCGTTCCTAATATTATACTGGTTACACCTTTGCTCGTTAGCATTCTATAATCCTTTTAATAACCATGTCAACCTTAGTATCACGAATGTGTTTCCATTCCGAATACCACCATAACTTTACTACTCCTTTTTCAGTTGTTTCTATTTTCCAAAATTTGATCAATCATATAGAAGCAAAGGAATTTGTTGAGAGATCTATGATCATGAACACTTGTTCTATTGCATAGTTAGTACAGAAGGTGGCCAGCCTTTAATACTTGACAAGCAATTAAACAACATGTGGTATCCTACTAGGCTTCTATCACACAGATAGATAGTCATTCGGAAATACCTCCCCTTCTGGAAGGGTTGTTCTTCTCAGCTTATACAAAATGAAAAGGAGAGAAAAGAATGAATTGAAGAGAATTATATATACGTAAAAAAAATTTATTGCCATAAAATATCTGGCTTGGAATCTACCTCTGAACTATAGAGGTTTGTCATAGGAGAACAAAATATATATGTATTTATATCAACATCAAGTAATATAGCATCGTATTTCACATGCCTAAATATTTTCGCTAGTCCGTCCATCATTCTATGGACCCATGCTCTTCCTCGAGCTTATACACAATCACCTTTGAAACTCCCTCGATATCGAAAATCGAATCTGGGATCTCATTCTAGACATACTCGTTACTAGAATTCTATGCTTGCACTGCAACCTTCCTCGTATAGTAATACGACTCTCTATTGATAAGAATGAATTAAATATTCAATAGGTAAATAATCGACCTAGTTTTTCTATCAAAGATAACTTATACGTCAACATGACCCGATTAGTGGTACTCAATCTCAACATCCATCCCAATACAACTCTCACGGTTGTAATCGACTCATTACTCGCAGAATCATTGCTGCATTACTAGGGTCCACCGTTGACCTACTGTAATCATTCATTATCCATGAAGTCTTAATAGCTAACTATACGGAGTCCATACATCTCGTATCGAATTCTTCTAAGGAGGTAACATGATCACCGTTCATGATTCATGAAGAACTCTCCTGAACTTGACGTACATATGACATGAAGCAGATAAAATTGCAGAAGAATTTCAATCAAAGCAACGATAACAGGTTAATACCATTCTTAATCATATGCCTTCAATAGAAGACTTAACTCAAAGGTTTGTTTAGTCTTTTTTGAAACATGGTCCTGGCTTATTCTCAATATAGGACCTTCTAGGATAGATAGCCCGCTCATGGCGATTACACGAATTAAACCTTTACCAAACTACTATTACGGTTGGGTATTGCACGGTCATCAGAAGGAATGTCAATCTTCCAAACCATAATACAACCTTCACAGCTTTAACCATCATCACTGTATTCTTTTGGCACAAGCGCCTATAATTATCTTCTTACACTTAAAGTGTCGGCCACCTCTTTGGCCCTTCCTGATAGTAATATTTCCTTACAATCAATGTCATTTTAACCACCTTCACTAAATTTTCTACCTCATTTCCAATCACTGCTTGAGTGAAGATGTTTTCCTTAAAATCAGATGAGAAAAAAAAATATCACCATTTTTCCATAAGTTATTGCCTCAGTCTTTAGAGGTTAATCACTGTCACGACTGACTCTCAATCATACTTAGAACATCTTTTATCTTAGGCCCTAATTGCCCTGAACAATTTTGACCTTTACTGGTTCGATCCATACTTTCTCGTGGTTTAATACGTGCCCCACTTGGCATCATTATAATTACGTCATATTTCCTTTATCAACATTTCTATTCTTGAGAAATTTGAATATTACCTTTCTCCTTGTAAAACCTCTAAGGTTATCCTTGAATCGTTCCTCATGTATTCCCTAGATACAGGGCATATCAAGATACCCTTTATTAATACCAGAATCATTGTCTATATACTTCTGAAAAATTTCTCCACTGATTCTTAAAGGTTGTTATTACCTTAATCCTTTCCAATTCATACTGTCAAAACTCATTCTATCCCTATTAAGGGTGAAATGCCAACCTTTATGCATTCCCCTAGGATTTATTTTAATTTACCGATGTTCTATCCTTAATTCCACCTTTACAAAGGTACAAGCATCCTTCCATGGATAAATCAAGTCATATATCCCTGATAAGGGTGTCTTATTCAATCATTTCCACCTCGATAGTATATGCCTAATTTCACAATAACATCTGTATTCAAAATGAGGTCAATCAATATGGCCTCCAAAAGATAACAACGGTTATCCACTTTTCTTGCCTAATTTGGTAACGATAACAAGGATGTTCTGAAAGATATTGGTCGTGTTCAACGTGAACTTCTTCTTAATAATTCCTTATTTACTTTTGTTATTTATCTCAACAGTCACCTCAATGTTGGGATATCTTTCATACCTGGTGTCTCCATTTCTGGGTATCAAGCCACCGGTCTTACACTTCACATTCTTGAAGGTCACTTCCTTCATCCAATTTTCCTAATTTCTTACTTCCTTGTCTCCTCAGTCTATCCGCGTCTCATTATTTATCCTTCGAACTATCTCAAGGTTTCCTTGAGTCCTCCCAACTTACAGGGGATAAAATATATGTATCTTTTATGCCTTCAACCATCTATTTAACTCATGGTGAATCACCCTCATCCTGACGATTACATACTTTTCTATTTCTATTGCTACGAGTCTTTAGGGTTTTCTCATACCCAACTTCCTTATCATTCCTTAATCTCTATTGCCTTTATATTCCTTTCCACTTCAATTTCTTTTTTTTTTATTTTCCTTTCTCTTATCATTATTTCATGAACCAACCCAACATAAGCATTGATTTCAAACATCACATCGTTCTGAGATTCTTTCATCAAAATGAATCTTGACAACTTTTGCAACTTAGCTTCATATTTCATCATACTCGTCCGCCTTTGTTCTGGCTCTAAAGCTTTTACACTCTCTCCATAACCTTGGGAATTACTTTCCCGAAAACAATTGACTGAACTTTAATCAGTTTATTCTAACCTCTGGCTCCGTGCCTTTCTTGGTCTTTCACCAGTGGGTGGTCTCTCTCTTAGGAGGGTAAGTGACAAAAATAGTCTTTTGTGATTCGTCAATCATTTAGAATCTCAAATGATTCCTGTATTTCCTTTAGCCAGGCTCTTGCCTCGACTGGGTCAGCTTGTTCCTTGGAACTCTGAGAGCTTAGCGACTTAAAGAACTGAAAGAATTTCTCGCCGCATTGTTTCCTCAAGGTGGTGGTTGAGGATAATAGTCTAAGTTCTTTTTAGACAGGTCCATGAATTGCTGTATAGGAGTACCGTCTCGGGTCTCCTTTCCTTACTCGACTTTCTGTTTCCTTAGTATGAAATGTTTCATCCTTCTCCCATACTTGGGGTTATCTTATACGTTAAAATCCTCATTTTCCACTCCATTATGTTATGGGTTCCTTCTTTCTTGATGGTGACCTCCCTGACTATCACGTTCAGGGTTCGCTCTAAATCTTATTTCTCAAACTAGCTTTCATCTAAGATTCCATCTTTAAGCTCTTGAACATTTGGAACCCAAATTCTGTAGGAATACCTCATTATTCCCTTATCATCTTTCTCGGTAGTAATCTTAATATCTAATTGTTGGCTCTCTGCCTTCATTCATCACTTTTTCTGGCACAATATGTTCTTTTCCGATAATTCGGACTATATTGCAATCTCAAACATCTTTTCGGTACCGGCTCCGGTTACCTTCACTCCTATTTCCATTTTCTCAAAATCTCTTATAAACAATCCCAAAGACATTATCATCTTGAGTTTCTCCTTTTTACTAAGGGCATCAGCCACCACATTGGCTTTCCCCGAATGATAAAGAATCTCCCAATCATAATTCTTGATTAGCTCTAACCGCCTCCTCTGGCGTATGTTGAGCTCTTTTTACGGGAAAATGTACTAGAGCACTTATGGCTTAGGTAAATCTCGCACTTCTCTCCATACAAGTAGTGCCTCAAATCTTTAGGGCAAAACTATTGCCACGAGCCCAAGCTCATGGGTGAGGATATCGAATTTTTATATTCCCTTAATTATCTTGACGCGTACGCGATTACCTTTTTGTGCTGTATAAGAAGCACCCTAATTCCTTATGCGAAGCGTCACTACACATCTCAAAATCTCCTTTTCCATCCGGCAATGCCATCATAGGGGCCGCCACCAATCTTTGCTTCAGTTCTTAAAAGCTGTTCTCGCATTTCTCTGTCCATTAGAACTTCTCAGTCTTATAAGTAAGCCGCGTTAAAGGGGCTACTATCTTTACAAACTTGAACGAACCTCTGGTAGTGACCGGCCAATCCTACCTCTGGTAGTTGCCCTAACCATGGCCATCAATTCCTCAGTGGTCTTTTATTCATTCTTGTGAGGATCCTTCACAGGATCCTTCTCAGCGATAATCCCTTCTAGGACAACATCCTCAACCGCTACATCCTCAATATGAACATCATCCGGTCCCGTGTTAGGACGCTCTATCGGATCCACAATCTGATCTCCAATAACTAATAAAACATCATCGCGTTGTTGCTCCTCAATCTCAGGGTTCGGAGTCCCGCTACCATATACGATAACGAACTATACTTCTATCACGATATTTATAAGGGTTCCTATAAGGGTTTTAACTGTCAGTACTACGTTAGGTAGTCCGACTATGAACTTGGCAAGAGTTCTTATTATTTTAGTGAACTTATTATCTTAACGTCACATCATCTCTGAGGTTTATAACGCTTCGCTCTGATACCATTTCTGTAACACCCCCAAATCCGGGGTCGGGGATCCGGGTTGTCACGAGTTCCATTTCCCTTAATAACACCCAATCTTAATAAACAATCAACTACTCTGTACTGTGACCCCACAATAAACACACACACCACAAGTTATAGTCATAGAGATGAATATCCAAAAAAATAACACAAGTCGTTTTATTCCACATAATAAGCCATTACACCTCAAGAAGGTTCTGAATAAATTTACATTTCTTTGCCATTATTACAATTCATATTATACATAAGTCTGATTCATCAATAGTTGAAAACCTAGCCTATTGGTAGCTCCTACCTCAGCTACGGCGGCATCGACGCTTCCATAAAACTGCGGAACATTTTCTAACCGCTTGTTAATTGGAAGCTTGGTCCTGTTCATCTTGTCTATCTGATGTTGTGTGATGAAAGAAGAAAGTAAGGGTGAGAAACAAGCCCACCAAAATAATATGTATAATGATTTACAATATATTAGCATTCTCATAGTACTCATGAAAGTCTTGGTCAAGAAGAAATGAACCAAGTTTGATATCTTACCGCGACCAATTCGCAAAATATTCAGTATATATGTATATATACTTTTCAAAATCTTGGAAGTCCTCTTCCATGCATAATATACACAGAGTCCCAGTTTATAACTGTATAAAAATATCGTTGCAAGGTGATCTCATATATCTAACCTTGTCTCAACGTTTTTGTGAAAATCTTTGTCATGCATAAGATGATCATTAACCAGATATAAGTTGAAAAGATGAAGTTACAAGATACTCCAATATACTTATATCTTTTCCGAATACTACTTGAACTACCACCGTTCAAGTTATAATTAGTTTCAAAAGTTCATCACATAGATGAGACTACAAGACAAGATTTGAATAGATTCAATCTTTGAATATCATTGAATGAAATAAAGTTACGAGATACTTTATTTAGTCCCGATATATATATCCACATATATATCTCTTAAATATTTCCTGGAACCTCTGTTATGTAAAGTATGAACAGAGTTTGTAACATCCAATAAATTTTGGAAAGGAAAAGAATTTTGGCATAAACCCGATATCTTGCTGATCAGGCAAAGATACCAATAAGTAACATTTTCTACTAGTAGATGGATGAATCCCCCACCGGTCATCATCCTGGCCACATAAGGACCTTGTGCTGGACCGCCACCCGGCCTCTTATGCGTTGATGGACTGCCACCCAGCCACTTACACTTTGATAGACCGTACCCCGGCCTGTCGCTTATGCCGACTCAATTAGAGGGACTTACTTCCCGAACGTTGGGCAAGTAATCAAATTGTTTTCTCAAAACAACAACCACGTTACGAATGTAAAATACACCACAGAGCCGGATCCCCCAGGTTTTGAGCGAGTATTTAAATCCCCTTCGAAAGGAGGATCTTAAATATAAAAGAATGAGTTTTGGGATCCGCCCTAACTTTTAGAAATCATTTTGAAGACTCGAAAACATTTTTAAGAATGTTTGGAGTACTGCTGATTTATTAAAATAAATCAGTCCCGATATATTAGAAATATCTGAATATTATTATTTAAATAATATTCTCATAAAGATAATCCTTATAAAAATAATCGAAGTAGAAGTTTTAAAACTCATACTTGAAATGAATATTAAATAACCAAAGATATACTTATACGAAAGTACTGTCTTTATTTGAATAATCGAAAATAAGTTTAATTATCGAAACATTATTCTTTAATAAAATAAAGAATATTATTAAATAATAAGCGGAGTCATAATACCTCGAATGAATATTATAAATAATATTCATTAAATAAAATAAACGGAGTCATACATCCTCAAATGAATATTCAATTAATAATCATTAAATAAAATAAAGTTATCGAATAAACCTTATTCGATCAATAGTTTTGAAAACTATATCCATATATATATATAAATATATATATATAATATATTCGGGAACATCGACTCCCGGTTTAGAAATATGTTCACCTTTGGGTCCCCTATACTAAGGGTATACTCAAATACCGCTTATCTCTAGCATAGGTATTATCAACTGAATCAACAGATATATGCATCAAGAATACGAAACAGGCATGCGTATATACCATATCATATGCTACAATATATAGCAAGAATTTGCTAATAACAAATATGCATTTATCACAAGATCATGCATATACACATATACATCACAATAACAGTTTATACGGGTAGAAAACTTGCCTGAGCGACTGGGGGTTATAAATGGCTTGGGACGAGTCTGGTAACCTATAAACAACATGTAAGTTGGAATTAAACCAAAGTCACTTGTAAATCTATACTTTAACCAAATTAGACTCTAACGCTCGCTTTGCGCTTACTGATTCTCTTAAGTCACTCGAGTATCCTCGCCTCCACCATTTTTAATAATTTAACCATTACGAGTTTTAAGGCGATTCCTTCGCGAGTGTCTTACCAACTGCCTATTACACTTTACATAAATGTTTCATACTCCAATTAGTCCTTTAAGATCTTTATCCTATGTTTCAAAGTAAGGCGAGGGGTAATGGTTCGTTCGCGAAACGTCGTTACTTAAAACGGCCGTTTCTCCTAAACCGTACATCGGAATCAAACGAACCACATATCAAAACGAAGGTCGTAACATGAACTATCTAAAAATGGCAATGGTCAAAACCTAGCAGGGAGTTCTCGGGTCCTAATGTTATGAACAAAAGCAGTCTAAAGTAAATCGGACATTATGACAACTATGTTTACGCGATTTCCCAAATTTATACCATTCCAAAACAACCACCAATCAACCCCAATTCATTAATACAACCAACATCCAACCATATCACACTACAACAGCCCCAACACCTCAAATTCTCCAATTTATGTTATTCTCAACATGAATTTAAAACTATACTTAAGTCCTTTACTAATCAACAAGATTCAACATTCAATTCACTACAATTCCAACCCAAACTCTAAACCTACAAGCATCAAGCTACTCTTTAACCATAACAATCAAAATCATCCTAATATACAAAGTAAAGCTAGGGTTTGGAGATGTTATACCTTTCTTGAAGTGATTGGAGTAGCTAAGAAGCATTAAGAAGCCTTGAGATGTCTTAGGGATGTTTGGATCTTAAAGGAAAAACAAGAAAAATCAAGTTAAAAATCTTGAAATCACTATTCATTATCTTCTTAATTGATTTCTTGGAGAAGATTGTGAATGATTTGGAGGCTTAAACTTATAGAATAGCCATAACTATGCATAAGGAGTACTAGATAATTATCTTACCAATTTAGGAAGCTTGGAACTTGAATTTTGAAAATTCTTCTTCTTGAAATGAAGAAAAGTCGAGAGCTCCTTGGTTGAAGAAGAAATGATTTTGTGTTTTGCTTTGTTTTGTTTTGGTTGGTCGATTTTCTTTTGATTTGTTTTGGTTAATTACCTTTTTAACCTTGAACTTTGTGTGGTTTTAAATCATCCAACAATTCCTTCCCTTATGTCATGCTTATGTCATCATGTGATGTCACCCTCCCCTCTTTGTCCTCTTCTCATTGGATGGATGACATCATCCCCTCTAATCTCTTTGATTAGCTTCTAATTACTTGGCTAATGACCGCTGATCTGTTATACGGTTCGTTTAACTTTCGTTTTCGTTTATCGTTTGAGGGATCATACCCGGGATCTTATTACTTAGGTTCCCTTAACCTTTCTCAATACATTATATTCCTTTTTATGATCCTCTATTAAAATCCTTGAATTTAAATCCTTTTTATCATGTTACCTTATACTCAATTCTTTCGATATATGGTGGATTTTCGGGAAAAATCAAAAGGTTCAAATTTGGATTCTGACGATCTTTACATACACTTATATACCATATAGAGTACCAATAAAATCTCAGAATATCCATAAAAGAAACCTTACATAGTGTGGCATGAAGAATTTTCTTATTCAGCAATATCAGCAAAAACACTATTCATAAGGGTTACAAAAAGTTCAAAATTTTGGGGTTATTACATGGAATTCGAAGAAGGAAGCTTAGTATTACTGAAAGTATCACCGTGGAAGGGATTAACGAGGTTTGGAAAGAAAGGAAAGCTGAGCCCAAGATATGTCGGACCTTTTGAGATTCTAAAGCACGTTGGCAAAGTAGCTTATGAGTTGGCGTTACCTCCGCACATGGAGCACATTCACAATGTTTTTCACGTATCGATGCTTAAGAAGTATAATCCAGACTTCAGGCATGTAATAGAATATGAATCAATAGAGCTTCAGGCAGATTTGTCATATGTAGAGAGTCCGATAGGAATTCTAGAGGAAAGAGAGAAAGTATTAAGAAATAAAGTGGTAAAGTTAGTAAGAGTATTGTGGAGAAACCCAAAGGTTGAAGAGTCAACCTGGGAGTTAGAAAGTGATATGAAAGAAAAGTACCCTCATTTATTTTCTTAGGAGATTCTGAGGACAGAATCCTTTTAAGGGGGGAAGGATGTAATATCCGGGATATGTCGTGTAATTATTTTTGCTAATAGACAATTATTATATGTGTTCAGTATCTATTATGTGATTTACTTGTTAAATGTTAAATGTGTTTGGATATTTAAAAATAATATTAATTGAGTATTTTAATTTTTATATGTCCAAAATAAAATATAGATAATTGTCATATCTTCCTAACTATTTTTATGTTGATTTATGATTTTATAGGAAATATATGGATTTTTTTTAAAAAAATTCCGAGTATTTAAAAACTATTTTATACAATCGGGAACTAACCGACGTCATCCGTTGTTACGTTTTTATAACCCGAAACTCTTCCGAAAACTCCTTCCTAACCTAATTGCAATATTCCGAGCATTTTCCATGTTTCGACTTTTTCGATCCGGCATACGGTTTCTCCTGCGTGGGTCCCGACGCAACATTTCGATACATTATTCGTTTCGGTAAATCAATAAAACTCGTATTTTTGATAAACGGAATCTTTTTATTAAACTATCTTAATTATCACCTCGTAATATGTGTAACTAGGCGCTGAGACCAAGACCGCAGTACAAATTGTACTGGTTTGGATAATTATCCCGAAAACCGATACCGTTTGGATCAGTTTTTATAAATAAACGCACCATTTTGTATCTGGAATGATCCAACGGGATACTAATTTCCGTAATTATAAATAGCCTTTACCGTATTTTATTCCGTATCAAAAATCATTTGCAAACAGTAATTATATAATTTTCCAGAGAAAATACATATATTCATAAACCTTTCTGAGAATCAAACTACTATTTGGAGGTGTTATTGAAATCTGCTCGGGAAGCTCTAGTAACCAAAACGGAGGTTTTGAAGAGTACTATCAGATTATACAAGTTCCAGAACTGCAGAATCAAAGGTTTATTTTCTGGAAAATTATTTAATTTCTAATTATTTTTATTAAAAATATGATTTTTTGTACGGATGATTGTTTGAATGATTTGATGCTTGCATGTTGTAGAGCTTGTTTTCCTGATGATTTTCATATGTTATATGACGGATTTGCAGTTCAATAACATGTTCAAAATTGAGTTTAATCTTCGAATTTTAAAATTAGGGTTTATAACCCGTATGAATGTTTTCAATTGAATTTGGGGCTTTTTGAATCAGGGGTTATTAGTTGTTGTATTATAGTGGGTTGTGTTCCTTATGAAATTTGCAATCGATTGGTATATAGCTCGTTAACAGAGGATTAGTGAATCGAATGGAGTTGTGTTTTGAAGTTTTCGTCGGTTCACCGGAAACCGGTGATGTTCTTGGCCATTTTCCGGCCAGGTCAGGGGTTATTGATGTGATTTGATTGCATGGTTGTGTTCCTGGTGCTGTGTAGATCATATCTGGAGTAGATGGTGGGGTGAGGATGCCAAAATCGTGTTCTCCGGCCATCCCCAAAAATATTCCGGCGACTAAACTGCAAAATCGCAGTTTAGTCCCTGTACTTTTGAAGATGGTGAAGTTCAGTCCCTGAACTTTCCAGAATTTGCACATTTTGGATTCCTGTTTTAAAATTATTTAAAAATCATATTTTCTATTTATTTTAATTATAAAAATCCGTTTTTAATTTCTGAAAATTCCAAAAATTATTATTTTAATTCCAAAAATTATTTTTATTTCAAAAAGAAATCTGAATTAATTAGTTAATTAATTTCAGTTAATATTTAATTGATTAATGGGTCAATTAATTCGAAAAATAATTGATTAATTGATTTAATTAATTATTAATTGATTTTAATTAATTATGTAATTACATTTAATTATTTAAAAATGATTTAAAAATTCCGAAAAATAGTTTCGAGTTTTAAAATATTATTTTAAATTATTTTCAAGGCTCGATAATTATTATAAAATTGTTTTGAAGCCAGATTTGACCAACCGAAGCCTGTTTATTATTCTGAAATTGATCCAACGACCCGTTTTAATTCCGAAAAATGTTTTAAAAATCATTTTAAATATCCGAAAGCCTGTTTACGACCCGAGACTTCTTTATAAATGATATCTCATTGATTGTTTGACGTGTTATGTGCTATATGTAACTTGTTGGTTAACTGTCGGTCTATATGTTCGGTGTTTACTTGTTTATAGCGTAACTTTCAATCCGTTAATCGGATTTGGGTGAAACGAAGGGTAGATAGAATTATGTTTCGAATAGAATCGTATAAGTTCAGTATTGATAGATGCTTATGTTATGTGAGCAGAAGAGGCAAGGCGTAGAAAAGGGAAACAGATAATTGAGGAGTAAACGGTTGTGGTTGGAAGTTAGCACAGTATAGCTAGCTAGTACCAGGAAAGTGTTTTGAACTTTCTCGAGATATATTGTAGTTGATTGATAGTCCTATTTTATATTGCAAGTGCTTTGAAGCACTGAACCCTAAACCCTGATTCCAGTTATTGATCTTGAGCCTTAAACCTTATTCTTTCTAGACCATTGATTGTTGTATACCCAAATATGAACCATAAATATACGATACACTGTGCGTTACATTGTGCGTTACAACATCAGGGTGTGTTAGGCCAATTTAGGCATTTAGGTCCATTTAAGTCCCTTTAGTTGCCTATATATATGGGGGAACCTCTCCCTATGAAAGGGGTTGGCTATTTCTAATATTAGACTTAGGTACAACAGTGGCGCTAGAAGGAGGGGTGAGTCTCCGGTGGTTCAATGGAAGACAACGGCTCACATCACCAAGAAACACCAGTAAAGCAAACCGAAGCTCAAGCTCCGGCTACTAAGGAGGTTAAAAGTGTGTTACAAAAAAAGATTTGAAACAGATATCAGTAGTACAACCCAGAGCATTGTTGTTTCATCAAGAGGATGATGTTTCTATTAAAAGGCCGACTCAGTCCGATCCCGTCGATCGGAAAAAAATGACCGAAAGGCCGTGACGGAAACCCTCATCGAGGTGTTTACTGGACAGAAACTCTTATCAGTGATATGCGTTTGCATCTCGACAAAAAACAACAAAATAAAGGTAAAGACGTAGTAGACGATGATGTAGTAGGTCCACAGGAAGGAGATGAAGAGCTAAAGTTACTCGAAAAGGAGCGTAGGCTGATAACGGAGAAAATCAGACGCAAAAAAGAGATTATACGTTTATATCGAGAACTCTCCGAGGTACTAGAAGACTGTGCATCTCTAGAATACCAAAAAGAAGAATATGGTTCTACATGGCTTACATCCAAGCAGGGAACGTTTTATGAAGAGTCCGCAGGTTCGCATTATTCAAAAAGAAAACAAGCAAATGTAAGGAAAGATGAGGCTCCCGAGGAGGAAGAAAGCAGAGACACAAGCTCGAAGCGTCGTCAAACCTCGAAGCTCTCAAAATTAGCAGATGACCTAACTCTAAATAAAAATTATATTCGAACTCAGAGTGGAGGCATCGAAGTGACCTCAGAAAGCCCCCTCTCCTCGAAAATCAAAAATGCTAAAACAAATAGAGAGTTAAAGGTCCCTCCGATTGAGTCTTTCGATGGATCCACGGACACATTAGACTTCATTAATCTATTTGATGGAAAATGAATTTCTTTGGACACTCAGAAATCACTCGATACGGATTCTTCTCTACTTGCCTCAAAGGCACAACACTAAATTAGTTTAATAACCTTCAACCTCGATCCATCGACTCATGGGCTATCTTGAAAAGTAAGTTATGAACTCACTTTTCCAGCAACAAATGAGGGGGAAAATAACGGCATCTCTCATCTCTGAGTAATAACGGTCTAACGAGGATCTGCGAGCTTACCTTTCTCGATTCTGAGCCCACATTACAGAAATCACAGACCTTATCGATCCCCTAGCTGTAAATTATCTCATCGCAGGCATCGACAGGTCTCGCCACAGTCAACTCCTCGAGGAGCTATTCGAGAAAGAATCTAAAACATTACAATCAGCAATCAAAATTATTGAGCACAGGCTAACCCTCCAAGAGGCTGTAGGGAGCATCCAACACTCCCGATCACTGAGGCCCCGATATGACTAAAGTCCAAGAAGAACTCGCAATTACGAGAAGAGATAATACAAAGGCCACCAACAGCATTATAGGTCTCGCGGCTCACGACCATCTCAATATTCTCCAATACCTTGTAGCTATCAAAGGCCTCGAGACCGCATAACTGAAGAAATTACGCGTCGCGAAAATAAGCAATCGACTTCAAGGTCAAAAGACTACCAAGATCCCATAAATCTAAACACAAATAAAGCTACGATTTTAGATGTTCTCAAAACAGATCCTTCTTACAGGCCTCTGAGGCCTCTGAACCCCAATAGACCACCAAGCAACAAGTATTGCGATTATCATGAGGACACGGGGCACGAGACAAAATGATGCTTCCAACTGACAAATCTCATAGAAGATAAGATTTATGATGAACACTTGGCACATTACGTTGACAACTTCCAGCCCCACAAAACGCAATGTCATGATCCGGATAGGATTATTGATGTCATCTCAGGAGGATATTCGGCTGGAGGATTCTCGAACAACTTCAAGAAGCTGTATGTTCGAGATATCTGTAGGATCGAATCCAAGAGGCCACGAAGGAATCCTACACCAATAATTTCTTTCTCAGATGAAGATTATACAAATGACATCATTGAAGATCACCAGGATGCATTCCTCATAACAACTAAAGTCGGAAAAAACACAATCAAGAAAATTTTGGTGGATAATGGAAGCTCCGTAGATATCCTATATTACAACGCATACTCCAGAATGGATCTAGGGGATAGGAAGCTTGACACAGCCAAAGGTACCCCCTATATAGGTTTACAGGAAATGAAGTCAAGCTCGTGGGCATCATTGACCTCCCCGTCCTCGTTGGCTCACCACCATGTCAAATCTGGTGAGTGGTCAAGTTCCACGTGGTCAACGCAATCGCAAGTTTCAACGCCATCATAGGCCGAACTACCATTGGTCCACTCAGAGCAGTCACCTTCATTACCCATCTATAAATGAAGTTCCCGACAGAATTTGGGGTTGGCGAGGTGTGTGGCGATCAACAAGCTTCTCGACAATGCTACATAGGCAATTCCATTCCAAAAAAGCATAACCCGCCAAATGATGGGGTAAATCAAGTAATACAAGTGGATCCAAGGGAAATAATTGAGGTCCCGAAGCCATCAAACTGCGAACCAAACGAAAATTTAGAAGAGATTGAGCTTTACGAGGAATTCACAGGGAAAACAGTCCAAGTAGGAGCAAATTTACATGCCCTCGTTAAAGAGCAACTGGTATCTACACTTCGTCGCTTCGCAGACATCTTTGATTGAGACCCCAAGGACATGCCAGGGATCACCGAGGAGACCGCTTTGTATAGACTCAACATCACCCTGGGAGCTCGCCCCATCAAACACAAGAAAAAGGTTTTCTCCCCAGAAAAATAAGAGGCCATAGACGTCGAAATCAATAGACTCCTCGCAGCTGGCTTCATCAAAGAGGTACAATTTCCTAAATGGATTTCCAATCCTGCCTTGGTCAAAAAGAGCAATGGTAAGTAGAGAATGTGCTTTGATTACTCTGACCTTAAAAGAGCTTGCCCAAAAGACTTCTACCCTCTGCCAAACATCGACCAGCTTATCGACTCCACATCTTTTGCCCAACGTCAGACCAAAGGAGCGTTTTGCCGGATTTAATCGCATGTTATGGTGATGAACTTTCTCAAATATTTCTCGTAAATTGAGAATGTGGTTGTCAGAGAATTATGATTTTTTGATCATGTCGTCAACATATACCTTGATGTTCCGACCCAATTGATTCTTAAAGATGTAGTCCATCATACGCTGAAATGTTGCACCGGAGTTTATGAGGCCAAAAGGCATATTTGGATAGGCAAAAACCCCTCGGTGCGTGATAAATATTGTTTGCTCCCAATCTTGGTCATCCATCTTAATCTGATTATATCCTGAGAATGCATCCATGAACGAAAGTAACTCATGGCTTGCTATTGCGTCGATAAGCTGGTCTATGTTCGGTAGAGGATAATAGTCCTTAGGGAACGCTCTATTGAGGTCAGAATAGTCAACACATATTCTTCACTTGCCATTGATTTTTTTACTAGAACAACATTTGCAATTCATGTGGGAAATTTTACTGGTTCGATAAACCTTGCCCCTAGGAGTCGATCAAGTTCTTCATCGAAAGCTTGGTGTTTCTCTTCAGAAAAGATACGTTTCTATAGTATTTTCACACTATTATGATTTTTTAAATTTGGTTTTTTGGTTTTTCTTTTTTATTTTTAATTGAATGTTCTGATGTATTAAATAATTAATGTAATGTAATTCATTTTTACATTTTTTAGGTTTTTTGTTTATGTATTTGATTTTTATTTGTTCATTTGGTATTGTTTTCACACCTATTATGATTTTTTAAATTTGGTTTTCTGTTTTTTTATTAAAAATTTTAATTGAATATTTTTTTGTTGTAATATATTATGTATTAAATAATTAACGTAACTTATTTTTACCTTTTTTAGGTTTTTTTTGTTTATGTATTTGTTCATTTGGTTCTATAGCTTTTTGATATTTATGTAAGGATTTTATCTAAAATAATTACATATTATAAATGATTAGAATGAGTTTAATTAAAAAAACTATATCTTTATTATATGAGTTCATTAGGAAAACTATTTTTTAAAAAAACCAGTAGTTTTTCTTAATGTACATTGAACTTATATACAACCCACGTGTGTGAAGTGATAGCTAACTTTAGGTTTTAAATGATCTTATTAACCTTGATGACCAAACTATCTAACCGTACCATTTTAAATGCTTTATACTAATTATATATAGGATATAATAAGCACATCGTTCGACAAACAACTGCTAACTTTAATATTAACAAATAATTCCTTAGCTTCCTCGTATAACCCTTCATGACAAAGTCCTCTGATCATTACACTGTGCGTTACAACATCAGGGTGTGTCAGGCCCATTTAGGCATTTAGGCCCATTTAAGTCCCTTTAGTTGCCTATATATATGGGGGAACATCTCCCTATGAAAGGGGTTGGCTATTTGTAATATTAGACTTAGGACCAACAGTGGCGCTAGAAGGAGGGGTGAGTCTCCGGTGGTTCAATGGAAGACAACGGCTCACATCACCGAGAAATACCGGTAAAGCAAACCGAAGCTCAAGCTCCGGCTACTAAGGAGGTTAAAAGTGTGCTACAAAAAAAGATCTGAAACAGAAACCAGTAGTACAACCCAGAGCATTGTTGTTTCATCAAGATGATGATGTTTCTATTGAAAGGCCGACTCAGTCGGATCCCGTCGATCGGAAAAAAATGACTAAAAGGCCGTGATAGAACCCTCATCGAGGTGTTTACTGGAAAAAAAGTATTATCCAGTGGTATGCGTTTGCATCTCGACAAAAAATAATGAGATAAAGGTAAAGACATAGTAGATGATGATGTAGTAGGTACAGAGGAAGAAGATGAAGAGCTAAAGTTACTCGAAAGGGAGCGTAGACTGATAACGGAGAAAATTAGACGCAAAAAATAGATTATACATTTACATCGAGAACTCTCCGAGGTACTAGAAGACTGTGCATCTCTAGAATACCAAACAGAAGAATATGGTTCTATATGGCTTACATCCAAGCAGGGAACGTTTTATGAAGAGTCTGCAGGTTCACACCATTCAAAAAGAAAACAAGCAAAGGTAAGGGAAGACGAGGCTTCTGAAGAGGAAGAAAGCCAAGACACAAGCTCGACGCGTCGCCAAACCTCGAAGCTCTCAAAGTTAGCAGATTACCTAACTCTAATTAAAAATTATATTCGAACTCAGAGTGGAGGCATCGAAGTGACCTCAGAAAGCCCCCTCTCCCCGAAAATCAAAAATGCTAAAACAAATAGAGAGTTAAAGGTCTCTCCGATTGAGTCTTTCGATGGATCCACGGACCCATTAGACTTCATTAATCTATTTGATGGAAAAATGAATTTCTTCGGACACTCAAAACTCGCTCGATGCAGATTCTTCTCTACTTGCCTCAAAGGCACAATACTAAATTAATTTAATAACCTTCAACCTTGATCCATCGACTCATGGGCTATCTTGAAAAGTAAGTTCTGAACTCGCTTTTCCAGCAACAAATGAGGGGGGAAAATAACGGCATCTCTCATCTCTGTGTTTCAACGGTCTAACGAGGATGTGCGAGCCTACCTTTCTCGATTCCGAACCCACATTGCAGAAATTCAGACCTTGTCGATCCCCTAGCTGTAAGATGGTTAAAATTACCTACGAATCATGCATATCAAATACATGAACCTATGATAGCATGGCAAGTTCTAAACCCCTAAATTCACTTTCGTTTCATTGGAGATTAACACACTATCTTATAAGTTCACGACGCTCATAAGATGAATAAGCACAACCAATACTAGGATATCATACAATCACCACACACAAAGGCATCAAAACAAATTACCTAAAGAAATCCATAAATAAATCGGCCAGAACCCCATGATAACGATTAGCCCATAATCGGACTCATCATCAACGTGGGTTCCGATGAAAGCATGGTATAATAAACGTAGTATTTATAATGAATAAATAAGAAACCAAGTATGAAACAAGAGTATAGGTTCACAAGTAAGAAAACTAGCATCCAAAATTACAACTTAAAATAAAGAATCACAAGAATAAACTAGATCCTCTTCACCTTGGTTGAATTGTGCTCTACGGTCTTCTTACACCTTCTCCTTAAGCTCTGATACGTCTTGTTATAAAAATCGAACATAAGTTATGTTTATATAGCAGCTCATGCAGATTAGAAGTCTTTCGGATCAAAATCTTAGTAGAAACATGATTCCTGAAATTTGACCCGGCGCGGGCGCGCTGTACTTCCGCAATCCTGGCGCGGGCGCGCTGACTTTGTGGAAAAAATCTTGAATACTTCTTTTCGTGATGGTTTGAGTTGTTCTTTTCACGAGCAATCTTCTTGACACCATCCTAATAACATATTAACATCAAAATAATGCTAGATCACCTGAATTTCTGATATAATACAAAATACGTTAAAAATATCAACAACTTGAGTATAAAACACCAATTCAAAGCTTTACGGAGTGTTATAAGATGACATAAATGCCACTCAACACTTGTAGTTCCGCGATCTTCGTTCACCCGAGTATAGCATTATGGCTCAAAGCTGCACTCACAACGTGGAACTTAACGATTTTCCATACTTGTCAAGGCATGGTGCCAAAAAGAAATGGTAATCAATTGTACCAACCACTTTTACTTCATTTCCCATGAACCCATACAGGGGAGAATGAGTGTTGTCTAGATTTCTATGTCCTATGTCCATTCAAGCTAAAGCATGGTGATAAAGACATCGACAGAACTGCCATTGTCGACAAGGATTTTCTTTACTATATTTGTGCCGATTTTGGCAGTGATGACTAATGCATCTTGGTGGCCTCAGATAATGCTTGGAATATAATCTTCACCGAAGAAAGATATTACGAGATATGGGGATGTCTTGTATCTTTTAGGACCTTCGGGATTGATATTGAATACTTCTCGGGCGTATGATCTCCTGGAATTGTTCAACATACCCCCGGATGCATATCCTCCAAATATTACATCGACTACCCTGTCCTCTTAACGTTGATGAACTTGACCTTGTCCTTCGATGTAATGGACAAAATGACCTTTTTCTTATTTTGGATTCGATTAAATTGTTTAGTTGATAGCATTGTTTTGTGGTATGCCCGGTGTCCTCATGATAATCACAATAAAGAGAGCTTGGAGGACGGCCGGATTTCATCAGTCTTGGTGGTCAAAAATTAGGTTATGTATTCAAGATGGCCAGAATTGTGGCTGTATCCACAATGAGTTTAGTGAACTCTTTTTCTTTTTTATCACGATTTTGTCATTTTTAATCGTAGAATGCTCGACGTTGACGGTCACGGTCTTGCGGGGAGTACCTTTTTTCTCTTCGAGTATCTCTCCTATCCGGAGAGCGTCGAGGAGACTTGGAGTTATATCCTCGTGTTCTCGGGGTACGGGGACTATAAGTCATTGTCCTATCATGTCTTTGACTAGAACATCTTGGAGATCATATGCTGTCCACCGCCTCTTGAAGTGTCATATGATGCTCGACTATCTGAAAAGTTGTATGGAGATGTTGAGAATGTTTTCAATAAGTTACTCCAACAATATAGCATGAAGACTTCCATCAATGCCTGCTACTAGATAATTCACTGCTAAAGGCTCTTCCAAGTCTGTTATTTCGAAAATAGCTTGACGAAAATGACCCAATTAACTTCGTAAAGATTCATTGGGGGTGTTGTCGCATTGTGATCAGGGACGCTGTAATCTTTCCTCCTTTATAATTGCTTGAAAATCTTGTTTGGAATCTGGTTTTCAAAGTAGTCCAAGAGTCGATAGATCTAGACGGGAGATTATTATACTAGCGTAGAGCTGTGCCTTGCAAGCATGTAGAGAAGAATTGGCATTGGGCGACCTCCAAATATCCATAGAATGCCATTCTACCGTCAAAAGTGTTTAGAAACCCCGATGGGTCGGAAGATCCATCAAATTGATCGAGAGTTGGGGGTTTTAACGTTCTGTCAATCTTGGATTTCTCAATACTCCGATAAAGAGGGCTTTTCCCCGGGGTATCAAACCTCGACTGAGTACGGACTAAATCTCGTAATTGAGCCATGTCCTCTTGCATTTTTAGAAATTTTTCTTGTGAAATGATTTCTGTCGATTCTGATCTTTGTGAGGTACCCCCTGATGATGTCGTCTTTGGACGGTGGGGACTTGAATATATAGATTCCGTAGAAACTTTATCTTCATCATAATAATAGTCCTCGTCCTCTGAAACCTCTAAATCCTCATTGTTCCCTCTATTGATCGAGGCATGTTGTAATTTTTGCAGCAGACGATGAATCTCCCTAATTTTCTCCAGTTTCGCCTCCAATCGTCGAGTCTCTGCTTCTAACATCTTGAGCTCTTCATCTGAATCTTCTGCACCTTCTACTTCTTGTTCTCGCGGGAGTTTTCTCTATTACAGCTTTTGTAAATGTAATCTGGCATCATCGAGAGGACCTGTTTTCCTTTTTCTGTGATGATACGAGTACGAGTATCTCTGAGTATCTTCCTCTTGCGTTTGATTGGTTGTTTCTGTGAATGAGAGCCTTCTGGTGGGGGATCTTCCTCCACCGGGAACAACCGCCTGGGTTATAAGGTCGACAGTCCCCTGTCATTTTTTGCGGGAGCAATATGATCTGATTTAGGGATCGTCTGAATTTCTGTTGTATGGCCACACTTTCCTTGATCTGTCTCTTCAATAATCATGTTGTAATATCAAATCTAAGAGCACCTTCTAGCGCCAAATGATGACTCTATATCTGAGCCATAAAATATGAGAAATTTCTCTTTATTGATAGTTTAATTTTCCAATTTTTTACAAGTACGACAATAGTCTTCTATTTATAGGGAGTCCTTAATGGGTTTTATCCTATTACAATTGGGTCTATCTTGGGCTTTTTATTCCAAACCTATATTTCTAATACTCTATTTTTCTATTACATGTATTTCTCCTTTTTCCTATTTCTCTTGGCTCAACAAGACGAAAGCCATCTTCTTCGATCTCAATTCTCAAAGTTTGTTCTTCGCTCGCGCCCTTTATATGCAGGATATGAAATGGAATATTTTGTTTCACTAGAAACTATTTCCAAAGTCTCCTACTGCTAATTTATTTAAAAGCGTAAGAAAAATGGAGAAGGCCCATGTTCTTTATGTATGCACTTCGTGAATTAAAACGCAATATCTGATTTTCGGGAACGATGTTGGGATAACTCGCATTGCTCGTCCAGGAGATACTGCCTCTGTTTTTTATATGTTTTTTGACTTTTTTTTATATGTCATGTGATTTTATTGCACATATTTCTAAGTACTTTGACTACATAGATAAAATATTTTTTAAAAAAATTTTCCTTTTATAAATCCTTTGACTGCATAGATAAAATAATATTTTTTAAATTTTCTTTTTATAAATTAAAGTTTTAGTTATATATTTTTATTGATAGAAAGAAAAATATTAATAAAAATATTCTAACTATGCGGTCAAAACACTTAGAAGTGTATGCACAAAAGTTAAACGTTATATAAAAAAATTAGAGGAAGTATATATCGTAACATTTTTGAATTAAAATACAACACTGGATCTTCGGGAAAATTTCGAGATCCCTAGCATTGCTTGGAGAGGCATATTGTGGCTGTTTGACTTCACAGATGGAATAACGCTGTTTTCCATCTGTGAAGTCAAACAGCCACAATATGCCTCTCCAAGCAATGCATATTGCTCGGCAACAATTCAAGATGATCACGTTAATATAAGTCCAGTTAAATCAAAAATTGGTGAACTGGTACATTTACTTCCCACGTTCTCATTTTGCATAATATTTTTTTTGGTCGGTGAGATATGCAATCTCGAATATAGATTGTACCGATATACAAAAGAAAAAAAGGAGTTTTTTTCACATAATAAAGTTTATCATCTAACCGAAGGTCATGCATGATGGCCTTGGAAGCTTAGACAATAACGTCTTCAGATCTGAAGAGAGAACACCCCAAAAATAAAATAAAATAAAATACGATTACTTATCTGAAATCTTTGTTTCAGTAGATCAGCTTGTTGAGAGATCCAATATTTTGATTTTCGTAACTCGTCCATCTACCTTCTTGTTGAAATACCCACCTGAAGTATATACTCGAGCAGACTACTTGTATATTAATCCAAATTCTCAACTTTAGAATCTAGTCCAGCAAGCATCATATTCAGAGACCACACCTGAATAAAATAATAAAAGAATTTAATTACTTAAATATTTTCGGTCAGAGATATAGATTCAATTAATACCGAATTCAATTTAATAACATAATTATATGATAGGTAGAAATATTAATATTATATAAAAATCTAACCAAAAGAAATTCCTTCAGTTAGACACAAATAAGTCAAAATAATTGACACTCAATATCCTCTAAAAGGGCCAAATTTTTGCCACTAAAATATCATCCAAAAACAAATAAGATAAAAACAAATATTGAAATAATAAAAGAGCATATTATATAAGATTATAATTTTTTTATAAAATAAATATACATATAATACATAAAAATAAAATCTAACCAAAGAAAACTTTAATTAGACACAAACTAAAAGGCCAAGAGAACCCAAATAAATTATCCTCTGTCGTCCCAGATCCTGGGTTCGATCCTGGCTCACCCCGAAAATTGTTGAGAACAGATACTCATTTGTAAGGCTATAAGCCAAAATTAGTCAAAAAAAAAAAAAAAAGGCCAAGAGAACCCAAATAAATTAGCACATTATTTCCTATAAAAGGCCAAAACAACCCAAATGACACATTATTTCCTCTAAAATGCCAAAATAAAAGGTAAACATACAAAGCCTTCAAGGCACTTGAAGACACTCATTAAAATTATCTATCAAAACAAATAATTGATTAATTAACTATCAAATCAACTTAATTAAATTAGTTAACAATTGACTATCTTACCCCCCCATCTTCCTCCACCTCCTTCCTCATCCCCACCCAACCGCTCACCAACTTTCATGGTAGCAACCGACCGTCACCACCGGCCGTCACCGCCACCGGTGAAATTCCGGCGAACCCGGAACCCAAATTTTCATCTCGAATTCTATTCATCCTCAACCTATCTATAAAACTATCCAATCCACTTTTCCAAATACGAAACAATATTATTAGATATCTCCGTCTCCATAACCCCCACTACAACCACCATTATTATCTCAATCTCGCGAAATATGCCCATGCTCTCCACACTTATAACAACCTCCACCACCGCTGCCGCCACCATAGCCATCACCACCGCCATAGCCACCCCCACCATCTTCATAACCGTTGCCGCTGCCACCGCCTCTTCCACGACCCTGTTAAAACATCTCATTTCGCTACATGTACTGATGTATATACACACATCACCCCTGTGGATATCATAATCCCTCCATCATTTTATTGTTTTCTCCATTCAAAGCAGATCAAAAAACTCAATTTCCGATTCTTAAACTACATCGCCGGAGATATGCAAAGCCGGGGATCCAGTAACCGCCTGTCTTCATCATCATCATCCAGTTTCCAATCACGAATATTCACAACTAATGTTGTAATCTTCCTATATCTTTAGATACATTATTAGAATTTAAAATTTAAAATTGATTTTTCTATTGCGATTAATGGAGTGAGTCCGAGGATACAAGTTTTGATTTAGAGGTAACGGAGAGGGAGAGGGAGGGAGAGAGAGAGGTAGGGAGCGGGGACAGGGTGGGATCACCATCAAAATTTGTATGTTAACTTTTGTTGGGAAGCATTATGGGATTTTTGAATTATTTCCTCATACTACAAGATGACACCACAATAAAGAATGTAGGTGGTCCAAAGTTTCGCGGTTAAGAGAGAAATATCTTCTCAGGGTTCTTATGGAACTCAAATTATTCAAAGCAATTACATTTTTTAAAAAAAAACTATTCATTCAAATTTTAACTTACAAAAAAATTCTAAAAAATCTAGATTTTCTAAGACAATCTCGATTAAATTTCTAAAATTATTTGACCAATACTTTTAAAATTTGATTATTTTTATTAAATATTTGAAAACTACATACTATATCATAAATAAGGCTAATATATTAGATATTATTAAAATATTAAAATATATCTGATTTTTGTTCCAGTTTATCGATTAATCAATATAAAAATTTATAATTTACCAAACACATCACTAACTTATAAATTAACTTTTTTTTATACCCATGTATTAAAATTGTTAATTTACTTAAAATTTAAAATGATGGCTAGTTATCTTTGATTTTAATTTTATTTCAAAACTCATTTCAATCCTAATTTTTACTTATTTTTAGATTTTAGATTTTTATTTTATATTCATGTATAAAAATTATTAATTTATGTAATTTTTAATATACATTATTTTCTTTCAAAAAAATTGTAACTTTTAAGTTACAATTTACCAAACACTATCAACTTATAAATAACTTATGTCTAAAATTATTTAAACACCTAAATAACTTATAAATTACTATATTTATATAATTTATATGACACTTTTTAACTTAAAATTATAAGTTACATTTTAAAAAAAAATCTAAACAGTCATTATAAGATTGCCTAAGCTTGAGTGTGCAATAACTAGAAACCGAACCCAATAGTGTTAATTGGAAAGAAATTACACACCATTGTTGATTCAATATCATAGAGAAGTAATCAAGCTGCAAGCCTGCATATTATTAAAGACAATGCCGCCAGAAATAAGTTCTTTTTTAATTTTGTTATATTAAGATTAGTTTCCGGATCGATACCAATATAACTTTTTATAAAAATAATTCTGAAATAATTTAATTTGAATTATATATATTACAATATTTTTAATACATAATAATGAGAATATGATAAAATTATACACATAAAAACTTATTAAATAATATTATCCAAACTATAAATATTGATTATCAAACTTTTATTAAATATAAAAATATAATAATGAATATTTATGTAAAAAAATTAATTTTAAATAAGATAAAAGTAGTGAAGAAAATGAAACTATTAAAAATTATTAATTTAAAAATATGAAAATGAGGAAGAAAGAGAATGGAAATTGAGCAAGATAAAAATGAAAAATGGGTAAAAGAGAGAATTAACTAAGGTTAGTTGAAAGTAATTAAATGAGAAGAGGATTTTTAGTGGGAGATGAAATCAGCAACATTATCAACATTGATAATGTAAACTTTTAAAGGAGAGTTTGACAATAAATAATGATTATGTCGCCTATACTTAGGGCAGGTTTGACCATCCCTTATAAGGGCTGGTGTAGATAAGTCTAGCCAACCCAAAATTTATAAATTACAAGTTGATAAGTTAAATATTAATAACGACTTATTTTTTTTAATTTATTTTAATTTTTCACTTTTTAAATAGTTTTAACTTTGAAATTTATATTTTTAAATATTAATCAAATCTAAAATTTACGAATTAAGATAATTATATTTAAAAATTATTTATTGAATTTTATTTAAATAAAAAGAATCTGATTAACAAGTATAATTATCCAAATACTAATATTACTTATAAATATTTATCAGTTTATCACTTAAAAGTTATTTTTTTAATTTAAGTTAACTCATTTTCCAAACAGACACTTATTTTAGTATAATGTAGATGCCAACTTGAAATGTATATCTGCATGAAGATCCATGCATGATCACGGTGTATAAAAACTTAATTAGATTTTTGTCGCTCTCTTTCTTTTTGTTACATCTAATAATCTGATTATTGTCCTCATCAGTTACAAGTAATTCAATTTGTAACTGGTGATCCACACCTTAACACCCGAATGTGGTGTAGATTTTGTTTACCAAGGCCCTTTAGGGCTCTACCTCATGGAATCTTCAATCCAAGATGGTAATGCTTGCGGATGTTCGTTTTGAGCTTTCCAGGGAAAAGGGATGTAACTTATGTGTGTTGATATATGTTTTTTTTGTTAATAATATGCATATTTTCTTTACATATATTTGTCGACTCTAAAGTTTATGCTGGTTAGAATATATATATTTATATTTATTAATATATTATATATATTAGGTTATTTTCGGTATTTAGCTTATATTAATTTTTTATAAAAGTTCGGACATGTATTATATATTATGCGTTGATTTTAATAAAGTTTTACGTTCGTATTATATCTCTAAAGTTAACATGGTATTAAGAGTTAGGTTTCGAATGATCGTGAAAGTTTAGTTGAATCATTAAATAGATAGAGTTACGTTACAACAACAAAAGTTTTTTGAAACTGAATAAAAGTTTAGGATATTTCTGACTATAGCAGTTGTAAACTAACGAAATTTGCTCATTTACCTTTTCATAAGAGTTTTTCGTATTTTCTTTCTCTATTTGATATTGTGCATTCTGATGTGTGGGGACCTGCTCCTATGCCCACAGAAGGAGGATCTAGATATTATGTTTCGTTTATTGATGATTTCACTGGTTATATGTTGATTTATCAAATGAAGAGTAGTCCTGATTTTTTGGATATTTTTAAAGATTTTAGTGCTCATATAAAAACTCAACATAAAGCTGTCATTAAATATTTTCATTGTGATTTGGGAGGTGAATATAGCTCTAACGTTTTTTTCCGCTTGTTTGTTTCTGATGGGACTATACGTTAAACCTCGTGTACAGACACTGCTCAACAGAACGGTGTTGCTGAAAGAAAATATCGTCATTTTGTTGAACTAACTCGCTCATTTTTTTTGTCGGCTAATGTTCCAAGTGTATTTTGGGGTGAAGCACTTCTTACTGTTATTTATGTGATTAACCGAATTCCAACTGCTCAAAATTCTGGCTTGTCACCTTTTGAGAAATTATATGATGAAATGCCCGATTATGCTTCGTTGCGTGTCTTTTGTTGTACTTGCTTTGTTCTTAAACCTCAGGTTGAGCGTAGTAAATTGTCTGATAAGTCTGCTTCATGCGTGTTTTGAACTACAGTGTTACCCAGAAAGGATATCGTTGTTTTGACCCGGTCAATGGAAATTTTATATTTCTCGGCATGTTTACTTTTTGGAGCATATTCTGTTTTTCTCTATTCCTGCTATTTCGCATTATATGACACAAGAAGAGCGTATTCGTATTGATCCTCTTGCCACAAACATTGAGGATGTTTCAACCATAAATTCTTATACTTCAGTTCCGGAGGCATCTACATCTCAAACTCCCACATCTCCACCGACTTCTACATCTACATCTCAGACTCTAACGTCTCCACCTACTTCTACAACCAGTCAATCGTCACTAGAGATTTTAGATTCTCCCCCCACTCAATTATCTATCGAAAGTTCGACTCCTCCGTCAGTTTGCTAGTCTACTCGCATACGTAAGCCCACCCAACTGCCTGATTTTGCTTATTCATGTTATTCCTCATCTTTTGATTCATTCGTTACTTCTGTTCATCATTTGTGTGAGCCTGCATCATATAGAGAGGTTGTTCATGATCCTCTATAGAAAAATGCTATGGTCGAGGAACTTACTGCTTTACATCAAATTCATACATGGGATTTAGTCCCATTGCCACTAGGAAAACATGCAATTGGTTGTCGTTGGGTATATAAAAATAAGACAAAAGCTGATGGATTTGTTGAGCATTATAAGGCTCGACTTGTTACTAAAGGTTACTCTCAAGAGTATGGCTTGAACTATGAAGAAACTTTTGCACCTGTTGCAAAGATGACTACTGTTCGTACTTTGATTGCAGTGGCTTCTGTTCGAAAGTGGAAAATATTTCAGATGGATGTTAAGAATGCATTCTTGTTCGGTGATCTTCACTAGGAAGTTTACATGACACCTCCTCCCGGTCTTTCGTATCAACCAGGTTATGTCTGCAGACTTCATAAATCTATTTATGGTCTTCGTCAATCATCTCGTTGTTGGTTTGAGAAGTTTTCTACAATACTTTATTCACTTGGTTTTTGTCTTAGTAATCATGATTATGCTCTTTTTGTACAATCTACGAGTGTTGGTCGTATCTTATTGTCTATATATGTTGATGATATGATTATTACTGGTGATGATTGTGATGGTATTGAGTCATTGAAACGTAATTTGGCTCGTTATTTTGGTATGAAAGATTTGGGTTTGCTCCGTTACTTTTTGGTAATTGAAGTTGCTAGCTCGTGAAAGGGGTATCTTTTGTGTCAATCTAAGTATATTGTTGATTTGCTTGACCGTGCACGTCTTACTGATAACAATACTGTGAAAACTCCTTTAGAGATGAATGCTAGATATTATCCATCTGATGGTCTTCCCTTAGCAGATCCTACTTTATATTGTACGATTATTAGCAGTTGTTATGCCACATTTTGGCATATCCTAATTATCTCCAAATTTTCTAATATTATTAATTATTAATTCCGATTAATAAATAATTGCTTATTGCCCAAGTAATATCCTCTCCCTGAAACGAGAAAAAATCAATCACAATCAATTAATTACGAAAAGTATCTCGAAACGATATCTTTCAAATCAAAAAAGATATCACAACGCTCAGATTAAACCAAAAAAATCGGTAATTAGCACATTAACGAAACTTATCCCTAAAGTCTCTCAGGGATAGGCCCGAATTTCACAGAACTGTGTAGACTTGATCCAGTATAAATTGGTACGCAGACATCTAGGCAAAGGGATCTGATACAATAAGACAAATCGAGACGCCTCCCAAGTCCAACCACCCTATTTTTTATAAATTATAATCCCTAAAAATGCCACATTTATACGCAAATCGCTCTATTATTTTTCAGCAGCCCTCCGATTTCGTGTTGTTACGAAATTCCTCCAACAACAGGAGTCTTGTTTATCTCACTGTTACTCGTCCGGATATTGCACATGTTGTTCATATAGTTAGTCAATTTGTCACTTTTTCCACTACCGTACATTGGGCAGCATTTCTTCGCATTCTCAGGTATCATCGTGGGACTCAGTTTCAGAGTCTTTTATTTCCTTCTAACTCATCTTTAGAGTTGCGTGCTTATAGTTATGCTAATTGGGCTGGTGATCCCGAGGATCGTAAATCCACAACTGATTTTTATATTTTTCTTGGTGATTCTCTTATTTCATGGAAGAGTAAGAAACAAAATATTGTTTCGAGATTGTCTTCAGAAGCTGAGTATCGTGTCATGGCTTCCACTAATTGTGAGATGGTTTGGTTACGTCGCGACCTGGAAAATTTGGGTGTTATCCTTCTTAGTTCCACCATATTATATTGTGATAAGAAGAGTGCAATTCATATTGCACGTAATTCGGTATTTCATGAGCGCGTTAAACATATTGAGATTGATGGGCATCTTACTCGCCATCATCTGCTGCAAGGCACTATTTCATTGCCTTCTTTTCCTTCTCCACTTCAGATTGCTGATATTTTTACAAAGTCTCACTCTATTTCGCGATTTCGTTTCTTATCTGATAAACTCTCAATGCTTAATAGAAACCAATATTACAATATAAACTAGAAACCAATTTATTTTTTTTAAAAATACTTCAAAATATAACACATATGGCATGCAAATCGATCGTTGAGAGATGGAGAAAAATACAGTGAAGTCGAACTTTTAAAAAAAACTTATGGTTTGACGGGAAAAATGAAATTAAAAATGGAGAGGAAAAGCTGAAATTGTGTGTGAGAGTGTAGATTAGCGGGGTGTTGTGCTTTTTGGGGACCATTAGATTAGATTAATCTAATGGCTTAAATTAGTTTCTAGTTTCTAATTTAAATTTAATCTGTATTTGATCATGCCCCTATATATATATTTATATATTTATATTTATTATGGGTCAGATTCAGTGGGTAACTTATTTATTAAAGTAACTAAGTAACTAGTTTTGATAGGTCCACGTATATTATAGGTTCTTCACCCAGTAACCACGTTTACACCCGATAAGGAAGTTTACACCTAACTGTTTACATCATTTACTAATTTTGTTGTTCTCTCTATCTTTTATTTTGTACTTTTTATAAAATTTTTATACGTGTTTTTATTAATTGTTCTTCAATATTTTTGTTTATGTGTTCTATAATTAAGTTTATTTATGTTTATGTTCTCTAATTATTTTAACACATTAGATTATAATTGAACACATATTTTCTGTATTATGGTCTACTATTTTTTATATTTTTACTTTTTCTACTCCAAAATTTTATAAAACTACCATGTATTATTATATGTCCACTAAAATTTATACATTTTCTCTAACTATTTTGCATGTGTACTGTATTTTATTTTTAATTATTAAGTGTTAGTTAATTTTTTATTTGTGTACTGTCAATTTCGTTAACTATGTACTCTAAAGATGTAACTATGTACTCTAAAGATGTTATGTATCTATATGTACTGTAATGATGTTTTGTGTCTATTTTGTATGTTCTGTATTTATTTGTGTACTGTAATTTTATTTTTTCTTTAGTGTTCTGTATTTTTATTAATGTTGTGTTCTGTATTATTTTTGTATTCTTTGATTAAATTTATTTGCATGTCCTGTATTTTTTGAATTCTTTATTTAATGTTCTTTTTAGTTTTTCTTATTTTTCAATCCTTTATGGTAGGGATTAAAAATATTTGAAAAATAAATTGATGAAAAAATAAAAATTATTGAACGCATGAACACATTTTTGTAATTTTCATTACAAAAGGTAATTTATTGTGTTGTAATTAATTTTTTTAATCAAATAAACATATTTTGATCAAAAAATAAAAAATTATATGTCTTCTATAATTAGAACATGTAAAAAGTTGTTTAAAATATTGTATTTTATTATATTAAAATTGGTATGACATATGTATAATATATATATCTTTCTTTTCTGAATTAAATTTATTAAAATTTGAACTTAAAAAATATATATTGAATTTAAAGATTTTTTTCACTAAAATTTATATTTGAAAAGAAAATTAATCTAAAAAAGTGTCAAGCATATCACATTGTTTTTTAAAATTTTTGGTTAATGTTATACTTGTAATTTCAGAAATTAGGAATTTAATAATAAAAATGTTGATCATAATATGTTTTAAAAAGATAAGTTAGATTAGAATATATAAGAAGAAGAAGAAAAATAAAATAAAATATAAGATGTACACATGAAAAGTAAATATGTTATGTGCATATTTTGTTTTGTGTTTTCAACAGACAAGTTAGTTTTTTAAACGTTGTTACATAAGGTTGACAGTTATTTCTTAGGTTTTTTAAATAATCTGGACCATCAATATACAATCAATCTGACGACTGCAATTTAGTTACTTAGTTACCCGATAAAAAAAGTTACCAGATGATCCCTCCTCTATTTATTATTATATTATATATATTAGGATATTTCCGATATTTAGTTTATATTGATTTTTTATATGAATTCGGACATATATTATAAATTTTGTGTTGATTATAATAAAATTTTACGTTCGTATTATATCTATAAAGTTAACGATGCACCATTCCTAAATTCAATTACTAATGCAAATGAAGGAAAAATATAACTATTGTGAAGTTGTTTTCCTTCTACTTGTAATTTGAAGTCATTTTGTTACAAAAAAGATGGGGCTAGAAAAGGATCGTGACAACAAAAATGCCAATTATTTATCATGGGTAAGAATTTTCATTTTGCAAGCTCCCTGCAACCTACGATTAGGGCAGTAAAAAAATTTAATATTCATGTATCAACTCACTAAAAATTTATCAAACTTGATAATCCCAAATCATCCTGGGGCCTTCTCCTTGCTGGGCCCGGACTCGAGCTCCGTTTGGACAGAAATGGCGGCGGTGTGCGGTGAAGCTGTAGGGTGGGAACCTACAAAACAGAACCGGAGGGGGGTGGCGTCCCCGCAGCACCTCCGGTGTGAGAATGAGAAAGGGTTTTAAGGAGAAAAGGGGCAAAACGGGAATTATGCGAGTATATTTATGGTGTGTACGTGTGTGTGTAAGTATATGTGAGGGAGAGAGTGTGTAACCTGTAACCTTCCTTCCGTCCTGCCTTTTATAGGCCCCCTACTAGGGTTTAGGGGTTTGTACCTTTTAATCTGTACCGTAGGTGTGCCTTTTGGACTGTAGGGGATGTGGACGCCTGGGATGCGTCAGGGTACTATCAAATCCGGACCGCAGAAACGTTCTGGATCTGGGGTACCTAGATGGTGGTGATGTTACCACGCGTCCTGGGCCCTTCAAGGTTATAGCTGAATACTCCATGGGCTCTTGTAATTTGGGCCCTGGGCCTCTGTTATTGGGCCTGCATTATTATAGGCTATCATTTGCCCCCCCACTCCCGTATGCGGGTTTACCCGGATGGGGGAGTAGAGTAGTTATCATTGTGCCGCGACGCCTTAGGAAAAATTTTCGGTGGTTTACTCGATTTGTTGCCTCCTAACCCCGGGGTCAGATGGGGATGAGACTCCGGGGTTGACTTGTTAAGTCCTGTGAGTTAACTCCAAGGTGGAATTCCTTGAAGTACGTTGAAAATAATTTGGGGTGTTTACTTAATTTGTTGCCCCCCGGGGTCAAATGGGAATGAGACTCCGAGGTTGACTTGGTTAGTCCCCTGATTTTAGTCCAAGGTGGGATTCCTTGAGGTACTTAGAAAAATTTTCGGGGGTTTACTCGATTTGTTGCCCCCTAACCCCGGGGTCAAATGGGGATAAGACTCCGGGGTTGACTTGGTTGGTCGGTTTAAATTTTAAATTTTGGACGAGGTTCGTGGATAAGGACGATCCTGACATTTGATTTGGCCGGACCCTGAAAAGCTGACACTGCAAGTCTGGAGTGTCAGGCGACTGTTAGGATTCCAGCCGGGGTCAAAGACACATACGTTTTATGCGTATCTTTTGAGTGTTCCATTCTTTAACTTCCCCCATTTTCTCCTAAAAAGACGCGCCCACGTAATGATTACGTGACAGGTCATGTAATAACTGCTATGCAGTTATTTTTTGGGACCAATCGGGGGCTGCCACGTGGGTGGGGTTAATTTTACTTCAAAAACCCTTCACCTGTCTTTTTTTTTATAAATACCGTCCTCTCCCCTTCTTATTTCTTTTACGCAGACACTTCCACAGAGAGAGAGAGACCAGAGAAATCTTGTAGAGATTTTTGAAGCCGCATTTCTTTCTCCTGCCACTTTGTAAATATCTTGATCTTTCGCTTTCTTATTTTATTTCTTTTTCCTTCATTTTCGCAATGCATGTAACCCTTTTGTGTGAGTTTTGCTTCGCTCCTTTGTACTTCTTGTTCGAGTTTCACAACTGTGTTGTTGTTTTGACCTTGAATCTGTGTAGTTGTGTAGATTTTGCATAGCTTTTTCGATGGTTCCGTGTTTGGTTTGTGTAAATAACATGTATTTTGGTAGTTTTGTATGCGAAAAAGTGAGTTTTTAGTAGTGTAAAAAGTTGAAGAGCCCGGGGTGTGTTCTTGATATGTGTTTTTGGTTATGATTGTGTGTATAAGTTGTAGATCTTGTTTTTGGGCTAAGATACGTACACGATTTGTTCCTAAACTCTTCTGTTTTTTGTTTTGTTTTTGCTGTTGTTAGGTTCGGGTTTGGCATTGACTCCGGGGTGCGTTTATATAGATACACATAGTATATGCCAGGTAGTCGTTTTAAGCGCACTGCTACTCTTAGAAACCGATATCCCGAGCGTCCCGTCGGATTAGGCGAACTTAGCTCCTTCTACCCTTCTTCCTCTTTTAGCAGTAGCTCTATAGAGATGCCTCCCCGGGTTGACCAGCCTCAACAAGTTTTAGCCCAGACCTTAGTTTTAGGCCCCGGGGGTATCCTGTCCAACCCGGATGGGTCTTGGGAAGATGTGGACGAATACTTCATCCAATATCGCGTGAATCCTAAGCCCTTGGGCTTTTATTACAAAGATTTATCTGAGGCGTACGGGGGCCCGGATGGGTTGGGCGGTAGGGAGCCTTACGACGAAGACGATATTAACCGGAAGTTTTTTACCGTCCCACGGACCCGGTATGAGTGTGGGGCGGTTCACAAGGAGATTCAGGATAAGTACACAGATGCCGAGGTAGATAGTGCCCTTAGGCTCGCATTTAACCTTGAGGATAAATATCAATGAAGATGGCCCGAGGAGCACGAGAGGGTGTATCACAGACCGGAGGGGGGATGGGTTGGTATTCCCTTAGAGCACCTCCGGGGCATGCGCCTCGGATTACATCAATTCACCAAATCCTTATGCCGGGATGTTTACGGGATTCCTTTCACCCAGGTGGCCCCGAATTCGGTGAAGTGGATAAGTTGGTTTCTGGCCTGCTGTTATACCAAAAATTACCTCCCTACCTTTAAACTATTCCACCATATTTTTAGGATCAAGAGGTCCACCTCCCGACCCATATACGAGTTTTTGTATAGGATCGAGGACTGCGGATATCCTTCCGATAAGATGGTCCTCCCGGTCAGCATGTTGACATCGCTTAAGGGATGGCACCGGGAGTTCATTTTTGTCCGGGGTGGGGATCTGGAGTTCATGCCACTCCATAAACCCGAAATTAAAACAGATAGATTACCGGTCCAGCGGCTCGGGCAAGCAGCTCTCACGATGGTTTATGCCTTCTGTGGGGCACTCGGGACGCAATGGACCCGGGACACTTTTAATAGCAATGAAAGTATGCATGTTGCCGGCTGTAAGTCTTTTGCCTTTGCTTTATTTTGTTATTCTAACTTTTATTGGTTGCTTGTATCCGGGATTGATGTTTTGTTGTTCTTCTTTTCAGGGATTCCGAAGCTAATTCCCTATCCCCCAAACATCTCTGCTCAGCTTAAGGATTAGTCGGCCAAGCTGCGAAGGATTGGAGGAATGACGAGCTTGGATTCCGGGAAGAAGAAGGTTGGTGAGGGTGAAGATGCAGCCCGGAAGGCGGCGCCATCTCATCCGGGGAGGACAATGAACGTGATCAACGAACCCCGGGCCGAGGATGTGCAGAAAGGGGACGCGACAAGGGTCCCAGCACCCCGGAAAAGGAAGAGTGCTCCTTCGGGTTCCAGGGAGAAAGGTGGGGATGGGTCCGAGGGCCCTGTTTCGAAGAAGGCTGCTGTTGACCTGGCCTCGGATACCCCGGAAACTTTGAAGGCCCTGTTGGCTAGCTTCACCCCGGAGACTCGCCGGAGGGAGCTATTCGAGAACTACGCTAGCACGGCGGAGAGGAAGAAATACAGAAAAGAGCCTCTCGACGACTTCCTGGTCGGACTTCAAGAGGACATCACTGTTGTAAGCCCTTTTCTTATATCATTTTGATATTCGATTTCGTACTTGCTTCGTTTTTATTTTCTTGTATTTGTATCATCTAATTGTGATGTATAATGATTTCAGGCTAACTCCCGGGTTGCTGGATTGGTTTGCATAACCCGGAGCCTACAGGCGAAGGCTGATGCTGCCGAGGTCTACAAGACTGAATCTGAGAGGCTATCCCGGGAGATACAGGAGTTGAAGGAGGCAAGTGCCAAGGAGGCTGCTGCTTATAAGAAACTTCTTGACGAGATCCGGGAGATGCAGGACCGGGCCGAGGCTTCAGTCCGGGAGATGAGGGCGGAAAATAAGAAGCTGAAGGATGATCTTGCCGCCCAACCCACTCTCGAAGAGGTTCTGGCTGGGTTTCGGGGGACTCTCGCGTACTTCGAAGAGCTGAATGACAAAGCGCTGGAGAAGATCCAGATCTGCTGGAATATCGCTTCCAAGTATCTCGTCGAAGAGCCTCAGGGTACAATCGATGTCTTCCTGGAGAAGTACATTGAGGAGGAGACGCGGCTAGAGCAGGAGAAAGAAGCCATCCAGGCAAGGGAGTCTGGTGCCGGAACCTCTAGCAATGTCCCTCCTTCTCCCAGATCGCCACTCGCTGAGCAGCCTCCCATTCCAGAAGGTGACCCAGAGCAGCCTCCTTCTCCTCCCGCCGAGCCTGCAGCAGAAGCTTGACGACTTTGCCATTTGTTGGCATGTAATTTCCATTTCTTTCTTTTTAGTATTGTCTGAACTCAGCCTTTTGGCTAATTTATCTTGTCTATAATCTGGATGACTTTGATTTGCCCCCCCCGGGGTGTGTTTTCCCGGGGTTGTTTAATATGATTGTGCTTTTCTTTATTTTCTTTGTTATTGACTTGTGTATGTTAGGAAATTTTCAAGGTATACATGGGCTGTGTTTTTGCAGTCCCCGGGGTGGGGTAAAAATATTTAACTTGTAGAAACTTTATAAGTACTCATGGGTTGAGTTTTTATAGGACCCCGGGCAGGGGTAAATTTCCATTTGATAGAAATTTTCATACACGCGGGTTGTGTTTTTCCAGACCCCGGGGTGGGGTAAAATAGAAATTTTCTAAGTACACATGGGTTGTGTTTTCGCAGACCCCGTGGTGGGGTACAATAGAAATTTTCTAAGTACACATGGGTTATGTTTTTAAATCTGATGGTAGATATATAAGTAACATAATGAAATTGATTCAAATTATGGGACGCTTAAATCAGAGTTTTTCATTCATATGGAGAACAAAAATTATATTCTGGGGTGAATGGCAATAGCGTTTATATCAAAATATCATAGTATAAATGTAGAGGTGTTCCCAGAATGTGCACCTTTCTCTTACTGGTAAAATTTCCTTAGCCGGGTTCCGTGCGAGGTGTTGGGGACCTCGGTCCCACTGAGGTAGCTCAGCCTGTAAGTTCCCGGCCGGAGCACTTCCTTGACTATGTAGGGGCCTTCCCAGTTCGGCTGCAGTTTCCCTTGGTTAGTTGGGTCCGAGGCTTCGGTGTCCCGGAGTACCAGATCTCCCACCATATATTCTCTTATTTTGGCCCTCTTTGCACAGTAGAGTTTTGTTTTTTCCTTGTAGCTTTCCATTTTTGCTACAGCCCGGTCTCTTACTTCATCCAGGAGTTCGAGGTTGGTTTTAAGTCCTTCTATGTTGGAGACTTCATCAAAGTTGACCATTCTGTGGGAGGGGGATCCGATTTCCACCGGTAGCCGGGCCTCTGTACCATAGGCAAGCTTAAACGGGGTCTCACCGGTTCCAGTCCGGGAGGTGGTTCTGTATGACCATAAAACCTTCGGGAGTTCATCCGGCCAGTTCTTTTTAGAATCTTCCAGTCTCTTTTTTAAACCTCGGAGTATGGTCATGTTTGTGACCTCGACTTGTCCGTTTCCTTGTGGATGGGCCACGGATGCTTTCTTGTGCCTTATCCTGAGCTCCTTGAGATAGGCTTCAAAATCTGAACCCACGAACTGCGGCCCGTTGTCCGAGATTAAAACCATCGGTATTTCGAATCTCATCACAATTAAATCTACGAATTTGATGCAGTCTTGCTGATTGATGGTCCTCATAGCCTTGGCTTCTGCCCACTTAGTCATATAATCGATCGCCACCAGCACGTAACGAAGATCCCCTTTTGCTCGAGGGAAATGACCCATGATGTCAACTCCCCAGACAGCGAATGGGATCGGGGAGAGAACGGACCCGGGGAGGCTCGAAACTTGCTTTGGCACATTGCTGAACTTTTGGCACTTGCTGCATTTCTTCACATAGGCAACTGAATCAGCGTGGATTGTGGGCCAATAGTAGCCTTGTCTGATGACCTTGTAGGCTAGAGCTTTAGCGGCTAAATGATCTCCGCAGATTCCCTCGTGCACCTCCCGGAGACAATAATCTGCCTAATCCGGATCAACACATTTTAAAGTCGGGGCAGAGAAAGTTTGCTGGTATAGCTGATTATCTTCCAGAAAGAAGCGGGCAGCCTTATACTTGAGGTACCGCGCTTTGTTCTGGTCTTCCGAAAGGGTCCCGTCCTTAAGATAAGCTATATAAGGAGTCATCCGGTTGTCTGGGCTAGTAACACATAATACCTCGGGCCGATCGGTGCTGGGTGCTCCGAGCTCCTCGAAGTAAACCAAGCTGTTCAAATCTGAAGTATTCTGGACGAGCTTGGATAGCTCATCTGCTTTCGCATTTTCCTCTCTGTTTATCTGCAAGATGGTTGGGTCCGGGATGGTTTCCAGGATTGCCCTTACCATTTCCTGATACCGGGCCAGTTTGGGATCTTTTGCGATATATTCACCATTGGTTTGTCTTACCACAATATGAGAATCACTATAAATGGTTAAAAGCCTTACTCCAAGGGATTTGGCTTACCTGAGTCCGGAGAGGAGAGCTTCATATTCAGCCTGGTTGTTTGTTGCTTTGAAGGCGAAAGTTATGGCCTGTTGGATTATGAACCCGCCCGGGCTGGAGAGGATCAGGCCAGCTCCGGACCTCTCGGCTGTTGCCGAACCATCAACATGTAATGTCCAAGAATCTTGGTCGCTAGCCTCTTTTTCTTCTCCGGATTGGGGTTTAGGTGTCTTCGGGACTTCAGGAAAGGTGCATTCCATGACGAATTCGGCCAAAGCTTGGGCTCTTATAGTTGTCCTCGGGACAAATTTGATATTGAACTGGCTCAATTTAATTGCCCAATTGACTAATCTCCCAGAGGCATCTGGCTTATGGATGATTTTGCGAAGTGGTTGATTAGTGATGACCTTGATTTCCCGGCCTTGGAAATATTGCCTTAGCTTCCTGCTCGAGTGTACATGAGCCAGGGCAAATTTCTACAAGTTTAGGTACTGAGTTTCAGCGTCCTTCAGGACTTGACTTACATAATATACCGGGCTTTGTGAACCATTTTCCTCCCGGACGAGTGCAGAAGATACCGCTCTTTCTTTAGCTGCTATATAGAGATAAAGAGGTTCTCCGGGCTTTGCCTTTGATACTACTGATTTTCTGTGTATTCATTTTTCCAAGATCTAATCTGTTTACTTTCAGATTTTGCTCTGATACCACTTGTTAGGTATGAATACAACACAGAGGGGGGGGGGGTGAATGTGTTTTGGCTTAAATGTTTACTTTTTGGTTTTGCTCTGAGTTTAGCAGTTGATTGTTATCAATGATTTTGTGGAGTAGATGTTAAACATAAATAACAATGTAAATATGTAGAACAAAGATCTTCAAAACTCACTTAATTTTATATTAAAAATCAAGCAGTGTTTTGCTACAAAATCTCTAAGTTCTTCTTTTAGAACTTAGCTTCTTTCTTGAGAGAGAATACTAGATTTTCTATCTTGCTTCTCTCATACTGACTAAGGACCAGTGTTAACTTTATAACTCAGTTAACTGTTGGTTTACACAGTGTGTAATAAACATGCTATTAGCTTTTCTAAACTGTCACTTGTCATTTCTATTTATAAAAAAGCAAATCTTCCATTTCTGGCTTAGCATATCTTTAGCATCCCGTGTTTACTTTAATCTCCTCTATCAGTTAATCTTTATCATTAATCTTGCACATCTCTCAAGCTGCTTTTTATAGAATTGTCAATCCAGCTGTGTGAATTGTTTGTTGATTTGCAACCTTGGATATTGAACTGTTCTGCAATTTTGTACTTAGAGAAATTTCTTCACTTCGAGATCTCCAATTAAGCTGTAGAGAACTCGACATCTCGATAGGCATGTTGGCTTGTCGATATCTCTGAAACTTCATTGTTGACTTGACTTATCGACAACTCTGAGTTCTCTAGTGAATTTTGGTTTATCGATAACTCAGAGTTCTCTAATGGACTTTGGCTTATCGATAACTCAGAGTTCTCTAATGAATGTACACTTGTCGATATCTCTGAGTTCTTGAATGGGTATCTGACTTATCGATATCTCCAATAGCATTTCCTGAGTTCTCGATAGACAATTCCTGAGTTCTCGATAGGTCTTTCTGAGTTCTCGAATGACTTCTCTATAACACTAATTCTGTGACTTATAGAGATCTTGACTTAGAATATTTTTCACCAAACAGAATTATTCAACTCCAAGCTTCTTAATAATTCTTCTGAGGCATGACCTTCTTGATCTTCTTCCAGATAGAATTCTTAGGCTTTACACTGTTTAGAGAAAAATGCTCCAGTCTGCTCCATTTACATTTTACAGACATTAAGTGTTACAAGTATGAATTACAGAGTAAGGTTATAATACAACTAAACTTAGGGTTGTCAGTATGACTTAGTCTTGTTATGATACAGGCATGTCTTGCACAACAATCTCCCCCAATTTGTGAGAAGATTGCTTGTCACAGATTCATGCCTGTTAACAAGACTAACCCCAAGTTAAAAGAATGAAAATAAAATGATAAAAAAGCTGACACAACACTTGTACAATGAATATTTGATAGTTTACAATATTAAGTAAAGACTGAGCTGTCTGATTCTTTCTCAATTATGTTCTTAATTTGCACAAGTATTTCCAATTCTTTTAGGATGGGGGTGTCAGTTAGAGCCTCTATTAGCTTCAGCAAATCTGACTTAGGATAACTAGCTAACATCCCTATCCTGTATCTTGACAAAGAGTCGGCTTTTATATTCAGAAATCTTCCATCCTTTGATATTCTTCTTTAGCCTGCTGCCTTCAACTCTTCTGATCTTCTGATATACTCAGATCATAGATGTTGATGATATTATTAGCTCCAGTAATATTTGACATCATCTATTATATATTATAATCAACCCCAACTTGTTCATTAAGAAATTATACACAAGTTCTGATTGATGATGTCAAAACTTTATCCAAATGCAGAAACCAAAACCAATCTTCCCATCAGGTCTTCTTTTGTTGAGTTGCATTTAGATTTATTCAACATCCATTAGCTGTTTTGGCATTTAGATATATTCTCCCCCTTTTTGACATTATCTCCAGGAAGAAAGATCCAGCTAAATGCACATTGTTCAAGCTGCTGTCATTGTCCATTTAGAACACTGTCTGCAGCTCCAAGCTTCATTGAGATTCATGGTGATGAGTTTAAAAAAATAGAAGTTTCACTTAGATTTGCAGAATTTAGTCTGTTAGTGATAAAAGTCCTAAGCTCTCTGTTCTTTTGAATAAGTAGTCTCACCAATTCTCACTGCACTAGTCTCATGACTTTTGAGAGTCAGAGTTCCCTCACAAGGATTACTAAATCCATACATTCACCTACCTCTCCTTTTTCCAGGAAGGATCCTGCCTCTCTTATTCTTTGTTTTTCACTCAATCTTTTCTCTTATCCTCACATGAAAGGCTCAAATGTTGTTTGACCTACAGAAATAAGAGGTGGCTGAGAAGAGATAATCTGTGATCATATGATTAGAGGAAGACCATATAGGGCTAATCATACTCATTTTACCAGAAAAATATGAGTGCATAAGCATCCATGACTGGGGTCACAGTTTGACTCACATATTGCTCTGTGGTTGTGACAGTGTGTTGTCCTCCACTTGTAGTGAGAACCTCCATTGGAATTGGAGAGGATTTGAATGGGTTACTGTCATGTACACCAGCCTCAAACCTTTGTGCACCTTGCAGAGCACTGTCACATAAATGTGATTAGATTGCCCTTCTTATGACATTGTCATAGGCAATTATTCTTCTAGCTTTGACTGCCAAGGTAGCTTCTGCTAGAGTTATGAGGGGAGTTGTTCCTTCTTGAGGAACCTCCAATTGAATTGGAGAGGATTTAGATAGCTCTCCCTCAAGAGTACTACCCTCAAACCTATTCATCTGTGAAGATGATTGTGCACATGAAGGTGCAAGAGTGACCATGGGGTCTTCAGTAAAAACTGATGAAACCCCCATGTTTGTGATGTTATCATCAAGGTCTACCCCATCTAGTAGCCTCTCACCATCTAGATGTTGGTTCTGGGTGGTGAGCACAGTTTCATGAACCATGTCACTTGAGTGTTGGTGCACTTGAGAATCAGATTCAAGTGCTCTATATGATGAAGAAATTTGGGAGATTAGAGAAGTTTGCTCAGTTGTGAGTGTTGGCAGCTCCCCCTGAATGGATGTGGGAGCTTCAAGTGATGTGCCTTCACTGTGTGTGCCATCCTTATTTCTTCTACCATACACTCTAGGTACAGGTTGTGCTGACTCAGGACAAGATACATTGGGGTGAATGCTCTTTTCAATAGATACACCCTGTTGAGAGGATGCATCTAGTAACTGTTTACTCCCCATTTGTTCAACTGTGCCCTTTTGGGAGGACACGGAGGTGTCTAGAGTGGTCAACTCTGGTAACTTACTCTTCTTTGGTTTTTTGACCAAGGGTGACTCTGGTTCAGTTTGAAGTGTTTCACTCTCATTTACAACAACAAGGGTTGGTTCCTTTCTCTTCTTTTTACTCACTTCAGTCTTTTGAGAGACTAAAGTGGTTGGTTTTCTAACATCTAGTGGTGTAAAAGAAAGGGTTGCAGCCTTGGAAGGTCCCTGTTGGTGTGCCTGTGTTTGTGCTTCCACAGGCTCAGGAACCATAGCTGAACTAGCAAATTTAGGAGCCCTCATGTCTTGCATGGGGTTAGGATAAGTCCTGAATCTCTCCAACATAAATGGAGTGATTCTGAGACTTACACTCACCTTATTCTTTGAAGTAAGTGAGCCAAATATGATTTTGGACACTTGCTTGCAATTGCCAATTCTACTACTATCAATACCAGCTAACAAATGTATGTCATTGACTTTATGAGCTAAAGTAGACATAATAAACCTTGGCAAAAAGATTTCTTTACCTCTATTCTTCAAAGGCATAGTAAGCCTGATAGCCAGCTCCTCCAGAATTAGACCTCCAACATTCAGATGCCTGTTGTGAGCTATTGAGAACACCAGCTTCTGCACCACACTTGAGATGTTGTCAAAGCCAGTTTTTCTGTAAGTGAAAGCCCTCACTACAGAATCAAACACAAAGGACCATTCCTTCCTAAGGTTTGTTCTGTTCAGGCTTGCCAAGTTGATTGAGCCACTGTAGTTGATGAAGTCCATGAATTCACTCAGCTCATCTACAGTTGGCATCTCTCCATAATTCTTAGTTGGCAATCCCAGGGCTGTATTCACATCAGCAGCTGAAAACTCAATTTTCTGGCCTCCAATTGTGCATGTGACCACCATAGAAGTGACATTCTCTAGAACAACTGTCCTAGTTATAGCTGATGTCCAAAATTCATGAAGAACGTCCAAATACAGCACAGGACTTGCAGTTAAAGCACTTGCAATGTAGGATTCAGAAAAAAACTTCACAAACCCCTTGAAACTATCAAGGGCTTGGTTAGCATCAAGAAAAGCAATAAAGTTAGTTCCCTTCTCTGGAATGATAGCTCTAACAATATTTTGTGCCATTGTAGTGATTAGAAGTAGTGGTTAAGAAAAAGTCTTGAGAAAGGAGCAAAAATAAGAGAGAAATCGACTTTTGTCTGAAAGCTAGGTCACTTGAGATCTCGAGAAGGTGTAAGTACAGTGTGTGTAGCGAGATGTCTGGGTATTTATAGAAAAAGTAAAATACTTATCGAGAAGTCAAATAAACATTTGATATTAAACTTATCGAGAAGTCAAAGATAACTTATCGAGAACTCTGATAAATACCCAGTTTGTCCGAAAATGGACTAAAAATAATTCTAATTTATTTGAATTGAATCAAATTAAAATCAGAATAAATTTTCCAAAAGTATTTGTCTAAAATAATTCATTGAATTAAATTATTTTAGTTATGAGTTATTAATAAGTCTCAAAATATCCTTGTCGAGAACTCTGTGAATTAACACTAATAGAGAATCTACATGGTCTTATTGATAAGTCATAATAGAGCTTATCGAGAAGTCATTCGAGAAGTCTGTAAATAGACTTATCGAGGACTCACTCGAGAACTCTAAAATGACTTGTCGATAAGTCATTTTGACTTATCGAGAACTCAGTTCTCTATACCTTTGAGTACTGTTATTCTGCCTTGTGTTAATTTTACACATTAAAGATGTAAATTGACAACTAAGCAGTTTACTTATAATTTGAAGTATTCTAAGTTAATTTTTGAGTTTTTAAAGAAAAATAAATATACAGAGATTCTGAAATATTTATAATTCATATTTCAGTTAATTTCCAATTAAATCAAATTAGGTTGATTTATTAGAAATTAATCTGCTGCAAAACATTAGCTGAGTTCTTGCCTTAGGATGAAGAATTGAGCATTCCAATTTCACTCACAAGTCTAGCGAAGGTTGCTTCATCCAAAGGTTTAGTAAAAATGTCAGCTAATTGTTTTTCTGTTGGAACAAAAATGAGCTCAATGGTACCATTTGCAGCATGTTCCCTGATAAAATGGTACCTAACATCAATGTGCTTTGTTCTAGAATGATTAACTGGATTAGCTACTATAGATATGGCACTAGTATTGTCACACATAATAGGAATTTTGTGTAACATTATACCATAGTCCATTAGCTGATTTCTAATCCAAAGCACTTGAGCACAACAACTTCCAGCAGCTATATATTCAGCCTCAGCTGTGGAAGTTGACACAGATTGTTATTTCTTACTATACCAGGACACAAGTCTTTGACCAAGAAATTGACAGCTTCCATTAGTACTTTTCCTATCAACCCTGCATCCAGCAAAATCTGCATCTGTGTATCCAACAGCTTCAAAACCAGTTCCCTTAGGATACAATAATCCCAAGTTTGGAGTTCCCTTTAAGTATCTGAAAATCCTTTTGACAGCCATCAAATGTGATTCCTTTGGATTGGCTTGAAATCTGGCACATAGACAAGTAGCAAACATGATGTCTGGTCTACTAGCAGTCAAATACAGCAATGATCCAATCGTCCCTCTATAGCTTGAAATATCCACACTCTTGACTTTCTTGTCTTCATCCAACTTGGTTGCAGTAGACATTGATGTAGATGCTGGTGAGCTATCCACCATACTAAATATCTTCAATAAGTCATTCACATATTTGGTTTGGCTGATGAAAATACCATCACTTCTTTGACTAACTTGAAGGTCAAGGAAGTAACTCAATTCTCCCATCATGCTCATTTCATACTCACTCTGCATTAGCCTAGAGAATCTTTGACAAAGCTTTTCATTAGTAGATCTAAAGATGATATCATCCACATAGATTTGAACTAGGATCATATCTTCACCATGCTTCTTGTAGAAGAGAGTCTTATCAATGGTACCTATGGTAAAACCATGTTTGAGTAGAAATTCTAACAGTGTGTCATACCAGGCTCTTGGTGCCTGTTTTAATCCATATAGAGCCTTAAGTAATTTGTAAACAAAGTTAGGAAATTCTGGATCTTCAAAGCCAGGTGGCTGTTGCACATAAACTTCTTCTTCTAGTTCACCATTAAGGAAAGCACTCTTGACATCCATTTGATACACCTTGAAATTTGAGTGTGCGACAAATGCCAGAAAAATTCTTATTGCTTCTAGTCTTGCAACAGGAGCAAAAGTCTCATCATAGTCAATTCCTTCTTCTTGTGAGTAGCCTTTAGCAACCAGCCTTGCTTTGTTTCTAGTAACAATTCTATTTTCATCCATTTTGTTCCTGTACACCCACTTAGTTCCAATTATGCTTCTGTTCTTTGGTGCAGGGACTAATTTCCAAACTTTGTTTCTCTCAAACTGATCCAGCTCCTCCTGCATGGCACATATCCAGTCAGGATCCAATAGGGCTTCTTCAATTTTCTTGGGCTCTACTTGAGATAGAAAACATGCATGTAGGCATTCATTAGCAGTTGCACTTCTAGTTCTCACACCAGCAGAGGGATCACCAATAATAGCTTCTACTGTATGACTCCTATCCCACTTTCTGGTGTGTGTCTGTTGACTAGTGCCTTCATCATTTTCTTCAGTATTACCATGACTGTCATTTCCATTTTCTCCTTCTCCCCCTGAGTTTGTGCCATCAAATTCAGGTGTCTGAAAAGAGCTTTCATTTCCATGATTTTGTTCAGAAGTTTCTTCATTTGTCACTTGTTGTGTCACAACTTTATCTTCCTCATCAGAATCACTATCAATGGTTAGATTTTCAAATGCAAGGGCTTCAGCATCATTTACATCAAGGCATTTTAAACCTGGACACTTGTCATCATCAAAAGTCACATATGTGCTTTCCATAATTTTCTTTTGATCAATCATATAAACTTTGTAGGCTGTTCTTTCCAATGAATATCCCAGAAAAATTGCTTCAAAAGCTTTAGAGTCAAATTTTCCCACATATTCAGAGTTATCTTTTAGAATATAACACTTGCTTCCAAACACATGTAGATGTTTCACTGTAGGCCTTCTGTTAAACATGATTGAGTAAGGTGATTTTCCATGAGCTTTGTTGATGAGATATCTGTTTTGAGTGTAGCATGCAGTATTAACAGCCTCTTCCCAAAAACTAGTTGGCAACTGAGCATCTTGTAGCAAAGTTCTAGCAGCTTCAATTAATGTTCTATTTTTCCTCTCAACTACTCCATTCTGTTGAGGTGTTCTAGCTACTGAAAATTCTTGAACAATGCCTTTGCTTTTGCAGAATTCACTTAATGTTGAGTTTCTGAATTCTGTTCCATTATCACTCCTCAATCTTTTCACACTAACTTTTCCTTCAGCTTGCTTCTCAATTTTCTTGATGTGCTCAATTATAATGTTTGGAGTTTCATCTTTAGAGTACATGAACTCAACCCAAGTGTATCTTGAAAAATCATCAATCATGACAAGGGCATATTTGTTCCTTGAAATGGACAAGACATTTACTGGCCCAAATAAGTCCATGTGAATAAGTTGCAGAGGTACACTTATAGAATTCACAGATTTTGACTTGTTCTTTTCATTTTTCCTTTCTGACAAGCTTCACAAACTTCCAGTTGAGCAAATTCCAGATTGGGCATATCTCTCACAAGCTCCTTCTTAACTAGGGTGTTGATTGCTTTGAAATTCAAGTGAGATAGCTTTATATGCCACAGTTTGCTTTGTTCTTCTGATGCCTTGGTGTAGAAACAACACACTCCTTCCTTATTTGTTGAGTCTAAGTCTGTAACGAACAAGCTTCCCTTTCTTACTCCTTTAAGAGCAATTTCACCAGTCTTTTTGCTAATAAAAGCATAATCTTCTTTGTTGAAAACAACTTAAAAACCTCTGTCTGCAAATTGACTAACACTTAGAAGATTTACTTATAATCCAGCAACTAGTGCTACATCTTCAATGACAACATTTCCAGTAACAATCTTGTCATATCTCATTGTGAATCCTTTGCTGTTATCTCCAAAGGTCACCAAAGGGCCATCCATCTCCTCAAATTGTGATAGCAGGGCCTTATCACCTGTCATATGCCTGGAACATCCACTATCAATGATCCATATGACCTTCTTTCCTTTGACCTGCACACAATGAGGATTAATTGTTTTTAGCTACCCAAGCTGTGTTGGGCACTTTCTTCTTGTTAACTGATTTTGCAGAAGTAGAATGAGAATTTTGAGATAAAATGGAATTCATAGACTGTTGTGCATTTTCCCTTTCAGATACAGAACCAATTTTTGATTCTATGAGATCAATTCTCAATTTATGGCAACTCTTCATCACTTTCATGTTGCAGGAAATGCAGTCAAACTTGTCACAGAATGAATAGGGATCATTAGCCTTGGCTTCTTTGTACTTGCAGACTCCTTCAGGTGGATTGCTAACAGTCTTTTTACAAAGATGAGTTAGGTGATTCATTGATCCACAATTCTCACACCTCTTTCTAGGAGCATCTGCAACATAAGCAAAATTATTGCTTTTGTTTATCCCAATCTTTCCATTTCTATTCTTCTTTTTCTTTTTGACCTGTTCAGCTTTAATCTCCTTCACAGGCTCCTTAGTTTCTTGATTGGCTTTTGGTGTTTAAACAGAGATGGAAGACTGAGTTTTCTCATCATTTTCCTTTTCCTTGTCCTCATCAGCTATCTCCTGTTTGATGATCAACTCTTCTTCACTGAAGCTCACTTCACATGCCTTGAACAAATGTGATTCAACTTTCTTCAAAATAATTGGAACATCTTCAGTTTCAGTTGATTTTCCTTTGTTACTGACATACTTCTTATTGTTGTTCAAACCCTCATAGTCAAGACCAATGGCAATATTTGCACAAGGCTTGTTCTTTTCATGATATTGGCCAATCAACTCAGAAGCATTTTTGAAGGATTTCAGCTTCACTTCATTCTTCTCTAGCCTTTCTCTCAACACTGCTTCAATTTCACTTGCACACTTTAATTTATTCTTTAAGTATGTAATTTCTTGTTTAGCAGCATCAAGCTCAACCAGCAATAATTCAACCTCTTATTTTTCACTCTCAAGTTTTTCATTGATCTTCTTCAATCTGCTAACTTCCTCATTTGAGGCAACCATGCTTGTATGAATGTGGAACATTTCTGTGCTCATCTTTTCAACAGTTTCCTTATATTGACTCACATTTAAATCAATTGTGGTAAGAGTTGGTACCTGTGATTTAGATGATGAAGAATCTCCTTGCTCCAAGGCCATGAATGCATAGTTTCCAACTTTTTCATCTTCATCATTATCTGAATCATCCCAGCTCTTGCCCTCAGCAATATAAGCTTTCCCTTGTTGCTTCTTTAGAAGAGCATCATGCTTTGCTTCCAATTCAAGATAGGCTTTATCTTTCTTTGCCTTCTTGGGTTTCCTACATTCTGTAGCAAAATGGCCCAACTCATCACAGTTAAATCACCTTATTTTTGATCTATCAACAGATCCAGTTTTGTAGCCAGTTTTGCTATCAGGAGTGTGCTTCCCTTTTCCTTTCCAGCTGCTGTCTTTGTTGAAGGACTGTCCTTTGCTCTTGAAAAATCTTGGTTTCTTTACTCTAATATTAGAGAATTTTCTAGACAAGTAAGCCATTGATTTGTCTAACTCATCAAGCTCATCAAGAGTGTAGAACTCATCTTTTTCATCCAATTCCAGTATGACTTGCTCTTCAGTGTCATTGACTCTTTTCTCACTTGTAGAAATTGCTGGAGTTGGGGATCTTTGCTCATCATTAGAAGTATGGCCATCATTCACAATCAGTGCACTTGAACCATCCATTACATATCCTTGACCGGCCCTTAATGACTTCTTTTGAATCATTTCAAGTTCATAAGTTTTCAGAACCCCATAGAGCACTTCCAGTGTGATTCTACTCAGATCCATTCCTTCTCTAATTGCAGAGATTTTCTATTCCAAGTGATCAGGGAGAGTAAGCAAGAACTTCAAATTCACTTCTTCGACATCATAAAATTTATCATGAAGCTGCAAGTCATTTATCAGCTTATTAAACCTTTCAAACACATCAGTAATACCCTACTTTGGTTTAGCCATAAAACCCTCATACTGAGAAATCAATATCCTTCTTTGATTTGACCTAACCTCCTCAGTTCATTCACAAAGTATTTCAATCTTTTCCCAGATCTATTTAGCAGTGTCACAGTTGACAATGTTATTATACATTACATTGTCAAGTGACTCAATTAGTATCAGTTGCAAATCACTGTCTAGGGAAACTTTCTCTCTTTCAGGTTCAGTATACTCAGAAGGATCCTTGGGAGCATAATGAGCTGGAATAACCATATTTCCATCTGTGGTTTCCTCAACTCTAACTACAGGAGTGAAGGTCCCATTCTTGAGGATACCAATGTAAAGATGATTGGCCATTCTTATAAACAGCAACATTTTCTTTTTCCATAAAGTGTAATTGGCCTTATTAAAGGGAGGAATATTGATACTACTGATTTTTTGTGTATTCATTTTTCCAAGATCCAATCTGTTTACTTTCAGATTTTGCTGTGATACCACTTGTTAGGTATGAATACAACACAGAGGGGGGGGTGAATGTGTTTTGGCTTAAATGTTTACTTTTTGGTTTTGCTCTGAGTTTAGCAGTTGATTGTTATCAATGATTTTGTGGAGTAGATGTTAAATATAAATAACAATGTAAATATGTAGAACAAAGATCTTCAAAACTCACTTAATTTTATATTAAAAATCAAGCAGTGTTTTGCTACAAAATCTCTAAGTTCTTGTTTTAGAACTTAGCTTCTTTCTTGAGAGAAAATACTAGATTTTCTATCTTGCTTCTCTCATACTGACTAAGGACCAGTGTTAACTTTATAACTCAGTTAACTGTTGGTTTACACAGTGTGTAATAAACATGCTATTAGCTTTTCTAAACTGTCACTTGTCATTTCTATTTATAGAAAAGCAAATCTTTCATTTCTGGCTTAGCATATCTTTAGCATCCCGTGTTTACTTTAATCTCCTCTATCAGTTAATCTTTATCATTGATCTTGCACATCTCTCAAGCTATTTTTTGTAGAATTGTCAATCCAGCTGTGTGAATTGTTTGTTGATTTGCAACCTTGGATATTGAACTGTTCTGCAATTCTGTACTTAGAGAAATTTCTTCACTTCGAGATCTCCAATTAAGCTGTAGAGAACTCGACATCTCGATAGGCATGTTGGCTTGTCGATATCTCTGAAACTTCATTGTTGACTTGACTTATCGACAACTCTGAGTTCTCTAGTGAATTTTGGTTTATTGATAACTCAGAGTTCTCTAATGGACTTTGACTTATCGATAACTCAGAGTTCTCTAATGAATGTACACTTGTCGATATCTCTGAGTTCTTGAATGGGTATCTGACTTATCGATATCTCCAATAGCATTTCCTGAGTTCTCGATAGACAATTCCTGAGTTCTCGATAGGTCTTTCTGAGTTCTCGAATGACTTCTCTATAACACTAATTCTGTGACTTGTAGAGATCTTAACTTAGAATATTTTTCACCAAACAGAATTATTCAACTCCAAGCTTCTTAATAATTCTTCTAAGGCATGACCTTCTTGATCTTCTTCCAGATAGAATTCTTAGGCTTGACACTGTTTAGAGAAAAATGCTCCAGTCTGCTCCATTTACATTTTACAGACATTAAGTTTTACAAGTATGAATTACAGAGTAAGGTTACAATACAACTAAACTTAGGGTTGTCAGTATGACTTAGTCTTGTTATGATACAGGCATGTCTTGCACAACAATCTCCCCCAATTTGTGAGAAGATTGATTGTCACAGATTCATGCCTGTTAACAAGACTAACCCCAAGTTAAAAGAATGAAAATAAAATGATACAAAAGCTGATACAACACTTGTACAATGAATATTTGACAGTTTACAATAATTAAGTAAAGACTGAGCTGTCTAATTCTTTCTCAATTGTGTTTTTAATTTGTACAAGTATTTCCAATTCTTCTAGGATGGGGGTGTCAGTTAGAGCCTCTATTAGCTTCAGCAAATCTGGCTTAGGATAACTAGCTAACATCCATATCCTGTATCTTGACAAAGAGCCAGTTTTTATATTCAGAAATCTTCCATCCTTTGATATTCTGTTCTTGCCTGCTGCCTTCAACTCTTCTGATCATCTGATATACTCAGATCATAGATGTTGATGATATTATTAGCTCCAGTAATCTTTGACGTAATCTATTATATATTACATGGCATCGTGTTTTTCTTTCCACAGGTCCTTTGTCGCCTGAATCTGTTCCGGGGTCATGCTTCCCCAGGGGTTGGCGGGAGTCCCGCCGTGCTTATGGGCAGCTTTCTCGATAACTATTCTCTGGTCTCCTGGTTGGAGATTTTGAGATGGAGTCTGGGTTATGGGGGGCCCTTCATCCAGATCTTTCATATCTCCATCCCTGGGTTGGGGTGGAGGCGGAAGGAAAGAAGCAGAAACGACCGCTTTGCTCTTTCTTGTAGTCATGGTGGGGGTATGGTGTTCCAAGTTGCTGGGTAGGGTAGAAGTTGCGGATATGGACACCAACGGACGGAGGTTCGCCCCTCCTTCTAGCGCTAATGATAATCCCAAATCACCCCGGGGCCTTCTCCTTGCTGGGCCCGGACTCGAGCTCCGTTTGGACAGAAATGGCGGCGGCGTGCGGTGTAGCTGTAGGGTGGGAACCTACAAAACAGAACCGGAGGGGGGTGGCGTCCCCGCGGCACCTCCGGTGTGAGAATGAGAAAGGGTTTTAAGGAGAAAAGGGGCAAAACGGGAATTATGCGAGTATATTTATGGTGTATACGTGTGTGTATGTAAGTATATGTGAGGGAGAGGGTGTGTAACCTGTAACCTTCCTTCTGCCTGCCTTTTATAGCCCCCCTACTAGGGTTTAGGGGTTTGTACCTTTTAATCTGGACCGTAGGTGTGCCTTTTGGACTGTAGGGGATGTGGACGCCTGGGATGCGTCAGGGTACTATCAAATCCGGACCGCAGGAACGTTCTGGATCCGGGGTACCTGGACGGTGGTGATGTTACCACGCGTCCTGAGCCCTTCAAGGTTATAGCTGAATACTCCCTGGACTCTTGTAATTGGGCCCTGAGCCTCTGTTATTGGGCCTGTATTATTATAGGCTATCAAAACTCAAATTCGAGCTCAAACTTTTATCGAGTCACAAATTTTGTTTATGTATCATCTCATTGACAAAAAGGTTACTCGCCAACATGTTCACGAATAGCTCACAAACTATCATTCAACAAAATTTTGATTGCAAACAACTTAATTTTAAAACTCATTATCACAATTTTCAAATTTTTGCATGAGTTTTAATTATTATTATTTTTAAATTAATAAAAACAACAAATTAAAATTTTGAAAAAATATAGGATGAAGACCCTAAATAACCATATTTTAATAACCGTGATCCAAAATACCCACCAACATTTTAACTGGCCCAAAATACCACCATATACCCAACTGCGAGTATGAAGTATCAGGGTGATACGCAGTATGAAGTATCAGGGTGATACGCCACTGACAGTGAAGTACCATGAGTGATGCTCCACTGACAGTGGAGTATTGGAGCTAATACTCCTTTCCCAGTGGGGTATCAGGGCGCCTACTCCACTATTAGTGGAGCATCATGTATTTACATATTTTTTTGATTTTTACTTATAAATTTTGTTTGATATCTTATAATTTTTAATATTTTAAGATTCAAAAAATAAATAAATGATGTTTCACTGACAATGGAATATCCGCGCAGATACCGGGCCTGAAACTCCATTGTAAAAGGAGTATCATCCCTATACTTCATTGTCGTATATCTAATACTCCACCGGTAGTGACGTATCTAGTCCGTATTTTGGGCCGAATATTTAAAAATGGGTATTTTGGGTCAAGGTACCTCAGATTCCGATTCAATTATATTTATAGAGTAATCATCAGGGACACAAAAAAAATATAATTTTCATTTAGTAAATGATAGTCTGGTTTTTAATATTGAATAACTAACTATTTTGAAAACCGATTTTTTACCTGGTATTTTCCATATAAGTAACCTGTTTTATTTCTTTCTTTGGGGAAAGATCAGGAAACCGAGGGTTTGCAGCAATTATTAGCCAATCTTTCTCATTCTCATATATATACTAGAACTGCTGCATTTACTGTTGTTGCATTTGATACTGCAAAAGACACCGAAATATATGGAACTAAATGTAGTCGTACGGACCTAAGTAAAATTTTACTAATTAATATATTCTGTCTGATCAAAGAAGGCTATCTTTGACAATCAAAAATGCCTATAAACAGATTGGAATTTGGAATATAAAGTTTAAAGTGTTGAGAGGTGTAGTTTCTGATCAGTTACGAGAGTTGGTAGTGTTTTAAAATTTCAACACTTCGTGATTTACTCAAGCATTGCAGGTCAGAGTCAAACATGTTTGTATATATTGAGAAACTGAATTCATACTCTACAATTTGCAAAACTTTCCCTAACATCAAAATTTGGAGAAATTTGGTCAAATGTAATCAAGTTCTAAAATATGGTCCAAAATTTTGTGTCTCGTAAATAAATATGGTCTAAATTACGAAATACTAATATTTTTGATAACAAACTTTGTTTTTTTTAAATGAGGTGTTTGGATCAATTTAGGCATGTGTTGAACAAAGATAATACAACATCAACGGTTTGTTTCCGTTAATAAAATAAAAGTAGAAGTGCCTTCAACTATACTAGTACTAGAATATGAGATCAGGTAAACAATGTAGAAGAAAACTTGTAAGCAGCTTGTTAGTTGGTGAAATAAGACTTTCCAAGGTTCTCATTTAAAAAGAATGGAAGATACTTGCCCCCACTTGACTAGTTGAGGTTGAAGATAGGGAAAGGTCATGGAGCAGTGTGGTTGAAATCTCACTACAATGAGGCCCCATGCACATAAATAATTGGTCTACAAAATAAGCATGACCCTGCTCAGGAGATAGATAATTGGCACACCTAACTAGTGTACCACTTTTAACAAAACTTAGTGAGGGTGTGATAAATGAGTCTTTCATTTCCATGTGTTGAAAATAAAATTAAAACATGCACATGCCACTGTCCTACTAGTACTACTGCTTTTCATATCTTTTTATGTGAGGACACAATTCTTGCCTCTCCTGCATAAACAGTATCCACACATTTTTTTGTTTGAATTCCCACATATGCAAATCTCAGAAACAAAATCAATCATGAAATCTTGGAGAAGAAAATATATTATCGAATCGGAACGAGGGTATAATAGTATATTGCACTCGGTAAAAACATATATGCATCTTACCGTTATTCCAATAAATAGATTACAGGCAATAGTAGTATGTATTGTTGGAAATATATAAGGCAAAACATATTTCTTTTATTCGTAAATAGAGATGTATTCATACAAACGGTTGCCGAAACAAAATATGTTATCTGACTGACTTGAAACCGGTACATGAAAATTTCAGCAAGCTTCACAGGGGAAACTCAATATTGTTTGATCAGATTTTCACCTTGGCTGATCTGAATTGACTCCAATTATACTAAAATATAAGTTGTTGATTATAAAGAAGAAGGCTATATAGTAAACAGGAATTATTCTACAGGATTGTATATCATCTAGCTTCTCGGAGCCTTAAAACTTCCCAGACCCTCAATAAAGCACATTATTCCACATGTTTATACTCGTGTTTCTGCAACTCTGGCCATCAGTGCTAATCTAAGCTGATCTTGCGTGAAAAATCGACTCGCCATTTTCACCGTGGCCTGTTGAATCATTAAATCATTAACAACTGAAACGCTTGCATGGTGAACATCAAGATCCAGTTCTTTTAACGCTGCCATCAATTTAGCTGCCGGATGGTTCTTTTTACTCGATTGAATTCTAATCATCGCGTCCCAACCGATGATCTTCACATCGATATCTATGTCAGTTAACTTGTTTGATGACGATCGAAGATCTTGCCCTGTGGACGATTCTTTACTACTTAATTCCATTTTGAGTGCCTCCAGTTGGCTTCTCAACTCATCTTTCTCCATATCAGATGTCTGCAATTTGGATTTCAACTCATTTATGTAAGAAATAGCATCTCCGAGAAGTGATGCCTTGTCCATTTTGGATACATTTGGCACCACAGCTCGTAGTGCGTAGAATTTCTGGTTAAGTTTCTCCCTTCTCTGTCTTTCTGCCTCAACATGATTCAATGGTTCTTCTCTACCATTAGCTGGCTTCCTCCCACGTTTCCGCGGCTTCTTTTCTGGCTCTACCACTCGACTACTTTCAGCTTCTTTTACAACAGAAGCTTCCAGGTCCGATTGCTCTGAATCAGCTCCGCAGCTTGATTTTCCAACACCAGAAGATGGCAAAATCGCGCTTGAAGCAAAAGACATCATTCCCACTTCTTGACTGCTCCTTGAAGTTACAGATTTCTTCTTCTTGTTCTCCTCCACTATACCGAACAAATTACCATTTCCAGCACTACAAGAACTCCTCTTACTTTCCTCGAAATTAAGAATCTCTCCGAATTCAGTCTTACAGGAAATGGAATTAGAGTTCCCATTCCTAACATTACTACTGCCAACTCCTTCAAAGCCTAAACCCGAAAAATTCAGTTCCCTTGTCAAAACCCCGGGATTTTGAACATTAATAACACTGCTGGAACTAGGATTTTCTGTGAGAGTACTAGAACTGTGATTATTCTCAAAAACACTTTGTGTCGGTAGCTTGAACGGTATATCCTTAATTTCATTGTTAGGAACCAGAGACGGATCAGAGAGCCAAAGCGCGGACGGATCGGATTCATTATTTTCAGATTGTAAAGGCCAAGGGTTTGCGAATTCATTAAACAAAATCCGAACCTTATTCATAAGATCCGAACTCTGAAAAATTACTTCAGTGGAGCCGAGCTCCACTACACCGTTACTACACGGGATACAAACGATAGTTTGTAACCCGAACGTTTGTCCCTGGCGAGCTCGTTCACAGTGCGAGCTGGCCAGACGTTCAGGTCCAGCTACCCAAACTGGAGCTGAATGAAAAAACGCCTGGCCAGGAAGGCCAGTGTTGTTAACAAACGACTGAGTCATCGACACCAGAAAAAACCACTCCGTGTCGGTAACTTCTTCATCAACAGCTTCATCAGGCGAACCCTGAGACCCCGAGATCATGGAGTTAAGCTCCCTGAGAACTTTCTTCCTATGATCCATCTCAGAAACAGAAGTAGATTTGGTTCTCATTAATTGTTTCTCCTTGTCTTCGCCTTTATAATATCCGTCCCCCCAGCCAAGTAAAGACTGAGACACCGAATAATCAACAGCCGATGATTGCCAAAAAATGGCATAAGTCCAGCTCTCCTTGGCTCCTTCGATCAACGATTGTAACCGATGCTGTAAATTCTCCTGATTAAACGTGGCGGCGACAGATGAGGAAGGTTGATGGGGAGGTACAGCAGCCTGCGGAGGCCAAAAAGAATTTAAATCGGACGCCATGAAGGCGTCCGATGCATCATCTGTAGCTGCAGCAGCAGTTGACCAGAGATTCATATTAGAAGGGTTATAGTGTGTCATTCCATAAACACGGTGAATTATATGAAAAACGTGTGTGTTATGGCTTTGAGTTGAGTTGGTGGTGTGGGAAAGAAATGATTGATAATGAAGAGCAAAGGAGGAGGAGAATTTGAGTTTAAATTTGGAGTGAATTTGAGATGAATTGGACAAATGACGCGGGGACAGGGACTTTCCCGGACCACCAACGTCATTACACTTAGCTCTAACCGTCCACTTTAAATACAATGTTATGTCGGAGATAAATGTTTGAGATTTTTATTTAGATTGCTCTTACCTGTCAATTAAAATTATATAATATTGCTCTTAATGATATTATATCGTATCTTAATTGATTATTTTTTGTTTAAAGTAACACATCTGCATTGAAATCATCTTTTGTATATCATTTAAGGTAAGTTATCTTTCAAAGTCGACATGGGAGTAAAGAGTTTTTTTTTTTTTGAATAAGAGTTATTTAGTGGTATGTAATATACTAATAGTAATATGTACTAACTATTGCAGGTCTCCTTTGAGGGCTATATATTGGAAATAAGTTTTAAAAAGTTTTCAAATTAGAGGGCATCTGGAGAGACGGGCAACTTTGAAAAGAGCTAGGTGGGTTACATTTGCATTCTAATTCATAATTTAAATATTCATTAAAAAGAGTTGTACATTCCTTTTTTATTTCAAATCTTATCTCAAACTTCAATATTTTTCATTAATTTTATGGATTAAATTTCAAAATAGTCACTAAACTGAAAAACACATATCAAAAAACTCACTTCAGTTATCGGCGTCTCAGTTGCACCACTTTAGTTGCAGTAACGTTAGCCCTGTTAGTCAACCTCTTTGACTTGACAGAAAAATGATATACTCTGACGGAAGTAACAGATGGAAAAGGTGTACGACATGTGGAAAGTCATAAGCCCTTTAAGAACAACTTTTGAATGTTTAAAATCAAATCAAGTTTATCTATTTAAAAATTAAAAAACCTTTAATTTTATTTTTGTAAAAATAATTTTATTATATGTTTATAAAAATTATTAACTTGAATTTATAATTAGTCACCAAAATTTTCGAAAGGTTCAAATTTTACATCAAATGAAAAACCTTTATTTAAAAGTTACAGAAAAATTTCATTTTTATTTTGAAAAAGATTGTTTTTCGACTTGAAAACTTTTGAATTTGTAATATAATTTATGAACCGGTGAATTAAAAAATGAAAGTAAAAACTAAATAAATTTAAATATTGAAATCATATGACATTTTTTATTCCCTAACAATACAACAAGAATTACAGAAGAGTGATTGAATGTAATTCTGGCTTCCTTTTAAGAATTTTGAAAAATGGTTCTAACTCAATAATATATATGTGCTTGATCTACAAAGTGTGGAATGAAAGAATTATATAAATCAAAACACAAGTAATAAAAACACAAGTCTTTAAAACTTTCTGGTGGATTTGAATGTATCCACCAGATATATATATATATATATATATATATATATATATATATATATATATATATATATATATATATATATATATATCGAGAGAACTCTGTGTAGTTCAAATAAGCTCACAGCTGCTTACAAGTATGAACAACTAAAACTTGCAGAGAAATGCTAAAGGATACAGTTTACAAATATTTCTCTGTGAATTTATTTTCTTAGTCTAGTTCGTTGTTGTTCTACTTGCTTCACTTGGTTTATATATCACCAAGTTTACATAGCAAAAAGACAAGATAATAAAACAAGACTATCAAGTCTAACTCTATGCTACTGCATTACTTTATTCCAGCATCTTTGAAAACCTTCATAGCTTGCATGAAAATGGTAATGCTTCTTTGTTCTCATTTTCTAGCTAAACAGGATGCCACATTCCTTTTGCAAATACCCAACGCATGTGACTGTGTTTTCACTGTTAACAGATGTTTGAATTGATCATCCGTCGGGTACATGCTTGTTATCCGTCGGGTTGCCTTGTTGATCATCCGTCGGGTAGCTTTGTTAATCATCCGTCGGGTAGCCATTTATCACTTGAATCCATTTCATTTGTGCATAATTACAAGACATCTTATATTTTCATTTAATCAACCTATTCTGCACATCTACTAGCAGTCTTCATGACTCATAAGCTACTACAGAAACTATACAAAGTTGTTTGCAGAAATGTGCTACATGACTTATTGTTACATAAGCTACTCACCCGATGGATATAATTAGTCATCTGTCGAGACTATATTGAATCATCCGTCGGGACTATAATTGGTCATCCGTCGGGTGCTACAAAATTCACTAAGTTAAATCTACTAAGTTGTTTTGTTTAGTTTATCATCAAGTACACAACATATTCCTAACAATCTCCCCCAATTTATGTCTACTGGAATTGTAGCCATAAATTAAGAGAAATTTGATGATAACAAAACACCCAAAAAGAAAATAAAAATTGAAAAATAGTAGATAAAACTAATAAGTGCTACGGTATTACTGAAAGTTGAACAATGCAAAGTACACAAAGAAATTGCTCATAATTGATATCAAGATGCTCCTCTAGTCTGAGCAGATAGATCTATTTCCTTGATTTCCTGGATTTCTTCCCAAGCCTTCTGTTATTTTCTTCAATTTGATTCTGAATTTGTCTGTGGAATTCTAGTTCATCGGCTTCTGAGAGATTTAGCATTTCCTGCATTTCCAAAATAGTCTCATTGCTAGAGATACTCAATTGGTCCTCCAATCTGAACAATCTTCTGACACCTTTGTCATCCATGAACTCCATCAACCAATAAGGCCTTAGATGCACTGTATTTCCTGTAAAGGGAATGGATAGAGTTTTTGGAAGTGCATCTTTGGCTCTAATACTCCTTAGTTCCTCAATCCTCTTTAGAACTATTCTTCTTGCAGTCTTATTGTATCCAAAGTTTTTCTTGAAAGATGAGTAGACTTTAATCGGAACAGATTGGCTTTCTTGGAGAATGTTGTGAAGAGGCTATGTTATCTCTTTCCCTCCCTTGTATTTGAATACCAGTCTTTCAGGAAGATGTTTGTAAGCATCAATTCCTCTTACTTCTTCCAATTCATTCAAGTAGAGATTCAATTCTGAAAATTCTTTGATATCACAAATGTACAAGAGATCACTCTTATTGACTGTGGGTTGAGATTTGGTTAGAGCTTTGGATTTTAGAGATACAGGCTTCACTTTCTTGCTGGCTCTAGTCTTTGTCTTCTTCGTCTTAAAGATGGGAAAATTTAGCCCAGGAATTGGTAAATTATCCCAGTCTACTGGCTCATCCTTGGGAACAATTGGTTCACCATGAATATTTCTTGTTGGATCAACCACTTTAAATTCTTCAAATACCACTAAGGATTTTGATGTCTGAGTTGTAGTTGTAGGCTTTTTGGGAAACTGATCTTCCAATTCCTCTTCATCAAAGTTCACTTTCCTCTTGGAAAGAAATTTGTATCTAAACCTTCTTTTCTGCTGTGATTCTTCTTGCATTTTCAGATCCTTAGGTCCAGTGATTACAGTTGGTTGTACAGGAGGTTTTGTTGTGGTGTTTACAGCTTGAAGTTTGGCCAAGATAGCAGCTTGTTCTTTCTTTTTCTTTTGCTTCTTAGCATCTAAAGCAGCTTGCTTATTCTCTAGCCTGATTCTTTCTTTTTCTTCCTTCTTAGCTTCCACAAACAGTGGGTGTCCAACCACCAAACAAATCTCCTTACCATTTCTGTAAATTTTGGCAATTCTTCTTTTCAATGCTGAATCAGCTGGATCCTTGTAGAATGTAATAGATCTTGACAACAGTTTCTTTTCATCTGGCTTTGGTGTCTCAAACACTGTATCCATAGGATTCTTGTCTGAAACCTTAGGATAGTTCCATTTGGCCTTCATGATGAGATCTTTCTTTGGAGACTTGACACATGAAGTTTGACCCCTTTCCAGATAGTTCATATTAATATCATTCACAGAGATTTTCATGACTTTAGAGAGATGATTGAAAACTTTGTCTGGCTTCTGTGTTGGGCCAAATATCTTCTGAATGTTCTCATCAATTTTCTTCCAATTGACTGGACTCAATTGGTTTTTCTCAGCTGCTCTCAAAATGGCTGCTGCTTCTTTGATTAGATCTATGCTATCTTTAGCAGGTGGCTTTGTGAAAACAATTGTTGGCACAATTGCTTTACTTACTTGAACATTGAGCACTTTTTGCTCTCCCTCACTTCTTGATTCCCCTTGACTGAATAAAACAATTGAGCTTTCTCCCTTAGAAGAGGTTTCTTTCTCCCCCTTTTTGTTATCAGCAAGTTGAGTAGAAGAGGAGGTTTGTGCTGCCACTAGCCTTTGAAGCAAGTGTGTTTGTTGTGCTTGGTGGAGATGAATTGCTGTTAGAGAGGCTTTCATTGCTGTCATTCTTGTATCCAAGGCATCTATCTTTGTGGCAAGTTCAGAATTCTTCCTGAATTGTCTATGGAAGCTTAGAATCCAACCTTTCAGAAATGTTCCTTTTCATTTGATCAATTTCACCTTTGATAGTAGTGACATCCTGAGTATGTTAAAAACCTTGGATTTGTTGTAATTGCAGAGAAGCAAGGTGTGCTTGAAGGAGCTTCTTGGTGCTGGAATTTATTGTGGTTTGAAGAGCAGAATGTGTCTGATTTATAAGTTGAATCGGGGTTGTCTTGAAATAGTGTTCATCACACTGCTTTGAAAATGTCCAAGATGGCATACCTGATCTGGAACTAGGGCCTACTTCTCCCCCTATGTCCAATGGACCTTCTTCACTTTCTGCATCCTCACCACCAAAGAAATCTTCTGAGTCACCAGTCTCATAGTCAATATCATCAGCTGTAGAGGGTAGAGCTGTGATTGCATCCTTTACTCTTTGCATAGACTGTATGGTGTGCACCAAATTTAGCATTCTTTCTGCATTGTCATTGCCCTGTCCATCTAGAAGTTGGTATGCTGGAACAGGTTGAGTAAATGCCTCAGAATCCAAGGAGATTGAATCTATAACAACTTGACTTTGCTGAAATAGTTCATCCCTGTTAGCATCCTGGACATTCATTAACTCACTTGCAATGAGATCCACCCTTATATCTCCTGTACCTGCATTTCTCTCATTATCTCTCTTTTCTTGCATCAAGGTCTCACCTTGGCTCCCCACCCTCACACCCTCACCTTCACCATCTAAGGTGGGACTTCTCTCACTCATTTTTTCCAGTCCTAAAGAAATGGACTGAATTGGTTCACTCTTTTCCTCTCATTTTTCCTGGGAGCAACCCAGACTCTCACTCATTTCACTCCTTTCCCTCAGTCCTAGGAGTGATTGCACTACTACTAAGTCTTCTGCACTTGTAATAATTGATGAAATTTGAAGCTGTGCAGAGACACCCGATGGATGAGGAATATTCATCGGGTTAGCAGTTTGACTATCCGACGGATGACTGCTATTAAGCTTATCCGTCGGGATACAATCACTACTCGACGGATGAAATATATCCATCGGGATAGAAGAAATAATTGAGATTGGAGTGGAGACTATTGTGGACTCTGTGCAGATTGATGAAAATTTTGGCATAGATGTCTCAACAATCTCAGAAAGAAATGACAAGTTAGCCAACAAATCATCTAAAAGATGATGCTCACTTGCATGAATTTTTGGCTTCTCCAAGAGAGTTAAAGATAGAGAATTTGGAAGTGATGTGTTTATCATGTCAACATCCAAAGAGTGTGTGGGAGAGTTTGGTGTATCAGGTGCTTCAATTGTTAGAGATTTTGGTTGTGACTCCACATTTATTGGAGCCACATCAACCTGACTTTGAGAAGGTGCATTGACTGTGTCTTTAGCACTAGTTTGCACAGTGTGTGAGCCCTGTGCATCCCCAAGGGTTTATGATTTCTTTTTTCTAGTATAAGTTTGGGGTGAGCTTGTGTCCCTTACCCTTTTGGCCTGTCTCTTGGTTGTGAGCTTGTTTCAATGGTAACATCCTTTTGGGAGGATGAAACCAGTAATGAGCTAGAATCCTTATTAATCACTGCAGTTTGTTGAGAAACTGCAGTGTGGCTAGGCTGGGAAACTCTCACCTCTCCATCCTTATTCTTAGGGTTTCTTTAATTTTCACCATGTCCCTCACCTTTCTTACCCACCTTCACACTCCCCACTTAGGTTTGGTGGTTTTTACAACTGATTTCTTTTGAAAGAAATTAGAGGGGGCTTTCTTAGTTTTGGATTTTGAAACTTTTATTGGTTTGGTAGCTTGGGTAGGCAACTGTTGGGTCATTGACACAGTTGCCATAGCCACACTAGCTGCAAACACGATTCCTGACAAAACCTCACAGTAAATGGTGGGTGATTCCAGCATGGCATAGTTGAGTTTGCAGTTCTTCACAAAATCCATCATTTTGTGATAATCACCAGACTGTTGAATCTCCTTGTTCACCAAAGCTGAGAAGTTGTTTTTCTTATATATGTAACCAGTTTGGGACATGACTTTCACAACAGGTGCCATTGTTAGAGATTTGGAATTTGCAGAGAGAGAGAGTTTCTTTTAAGAAGAAAGAAATTAGAGCAATTGATTCTTGAGAATGATAAAAGAAATGAATAAAAGTGAAATTGCTTTTATACTATCTCAAAAAATAACTGTCAAAAATAATAAAGTAAAATAAAGTGACCCATAAAAATTGCCCAAAATAGCCATTAAAAAAAATAAACTGTAAAAATTCCATCAATTATCCGTCGTGTTATGCTTACAAACTGTAAGTATACTCGATGGATAATGTTCAGAGAATTAACGGCCAGGATTGAGACAATTCGACGGATGAGGATAAATCAGTTATCTGTCGAGTTATAAAATATTCCAGAAAAATAATTGATTTTATTAACAAATTGTATTCTGACGGATGATCGAACTCGATGGATAATGATCATCCGTCGGGATGTAAATTTTGACTTAGTCAAAATTTCATCCAAAACTGAAAAATTAGTTAAATTTCTGGATGCATTACAACTTGCAAAGTATCTAAAATGGTTCAAGAATAATTAAGCATACATAACTCACTTACCAACCTTGAGAAGGTGGATTCATCCAGTGGCTTGGTAAATATATCTGCAAGCTGTTTTTCACTTGGAACAAAATGATGTTCCACAGTACCAATCATCACATGTTCCCTTATGAAGTGGTACTTGATGTCTATGTGCTTTGTTCTTGAATGCTGTACTGGATTTTCAGTGATAGAAATTGCAACTTGTGTTATCACAGAAAATAGGAATCCTATCCACTTGTAGACCATAGTCCAACAATATATTTTTCATCCATAGAATCTGTGCACAACAACTACCAGCAGCAATATATTCAGCTTCAGCTGTAGAAGTAGAAACTGAATTTTGCTTTTTACTGAACCAGGACACAAGCTTGATTCCTAGAAACTGACAGGTTCCTGTTGTACTTTTTCTGTCTATTTTACAACCTGCATAATCTGCATCTGAATAACCAGTTAGATCAAAACCAGAATCTCTAGGGTACCAAATGCCAAGTTTTGGTGTTCCCTTGAGATATCTGAAAATTCTTTTAATAGCTACTAAATGAGATTCTCTAGGATCAGCCTAAAATCTAGCACAAAGACAAGTAGCAAACATTATATCTGGCCTACTAGCTGTTAAGTACAGAAGTGAACCAACCATGCCCCTATAACTTGAAATATCCACAGACTTTTCAGTAGTGTTTAATTCAAGCTTAGTTGCAGTGGCCATGGGAGTTTTTGCAGATGTGCAACCCATTAGATCAAAATTCTTTAAAAGATCATGAATATATTTAGTTTGACAAATGAATATTCCATCACTAACTTGCTTAACTTATAAACCAAGAAAGTAAGTTAGTTCTCCCATCATGCTCATTTCATAGTTACTCTGCATCAATTTGGCAAACTTTCTGCAAACTTTTTCATCTGTAGAGCCAAATATAATATCATCTACATAAATTTGAACAAGTATAATAGAGCCATTAATATTTATAAAGAATAAAGTTTTATCCACAGTACCTCTTGTGAAGTGATTTTCCAAAAGGAACTTTGATAAAGTGTCATACCAGGCTCTAAGTGCTTGCTTCAGTCCATAGAGTGCTTTCAAAAGATAGTAGACATGATTTGGGAAATTTGGGTCTTCAAAACCAGGAGGCTGGCTCACATAGACTTCCTCCTCGAAATCTCCATTTAGAAAAGCACTCTTGACATCCATTTGATAGACCATGAAATTGGCATGGGCTGCATATGCTAAGAAAATTCTGATGGCTTCAAGTCTTGCAACAGGAGCAAAAATTTCATCGAAATCTGTTCCTTCTTGTTGATAATAGCCCTTAGTAACCAATCTAGCTTTGTTCCTGACCACTATGCCATTTTCATCCATCTTGTTTCTGAATACCCATTTGGTGTCTATTGGATTCTTTCCTTTAGGCTTGGGTACCAGCTTCCATATTCCTTTCAAATTGGTTTAGCTCCTCCTGCATAGCTAAAATCCAAGTAGGATCCAACAGAGCTTCTTCTACCTTCTTTGGTTCTTCCTTAGATATGAAGCTGCAATATAGATATTCTTCTTGAGTTGCTCTCCTTTTTTGAACTCTAGAAGATACATCACCAATGATAAGCTCAAAGGGGTGATCATTTGTCCATTTTCTTTGTTGAGGTAGATTAGCTCTAGATGAAGAGGCCTCATTGTTATCTTGATGTGTGATTGAGTTTTAATTATTAGAAACTCCCTCTGAGTTTATAGATCTTTGATTTGAGAAAGGGGAACTTTCTGTGAGTGATCTATTCTGACTTTCAGCTTCTTTTGATGACCCGACGGATGGTGTATTTCGAGTTCCGACGGATGAAGCTGATTGTCTCCCGACGGATAAAGCAGATTGTCTCCCGACGGATGAAGCATTTTGTAACTCGACAGATGTTTAATTTTATGCTTCATTAGTAGTAGATTTTTCTGTAATATTATTTGTCATTGTTTCCTGATCACTTTCATCATCACTATCTGTTAGGTCACACATACACTGTAGAGGGGGTGAATACAGTGTATAGTACACTCAAATCGAACTTTAAGAACTTAAGTAACAGAAAACAAACTTTATTGAAACAATAAACTCTGTTATAGTATGGAACTATTACCTCTCAGTGATGAACAAATATCACGAGAGCTGCTAGGGTTACAATGAATAATCTTCTCTAATAATGATAACACTTATAGTGTAAACCCTATGTCTGTGTTTATATACTACACAGTTACAAGATAATCGCTAATTGATATGGAATATAATTCTGCTTCCTAAAATATATCAATCAGATATCTTTTCTTCCAAGTATTCCATTCTTTACAGAATTCCTTCTTCATGCATATCTCTTCTTATGTTTAGCTTTCAGATCTTACTTGAACAGGATAAATCAGTACTTAACTGTTGATCAGTACTTATACTGGAAGTCAGGACTTAAGGATATCAGTACTTATGTTATCAGGAGATAATCATCAGAAGATAGATATCAGAACTTAAGTGTTAGTAATTGGTATCAGAGCCTATCTGTTAACATACATACAGTTAAAGATCCAAACACAATCATGTCGGACACAGAAACTCCAACTAAGCCTACCAAAACTGAGGAACCACCAAAGACACAAATTCAGAGTCGGTATGAGACCATCAGAGTTCCCATACTGAGACCATCTGAATATCCCATATGGAAGGTAAGGATGACCATGTTCCTGGAAGCAACAGATCCAGAATACCTTGATAGAATCAAGGAAGGCCCTCACAAACCAACCAAGCTCGCTGTTGCAGTTGCAGGTGAAGCAGCAAAGACCGTACCAATGGAGAAGAGTGATTATACTGCTGAAGACATATCATCAATTGCTAAGGATGCTAAGGTACGACACTTACTGCATAATGCCATTGATAATGTAATGTCAAACAGGGTAATCAACTGCAAGACTGCTAAGGAGATATGGGATGCTCTGGAAACAAGGTGTCAGGGAACTGACACAATTAAGAAGAACAGGAAGACAATACTCACTCAAGAGTATGAACACTTTGACTCAAAGACTAATGAGTCATTGAATGATTTATATGATAGATTTGTCAAACTTTTGAATGATTTGTCATTGGTTGATAAAGAGTATTATCTTGAAGATTCAAACCTTAAGTTCCTGTTAGCTCTTCCTGAATGCTGGGATTTGAAGGCAACGACAATAAGAGACAACTACAATCTTGATGAAACAACTCTTGACGAAATCTATGGAATGCTCAAGACTCATGAGCTGGAGATGGAACAAAGAAGCAAGAGGAAAGGAGGAAAGTCAAGGACAGTTGCTCTTAAGGCTGAAGAAGAATTCCCCAAAGCAGCTTCCTCAAAGAAAGACAAGGGTAAAGCTCTTTTCATAAAGTCTGATACTGAGTCATCAAGTTCTGAGAGTGATGATGACTCAGATTCTGAAAGCTTGCCTGAGACTGATGCTGATGAGGAGATGATGAAGCTGTGTGCTCTTATGGTGAAAGGAATCACAAAGATTGCATACAGGAAGTTCAGGAAGGGAAAGAAGTTTTCCAGAAAAGGCATAAGTTCTGATAAGAAGAATTTCAGAAGATCTGAAGGCAGAGGAGGAAAGTCTGATAGAGGAGATTACACCAATGTTAAATGCTATAACTGTGGTGAGAAAGGCCACATATCTCCTGATTGTAAGAAGGTAAAGGGTGACAAAGGCAAGGCTCTTGTCACAAAGCAGAAAAGCTGGACAGACACCTCAGACTCTGAAAGTGAGGAAAACTATGCATTGATGGCAAATGCTGATAAAGAAAGTGCTGAGAGCAGTTCTGAAGCTGCTGAAACAAAGGTACCTCAGACTACTTATGCTTTTCATACTGATGATATTAATGAGTTGAGAAGATATCTTAAAACCATGTTTGTTAGTTATAGAGATCAAACTTTAACATGTGAAAGATTAACTTCTGAAAATCTTGCATTTAAGAAAATAAATGATTTCTTAGAAAAAGAGTTAGTCATGTTCCATCAAACTCAGAAGGATAGAGATGATATTTTTTATGTTAGGAATGAAGTGCTAAAAATAAATGAATCTCTAAAAACTGAGTTAGAAAAGGAAAGAGAGATTATCAGGACTTGGACTAACTCTGGCAAAACAACTCAAAATTTGTTAAGGAACTGAAGAAATTAAGTCTGTTGATAAGCAAAAGCCAAAGTTAAAACCTGTTAAGTTTGTAACTGTAAAGTCTGAAAATAAAAAATCAGAAGTTACAAAGAAATTAACTTCTGACAAACTAAAACAGGAAAAGACAGCTGAAGTGAACATACGCTTAATGACAAAGAAGCAGCCTAAGCATAAGCTGAAAGATGTTAAGAATGCAAACAAGGTAAAATCACCTAGGAAAAATAGGAATGGAAAGGAAGGTGTGAATAAAAGCAATAATTATAAACCTGTTCCTGATGCTTCTAGGAAAACATGTCATAACTGTGGAAGTTCTAACCATCTGGCTTCTTTTTGCAGGAAAAATAAGAATATTACCTCCTTACCTTCAAAGTCAGGAGTTAAGAGTCAGTCTGTTAGATACAAACCACAAAATCCTTGTTTTCATTGTGGTAGTTTATGGCATTCCATTTATACTTGTAAGGAATATCGTAGCTTGTACTATGATTATTATCAAATAAAACCTTCTTTGAAGAAAGTTTTCATTGTTCCTTCTAGTGTAAATTCTGATTCAAAGTCTGATAGTTTAAGTTCTGATAAGAAAAATGTTAACATAAACTCTGATGCTAAATCCGCTGCAAATGTTAACAAACTTAATAAGGCCAAAGGATGCAAGCAAGTCTGGGTCCTTAAAACTAATAATTAGTGGTCTTTGTGATTGCAGGGCAACAAAAAAAATATTCTAGTTCTGGACAGTGGATGTTCAGGACATATGACTGGAAATAAGGCCCTGCTATCAGACTTTGTGGAGAAAGTTGGCCCAAGTGTTTCTTATGGAGATGGCAACATTGGAAAAACATTGGGATATGGCAATATCAATCTTGGAAATGTCATAATTAAACAAGTAGCTCTGGTCTCAGGACTTAAACACAACCTACTGAGTATAAGTCAAATCTGTGACAAAGGTTATCATGTTGATTTCTTTGAAGAACACTGTGAAATTGTGAGTAAATCTAAAGGCAAAGTTGTTCTGAAAGAATACAGGCGTCGTAACATTTATGAAGCTAAGCTTTCAACAAGTACTGATGGTTCTGCAATCTGTCTGATGAGTAGAGCATCAATTGAAGAAAGCTGGAATTGGCATAAGAAACTCTCTCATTTAAATTTCAACAATATAAATGAACTGGTCAAGAAAGATCTTGTGAGAGGATTGCCAAACATAGTATTTGCTCCTGATGGTCTTTGTGATTCATTTCAGAAAGCCAAACAAAGAAAATCTTCATTCAAGAGCAAGACTGAATCATCAATTCTTGAGCCTTATCATCTACTACATGTTGACCTATTTGGTCCAGTAAATGTCATGTCTATTGCAAAGAAGAAGTATGCGTTGGTCATAGTGGATGAGTTCACCAGATACATATGGGTGTATTTCTTGCATACAAAAAGTGAAACTGCATCAAACTTGATTGATCATGTCAAACATCTGGATAAAATGGTCAAAGATTCTGTAAAAGTTTTAAGGAGTGATAATGGCACTGAGTTCAAGAATTTGATAATGGAAGAGTTCTGCAAAAGCCATGGAATAAAGCAGGAATTTTCTGCTCCTGGAACTCCACAGCAAAATGGAGTTGTTGAAAGGAAGAATAGAACTCTCATTGAAGCTGCACGTACAATGCTTGAAGAAGCAAAGCTTCCAACCTATTTCTGGGCTGAAGCTGTGCAGACTGCTTATTTTACTCAAAATGCAACACTCATTAACAAGCATGGAAAAACACCATATGAGATGGTGAAGAAAAAGAAGCCAAATATGAAATACTTTCATGTATTTGGATGCAAGTGTTTTGTTCTCAAGACTCATACTGAACAGCTATCAAAGTTTGATCTAAAAGCTGATGAAGGAATCTTTGTTGGATATCCACTTTACACAAAAGCCTTCAGAGTCTATAATTTGAGAAAAAAAGTAGTCATGGAATCTATCAATGTCTCTTTTGATGACAAGAAGATTACTGGTCTTGAAGATTTCATTGACCATGATCAGCTGAGATTTGAAAATGAAGACTCAAATTCTGATACTGAAAATCCTGAAAGTCTAAGTCCTAATACTGTAAACTCTGATGGAATAAATTATGATGTTAATGAAACTGTGGTGGCTACGCCAAGGGAAGATGCACCGATGCAGGGGGAGCATACTCAAGATCCTACCACAGCTCAAGAAACATCAGAACATACATCTGGCTCTTCAAATTCTGATTCGTCAAGTTCTGATAAGCCAAGTTCTGATAGTGCTGAAAATTTAAATACTGAAGACTCCGACTCAGAGAGCATAGTTTCAGGGGGAGCATCAGAAAATGAAAATGAAGATAGCATGGATCATGGGGGAGCATCCAGTTCTAGAGAAAACCTTTCATCTGCAAGGAAGTGGACAAAATCACATACACCTGATTTGATAATTAGAAATCCTGATGCAGGTGTCAGAACTAGAACAGGTACTTCAAATGAATGTCTTTACAATTCTTTTCTCTCTCAGACTGAGCCAAAGAAAGTGGAAGAAGCTCTTCAAGATGTTGATTGGGTGCAAGCAATGCAGGAAGAGTTGAATGAATTTGAAAGAAACAAAGTCTGGACCCTAGTGCCAAGACCAAAGAATAGTTCTGTTGTTGGTACAAAGTGGGTATTCAGAAATAAAACTGACAGTGATGGCATAATTACAAGGAATAAGGCAAGGCTGGTTGCAAAAGGATATTCTCAACAGGAGGGAATTGATTATGATGAAACATTTGCACGAGTTGCTAGGTTAGAAGCCATAAGGATATTCTTGGCTTATGCTGCTCACAAAAAGTTTACTGTCTTTCAAATGGATGTGAAAAGTGCTTTTCTCAATGGAGAATTGGAGGAGGAGGTATATGTTGAACAACCTCCAGGTTTTGTAGATACCAAACATCCAGATTATGTCTACAGGCTTGATAAAGCACTTTATGGACTTAAGCAAGCTCCTAGAGCATAGTATGAGACTTTAGCTCAGTTTCTTCTGGAAAATGGATTCAACAGAGGGACAATAGACAAAACATTGTTCTACCTCAACCATGGAAAGGACTTACTTCTGGTCCAGATTTATATTGATGATATCATTTTTGGATCTACAAATGACAAACTTTGCAAAAAGTTTGCCAAACTAATGCAGTCAAGATATCAGATGAGTATGATGGGGGAACTTAGCTATTTTCTGGGCCTTCAAGTCAAGCAGAATGAGGAAGGCACTTTTATTTGTCAAACCAAGTACACCAGAAACTTGCTGAAGAAATTTGGAATGCAAGATTGTTCAAGTGCATCCACTCCAATGGCCACTGCAACAAAACTGGATAAGGATACCGGTAAATCAGTAGATATTACTGACTACAGAGGTATGATTGGCTCTCTACTCCATCTAACTGCTAGTAGACCTGATATCATGTATGCTACCTATCTTTGTGCAAGATTTCAAGCAGATCCAAGAGAACCTCACTTAACAGCTGTAAAAAGAATCTTTAAGTATCTTAAAGGAACAGCTGCTCTGGGATTATGGTATCCTAGAGAATCAGATTTTAAACTAATAGGTTACTCAGATGCAAATTTTGCAGGTTGCAAAATTGACAGGAAAAGCACAAGTGGAAGCTGTCAATTTCTTGGAGGCAGATTGGTTTCTTGGTACAGCAAGAAACAAAAGTCAATTTCCACATCAACTGCAGGAGCAGAGTATATTGCTGCAGGAAGTTGTTGTGCACAGATTCTTTGGATGAAGAATCAGTTACTGGATTATGGGTTAACATATTTCAAAATCCCTATTTACTGTGATAATCAAAGTGCTATTGCTATGACAGGTAATCCAGTTCAACACTCTATGACAAAACACATCAGCATCAGGTACCACTTCATCAGGGAACATGTGGATGAAGGTACAGTGGAAATTGCATTTTCTTCCCACAGATCAACAACTAGCAGATATCTTCACAAAACCACTGTGTGAAGCTACTTTTACAAGATTGGTAAATAAACTTGGAATGGTTTCAGGTTCTTTCTCTAAATCTGCTTAGTCTTGTTCAGTGTTATCAGACTTTATGCTCAGTATTTACAGAATTAATCTCATTGTGTATTCTGTGCTTAATTGATAAATGTCTTTAAGTACTGACTGTTGTCTGATATATGTTTCTAAACTCTGATAAGTGATATGTCTGTTCAAGTACCTATTCAATCCTATGAGGATAACTGTGCTAGATACTGACCTAGTAGTCTTCAATAAACAAATGATTCCATATAAGAAGTAATTATTTCAGTGGAAATCTTATGACACTAGCAAATTCTGATAATTGAGCTTAGTTAAGTTTACTTTGTATATCTTATTACTAAGTCACAAATTAGAATAATGCTACTCATCTGTTAAGTTCTGATACTAGTAAAACTGCTGAATGTACTAAGTGCTGATAAACCTCACTTATCAAAAGAAAAAGCAAAAAGATCAAAGAATAAAATCAGGTACTCCTTTGAGATCTAGAGTAAAAATGTGGAAGGGACGACCCAAGTGCATTGCTGGTATTAAGTAAATATGCATTAGAAAAGCAAAATATTTTCTTGGTGACTTTTCACACTCTATGATTACTGGAGAAATACTCTGATAATAGCATAAATTCTGATAAACAGTCGTGACTCACTTACACTGAGAAGCCACTGTAAAATAGAATTTCAAAAGATGCATAAAATTAGCACAAAACAGTTGAGGTGGACTCAAGCATGACCTCATTCATCAGTAGGTTTCAGGACAATGACAGCTCTTTAGCAAAATTTTAGTTATGCCTTATTTCTAAGATATACTGAAGTGACTCAGACTTTACTCTTTGTCTGTTATTTAGCTTAATGCACACACTAATAACTCCATATGAATGATGAAAATTACTGTGGTGGTCTATGTTATTTTAGATAAACAGTCACTGTGTCACTTTGCACAAATTCTGACGACAAGTTCTAGTTACACGTTCTAATGATTAAGTTCTGAAGTCTATAACTCAGAACTTGTATGAGGATTTACTAAGATGGGCATTCCTATTTTCGAGTTAAGAAATTATGTTCTGATGACTGCTAAGTTCTGATATAAGTCTAAGTTCTGATATTACAGTCTAATATTTTACTTGACTTATCTGTGAATAAAATTTGATAACAGTCTCAGTTAATAATTGAATATGTTGAAGTGGAAGATTAATAGTCACCGTGGTTAGGGTTAATGGTATTTGTACCTGAACAGTCCAATGTTACTTGTTTCTTGTTCCAATTATGAGTAAGCACATCGGGTAAGCAATTATCAATCAAACTCATTTTGATTTTGCAACTGCTTTAATTGGTTTTATTGGGGATAGGATGACAGAGGATCGAGATGTTGTTTATTTTGCTAGATTCTGTCAACTTATTTACACTTATTGTACTGATGAACCTCATTTAGTCAGCACCCAAACCCCACCTTTTAAGGTTGCAAAACGATACTTTAATGACCTGGTAAATGCTGATACTAAGAAAAAAGTGGTTAGACCATTACAGATTCCTCAGTCTGTAAAACAGATCCTAGTAAATGATGATCCTGATACTTATAGATCTGTTTACTCTGATGTCCAACCAACTTCAAACACCCAAAATCCATCAACCTCAGTACCTACCTCTCATTCTACTCAACCTACCCTCAGAACATATCTCAAATCCTATCTCTCCACTTCACAGACTACTCAACCTTCATCTTCAGCACCTACTGTGAAATCTTCATCTTCCAAGCCAAAGAGGACAAAGAATGTTCCTCAAACACCTCAAAAGAGAAGGAGGATTGCATTGAGAGATGAATCTGATTCTGAGGAACCGGTTCCTGCTAGAGAACCTGTTGTAACTGAAGCTGAGAAAGAGATTTCTCAGAAGGATCCTGAAATTGGGGGTTCTAGGCTTCTCAAGAGGCTTAGACGAATGACAGTTCCTGAAACTCCCAAGGAATCCAAATCAACAAGGAAGTACAAGAAACAGAGGGCACAAAGGCCAGTTTCAAATGATGAAGAGGAAGCAGCTAAGGAAGGGGAGCAGGAATCTCTGATCTCATAAGACAAGGAATTTGCTCCAGTCACTTCTTCTCCATCAACTCCATCTCAGGAAGCTGTATCTGACAAGGCTAACTCACCATCTGTGTCTCTTGTTGATCCAGGCACAAGTGCTGATATTGATGTTCAACACTTGGTTGTGTCTGAAGTATTTCTCTTAAAAGCTCCAACAGCAAATAATCCTTCCACAACACCTGTTACTGATGCTGTTCAAACTCCAGAGTTATCAACAACACCTTCTCTGCATCAAGATGCTGATGATCAGACTTTAGGTGAGCATCAGGATATGGCTGTTGATCAGAACTTAGTATCAGATCAACAATTAGAAGATGCTGAAGCCTCCATTGCTACTCACACTGTTGTCTTATCAGAAGATACTGATTCTTTAAGTTCTGATGCTGCAAATGCTGGAGATACTGGTGATGTTGCTCCAACTGTAGATGCTGATGAAGCAGGTCCTTCAGGACATACTCCTCAACAGACTCTTCCTAAGTCTGAACTGGTAAAGAAGTTTGTTACCGGGGAAGCACTAGTACCTTGGAGTGAAACTCCTGCAGGTCAGGAGTGGACTAAGGAATGGAACTCAGTTTCATGTGTTCCAACTGAAAAACATCTTGTTGAGCACTTGACTAAAGCTGATGAAATGTTAAATTCTGATAATTTTAAAACCCAGCTTAGAGTCACTGCATTGAGTACTAAATAACTACAAGGTCTTCATTCAACTACTCATGCAGAGCTACACAAGATTCAGGAAAACTTTATCAAATAGGAACAAGTTTGGAAAATTGATAAGAAAAAGTTCTTTCAACCTACCATTGACAGGATTGCTTATATTGAGAAAACTCAAGAGAAACAACAAGCTCAGATTGATGAAATTCTGACAAATCAAGCTTCTCAGCAATCGCAACTTACTGAAATCCAATCCTCAGTGGAATTACTTATCTCTCTTTTACTACCTGCTGATGCCAAAAAGGGGGAGAAGGTAATTAAGTCCAAATGCAAAACTAACAAGACACTGCAAGGAAAGGATGATGGAAATGATGATCAAGGATACTCTGTAATGGGTAGCGGTCATAGTCAAGGTAGAAGGTTTACATCAAGACAAGCTAGTCACAGGACAAGTTCTGATACTGGGAAAAGAATAAGTTCTGCTGCTGGTAAAAGGATAAGTTCTGATGAACTTCTAAATCTTGATGAGGAAATGTCAAGACAGTTATTTCTTCAAGAAAATCCAGGAATGGACTTGGAAAGTTTAAAGGAAGAAGAAGCCAGACTTAAATCAGAGAAAGTCACATCTAAATCTGAAGCTTCTGGTAAAAAATCACTTCCAAAACTCAAAGGCATTGTGATCAAAGAAAGGACACATACTGAAGCAACATTGGCTAGATCACAACCACAGATAGATCCAAGATCCAAGGGTAAAGAAAAGGTTGGTGAACCTATCAAGGTTTATGTACCTCTTGAGGAAGAAGAAATTACTGATGAAAAGGATGATCTTGCTCTGACTTCAAGAAAAGTTCTTAAAACAACCTCTGACATGGCTCAAGTTGTTCAGAGTCAAGAAATTGTAAGTTCTGATATTCAGAAGAAGCAAGTAACCTCTGACATAGCTCAAGTTAACTTGATATCAGAAAATAGATCAAGGACACTCCTACGAGGATTCACTAAAGCAAAATAGACTCAATCTTTGAAGACTACTGCAAGTGGTTTTGAAGCAAGAGTAGTTACTGGAAAGGAAGCTAGAGATAAAACTGGATTGGGAAGTGCTGATGAAAGAAGAGTACACAACACTACCAATGATCCAACTTCCTTGAGTGAACCAGGTATTGGAGCAACTCCTGAGAGATTGAATCAACTGGAATCTGTACAGATGGTTTACCATACCTACTTGAAAGAATACATCATGTTGTATTTCATGACAGATGGTAGGGTTTATCATATAAGACAAATTGCCATTCCATTGAAGTATTTTGAAGAATTGGAGCATGTACTTTTCTTACTTCAAGTGGATGACAGAATAACAGGGACTGCTGCAAACTACTTAAAAGAACAGATTCAGAGACCGAAAAGGCTTTATTCTGTTAAGTCTGACAACATATATGTTCCAAAGTACAGAGATCACAATGGTGATATTGTTGATATGAAGCCTAATACTGCACAGATCAGAACATATCTTGGTATTAAGGGACTTGAATTCAATCTAGAGTCTGACAAAGCTTATGTCATAAGACTAGATCAGGAGTTGAGAAAAGCAAAGATCAATGATCTCAGAGCTGCAATCTTTCAAACTGGTGAAGATACTGCAGAGCTTAAAGATGTCAAAAGGAGAATGATTGATGAACTCAGATATGCTGAGAAATGTTTGTTGAAGAACTATCTCAAAACAACTCCTGACATCAGAGAGATCAGAAAATAATGAAGCCAAGTCGAAGATCTACAACTGTTTAAATTCTGATATTTATACAGACTGAAGTTGTTATCAGAAGTTGAAATTGGTAAAAGCTTTAAGGACTGTAAGTTGTAGTTATCTAGTCTAATTCTCATGCATTTGTACTTAATGTTTTTGACATCATCAAATATCTGTTAAACTTGTATATTATGTTAATTTACAAGTTGGGGGAGATTGTTAGATATATTTGATAATGTCATGGCTAATATGTTTTATGTTTAGCTTTCAGATCTTACTTGAACAGGATAAATCAGTACTTAACTGTTGATCAGTACTTATACTGGAAGTCAGGACTTAAGGATATCAGTACTTATGTTATCAGGAGATAATCATCAGAAGATAGATATCAGAACTTAAGTGTTGAAGGACGATCAAATAAGGACAGTAGCTGATTAAAGGAAAGAAGATCAAGATAAACATAAGAAGAGATATGCATGAAGAAGGAATTCTGTAAAGAATGGAATACTTGGAAGAAAAGATATCTGATTGATATATTTTAGGAAGCATAATTATATTCCATATCAATTAGCGATTATATTGTAACTGTGTAGTATATAAACACAGACATAGGGTTTACACTATAAGTATTATCATTATTAGAGAAGATTATTCATTGTAACCCTAACAGCTCTCGTGATATTTGTTCATCACTGAGAGGTAACAGTTCCATACTGTAACAGAGTTTATTGTTTCAATAAAGTTTGTTTTCTGTTACTTAAGTTCTTAAAGTTCGATTTGAGTGTACTATACACTGTATTCACCCCCTCTACAGTGTGTGTGTGACCTAACACTATCATCACTAACCATCTCCACATTATCAAATTTGAGGCTCTCATGGTAATCTCCATCTTGCAGTCCTTCAATCTTCTTATCATCAAACACAACATGTATTGATTCCATAATAATGTTGGTTCTTAGATTTTAGACTTTATATGCTTTACCAACAACATATCCAACAAAAATCCCTTCATCCGCTTTAGTATCAAACTTTCCATTTTGATCAGTTTGATTTCTCAAGATATAACATTTGCAGCCAAAGACATGAAGAAAATTTAGGGTTGGCTTCTTGTTCTTGAACAATTGGTAAGGTGGCATACACTTTGCTTGATTAACCAAAGAAGTATACTGAGTGTAGCATGCAGTATTTACAGCTTCAGCCCAGAAGTATGTTGGTAACTTTGATTCTTCAAGTATTGTCCTTGCAGTTTCAATAAGTGATCTGTTCTTTATTTCCACTACTCCATTTTTTTGTGGAGTTCTTGCTGCTGAAAACTCATGCATAATCCCATTCTCTTCACAAAATGCTCTCATAACAGAATTCTTGAACTCAGTTCTATTGTCACTCCTGATTCTTCTAACTTTGAAATCAGGATGATTGTTGACTTGCCTTATGTGATTGATGATGATTTCACTAGCCTCATCTTTAGACTTTAGGAAATATGTCCAAGAGAACTTTGAGAAATCGTCTACAATTACTAGGCAAAATCTTTTCCTTGAGATGGACAATAAATTGACTGGTCCAAACAAATCCATGTGTAGCAATTGCAGAGGTTCTTCAATTGTTGAATCAAGCTTCTTTCTAAATGATGCTTTGATCTGCTTTCCTTTCTGACAAGCATCACACAGTCCATCCTTAAAAAACTCCACTTGAGGAATACCTCTAACCAGTTCTTTCTTGACAAGCTCATTCATGGTCTTGAAGTTTAGATGGGACAGCTTCTTATGCCATAGCCAACTTTCATCTTGACTTGCTTTACTGAGAAGACAAGTAATAGATTCTGCATTTGATGAGTTAAAGTCAGCTAGGTACACATTTCCTTTTCTCACTCCAGTGAGAACCACTTTGTTTCTCCTCTTGTTTGTCATAACACATGCTTTTGAATTGAAGGTTACTGAATTGCCCTTATCACAAAGCTGGCTGATACTCAGCAAATTATGCTTGAGACCATCCACTAGGGCAACCTCCTAAATGATGACATTGTCTTTAGAAATCAAGCCATATCCCACAATATAACCCTTGCTGTCATCTCCAAAAGTAATACTTGGACCAGCTCTCTCCTTGAACTCTGTGAGCAGGGTAGAATCTCTAGTCATGTGTCTTGAACAACCACTATCCAAGTACCATATATTCTTTCTATTTCCCTGCACACATCAAAACCAAATCAAGTTAATTTTGGTACCCAAGTTTCCTTAGGTCCTGCCTTGTTAGCTTTCTTCTTTTATTTCTTAGGTTTTATCTCATTTGACTTGGGGATATCAGATTCATCCTTAGTCATCTGAGTTGGACCTTTGAAACCAGTCATTAAAAAAGAATTATCATGCACATTTTGATTAACATGAAATGGCATGCTATTTGCAAACATGTTATTCCAGTAGGGCATGCTAAATGGCATTTGAGGCATACTAAATGCAGCATAATAAGGGTTAGGTGCAAATGGCATATTAGCAAATTGTGCATTCATATTCTGTGCAGACATAACATTCATAGGCATAGAAGGCATGGCATTCATGTTGGGAAAAGAAGGTGGTACAGATATGGGAGTAGGCATGGCAAGTTTGCAATTAACAGACAAATGATTGGCACTACCACACTTAACACATATTTTTCTTGGAGCATACTTATCAGGTGTGTAGTTGTTATGTTTGTTAATCCCTACTTTCCCATTTCTATTATTTTTCCTTTTAGCCTCTGTTTTAACCTTAATCTTTTCTAGTCTGTCATTCAATTGCTTGATGGACAGATGACCAACATTCACTTTCTTCTCCTTCTTCACTTGACTAGATTCTCCTAAAATAAAGTTTTTGGAAACTGATCCATATATTTCATTTAACTTGGCAAGTTTGGCTTTACTCACAGGTTTGCTCACAGCCGACGGATGAGGATTTATGTCACTCGAAGAATAATCTTTTTGATTATCCGACGGATGACTCTCATCATCCGTCGAGTCTACATCTGTTAGCAATCCTTCAACCAAATTGGATTTCAGCTTCTCTTTACTCTTTTTCGAGGCTGCATCACAGAAGGACTCAATTCCTTGAACTTTGGTGATTTGAGCATGGACATCTCTAGATGATTTCCATGCCTTAATCACCTCCTGCTCTCGTTCAAGACGCTTCTTCAAAATCTTTTCTTTCTTCAAGGACTCAGTTAATTCATCCTTAACAATCTTACATTCTATTCTCAATTTTTCAAATTCAATAAACTGAGACTCTAGCACATTATTCCTCTCATTTAAAAACAAATTATTTTTTTTTATTTTAACATTTTCCTTAGTGAGGGACTTAAGTGTAACACGCAAATGATATAATTTTATAGACATGTCATTAATTGATTCATTACACTCAGCTTTAGATAAATGTGCAAGGTTAGTGGTGATTACCTGATTACTTGAAGAACTTGTCTCTATTTCATCAGACTTGGCCATTAGGGCTATATTTACATAGCTGACATCTTCATCCTCATCCAAACCATCTGACGCCCAATCATTTTCTTGTGTAATAAAAGCCCTTTCCTTTTGTTTGAGCAACTCAAAATACTTCTATTTATAGTCCACAGGCTCAAACTTCTTCTTGCTGGAATCTGACTTTCTACACTCACTGGCAAAGTGCCCTGCCTAGCCATATTTGAAATATTTGAATTTTGATTTATCCACCATGTTTCTATTTGGCTTGGCTGCTCCAAAGTTCTTCTTGAACTTGAGCTTGGAAAATCTTCTGGAAAGGAATGCAAGATGTTCATCAATATCATCCATATCATCTTGGCTCAAAGAATCTTCATTTTCTGCTACCAGTCCCTTGCCCTTATTTTCACAAGTAGACTCAACAGCTTCTACCTTCACCTCTTTCTCTTTCTCCAACTCAACAACCAGTGCTATGGACCCTCCTTTCTTCTTTTCTCTCTCCATCCTTTCATCTTGCTCTATTTTAAGCTCATAAGTTTTCAGGATGCCATACAGTCTCTCCAAGGTAAACTCCTTGCAATCCTGTGAGTTTCTCAGTGAGACCGTCATTGGTTTCCGTTCCTTTGGAAGAGATCTAAGGAACTTGAGATTGGAGTCTTTTGTCTAATAGACCCTTCCATGCAACTTCAGAGCATTTAGTAGTTTTTGAAATCTACTAAAAATGCCAGTGAGAGACTCACTATCTTCACAATGAAAGTGCTCATATTGCTGAATTAGCAGCTGCATCTTATTTTCCCTTACTTGTTCAGTACCATCACAGATAATCTGAATTGTATCACAAACCTCTTTGCCAGTTTTGCAGTTAATGATATTATCAAACATCACCATAAACTCCATTGAACAATATATTCATGGCCTTCTTTTCTATCCTGACTTGCTCAATATCAGGTGCTGACCATTCATGCCTAGGCTTCGGAACAGATAGTTCATTCCCTATTGCAGCTCTCATTGGTACATGAGGACCTCTTTCTATGCAATCCACGTAGGCCTCATCTTGAGAAAGAAGATGTAGGTGCATTTTCACCTTCCAATGGTGATAATTATCTTTGTCCAGAAATCGATTCTTCACTCCAACATCCTTCTTGTTCATCTTATTGTTTTGTTGTGATCTTTAAACTCTTTGTACTTTAAGAGCTTGCTCTGATACCAATTGTTATTCCCTAACAATACAATAAGAATTACAGAAGGGGGGTTGAATGTAATTCTGACTTCCTTTTAAGATTTTTGAAAACTGGTTCTAACTCAATAATATATATGTGCTTGATTTGCAAAGCGCGGAATGAAAGAATTATATAAATCAAAACACAAGTAATAAAAACACAAGTCTTTAAAACTTTCTAGTGGATTTGAATGTATCCGCCATATATATATATATATATATATATATCGAGAGAATTCTGTGTAGCTCAAATAAGCTCACAACTGCTTACAAGTATGAACAACTAAAACTTGCAGAGAAATGCTAACAGATACAGCTTACAAATGTTTCTCTCTGAATGTATTTTCTTAGTCTAATTCATTTTTGTTCTACTTGCTTCACTTGGTTTATATATCACCAAGTTTACATAGCAAAAAGACAAGATAATAAAACAAAACTATCAAGTCTAAATCTATGCTACTTCATTACTCTATTCCAGCATTTTTGAAAACCTTCATAACTTGCATGAAAATGGTAATGCTTCTTTGTTCTCATTTTCCTGCTAAACAGGCTGCCACATTCCTTTTACAAACACCCAACGCATGTGACTGTGTTGTCACTGTCAACAGATATTTGAATTGATCATCCGTCGGGTACATGCTTGTTATCCGTCGGGTTGCCTTGTTGATCATCCGTCGGGTAGCTTTGTTAATCATTCGCCAGGTAGCCATTTATCACTTGACTCCATTTTATTTGTGCAGAATTACAAGACATCTTATATTTATATTTAATCAACCTATTCTGCACATCTACTAGCAGTCTCCATGACTCATAAGCTACTACATAAACTATACAAAGTTGTTCGCAGAAATGTGCTACATGACTTATTGTTACATAAGCTACTCACCCGATGGATATCAATTAGTCATCTATCGGGACTATATTGAATCATCCGTCGGGACTATAATTGATCATCCGTCGAGTGCTACAAAATTCACTAAGTTAAATCTACTAAGGTGTTTTGTTTAGTTTATCATCAAGTACACAACAAATTCCTAACAACATAATTCTTACAAGAAGAACATTATTCTTTTTAAACTGGAGAATTTGACTTTATGTGTTTTTTTAAAATTTACAAAAATAATTGGAATTTTATTTGAAAAAATAATTTTATCTTTTTTTTAAAACTCAATCATTCCCTTCAAATTTATTACACAGAAATTTTGATCTAAAAATGAAAAATAAAAAAAAAATAACCAAAGACAAGAAATTAGAAAGAAGAAGCACATATCAGTACAAGGCTACATGTGCAACACACGCTTCAAGAAATAAGAACATGCTAACATATTCATCCATCAAATCGAGTCCCAGATGAAATTCATTTTTTTTTGAAAAAATTATAGATCTTCCGATATATGTGTGTACATATGTATATATATTAGTTTAGTTCTTAATATTAATATTATTAGGCCAGTTTAACCGGACTCCACTTAACATTCACATTACAGGTCATTATTGCCAGGCTGTAAGTATTTTTAATGTCAAGATATTTTTCGCCAAGTCAACGGTTTGACTAACGGCCTTATCATTACTCTCATCTTAAGTGTTGCAAATGAGATGCAGATAACTTGAGTAGGTTTTTTGATATATGCCCTTCAATTTAATGACTACTTTGAGATTTAACCCTTAATTTTATTCTTTAAATTTCATTCAATTCTTCACAAATAAACATATTATTTTTATATTTTCAAGCATGGAAGATAAATAACTTAATTTATTACAAAAATATGAAAGGTGTAAACTAAAAGAAATAAGGTTTTACAGACCGTCAAATCGGTCATTTCATGTTCTAAATTGAGCGATATTAGGAAATAATGATCGTAGTAAAATCAGTCGAATTAATTCTGATCGTTATTTATTTTATTGGTCAAATTTTATATTGATCGAATAAAATTACTGTCACGTATGCATGATACGTGTCAAGATTCGGCGTGTCTTGTATCATGGTCCACTGACATGTTAGTGTCACGTGATTATTCAGTTCAATGACACAATCAAAATAATGACCTTCGACCAAATTATCGATCCTCAGTTCATTTGTTTTATTATTGTTAGGTCCCGAAGTATCGTAGAAGTGGGGGTTGAATACGATATTCACTGAATTAAAAAATTCTTTCGAATCTTTTGTGGATATAAAATTTAGTGTTCAGTTAGTGGTTCTGTGTTCTTGAGGTGAATAGTGTTTAGTTTAGTAAAGTAACGAATACAAGATATTCGGGGAAGTATATATTCATACATAAATCCTTGGGGGTGTTGCTACACTCCGGTAAATAAATTAACCGGATACAATCCAAGAACAATAATGTTCTTGCTTCTACAAAGATTTACAAATCAAATCCTATACAATGTTCTAGCTTTTGTTTGTTTAAGAATCTAATTATCGGATAACGATTATAATGCCCCTATGAATATACAAGAGTTAAATCGGGCATTATAACGTTTCTCCAGTGAGAAGTAAAATGAATATTCAATGTCCCTGAACTTCTCTGTAAGTCATATGTCATAGCCTATTTGTATATTCGAGGATTCAACTCAACTCAAATAAGAATGTAATAAGTAAATAGTGGATCGACCGTCAGAGAGATCTCGCAAAGTAATATCTGTCAAATGATTCAGAAACAAGGTTCATCTACAGACTTGAGGAATTAATTCACTGGAAGAAGTTCAAGAAATTGATCATGCCTATTAGGAATATATGTGCATTAGTTTGATGATATGTTTAACAAAACACTTAAGTAGAAATTCAGTGTCTGTAGCCTCAACGGATAAGACCACTTTGGCTATCCGTTGATGGTGTAGCTTTACTTAGAAATAAGTCTAGTGTTGTAGCATATTTCAGTCTCTGTATTTAAGATGTAATTCTTAGAAGTTGAGAGAAACTATGAGTCATGTTGACTACTAGAAGATATGCAGATAGGAAGGCCAATTGTAAATATTTCATGCCTTGTAATTTTGTATAAATGAAGTGGTATCAACGGATGACTTAAAGACCTTCAACGGATGAGAAGCTAAGCTTCAACGGATGTCTCTAAAGCTTCAACGGATAACATCCTTCAACGGATGAGTGCATCAACGGATGAAAGCTTCAACGGATGTTCTGTTGATTAACCGTTGATAAGTGGTTGTTGTACCTACAAACAGAGGCACGTGGGTGAACAGAGATAACTGAAATGTGGCAGCCTAATTTCAGGAACATCAGAAAAAGCAGCCGTTCTACTCTAGTATAAAGAGACATTAAGTCAACAAAGTACTGGAGTGAACTGGAGAAGAAACAAGTGGAGATCTTACTTTATTATTTTATATATCCTTGTCTTCACTTGTAAACTTGGTAATATATAAACCAAGTAGTAGCTAGTAATTAGATAAGAATTTTTCCAGAGCTGTTTAGAAAAATCTTGAGAGAAAAATTATCTAGTTTGTACTAGGATGCAGCTGTGATCAAACTCTTAGATCACAGAATTTCTGAAATACCATCTATGGTGGAACAACAAATCCACCAGAAAAGTTTTTAAAGGTTTATTGTGTTCTTTACATTTGTGTTTGAATATATATCTGTCTGTATCAGCTTAAAGCAATTCACACACTTGTTCATCTTGAACACACAGTCTTTATAAACTGCTCAAAACTTGAAAAAGTTTTGAGATTTACATTCAACCCCCCTTCTGTAAATCTCATTGTTAGTTCTCTAGAAATAACAATTGGTATCAGAGCAGGCTCTTGACAAACAAAGAGTTTAAAGATCTTGGAATCTAACAAAGATGAGTAAGAAGGATATTGGAGTAAAAATCCCAGTTCTTGACAGAGACAGTTATCACCACTGGAAGGTGAAAATGCACCTTCATCTACTCTCCCAAGATGAAGGTTATGTAAACTGTATTGAGAATGGTCCTCACATTCCCCACAAAGTAGCCACAGTTGCTATGGCCACAATTGCTGTTGGTCAATCCATTCCAAAACCTAGAGCAGAATGGACAATGGAAGACACAGAAGAAGTCCACAAGGATAAGAAGGCTATGAACATTTTGTTTAATGGTCTTGACAAGGATATATTTGATAATGTGATAAATTTCTCAACTGCCAAAGAGGTTTGGGACACAGTTCAGCTGCTGTGTGAAGGTACAGAACAAGTAAAAGAGAACAAGATGCAGCTTCTCATTCAACAGTATGAGTATTTTCATTTTGAAGAAAATGAATCTTTAAATGACACATTTAACAGATTCCAAAAGTTGTTGAATGGATTGAAGCTGTATGGTAGAGTGTACCAGGTGAAGGATTCAAATCTTAAATTCTTAAGATCCTTGCCAAAGGAATGGAAACCCATGACTGTCTCCTTAAGAAACTCTAAGGATTATAAGGACTTCACTCTTGAAAGATTATATGGAATCTTGAAGACTTATGAACTAGAGTTGGAACAGGATGAGGTATTGGAGAAGGGGAGAAAGAAAGGAAGTTCAGTTGCATTGGTAGCTGAAAATGAGAGGGAATGCAGACAAGAAACTGTGAGATCTACATCAAACTCCAAAGATGGTACAAGATATCAGGAATCAAGCAAAGGAAAAGAGCAAGTTGCTGAGAATGAAGACAACTCCAGTCAAGATGACTCTGATAGTGTTGATGAGCATCTTGCATTTCTGTCCAGGAGATTTGCAAAGATGAAGTTTAAGAAAAACACTAGAGCCACTAAACCTCATAAGAACATGGTGGACAAATCAAAGTTCAAGTGTTTCAATTGTGGTATAAGTGGACACTTTGCAAGTGAGTGCAGAAAGCCAACTTCTGAAAAGAAGAAATTTGACCAAGTAGATTACAAGAAGAAATATTTTGATCTGCTCAAGCAAAAGGAAAGGGCTTTCATTACTCAAGAAAAAGATTGGGCAGCTGATGGAGATGAAGAGAATGAAGATGTGGAGTATGTCAACTTAGCTCTCATGGCTGATTCTGAGGAAAATGAAGTTAGTTCATCAAGCAATCAGGTAACAACTCAGGTAATCACTACTGATGTAACACAACTTACTAAAGAAGAGTGCAATGATGCTTTTAATGACATGTCTACTGAATTGTATCATTTGCGTGTGTCTCTTAAATCTCTTGCTAAAGAAAATAGTAGGATTAAAGAGAACAATCTGTTTTTAAGTAATAGAAATGCTATGTTAGAAGATAAGTTGATTGACCTAGAGAAAACCAAGCTGCATTGTATATCTGTTGAGAATGAACTAGCTGAATCTATTAAGAAAGTAGAAATACTTTCTAATCAATTAAAGAGAGAGCAAGAGGTGATTAAAGCCTGGAAAACATCTAGGGATGTTAGTGCTCAAATTGCCAAGGTCCAAGGAATTGAATCATTCTGTGAAACTGCCTGGGATAAAAACAAAAAGAAACTGGAATTAATTGATGGGCTGTCAACGGATGTGGAATCAACGGATGATGAAGGTTATCCGTTGAAGGAAGAAAATGAGCATCCGTTGAAGGTTCCTCAATTAAAATAGGCAGATGTTTCTAATAGTGAAAATCTAAAGAAACTCAACAAAAAGTTTGGTTCAACTTCCAAGAACTTTGTTAAAGAAGAAGCAAGCACATCCAAAGATGTCAGTAAGGTGAATATAGGGCACATGACCTTAGAACAGTTAAATAATAGGCTCAAGATGGTTGAGGATAAAAAGGAAACTAAAAGAAAATCTAACAGAAATGGGAAGGTAGGTGTTAACAAACATAACAATTACACACCTGATAGGTATGCTCCTAGAAAAAGCTGTGTGCATTGTAGTAGTGTTAATCATCTATCTGCTAATTGCAAATCTATTAAGAAAACCCCCATAACTGTACCCTCTTCCATGCCTAACATGTCTGCATCATCTCTACATGCTATGCCTACTATGTCTCAACAGAATCCTTATGCACATTTTGCAAACATGCCATATTTTAACAATCCTTATCTTGCTGCATTTAGTATGCCTCAAATGCCATACAATATGCCTATGTGGAATAACATATATGCACAATCCATGCCTTATCATATTCCAAATGTGCTAAATGATTCTGTGACTAACCCTACACCTCAACCAACTACATCCAAGACCAAGGTTGACTCAAAGTTACCTAAGTCTAGAGATGCAGGAGGAATGAAGTCTAGGAGAAAGGCTAACAAGAATGGACCCAAGGAAACTTGGGTACCAAAATCAAATTGATTGATTTTATGGTGTGCAGGGAAATAGAAGAAATCTATGGTACTTGGACAGTGGCTGTTCAAGACACATGACAGGAGATTTCTCCCTGCTCACAGAGTTTAAGGAAAGAGCTGGCCCTAACATAACCTTTGGAGATGACAGCAAAGGGTTTACTATGGGATATGGCTTGATTTCAACAAGGAATGTCATCATTGATGAAGTTGCATTAGTTGATGGTCTCAAACATAACTTACTGAGCATCAGTCAACTATGTGATAAAGGGAATACAGTTTCCTTCAATTCTGAAGCCTGTGTTGTCACTAGTAAGAAAGACAACAAAGTGGTTCTAACTGGAGTTAGAAAAGGAAATGTGTACTTAGCTGACTTCAACTCTGCAAATGCAGAATCTATTACTTGTCTCTTCAGCAAAGCAAGTTCAGTTGAGAGTTGGCTATGGCACAAGAAGCTATCCCATTTGAATTTCAAGACAATGAATGATCTAGTCAAAAAGGACCTAGTAAGAGGAATTCCTCTTGTTGAATTCTCAAGGGATGGTTTGTGTGATGCTTGTCAGAAAGGCAAACAAAGGAAAGCATCATTCAAAAAGAAGCTTGAAACAACAATTGATGAACCATTACAGCTGCTACATATGGATTTGTTTGGACCAGTCAATGTATTGTCAATTGCAAGAAAAAGATATTGCTTAGTGATTGTAGATGATTTCTCAAAGTTTTCATGGGTCTATTTTCTTGGATCAAAGAATGAAGCAAGTGAAATCATTATCAATCACATCAGGCAAGTCAATAATCATCCTGACCTGAAGGTTAGGAATATCAGGAGTGACAATGGAACTGAGTTCAAGAATTTATCAATGAGGCTGTTCTGTGAAGAAAATGGAATCATGCATGAGTTCTCAGCTCCAAGAACACCTCAGCAAAATGGGGTAGTTGAAAGAAAGAACAGATCTTTAATTGAGGCTGCCAGAACAATGCTTGAAGAATCAAAGTTACCAACATATTTCTGGGCTGAAGCTGTTAATTGTGCCTGTTTCACTCAAAATATCTCTTTGATCAATCAAGCTAAAGGCATGACTCCTTATCAGTTGTTCAAGAGAAGAAAACCAACTCTAAACTTTCTTCATGTCTTTGGATGTAAATGCTTTATACTAAGGAATCAATCTGACCATAAAGGGAAGTTTGATGCAAAGGCTGATGAAGGGATATTTGTTGGTTATTTAGCTGGAAAATCTTATAGGGTCTACAATCTAAGAACCAACATTGTTATGGAATCTGTGCATGTTGTGTTTGATGATAAAAAGATTGATGGACTAACAGATGGGGGACAATATGAGAGACTCAAATTTGACAACATTGAGATATATTGTGATGATAGTGAAGAGGAGACTGATGGAGATAACACTTCAAAAGGGATTCAAAACATGCCCTTGGATAATGCACAAAATACTGCATCCGTTGAAAGTCAGAATTCTGCATCCGTTGATAGAGGCAATGCAGTATCCGTTGAAAGACATGGTGTATCATCCGTTGAAGTACTAAATGAAGCATCCGTTGATCATAGTTTATCAACGGATAATCGATTTACATCATCAGTTGATAGAACTCCAAGTTCCCTGCAAAGGACCAACAACTTAGGGGGAGTTTCAACTAGTCAACACTCTGTCTCACATCATGGCAATACTGAGGCCACCTCATCTAGAGCACATCTTCCACTTCAAAGGAAATGGACCAAGAATCATCCCTTTGAACTGATCATCGGTGATGCATCATCTAAAGTGCAAACAAGAAGAGCTACTCAAGATGAATGTCTGTATAGTAGTTTTCTATCTCAGGAGGAACCTAAGAAAGTGGAAGAAGCCTTATTGGATCCAGATTGGATATTAGCTATGCAGGAAGAGCTAAACCAATTTGAGAGAAACCAAGTTTGGAAGCTGGTACCCAAACCAAAGAACAAGAGTCCTATTGACACAAAATGGGTATTCAGAAACAAGATGGATGAAAATGGCATTATCATAAGGAATAAAGCCAGATTGGTTGCTAAAGGCTATTCTCAGCAAGAGGGAATAGATTTTGATGAGACATATGCTCCTGTTGCAAGACTTGAAGCCATCAGAATTTTTCTAGCCTATGCAGCTCATGCCAATTTCAAAGTCTATCAAATGGATGTCAAGAGTGCATTTCTAAATGGGAAATTAGAGGAAGAAGTCTATGTAAGTCAACCTCCAGGATTTGAAGATCCAAATTTTCCAGACTATGTATATTATCTGTTGAAAGCACTCTATGGACTGAAGCAAGCACCTAGAGCCTGGTATGAAACCTTATCAAAATTTCTTTTGGAGAATCACTTCACTAGAGGTACTGTTGATAAAACTCTCTTCTTTAGGAATGTTAATGGCTCTAGTATACTTGTTCAAATTTATGTAGACGACATAATATTTGGTTCTAAAGATGATAAACTTTGTAAAAAGTTTGCTAAGCTAATGCAAAGTAATTATGAAATGAGCCTTATGGGAGAACTAACCTATTTTCTTGGTTTACAAATTAAACAAGTTAGTAATGGAATTTTCATTAGTCAAACTAAATATATTCATGATCTTTTAAAGAAGTTTGACTTAATGGAATGTTCATCTGCAAAAACTCCCATGGCCACTGCCACCAAACTTGAATTTAATAAGACTGAAAGGTCTGTGGACATTACAAGTTATAGAGGCATGGTTGGTTCACTTTTATATTTAACTGCTAGCAGACCAGATATAATGTTTGCTACATGTCTGTGTGCTAGATTTCAAGCTGATCCTAGGGAGTCTCACTTAATAGCTATCAAAAGGATTTTCAGATATCTCAAGGGTACACCAAATTTAGGTTTTTGGTATCCTAGAGAATCTGGATTTGATCTAATTGGTTATTCAGATGCAGACTATGCAGGTTGCAAAATAGACAGGAAAAGTACAACAGGCTCCTGCCAATTCCTGGGAAACAAGCTTGTATCATGGTTTAGCAAAAAGCAAAATTCAGTCTCTACTTCTACAGCTGAGGCTGAATACATTACTGCTGGAAGTTGCTGCTCTCAAGTGTTATGGATGAGAAATCAACTCCTTGACTATGGACTTCATGTTGATAGAATTCCTATCTTTTGTGACAACACAAGTGCCATAGCCATAACAGAGAATCCTGTACAGCACTCAAGAACCAAGCACATTGATATCAAGTACCACTTCATTAGGGAGCATGTCATGAATGGTACAGTGGAACTACATTTTGTTCCAAGTGAACAACAAATTGCAGACATATTTACCAAGCCACTTGATGAATCAACATTCACAAGATTAGTAAGTGAGCTAGGTATGCTTAATTACTCTTAAAATTCATGTCCTTATTGCAATTTGAATTGAAGCCTGAAATATATTAGTTGCTAGAACAAATTTGACTTTTAACAAAGTTTATACCATCAACAGATGTTTCCTATCCGTTGAAAGTCAAAATTGCTCTATCAACGGATATTCATTATCCGTTGAAAGACAAATACATTTCTGGAATTTTTATCCGTCAACGGATAAAACTGAAGTACCTTTCAACGGATGATAATTTGCCTTATCCGTTGAAATGTCACATCAGTCGATTCAGGTGTTTCACAACCGTTGATTCTATTTTCTTAACCGTTGATACTCATACATACATCTGTATGTATTGGTTTTAAAGGTAGTTGTTAGAATACTTACAGTTTATTCTTAAACGTCTGAAATTCACTAACATATACTTATTGATTAATCTTTTACTAATTTTTTTTTGAAAGCATATAAGCCCTTCTGATTTTTCATTTTTACTTTACGCTTTCTTAAAATTTCAAGCATTTACCATTTTCTCTCTGCAAAACCTTCAAGTTATTCTCTGCAATTTCTACTCACAACAATGGCACCAGTCGTGAAAATTATGTCTCAATCTGGGTTCATCTATGAGAAGAACTGTAACGACCGAGGAATTACGTATGTATTATATTATACTAATGATAAATTATGTGTATTATTATGTGATTAAATGTGTTAAGTCATTAAACCCTAACTGCTATGTGTTACGTGTTGTTTGTTCTGATACAAACGTGTTGTGGATATTTATTGAGTGTTCTATCGTCAGTTATATATATTATATCAAAACCTGTACAGCTCAAAACTATGTTTTAAAAGCCCGTATTTCAAACAAAATCATTGGCCCTATTTTACCAAAAATGCCCTATACCGTATCGCTATTTTGAACCCCTAGACGTTTTACCAATTGACCTTTTTCGCGAAAAACGACTTTTTCCGGACCCCTTCGGGTACCAAAAACCCCACAAAAATCACATTTTTATTTTTATATGATCATGAAATTATCATATATCATTTTTCTTTGCATTTTTGTAATATTCACAATTTTTGGGAATTTTTAGCATTTATTTTGTATTTATTGGATATTTAAAAATTCAATATTAATACCCAAAAATTATAAAAATTGGGGCCAAATATTTTTATTAAATGTAGAATTAGACCCTTAATTTTATTTAGGGGTATTATTTTCATTAGTATAAATACCTGTTTTATTATTAATTATTCATTAATTAATTGTTAAAAAAATCAGAAAATCAAGAAATTCTTGTGTTGGTGAAGAACAACCAGGGAATTAAACTGCAGATTTGAGAGTGATTCTGTTATCCAAATCGATCATGTGAGTAACCAAAACAAAGCTTTTGATCTCTACTTTCTATTCATACCATAAATTTCATGTTTTGATGTTTAGATTTTCAATTCGTATTTTAGGGTTCTTGGACTGAAATTGGGGGTTTTTGATTATGGGGTTATGGGTTGATTTTGATGCTTGGTATAGTTTCCTGTACTTGTTTACAATCGATTTATGCTATTTATTTGAACAAACAATTGTTCTAAGTGTTAGTTCTTAGTTTCAAGTTTATACAATTCTATTTTAGTTCGTTTTTAATTTTGTATGAACCTGAGGTTAATATGATTATAGGGGTTAGATTATACAAGTGTTAAGCTTTATTTTGGTATTTTATTTGTAATTTTTGATGTACGAAATCGTTAGTTTAGGTTTTGGCCGGAAAATTGCTTGGTTTGGCCGGAGAAATTGTTCCAGAGGTTATTAGGTGATGTTACTGATATGATTGTGTTCCTGGAGTGATTTTGAATGAAAACCCACCAAGAAACGAATCAAACGGTTGTGTTTTGACCCTAGAAACCGAGCTCGTCGGAATCTGCAGCAGTTCGCCGGCCGATGCTCTGTTTTTCGCCGGAGAAGACGACTGGGACGACAGGGATGGAAGAGGACGACGGAGTTGTGTTTCTGCAGTCACATGGAATCGATCGGGATAAAAACCTTGCAGAAACAATGATCTGCACGTTCGAATTGGGTTCGCCGGAAACAGCTCGCCGGTGCCGGTTTCTGGGCAGCACGGCGGCTGTTCTTCAGCGACCCGCCGACCCGGTTGTTGACCCGAAAAACAACCCGGGTTTGATCCCCTCAACCCTGAATCCATTTCCAGATTTCTGTTTCTGGATTTTCTATTAATTTATTTATATTTTATTAATTTAAAAATCAGTTTTATTAATTCTAAAAATATAATAAAAATTAGATTTAAATTCTGAAAATTATTATTAATAATTTCTAAATTATTTTATTAATTTATAAATTCGAATTTAATTATTTAATTAATTATTTAATTATTTATCTAATTATTTATTAGTTATCTAATTAATTAATAATTGGGTAATTAATTAATAATTAGGTAATTAATTAATAAATAAGAATTAGAAATAATTAAGTGATATGATTAATAATCTAATAATTAGTTAATAATGCGAATAGTAATTCGATAATTAGAATTAGTATTCGAGCGATAGTTATTCGAATAATATTGTAGTGATTATTTGTATCGTATAATTAAATACCGATAGTTAATTAATTAACGAATCGTATAAGTTTCAGTAATAATGTAATAGTTCGATAATTATGTGAGGATTACGAGTAGCTCGTATTTATACGAGTAATTAATCGTTGAGTTAAATTATAATTCGAGCACATAGTAGATATTCGATAAATAGCGTATCCGTTAATAGATCGATTGATTATTTGTAAATAATCGATCTGATCGAGTAAGTATTAATAATTAGTAAATTAGTGTAATAAATTGTAATTAATCCTAATAATTAGGGATTAATTATTTTAAAATGCAATAATTATTAAATAATTATCTAAAAATATAATTAAGGATTATTTAATTATAATTCATTATTTATAATTAGTTATTAATTAATTAAATCTTGTTTAATTCATAATAATTAAACCGTTAGTCCGATTTGAGCAAAACGAAGACCTCTAGACTCAGAAAAATGAGACGAATCCAATAAAAATGGTTGTAAGTTATAATTTCTTCCGGAAGAGAGTGATCTTGTGATAATTAATAGTTCATAGGCCTAATAGGGGTATAACTGAGTTGAATAAATCCCGAAAAATTATAATAAAATCAGATACGACTAGTAATGCAAGTATAAGCCCAGAATTGATTCTAAAAATAATTATAAATCTAGAAATTAATTATGTGCTTTACGTGCTACGTGCTTTATGTGATTATGTGAATAGATGTGCTGTATAAATGTATGTATATATATGCGAATCAGATAGAAACGCATGGGTAGACTGATAAGGTTGCGTGATATCAATTCAAGATACACGTATGTAGTAAATTATCTAAACACCTATCTTTCCATGATTTGTTCAGTGTTAGCAAGGCAGAACAAGCTAGGGTCAAAAGGCAGTGAGATAAACCAGGTTAAGTACGCGCAAGGCAAGTTTCTCCCCTATTCTAAATTCAGAATAGTGATTTATATTTCCTTTCTATCGTATCGAATCTCTTTGATAATCATTGTTCATATACACTGTTACCTACTTATTATCACTTGTTCCATTTCATTTCAATTCTTGATTTACCCAATTTATTGAATTCCCTGTTCATATTTCAATTCCTTTACCCTTGTTACATATAGTCTGGTATATCCTGGTGTTGGGATATATCAATAGCATTTCGATTATTCCGGATGCTAAGCCTTGGACTGGATGGTTACTTTACGGGCTGGGTTTTACCCAGACCATTATTTAATAGGCCATAGTTGCCTGAGTACTCCTAATGTTGGTTGGGTCTATGCAGTTGGGTATAGATCCGCACTATATTCTGACTGATCAGCAGGTTATAGTGCATATGTTGGTTCTTGTTCCAGTCTTGTTCATTTGGCACTCGCCAGTGTTGGCAAATTATTATCATATACAGATACAGATGGTTGTTCAAACCAACAGCTTATTGGTTCATTTATTTCTCTCTTTTTATAATATATATATATTGTTGCAGGCTTGTTGAGCAATTTTGGCTCATTTCTTTTATTGTCATTCATATTGTTTTACAGTTAAGGTAGAGAATGAAACCCATCAGGACCCGCATTGTCAAGAAGCGAGTCAAGCAGCGGGACCCTCTTATACCAAGAGTGTTCCTTCCTATTCCCGAAGAGAGTTTTGAATTGCCAGATCAGGTGTAGCAGGATAAGTAGTAATGTTGGGTTGAATAAAAGTTTTGTGTAGTCTGAATAAAAGATTGTGTAGTGAAATTGTAGATAGAATAAAGTTTTGTAATAAAGAGAGTTCTTAAGACAGGTTTTATTTAGTTGGGTTTGTAATAAGTATAGTGCATGATTCTTGTTTTTCAAACTCAAACCTTAAAAGATCCTGAGTAGTGATAGTTCGGGGTAATTATTATATTTATATTCCGCTTGTGCAGGTATAGTTGGTAGTTGTTGTTAATAATGCCCCAAATCTATACCCCGGATTTGGAGGGTGTTATAGTTGGCATCAGAGCTTAGGATTGACCTTGGAAAACAAGAATGTTAGGATTAAGATAAGATAGGAAAATAAGATAGGATGAGAGTGAGAGTGTTAGGACTGTTTGTCTATGTGATTAGAAGTATGAGTTATAGGATTGTGATTTGATTGTTTTTGTGTTATTATTTTTATGTATATTAGATGGCTTCTTTATCATCATCTACGGAGAGGACCGAGACAGATCCAGTGGATGCACCGGTAGTAGCCCCAGTGTCAGAGCAGGTTTTACCTCCATTGCCACCTGAGCCAGCACCAGAGATACCATTTTTCCCGGAGGTACCAGGTTTTGCAGATTATTTTCCATACGTTGAGCCAGAGATACCAGATATTCCACCATTAGAGTTTCCGATGTTTGATATTCCTGATATGGTTGATCTTCCGCAGTGGGAGGATGTAGAGCCTCAGATTCATATGCCACCAGTCGAGATTCCAGAGATGCCACCGATGGAGCCAGAGGCAGAGCCGCTTGTGTAATCGCCTATGGAGCAGCCTGTCTTATTTCCTGCCCCATTAGCCATTTATGCACCTGTTCCAGGAGTGTATCAGTTTCCTCAGCCAGAGTTTATGGATGAGATCGTGGTAGATGGACCATTACCTTCTCGAGGTTCCAGCACTGATCTTCATGAGCATCATACCGTGACTTACCAGCGCTTTCAGGCAGAGAGGGAGGAGAGGATTAGATGGCAGAACCAGTGTAGAGAGATCCTTGGATTGTATGAGACACAGACGGATGGTCCTGTCAGAGCATTACGACCGGATTATATACTGAGAGAGAGACTACATCATATTCACCGGGTTAGTTCGCAGCAGCTTACTGATTTGAGACAGCAGGATCTTAGTGCGGAGACAGCATATCGCAGAGCATTGGGACTTACCGAGGCAGTGCTAGAGGCAGTGCAGGAGGAGTTGAGCCACGTATCACCAGGATTTTGAGACCAGCAGATCGATGAGTGTTGTATTATGTATATTTTGTAGATAGAGGCAGCATAGTATTGTATATTAGTTTGTATGAGTGTAGCTACTGACTCTGACTGATAGTAGTAGCAGTACGACTGTTATATCATAGGGTTTTGTATCAAGCATTGACACCTGTAGCTGGTGTTCTACCTATATATATATATGAGATAATCTTTTGCATGTTTTCTTTATTTTATTTCCAGTCATTTAAGCATTTACATTTATTTCAGTACCATTGCATATTTACAAATGTAATTTTATTCACAATCATGTTGTAAAAAAAAAAAAAAAAAAAAAAAATTTAACATATCATACTGTTTTATCTATTCAGTTATTTAATAAGTTATTTTATTTTCTCGAATTAACTGTTTTAATATATGTTTAATATACTGTTATTAAATAAGGTCCACTATTTATTTACCAGAAAAATGGCACCTAAGAGAAAAGCGCAGCCCGACTCATCGAATGAAAACACCGATGGCCAAAACAATAATAGACAGATGGATCAGATGTTTAATCTCATGCAACAGCAGATGTTGATGATGCAACAACAAATGCAGCAGCAGCAACAGCAGTTCCAGCAACAGATGTTACAGCAAGCCGCTCATCCAGGACATCAAATACCACCAGCAGCACCTACGCCTACTTTCAAGCAATTTCAGTCGGTGAAGCCACCGGAATTTATGGGTTCCACAGATCCTACAAAAGCGAGAGCTTGGCTGAAAGAGATGGAAAAGGCTTTTTCGTTGGTAAAGGTTGAGGAGGAGCAGAAGACAGATTTCGCTAGCTATTTTCTAAAAGGCGAAGCTAATTACTGGTGGGAATCAAAGAAAGCTTTGGAAGAGGGTGTGGTGACCTGGAACAGATTCACTGATCTTTTCTTGGAAAAATATTTTCCTCGTTTTATGAAGAACCAGATGGAGATCAAGTTTCTGGAGCTGAAACAAGACAACTTATCGGTTGCGGATTATGAGACTAAGTTTACTGAATTGGCAAGGTTTGTTCCAGAGCAGGTGGATACGGACGAGAAGCGGGCCAAAAGATTTCAGCAAGGACTGAAACCATGGATTCGTAGCAGGGTAGCTGTGTTTGAACTGACAACTTATACGGCTGTTGTTCAGAAGGCTATGATTATTGAAGGAGAAAGCGAAGCAGCTCAGAAAGAGAAAGGACCAGGGAATTTTCAGAATCGTTTCAACAAAAGGCCGGGATTTCAAGCTCGGGGAAAAGTAAATTTCAAAAGGCCAGAGCAGAACAATCAGAGGATGGGAAATCGACTTCCAGCCCCAATTCAGCAGAGACTTATCCGACCACTTATACCTGATTGCAGAACGTGTGGTAAAAAGCATACAGGAGTTTGCAACAAGCTAAATGTTACGTGTTTCAAGTGCAAGCAAAGGGGACACTATTCTGGAGAATGTCCAATGGGAAAGGCAGAAGTTACTTGTTTCCAATGTGGGAGAAAAGGACATATCGCCAAAGACTGCAGAGGAATTGCAATGGCTGCCAGTATTCCAAGAATTTTAGCATTACCTCCACCTCCACTACCACAGCAAAATCAGCCCAGAGCAAGAACTTTCAACATGTCAATGAAGGAAGCGGTACAAAGTCCGAATGTGGTTGCAGGTACACTCCCTGTAAATTCCGTAAATGCTTTGGTATTGATTGATTCAGGAGCTACTAGATCTTTTATTTCTGAAGCTTTTATCTCTAAGATAGATTGTGAGACTCAGTGGTTGGATGAAGTGTTAGTCATAAAATTAGCGAATAATGATCAAGTTGCAGTAGATCGAGTATGTCCGAACTGTGATATTGAGATAGGGAGATGTCATTTTTCAGTTGATTTGATACCTTTTAGGTTAGGGGAGTTTGATATTATTTTAGGAATGGATTGGCTGTCTAGTAATAATGCTCAAATTGACTGTGCGAATAAGAGAGTGATATTGCAAACTGAAGAAAATGAAACGGTAATATTTAAAGGTGAGAAGCAAAAGCAGAAATTCCTATCAATAATGCAGACGAGAAGATTGCTACGTCAAGGATGTCAAGCTTATTTAGCCTATGTACGGGATGTTGATAAGGGAAATTTGAAGATTGAAGATATTCCTGTAGTTTGTGAATTTCTTGATGTTTTTCCGGACGAATTACCAGGACTTCCACCAGATCGAGAAATTGAGTTCACTATTGACTTGACGCCAGGGACTGAACCAATTTCGAAAACTCCATATCGAATGGCACCTGTTGAAATGAGGGAATTAGCAAAGCAGTTGCAAGAACTTCTTGACAAAGGAATTATAAGGCCAAGTGTATCCCCATGGGGTGCGCCAGTATTGTTCGTGAAAAAGAAGGATGGTAGTATGCGACTGTGTATCGATTATCGTGAGCTGAACAAGTTAACTATCAAGAATAAATATCCTTTACCTCGCATTGATGATTTATGTGATCAACTAAAAGGAGCAGCATGGTTTTCGAAAATCGACTTACGATCAGGCTATCATCAGTTAAAGATCAAGGCTGAAGATATTCCAAAGACAGCGTTTAGAACAAGGTACGGACACTATGAATTTCTTGTGATGGCTTTTGGATTGACGAATGCACCTGCAGCGTTTATGGATTTGATGAATCGAATATTCAAGAAGTATTTGGATAAGTTTATCATTATATTTATTGATGACATCTTGATCTATTCAAAGACGGAAGAAGAGCATGCAGAGCATTTAATAACGACATTGGAGATATTACGGAAGGAGCAGCTTTATGCAAAATTTTCCAAATGCGAATTTTGGTTGAAAGAAGTGCAGTTTCTAGGGCACATCATCAGCAGAGAAGGCATTCAAGTTGATCCAGCAAAGATTGAAGCCGTGTTGAATTGGGAAAGACCAAAGACGCCGACAGAGGTTCGAAGTTTCTTAGGTTTGGCAGGATATTATCGAAGATTTGTCAAAGATTTTGCGAAGATAGCTACACCGCTGACCAAGTTAACTCGACAAAGTGAAAAGTTCGAATGGAATAGTAAGTGTGAAGAAAGTTTTCAAGAGTTGAAGAATCGGTTGGTGACGGCACCAGTATTAGTACTGCCAGACGAGCAAGGAAATTTTGTTATTTACAGTGATGCTTCATATCGTGGTTTGGGATGTGTGTTGATGCAACATGGTAATGTCATTGCATATGCGTCAAGACAACTTAAACCTCATGAGCAGAAATATCCTACGCATGATCTTGAATTAGCAGCAATTGTATTTGCATTGAAGCTTTGGAGACATTATTTGTACGGTGAAAAATGTGAAATCTACACGGATCATAAAAGTCTGAAGTATATCTTCACGCAAAAGGAACTGAACATGCGACAACGTCGATGGCTGGAATTGATTAAAGATTACGATGTTACAATCAGTTATCATCCAGGAAAAGCAAATGTTGTAGCGGATGCGTTAAGTAGAAAAGAAAGATTGAATCGGTTAACTTCGTGCGAAGAATTGGCCAAGGAATTCGACAAATTGGAAATCGAAATTCGTATTCCCGATGAATCTGCAGGAACTATCTACGCTATGACTTTCCAACCAGAATTGCTGGAAAAGATTCGCCGTTGTCAAGAAGAAGTGATGAGTCAAGACGACAGCTTAACAGGAGAAGAGATTACAACTCAGAAAGATAATGAAGGAATTTTACGTTTTGCGTCAAGAATCTGGATCCCTAACGTGGCAGAATTAAAAGAAGAAATTATGCGAGATGCGCACAATTCGAAGTATTCCATTCATCCAGGAAGCACGAAAATGTATCGCGATTTAAAGGAAAATTTTTGGTGGCCGAATATGAAGAAGGAGATAGCAGAATGGGTGAGTAAATGCTACACATGCCAGCGAGTTAAAGCAGAACACCAACGTCCGAGTGGGTTATTGCAACCATTAGACATTCCAGAATGGAAATGGGAACATCTAGCGATGGATTTTGTGGTAGGACTACCGAGGACTAGGGCAAATCATGATGCGATATGGGTAATCATTGACAGACTTACGAAGTCGGCACATTTTCTACCAATTAATGAAAGATTTTCGCTCGACAAATTAGTGCACATGTATCTCAAAGAAATTGTGATGCGTCATGGAGTACCAGTATCAATTGTATCGGATCGAGATCCTCGTTTCAATTCAAGATTTTGGAGACAATTCCAAGAATGTCTAGGAACGAAGTTGAATATGAGTACAGCTTATCATCCGCAAACTGACGGCTAAAGTGAAAGGACAATTCAAACGATTGAAGACATGCTACGAGTTTGTGCGATCGATTTTGAAGGCAGTTGGGATGAACATTTACCCCTAGTGGAATTTTCTTATAATAATAGCTATCACGCCAGTATTGGAATGCCACCGTATGAAGCATTATATGGGAGGAAATGCAGATCACCCGTGCACTGGGATGAAGTTGGAGAACGCAAGATTTTGGGTCCAGAATTAATTCAGCAGACAAAAGAAAAGATTGATCTTATTCGAAAACGAATCGAGGCAGCACAAAACAGACAAAGCAGATATGCCAACCAAGCCAGGAAGGATATGGACTATCAGGAAGGAGAACACGTATTGCTCAAAATATCGCCATGGAAAGGATTGACCAGATTTGGCAATAAAGGGAAATTGAAGCCACGATACGTTGGACCATTTGAGATTTTGAAGAAAATTGGGAAGGTTGCGTACGAGTTAGCTCTACCACCCCATATGCAGCACATTCACAACGTGTTTCATGTATCTATGCTTAAGAGGTATAATCCTGATACAAGGCATGTAATAGAGTATGAACCAGTAGAACTTCAGGCAGATTTATCATATGTAGAACAACCAATAAGAATTCTAGATAGGCAAGAGAGGGTATTAAGAAATAAGTCTGTGTCATTAGTGAGAGTTTTATGGAGAAACCCAGTAGTTGAAGAATCAACCTGGGAGCTTGAGAGTGAAATGTTAGAAAAGTATCCTCAATTATTTGTATAATTAGATTCTGAGGACAGAATCTTGTTAAGGGGGGGAGAATGTAACGACCGAGGAATTACGTATGTATTATATTATACTAATGATAAATTATGTGTATTATTATGTGATTAAATGTGTTAAGTCATTAAACCCTAACTGCTATGTGTTACGTGTTGTTTGTTCTGATACAAACGTGTTGTGGATATTTATTGAGTGTTCTATCGTCAGTTATATATATTATATCAAAACCTGTACAGCTCAAAACTATGTTTTAAAAGCCCGTATTTCAAACAAAATCATTGGCCCTATTTTACCAAAAATGCCCTATACCGTATCGCTATTTTGAACCCCTAGACGTTTTACCAATTGACCTTTTTCGCGAAAAACGACTTTTTCCGGACCCCTTCGGGTACCAAAAACCCCACAAAAATCACATTTTTATTTTTATATGATCATGAAATTATCATATATCATTTTTCTTTGCATTTTTGTAATATTCACAATTTTTGGGAATTTTTAGCATTTATTTTATATTTATTGGATATTTAAAAATTCAATATTAATACCCAAAAATTATAAAAATTGGGGCCAAATATTTTTATTAAATGTAGAATTAGACCCTTAATTTTATTTAGGGGTATTATTTTCATTAGTATAAATACCTGTTTTATTATTAATTATTCATTAATTAATTGTTAAAAAAATCAGAAAATCAAGAAATTCTTGTGTTGGTGAAGAACAACCAGGGAATTAAACTGCAGATTTGAGAGTGATTCTGTTATCCAAATCGATCATGTGAGTAACCAAAACAAAGCTTTTGATCTCTACTTTCTATTCATACCATAAATTTCATGTTTTGATGTTTAGATTTTCAATTCGTATTTTAGGGTTCTTGGACTGAAATTGGGGGTTTTTAATTATGGGGTTATGGGTTGATTTTGATGCTTGGTATAGTTTCCTGTACTTGTTTACAATCGATTTATGCTATTTATTTGAACAAACAATTGTTCTAAGTGTTAGTTCTTAGTTTCAAGTTTATACAATTCTATTTTAGTTCGTTTTTAATTTTGTATGAACCTGAGGTTAATATGATTATAGGGGTTAGATTATACAAGTGTTAAGCTTTATTTTGGTATTTTATTTGTAATTTTTGATGTACGAAATCGTTAGTTTAGGTTTTGGCCGGAAAATTGCTTGGTTTGGCCGGAGAAATTGTTCCAGAGGTTATTAGGTGATGTTACTGATATGATTGTGTTCCTGGAGTGATTTTGAATGAAAACCCACCAAGAAACGAATCAAACGGTTGTGTTTTGACCCTAGAAACCGAGCTCGTCGGAATCTGCAGCAGTTCGCCGGCCGATGCTCTGTTTTTCGCCGGAGAAGACGACTGGGACGACAGGGATGGAAGAGGACGACGGAGTTGTGTTTCTGCAGTCACATGGAATCGATCGGGATAAAAACCTTGCAGAAACAATGATCTGCACGTTCGAATTGGGTTCGCCGGAAACAGCTCGCCGGTGCCGGTTTCTGGGCAGCACGGCGGCTGTTCTTCAGCGACCCGCCGACCCGGTTGTTGACCCGAAAAACAACCCGGGTTTGATCCCCTCAACCCTGAATCCATTTCCAGATTTCTGTTTCTGGATTTTCTATTAATTTATTTATATTTTATTAATTTAAAAATCAGTTTTATTAATTCTAAAAATATAATAAAAATTAGATTTAAATTCTGAAAATTATTATTAATAATTTCTAAATTATTTTATTAATTTATAAATTCGAATTTAATTATTTAATTAATTATTTAATTATTTATCTAATTATTTATTAGTTATCTAATTAATTAATAATTGGGTAATTAATTAATAATTAGGTAATTAATTAATAAATAAGAATTAGAAATAATTAAGTGATATGATTAATAATCTAATAATTAGTTAATAATGCGAATAGTAATTCGATAATTAGAATTAGTATTCGAGCGATAGTTATTCGAATAATATTGTAGTGATTATTTGTATCGTATAATTAAATACCGATAGTTAATTAATTAACGAATCGTATAAGTTTCAGTAATAATGTAATAGTTCGATAATTATGTGAGGATTACGAGTAGCTCGTATTTATACGAGTAATTAATCGTTGAGTTAAATTATAATTCGAGCACATAGTAGATATTCGATAAATAGCGTATCCGTTAATAGATCGATTGATTATTTGTAAATAATCGATCTGATCGAGTAAGTATTAATAATTAGTAAATTAGTGTAATAAATTGTAATTAATCCTAATAATTAGGGATTAATTATTTTAAAATGCAATAATTATTAAATAATTATCTAAAAATATAATTAAGGATTATTTAATTATAATTCATTATTTATAATTAGTTATTAATTAATTAAATCTTGTTTAATTCATAATAATTAAACCGTTAGTCCGATTTGAGCAAAACGAAGACCTCTAGACTCAGAAAAATGAGACGAATCCAATAAAAATGGTTGTAAGTTATAATTTCTTCCGGAAGAGAGTGATCTTGTGATAATTAATAGTTCATAGGCCTAATAGGGGTATAACTGAGTTGAATAAATCCCGAAAAATTATAATAAAATCAGATACGACTAGTAATGCAAGTATAAGCCCAGAATTGATTCTAAAAATAATTATAAATCTAGAAATTAATTATGTGCTTTACGTGCTACGTGCTTTATGTGATTATGTGAATAGATGTGCTGTATAAATGTATGTATATATATATATGCGAATCAGATAGAAACGCATGGGTAGACTGATAAGGTTGCGTGATATCAATTCAAGATACACGTATGTAGTAAATTATCTAAACACCTATCTTTCCATGATTTGTTCAGTGTTAGCAAGGCAGAACAAGCTAGGGTCAAAAGGCAGTGAGATAAACCAGGTTAAGTACGCGCAAGGCAAGTTTCTCCCCTATTCTAAATTCAGAATAGTGATTTATATTTCCTTTCTATCGTATCGAATCTCTTTGATAATCATTGTTCATATACACTGTTACCTACTTATTATCACTTGTTCCATTTCATTTCAATTCTTGATTTACCCAATTTATTGAATTCCCTGTTCATATTTCAATTCCTTTACCCTTGTTACATATAGTCTGGTATATCCTGGTGTTGGGATATATCAATAGCATTTCGATTATTCCGGATGCTAAGCCTTGGACTGGATGGTTACTTTACGGGCTGGGTTTTACCCAGACCATTATTTAATAGGCCATAGTTGCCTGAGTACTCCTAATGTTGGTTGGGTCTATGCAGTTGGGTATAGATCTGCACTATATTCTGACTGATCAGCAGGTTATAGTGCATATGTTGGTTCTTGTTCCAGTCTTGTTCATTTGGCACTCGCCAGTGTTGGCAAATTATTATCATATACAGATACAGATGGTTGTTCAAACCAACAGCTTATTGGTTCATTTATTTCTCTCTTTTTATAATATATATATATATTGTTGCAGGCTTGTTGAGCAATTTTGGCTCATTTCTTTTATTGTCATTCATATTGTTTTACAGTTAAGGTAGAGAATGAAACCCATCAGGACCCGCATTGTCAAGAAGCGAGTCAAGCAGCGGGACCCTCTTATACCAAGAGTGTTCCTTCCTATTCCCGAAGAGAGTTTTGAATTGCGAGATCAGGTGTAGCAGGATAAGTAGTAATGTTGGGTTGAATAAAAGTTTTGTGTAGTCTGAATAAAAGATTGTGTAGTGAAATTGTAGATAGAATAAAGTTTTGTAATAAAGAGAGTTCTTAAGACAGGTTTTATTTAGTTGGGTTTGTAATAAGTATAGTGCATGATTCTTGTTTTTCAAACTCAAACCTTAAAAGATCCTGAGTAGTGATAGTTCGGGGTAATTATTATATTTATATTCCGCTTGTGCAGGTATAGTTGGTAGTTGTTGTTAATAATGCCCCAAATCTATACCCCGGATTTGGAGGGTGTTATAAGAACAATTTCATAGCTTTGGTAGAAAAGAATGAAGCCCATTCAGACTATCACAAAATGATGGACTTCATCAAAAACTGTAAACTTAGCTATGCAATGCTGGAAGCCCCAACGATTTACTGTGAAGTAGTTGAGGAGATTTGGACAACTGCTGAGTTCAACTCCATAGATATGACTATCTCCTTCACTCTCAAAGGTAAAAATCACTGTATTAACTGTGATGATTTACAAGCATGTTTTAAATTACCTGAGAACAATGCCATGACACCACACACTGATAATGATGTATCCAGCATGTTAGATTCCATAGGTTATTCTCTTAACTCTGCTAGTTTAGGGAGTATTAGAAGAAAAGGCCTTAGGAAAGAATGGAGTTTTCTTGGGGATGCCTTTATAAAGGTTTTCTCTGGGAAAATTAGTAGTTTTGATGCCATAACTTCATCTCTTGTTAATATGCTCTATATGCTTGTTTCTGATAGGTATTTTAACCTTAACAACTATGTGATGCTAGAATTAGGTACTAGATTAGGTAACAAAGCTAATAGACATAATAACATCTATTATGCTAGATTCTTTATGTTATTGGCTAACCATGTTGCTGAAGGTTTGGTCATAATCAATGAGAATAATAAACTCAAGTGCTGGGCACAAGAGAAAAGAGTTCTTGCAGATTTATTGAGAATGGATCTCAACAGCAGTGTGCCATTGGTATATTTACCAATCATGAATGCACCTCAGGTAGGTGAGGTAATTGCTTCTACAACTCCTACTTCTTCCAACCCCTCTATTTCTTTATCTTCTAGTGTGGCCATGAAATCTGTGACAATGCCCCAACAGATTTCTACCAAGGTCACCAAAACTAAACTTTCAAAATCAAAGACAAAGAAAACCACCTCTGTTGTTTCTCAAAAGACAACAGTTGTAACACCAACCATTAACCCTGAGAGGAGTGAACAGGGTGTGAGTGGTGAGGGGAGGGGTGAACATCAAAGAAACCCCCAGGATAAGGAAGGAGAGTTAAGTGCTTCCCAAGCTAGCCAAGCCACAGTTTCTCAAAAAGCTGTGGTGGTTAAAAAGGTATCTAGCACATCCCTAGTTGCATCCTCCCAAAAGGATGTTACTATTGAAAATAGTTCCCAACCAGGAACACAGAACAAACGAGGGAGGGACACTGAAGCCAAACACTCACCAACAAAAGCTTTTATTAGAAGAAAGAAGGCTAGAACCCAATCTTCTACACAGGGTGCACACACTGCACAGATACATCCATCTGTATCTATGCCTTCTCAAACTCAGTTTGATGTGGCTCCAATAAATGTGGAGTCACAGCCCCATTCTCTCGCAATAATCACACATCAATCACCAAACACTTCATCACCATCTCTGGATGTGGATATGTTATTCCCATCAATTCCTGATTCTCCCTCTTTACAACTCAGGGAGGAGCCCCACTCAAATACAGGTGATCATCATCTCTTAGATGATTTGTTGGATCACCCGCAAATTCTTTCAGATATAATTGAAGGATCTGTGTCACCACATCTCAAATCAATCTACACAGATTCAACAGTTATATCACTTTCAATTTCAACTTCTTTTCCTTCTTCAACGGATATCACTCATCCGTTGACAAGTGGTTGCTCTTCAACGGATAAGCTTAACAGCAGTTATCCGTTGATAACATCAGTTTTACCTTCAACGGATATTCCACATCCGTTGATAGTCTCTCCACACATAACTGAATCAATTCCAAGTGTAGAAGACATGAATACTGTGCAATCACTCTTAGGATTGAGGGAAGGGAGTGAAAATTTGAGTGAGAGGCTGGGTTGCTCCCAGGCAAAAGGAGAGATTGAGAGCTCAAAAATGCATGCTATTTCTTCCAGCATGGCAAAAGTAAGTGAGAGGAGTACCACCTTAGTAGGTGAAGGTGAGGGAGTGAGTTGTGTGAGCCAGGGGGAGCCCCTGATGCAAGAAAATAGAGAAAAAGAGAGAAAGGCAGGTACAGTAGATATAAGGGTGGAACCAGCCATTGCTAGTGAGTCAATGATTGTGGATGATGCTGAAAAGGAAAGACAATTTCAGCAACATTACAAAGCTGTAATTGATAACATTTCCTTGGATGCTGACACTTTTACTCATCCTGTGTCAGCCTATCAAATGTTGGCTACTCAGGGCAATGAGGAGGCAGAAAAGACACTACATCTAGTACACACAACAGAATCTCTTCAAAGGGATAAAGCTACTATTAACAAGATGCCTTCTACAGCTGGTGAGCCATCTGAGGAATTTGGAGTAAATTCTGATGATGATGACTCTGTTTCTTTTGATGGAAGCATGAACTTAGGGGGAGATGAAGGCCCTAGTTCAATTCCAAATCTACCTGAATGGGCTTTGACAAAGGAGTATAGATCAGGGGAATTCAATGTCTCCTTAGTCAAACAAATCAACACTATTCAACAGGCCATTCAGAACACTTCACATGCAAGTATCAAGGCTATCCTTCAAGCTCACCTGGACTCACTGCATTTCATGAAGTTGCAGCAAGTAAAGCAGAATCTGAGTATGGATGATCTCAGGAAGGATATTGCTGACTTGAAATCCTACAGTTCTGAAAAATTGGATTCAGTCATGCCCTATGGTACATTGCAGGACTTGGTTTTGAGATTGAAAAAGGAATCAGTTACTGAGAAAAGGCTGGCCATGTTGGAAGACAGAGTTCAAGTTATTGAAGATTCTGTGGCCACCATTCTTCACAACCAACAATCTCAAACCAGTCTCCTAATGCAGCTGGCAAAAGCACAAGGCTTGACCCCTCTCCTTGATGATAACAAAAAGGGGGAGAGTAAAAGGGAAGGGGAAGGAGAGCCATCTACAAAAATCAAAATATCTAAAGTGCTAGTTCCTGCCATCACTACTTCTCCAATCATTCAAATCAAAGGAAAGCCTGATGGAATTGATTTGATTCAGCTAGCAGCAGCTGAAATTCAAGTGAAAGAGCAAAGGAGGAGAATTGATGAAAGGTTGCAACTGTTGTTTGGCTCTACACAAGATAAATCAACATCTGTGAAATATAGCACAAAGATTGAACCAATCAACATGGAGCTCAAGCCAGTAAGGAGACATAAGGATGGAGAAGCTTCTTCCAAAGAACTACAAGCTATAATTCTCAAGCCCAATAAAAGATCCAATAAGGACTCTACAAAGAATCCTTTAAAAGAAGTGGACTTTCCTCCTCCAAAAGCTGATGAGAACAAGCTTTTAGGTAGGAGTATTGCTTATCTCAAAGAGACCATGGATGAGGCTGTAAGGAGAAATAGGGCTATTATCTCTAGAGAGGGAAAGAGCATATGTGTGATGCAAGGACATCCCAAATTCTCAATAGCCAAGAAGGAAGAAGTCAAGCAACTAAAGGCTGACAAAAGAGCACAAGCAAAGCTTGAACAACAGCTAAAGTCAAGTCAAGTTGAAGAAGAGAAAGGAATTGAAGTCAGGGGTGAAGACAAGATTGCAAACCTAGATGAGGTTTTTGGGAGTATATTTGGTGAGAGTATGGAAGAAAGAGAGGAATGGCAGAAGGGAAACAGAAGAAAGGCCAAGGCACATAGAAGGAGTGAAGATAATACTGAAGTAACCAAATCTATATCTAAACCACTACCTTCCATACCTGAACCTCTTGTTGCTAATCCCACTATAAACATCCATGGTGAACCAATCATTCCAAAAGAGGAACCTATTGATTGGGACACCATCAAATTGCCTACCTTTCTAACCACTCTTCCACTACCAAAGAAACAGAAAAGAAAACCCAAATCTACACCTCCCATAACCTCTAAGAAATTCACTCAAAAACAAAAGCCTAAGCCTAAGCCATCCATTTCTAAAGATGATTATGTTCACATCTGTGACATAAAAGAAATTTCAGACATTTAACTCTATCTGGATGAGCTGGAGGATGTAAGAGGAATAGCTGCTTACAGACAGCTACCAGAGAGATTAGTGTTCAGATACAAAGGAGCTGGGGAAAGAACATGGCCTCTCCACAGGATTCTGAATGAAAGCTACTCTACCTTGATTAGAGTCTTTTCAGCTATACAAAAGGATTCTGGCTTTACCAGAACTGCCAAGACTGAAATTCTCAACAAGATTGCCAATATAAGGAAAACTTGGAGGGAGCCCAATGCTTTACCCAGGACTTTACTCATTCAAGAAAGGGGAATTACAATTCACAAATCACCTCATTGGTTGATGGAATTTAGAGATGATAAAGGAGTCAGAAGATTTTTCAGACTTGAAGACCAACTCAAGATTGCCAGCAATGAAACTCTCAAGGAAATGCAATCTAAGTTGGATATCAGTGTTGAAGATGAAGCTGAATTCTTCAGACAACTCCAACTCCAAATTGAGGAAAATGAAAAAGGGCTAGGAAAGAAAACCAGGGAACAAAGAAGAAAAAGATGATTTGCTCAGGCTAAAGGAGTATCCTTGGAAATACTGTAAATCTTCAATTTCCTCCTAGTACATACATTTTTGCAGCATTTTCAAATTTCTACTTAGTTTCAATTCATATATATGTTAAGTGTTTTGTTATCATCAAGTTAACCCTGAATTTATGCCTACAATTCTTATAGACATAAATAGGGGGAGATTGTTAGGAATATATGTGCATTAGTTTGATGATATGTTTAACAAAACACTTAAGTAGAAATTCAGTGTCTGTAGCCTCAACGGATAAGACCACTTTGGCTATCCGTTGATGGTGTAGCTTTACTTAGAAATAAGTCTAGTGTTGTAGCATATTTCAGTCTCTGTATTTAAGATGTAATTCTTAGAAGTTGAGAGAAACTATGAGTCATGTTGACTACTAGAAGATATGCAGATAGGAAGGCCAATTGTAAATATTTCATGCCTTGTAATTTTGTATAAATGAAGTGGTATCAACGGATGACTTAAAGACCTTCAACGGATGAGAAGCTAAGCTTCAACGGATGTCTCTAAAGCTTCAACGGATAACATCCTTCAACGGATGAGTGCATCAACGGATGAAAGCTTCAACGGATGTTCTGTTGATTAACCGTTGATAAGTGGTAGTTGTACCTACAAACAGAGGCACGTGGGTGAACAGAGATAACTAAAATGTGGCAGCCTAATTTCAGGAACATCAGAAAAAGCAGCCGTTCTACTCTAGTATAAAGAGACATTAAGTCAACAAAGTACTGGAGTGAACTGGAGAAGAAACAAGTGGAGATCTTACTTTATTATTTTATATATCCTTGTCTTCACTTGTAAACTTGGTAATATATAAACCAAGTAGTAGCTAGTAATTAGATAAGAATTTTTCCAGAGCTGTTTAGAAAAATCTTGAGAGAAAAATTATCTAGTTTATACTAGGATGCAGCTGTGATCAAACTCTTAGATCACAGAATTTCTGAAATACCATCTCTGGTGGAACAACAAATCCACCAGAAAAGTTTTTAAAGGTTTATTGTGTTCTTTACATTTGTGTTTGAATATATATCTGTCTGTATCAGCTTAAAGCAATTCACACACTTGTTCATCTTGAACACACAGTCTTTATAAACTGCTCAAAACTTGAAAAAGTTTTGAGATTTACATTCAACCCCCCTTCTGTAAATCTCATTGTTAGTTCTCTAGAAATAACAATGCCTCAGTGATATAAATCAAGAGTGTGGATTTAATCAAGTGACAGAGATCTCGTCAGAGTATCATTAATTACAAGGATTTAATCTGAAGAAAATCAAAGTATCAAAGTCAAGACATGAAGAAATGTCACGGAAGTTAGTCACTCATGAACCAGACAGTACATCGAGTGTCAACATTGAAGTGGTGGAATTGATTCATAATTGACTGTGATTATCAGAAGATTTTCAGAAGAATGGTTGATGCTCAAGATTAGTATTAATTCCCTATTAATTAATTAAGTCATATAATTTAATTAAGAAAATAAATTATATCTGCAAAGATTAATTTATTTATTAATTGAATTAATTGATTAATTAATTCTGAATTAATATTAAGATTTTTCAGAATTGTTTTTTGAATTAAAATCAGTTTAAATCAGCAAGACAATTGAAAATGAACTAGCATGACAATCTGGATTGTCATACCGATTGTCATGCCAAGTCATTTCAATTGTCATACCGAAAGTTACACTGGGAGGAGGATTGTCTTGCCAGTTCATTCTGATTGTCTTGCTAGTTCAATCAATAGTCTCACCGAAAGTCTTGCTAGCTCAATGGATTGTCTTGCTAGCTCAATGGATTGTCTTGCTGAGCTAAAAGGATTGTCTTGCCAACAAATCAGGTGGTTGTTTTGTTATTTAAACAACAGAAGTAACATAAGTCAATCATCCATCCGAAAACAGTTCAAGAAAAAAAAAGAAAAGCAGAAGCTGAAAAATATATCATCTCTCCTCTGCTAAAATCAAGATCACAATTTCTAGCTAGTAAAGTTAAATCCAAACCACTAGAAATCTTTATCTTGTTCTTGTGTAACAATCTAGCGGATCAAAATCCCTAGAACTTAATCTCAAATCGCGTTTAGCATTTGATTCTAATTATTGCAAAAATAGAAAAAGTTCATGTCGAATTTATTCTAAATTTGTGATAATTAATTTGAGATTAATTCCTTGTAATCGATACAGTTGTTGTAACACCTTTCAAGTTTAATAATATTCTTATTTAACTTGAATTTTGTTTCACATTTTTTATTCCGCATTTATTCGATTATTCGGTACCGTTTGTATTCAACCCCCCCCCTTCTACAAACACATTGGGACCTAACAATTGGTATCAGAGCCTTCTGATTAACGAACAAATCAAGATCCTAGACTTTTGTGATTTTTCAACTCCTTGAATTTTTATTTATTCAAAAATTCATAATGACTTCACATAAAGTTGGAACCGTTAAAATTCCACAATTTGATAAAGAGAATTATATCATGTGGAAGAAGAAGATGCTATTATTTTTACAAGTTGCAAATCCCAAATATTCAAACTTGTTAAAGAAGGGTATAAAAACTCCGATGGTTATTGAACCGGAGGTAATAATAGATGGTGTGGTGACTACTGAAGCTAGAACCTATCCAAAAGAGCCTGAAGATTTTACTCCTGCTGAGAAGGAAGAAGCCTCCTTGGATGCCAGCCTTCAATTAATATTAATTGATTCCCTTGATCCCTTGATGAACAGACATGTGATGAACTGTAAAAATTCCAAACACATGTGGGAAACTATTGAGGTGATTAATGAAGGCACAGAGGAAGTTAGGGAGAACAAGTTGGAAATCCTAACCTCTGAATATGAACATTTCAAATCAAATCCAGGAGAAGGAATTACTGAAGTGTTTGAGAGGTACAATGCGTTGATCAACAACCTGAACATCAATGGAAAGTATTATTCAATCAGGGAGGTCAACAAAAAGTTCCTTTTAACACTGCCAGCTCATCTTGAACATAGAATCACTGCCATTAGAGAAGCTAGAGATCTGAGTGAGATTTCTTTGGACAGGCTCTATGGAGTGTTAAAAACTTATGAGTTGGAGCAGATTCAACAGAAGGAAGTCTACGGGAAGGATAGAATGGTCAGCACATCTACTGCACTTGTAGCTGAAGGTCAACAACAACAACAATCTCAACAGTTAGAAAGAATGGTACAGTTTTCCAAGGGTGAGGAAAATGAGTTAGTAGCAGAATATGATCCTCCTACTACAAATCAATCAAGTGATGATTTTTATTCCTTGGAAGAGCTGGAGCAATTGGAAGATGAATCAATGGCCCAAATTGTCAAGAGATTCTCCCATGTCAGATTCAGGAGGAATCCCAAGCTTAAGTACAAGTCCAACTACAACAAATTCCAGAAAGGTGGATCTTCATCCTCTAACACCAGCAGTGGTGGGTACAAAACAGGGATGGTTGATCGAAGCACCATTAGATGCTATAACTGCAATGAGTTGGGACACTTTGCCACAGAATGTAGGAAGCCAAAGCAAGTAAGAAAGAACTCTGAAAGGGCTTATCTGGCAAAGGGAAGAAGCTGGGATGATACTGACAGTGAAGATGAAGATGAAGGAAATCTTGCTCTTATGGCTATTGATGGAAAAGCTTCATCGTCAAGAATAGAGGTAAAACTTTCTGATGCTGAAATGGTTTATCATCTAAGAGGTAACTTAGATTATGCACGTCATGATAATGAACTGTTAAGTTTACAGATCACAGACCTTGAGAAAGAGGTCAATGAATTAAGACTTGTGCACATTAATCAAGACAAATTAAAAGAACATGTATCTTTTCTAGAGAATAGAGTTGACTGTTATAGAAAACTCGAAACTATTCTCAAAGACAAGATCACCGGTCTTGAGACTAAGGTTAGAGCCTACTTCAATTCTTGTTCGAAGGCTAAAGAGTTCTACAGTAAGCAAGCTGTTAATCAAACATCTGGAATAGGTTATGATTACAATGCTGCTATTGGAGAATTAGGCATAAACTCCCCTCCTCATGTCTGTGCTAAAGGGAGGGAAGTACCACATGTGCTTAAGGGTGTTGATGAACCCCTCTATAAAGCATCAATTGCTGAACCATTTGATGCGACCTCTTCTGTTATTCATGAAGAAATACGTGCTGAAGATCATGCTAATGAGAAGATTGTTTCCAAGTCAAGTGAGTCGAAAGTTCCAGTCAAAGTTGTGAAAGCAACTGAGACTAACTCAGACACACATGAGTTGGATAACAATAATTCCATGTCTACCATGCATAAATTACCTGCTGTTAATCACTCTCATAAAGCATGTAGTGTTGCTAATTGTATGTCTTGTGCTTTTAATATGATGTATGCTTATTTTAATGGTAAGCATGTGTCTAATGATAAGAGTACTACTCGTTAGCATGTGAATAACAAGAAGCATGATAGGTCTAAGACTGCTAGTCCTTCTAAGGCTAGAAAGGAGACATTTATGCCTAAGCTTAAACAGAAATTTGTTAAGGCTGTTTACAAGGTCAAATGTTCAGTCATTGAGGATGTTGAGATCGTTAAAATTAAAAATGTTGTTTTGCCTGACAAAGGACAATTCTACAAGTATGCCGGGCCCAACCAAGTTTGGGTTCCGAAGAAGGGTTAATCCATTTGTGTTGCAGGGCATTAAAACAGGTGAAACCGGAAGTGTGGATTCTTGACAATGGATCATCAAGACATATGACCGGAGATAGAGCCCTGCTATCAAATATGGATTGAGAAAGCTGGCCCCCTGATTACCTTTGGAGATAACAGCAAAGGTTTATCTGAGGGATATGGCTGTTTGCAAGCTGGGAATTTTATCATTGTAATTTTGTATATTGTGCTAGGTTATTATCAGGAAGCAGTATCTAACATATAGCACCAGTGACGAGACTTGAGAATATTATGACATATCAGACACCTGCTGCACATTACAATTGGAATTGTACTCTAGTAAGATGTGTACAAGTGTACTCCTGTTTGGTGAGTCAAAAGAGGAAGTCAGTGCACCACAGTTCATGGACTTTGCAGCTGCAGATCTATTGGACTATGCAATCTCTTCTTCACAATCTCACTTTAGGTTGGTATGAACTAGTATACTGCTCAAGCAATCGTCAAGGACATGGTATGGCACTCTAACTGCAGTTATAATTTTATATGAATAAGTAGAGTCGTCATATTTATAACTATCTTATCACTAAGCACAATCATATTGTTTTATATGTGCAGTGGTATATTGTTTATGCAACATAACAATTAGTATCTAAAGTACTTGACAAGTATCGGTCAATGATATCTTGTTAACATTATGTTGCAGATATTTGTAAGCTTTTGACATGAATGAGAATTACTTAGACTTTACCCTAAGTGATCAATGTTTTATCAAAAACTCATTCATATTGAAAAACAAAATCAAACTTCTTTCTACATTAGTGATTTCTTATTTCATGTAAAATCTTTTGAAATCACTATTGTAAATCATTTTCTCTCTATTACCATATGTTCTATGATACAGGTTCAGTCTCCAATGACTTTCTTTCATTGACAGTCATGAGGTTGAAAACCCACAACATCTATCCCAGACTGTAAAGACAAACACAAAAACAGAACCAACCAACACTCTCTTACCACTAAAAGTAGTATGAATGAGCGTGAGGGAGATAGTGCCTAGTGCACCACATAAGGAAGGTTCTGTAGTCAACCCAGTAGCTCTGTCTCCTACATAGATGAGTAGTATTTAAACCGAGACAACTGCTAGCCCCCATACATCTTCTCAAAAAGATGTAATGGCTGAAAAGGCACATAAACAGTTACTAGATTCATTCTCTCAACAAGGTGTGTCTATTGAAATTTGCCTGTCGGCCAGGGTATCCAATGTAGTGTCACCACTTCAAACATAAACAATTCTTGATGCACAAGGAGAGGTTACACACACAAAGGATGAGTTGACGGAAATAAGAGTTTCGACCATTTTAAGGTCAGATTCGATTGTTCAAGGTTCGTTAATGGACCAATTGCCTTTATAGGTGTTAGGAGAGGATACTGATCTATAAGCCATATGTCAGTGGTCAGTGTCTACCTCCCCAGGCTTAAATCCCCTGGATGCATCTGCGGATAGTGGATCTGACATAGGTGCAGATCGGCAACTTGTTGACAATGATTCAGATATTAACTGATGAGTCACAAGGAAATGTCTTCACAGGCATTAGAAGGGAACTTTGATCTTTATGCTAAATTCTTTGGATCATTGTTTACCTTCCCAGAATTCAAATCTGGAACCCTAAAAGGGAAACTAGCAACTTGTAGATTATGACTCAGATTCATCTGACGAGTTTAACAAGGATGGGGATTTGCGAACTCCCATTGCACCACCTATGACCTCCTTAAGGATGGCTAAGGTGATTTTCCTTGCAGGTACAGCTGGATTATGGATCTATGAGAGAAGAGTGATACACTTGTGAGAATGAGTGTAAACACGAGTGGAGAGAAGAGTGAAACACATGTGAGGTACACTAAACAGAATCACACACTCACAGTGAGGAAGAAAGAGAAACTACTTGTTATTTCTTTTCCAACCAAGTGAAATATGAGAACTTCTTCAGACGACGGCATACATTCCTTCACTAAGGGGGAGATAAAAGCTTAAGTAATAGTTTGGAGGATTCCTCAACTAAGGGGGAGAAATAGCAGGGAGTAAGAAAAAGATCCTACATGTACACTACACCACACCATTGTTGTTTGTAACTACAGATCCTATTGTACGGGAGAGGTGGTAAACACAAGGTGATTTTCTAGTAAGGGAAGAAGCTGTTTTCAAAAGGGGAGTACCATTGGTTTTTATCTGCGGATCCTATTGTACGGGAGAGGTGGTAAACGAAGGTGATCTTCTTTAATCAGTTGATTCTCATAGGGGGAGAAGCAAGAGAGATATGGGCTTCTCAACAGGAAATATGGTTGTACAAATGAAGATGGAACTACTTGAAGATATGTTCAGTCTAGAGGAACATCTGCTTGGAATCTGGAAAATATTAAATCTAGTCCAGAACTTTTCTACTATTTACTTTGTATTTCTTTTTATATCTTTTTCTTATTTGTTAGTTGAGTTATCCTCTAGGTATTTGGGTGTTATTGTTTAACAAACAAATAGGGGGAGATTGTAAGTCATATGTCATAGCCTATTTGTATATTCGAGGATTCAACTCAACTCAAATAAGAATGTAATAAGTAAATAGTGGATCGACCGTCAGAGAGATCTCGCAAAGTAATATCTGTCAAATGATTCAGAAACAAGGTTCATCTACAGACTTGAGGAATTAATTCACTGGAAGAAGTTCAAGAAATTGATCATGCCTCAGTGATATAAATCAAGAGTGTGGATTTAATCAAGTGACAGAGATCTCGTCAGAGTATCATTAATTACAAGGATTTAATCTGAAGAAAATCAAAGTATCAAAGTCAAGACATGAAGAAATGTCACGGAAGTTAGTCACTCATGAACCAGACAGTACATCGAGTGTCAACATTGAAGTGGTGGAATTGATTCATAATTGACTGTGATTATCAGAAGATTTTCAGAAGAATGGTTGCTGCTCAAGATTAGTATTAATTCTCTATTAATTAATTAAGTCATATAATTTAATTAAGAAAATAAATTATATCTGCAAAGATTAATTTATTTATTAATTGAATTAATTGATTAATTAATTCTGAATTAATATTAAGATTTTTCAGAATTGTTTTTTGAATTAAAACCAGTTTAAATCAGCAAGACAATTGAAAATGAACTAGCATGACAATCTGGATTGTCATACCGATTGTCATGCCAAGTCATTTCAATTGTCATACCGAAAGTTACACTGGGAGGAGGATTGTCTTGCCAGTTTATTCTGATTATCTTGCTAGTTCAATCAATAGTCTCACCGAAAGTCTTGCTAGCTCAATGGATTGTCTTGCTAGCTCAATGGATTGTCTTGCTGAGCTAAAAGGATTGTCTTGCCAACAAATCAGGTGGTTGTTTTGTTATTTAAACAACAGAAGCAACATAAGTCAATCATCCATCCGAAAACAGTTCAAGAAAAAAAAGAAAAGCAGAAGCTGAAAAATATATCATCTCTCCTCTGCTAAAATCAAGATCACAATTTCTAGCTAGTAAAGTTAAATCCAAACCACTAGAAATCTTTATCTTGTTCTTGTGTAACAATCTAGCGGATCAAAATCCCTAGAACTTAATCTCAAATCGCGTTTAGCATTTGATTCTAATTATTGCAAAAATAGAAAAATTTCATGTCGAATTTATTCTAAATTTGTGATAATTAATTTGAGATTAATTCCTTGTAATCGATACAGTTGTTGTAACACCTTTCAAGTTTAATAATATTCTTATTTAACTTGAATTTTGTTTCACATTTTTTATTCCGCATTTATTCGATTATTCGGTACCGTTTGTATTCAACCCCCCCTTCTACAAACACATTGGGACCTAACATTCTCTATAATTCTTTGTTTCTTATTTCATCAGCTCTCGTGGGAGAGAAGATGAACAGAACAATACAATCTGAATTGTTGATTGATCTGCTTCTGTAGTGTAGACTTTATATCAATTTGAATTATGTGGCCAAATATTAACCAAGTAAATCAATTGATAGAATCAATAAATTTGTTGCTTAGAGTTACTTACGTCCAGGGAGAGGTTATCACTTAGAATATTCAAGTAGTATATGAGTTGTGACCATAGGGAGGCCTTGGGATGTTAACTTATGCATATTAGTGGCTTGGAGATTGATTTTGCCTTAGAAAACTCCTAAGTTGCGACCAAGAAGCCCCTTGGAAGGCTTACTTGCGACCATACCATCTAGAGGGAGTGATTGCCTTAGTAGAAAAGATGAGTTGCGACTAGAAGGGCATTTTTTTCTAAAATAATCTCAAGTTGCGACATGCTTCTCCTTGTAGCTTTAAGTTGCGACCTTTACACCCTTGTGTAGGTTAAGTTGCGACCCAATATCCCCTTGGAAGTGTTAGTTGTGACCCTATCTCCCCTTGGGAGTGTTAGTTGCGACCTTAGCTCCCCTTGGAGGTGTTAGTTGCGACTACAAGGAACAATAAGCATTTTTGAGATGGTTTCTTTTCCCATTTCTTCCTTGTTGCTCCTACTAGGTCAAAACCAACTCTGGTACTTAGATTTTAAGCTATACTTCAAGTTTATTTCTCTTTCTAAGTAATAAAGGGGATATGGTGACTCCTACTACAAAGTAGTTATCACTTTGACTTAGATTCTGTAGAACGTTGTAACCCTTAAACTGTCCTGTCTTCAAGTCTTCTCTCCGAGTCTTCGTATAAACCATATAACCTTCATAGAAAGATACGAATACTCGCTTAACAATATTCCTAATGATACTACTTAGTTTCCTTTCATGAATCACTGACACCTAGTGCAATGGTCTGGCATGTGACTAGTTCCGCTCTCAGGACTTCGTACTATAATCTTCTCAAATCATTGCTAAGCTTGCAGGTACTCAGAAAATATCTTCATTGCTACTAAAATCTTGAATACTTCATTTCATGTTCTTCACTGATGCTTGAATATATAAATGAACTCATTTCAGTGAGTATTACTTCAAGACTGCAGTTGTCTTCTTCAACCTTTGTCTATATCATGTCTTCAATTCTTCAGATTCCTATGCTTCGAACACTGTCTATCTTCAATCAATGCTAATATACTGAAATCTTCTGATGACACTTTTATACTGAATCTTCATCATTTATGAAACGTTGAAAGTCTTTAACCTTTATTCTTCACTGAGGCATGAACATATTAATAAACTTCTTTCAGTGACCTGTAAACAGACTTCAAGCCTTCTTCTAATCTTTGATTCTTTGTATTTTCCTTGTCTTCACTTCTTCCTGATTTCTTGTGTAGATATAGTATTATTTATCTATCATGTTCTAATGTTGATCTAGTGTTGAGTTATCACGCAACTGTTTATACAGCTACGCAGTCTCACCAAAAATCCCCCTATTTGATTGTTAAACCTAACAAACAAATTAAATAGAGAGGATTACCCAACTAACAACTAGAAAAATTAAATTACCAGGACTTGCAAATAAGGCTACTGGTTTTCTGGATCAAATTCTGAATTTCCAGATTTTTTGAGTAACTGAAATGAAAGATGCTTGTTCCTCTAGCACTGAACTGATCTTCAAGTAGTTTCATCTTCATTTCCTTGGTTCTTCAAATCTCTGCCAGATAACACTTCTCGGTCTTAAAGTAATCATCATCAGCTTCTTTTGTACAACCACATTTTCTATCGAGAAGCACATATCTCTCTTGCTTCTCCCCCTATGAGAGTCAACTGCTTAAAGAAGATCACCTTCATTTACCACCTCTCCCGTACAATAGGATCCGCTGATAAAAACCAATGGTACTCCTCTTTTGGAAAACAACTTCTCCCCATATGAAGAACAATGATGAACCAATCCACTTCTTTTTATCACTAGGAAATCAACCTTCGTGTTTACCACCTCTCCCGTATAATAGGATCCGTAGTTTCAAACAACAATGGTGTGGTGTGGTGTACATATGCTTTACCTTTTTTCTGCCTTCCATGCCTCCCCCTTAGTTCAGGAATCCTTCAAACTATTATCCAAACTTTTTATGTAATGAGAAGGAATATTTTTCTATTTCTCCCCCTTAGAGAAGGAATGAATGTTATTCTCTGAAGGAGTTCGCATATTTCACTTAGTTGGAAAAGAAATAATAAGTCATAGTCTGATCAACCATGTCCCGTTAAATGCTGCAAAAATGGCTTTACTTTTGATCATCCTGTTAACCAACCTTCCCAACATCCTTATACCTCCCAACTGTTAGATCACAATTGTTAGGTTTCAACTATTTGATTCCAATATGTAAACGTTAGGTCCCTAAGAGTTAGGTTCCAATCATAAACAGATTTAAGGTGAACATTGTTAGTTCCCGAAGTATCATGTTGGATCCCTAGGAATCATCTTTCAAAAGACTGAACATTACGAACCATGTTTAGGGATAGGGAATGGGATATGGTGTTTCTTTTTCTTCCTCACTGTGAGTGTGTGATTCTGTTTGTGTACCTCATAAGCGTTTCACTCTTCTCTCCACTCGTGTTTACAGTCATTCTCACAAGTGTATCACTCCTCTCATAGCTCCAAAATCCAGTTGTACCTACAAGGAAAATCACCTTAACCATCCTTAAGAAGGTCACAAGTGGTGCAATGGGAGTTCGCAAATCCCCATCATTGTTAGACTCGTCGGATGAATCTGAGTCATAATCTACAAGTTGTTAGTTTACCTTTTAGGGTTCCAGATTTGAACTCTAGGAAGGTAAACAATGATCCAAAAAATTTAGTATCAAGATTAAAGTTCCCGTCTAATATATGTGAAGACATTTTCTTGTGTCTCATCAGGTAAATCTAAATCATTGTCAACAAGTTTCTGATATGCACCTATGTCAGACCCACTATCTACAGATGCATCCAGGGGATTTAAGCCTGGGGAAGTAGACACTGACCACTAACATATGGCTATTGGATCAGTATCCGCTCCTAACACCTGTAAAGCCAATTGGTCCATAAAAGAACCTTGATCAATCGAATCTGACCGTAAAATGGTCGAAATTGTTGTTTCTATTAAATCTTCCTTTGTGTGTGTAACCTCTCCTTGTGCATCAATAATTGTTTATGTTTGAGGTGGTGACACTATTTCGGATACCCTGATCAACAGGCAAATTTCAATAGACGCACCATGTTGAGAGGATGAATCTAGTAACTGTTTTTGTGCCTTTTCGACCGGTACATCTTTTTAAGATGATGTATGGGGGCTAGCAGTTGCCTCAGTTTTAATATTACTCATCTTTGTAGGAGACAAAACTGTCGGATTGACTTCAGATGCTTCCCTATGTGGTGCACTAAGGCACTTTCTCCCTCACGCTCATTCATAATTCATTTTAGGGGTAAGAGAGTGTTGGTTGGTTTTGTTTTTGTGTTTGTCTTTATAGTCTGGGATAGAAGTTGTGGGTTTTCAACCTCATGACTATCAAATAAAAAAAGGCCATTGGCGGCTGAATCATAGAACATATGGCAATAAAGAGATAAAATCCATTTAAGATCTATAATGAATGAAAATTATACATTTAATCTTTTGAGAAAAATGATGTACAATAGTGATTTCATAAAGATTTTCATGAAATAAGTAATCACCACTGTAGAAAGAAGTTTGATTTTTCTCTTAAAACTGTTCGAGTGCACGAGTCTGTTTTTATGCATAAAAAAGATAAATAATCATGTCTTTTAATATGAAAAAGACACAGGCTCATGACCTAGCAGTTTTAAGAAGAGGAAAAAGATTTTGTCTTTTAATATGAATGAGTTTTTATAAAAGCATTGATCACTTAGGGTAAAGTCTAAGCAATTCTCATTCATGTCAAAAGCTCCACAATCTATCTTAGGGCTGTCAAAAATATTCGAAAAATCCGACATTCATCCGAAAAATCCATATTCGTATCCGAAACAAAGCGGATATTATCCGTATTCGAATTCGACGATTGCAGATACGGATACAAATATAGGCATATTCGTATCTGATAATATTCGTATACGAATAAATATATTTTATATTTAAATAATTTAAAAATATATTATATTAAATTTATAGTGTGTTTATCTGTGTGTATATACATATATATACACAGATATATTATGTTTAAAATTTTTTAATAGACATATAAAAAAATAATTTGAGTTCAACAATTTAAAGATAACGATTATATTGAAAAAAGTAAATAAAATTAATTTTTGAAAAATTAAAATATGATTAAATCACTTTATCTCTTATTTTAATATTAAAAAATAATTTTTAATTTTTACTATATTTTTCAATTTTTTAAAATTTTAAATATAAAATAAAAAATTTGATTGAAAATCGGATCTGGATTCAGATATTATTCTTTAAATATTTCCAAACTCGGATACGGATATGAATTTTCGGATTCAGATTCGGATACAGATATAGGCTTATCTATATCCGAATTATCCGTTTGAGAGCCCTAATCTATCTTTATAAAATTATAATCAATAAAATTGTTTATTGATAAATAATCTTAATAAGAAAGACTATGCTGTTGATTTTAAATTTGTGAATCTGTCAGATATAGTCTCTCATATAAATTCACTAGAACTTAAAATCTCACAATTATATGCAACAAAATATTAACAATATATGATTAACTAATACTTGTCAAGTAATTTAAATACCAATAATTATGATTCATCCTATTTTAAAAATTAAAATAAGATATCAATGAATTAAACACAAACTACCTATAAGATATACATTAGCATTCAATTTCAAATACAATACAATTTTTAACTCCTAACAATTATAATATCTCAAATAATATTGGTTCAATAACTAAAGCAACATTAAATAACATTGTCTTGTTTGCAATCTTAGAAAAATATTCTAAGTTCCATATACTTTGATCCATTGAGTATTGCATCTATTATCAAAGTGTTTAGGAATTTACAAATAAGTATAAAAATTATTCTAAGTGGACAATATATGGTTACTTTTAAATAAAGTATTATCCACATCAACCATAGTTGTACTTAAGAAAGATTTCCACACTTTTTATATCAATATGAGTGATTGAGAATAAGCATTGGTTACTTAGAGAAGTTCTAAGTAATGCCGAAAATAATAATACTTCATAACTTGTTCATAGTTTAACTCTTAATTAAGTATCATTAACTGATATAAGTCAAGAATTAGCACACAACTAATCATGCTACAATAATGATATTGATTTCAGTGAATTCTTGAGATGTAAACATTGCTAAATTCACCAAAACCAAAGTTTCACAATTAAATTTTAACAATTTAGTCACAATCAATATACTAGATATCAACTGTTTAACAGATTTAGTTATGATTAATCATGCTGCTTATTTATTTTAAATTAGTTTGAATTATGGAGCAAATAAAATCATTGAATTGCTTCAATTTCCATAATCTGAACTACCTAAAATAAATAATAAGTAAATAAATAAAAACTAAATATCTATGAGTTAGATACTAGCACTTAAATACATAAAATTATCTTTTAATAATTACTAATATAATATATGAATTATACAAATGACAGTTATTTTTTGGATAATTAGTAATTTTTAGAAATACTTCCTAAGCATATAAAATATTTAGAGTTTTATACACATGACTTAGAAAATACTTCAACTTCTAATATTAGTGATTTTAGAAATGGTCATTGATTACTTAGAACAAGAATTCTAAATAATATCAGTAATACTAAAAGTATCACAATTATTCGTACAAGATACAAATAACTATGCTGCATATTATTTTAATATATTTTAAATTATGAGACTGTTATGACATGGAAATATCTACAATCCTAATTTAAATCGATTAAAATAATATTCAAACTTAATGCTATAAGACTTAATTACCACGAATGTATATGACATTGTAATCATGATAATCAAGATAATAGCACTCAGTACAAGGTACTGGATTACTGATAAATTCACAACTCTTTTGAATATTGAAGATTTAATACTTGTGAACTTATATTAAGAATTCCTTACATATGGGATTTTCAACTAAAATGCTATAAATGGTATCCCACATTTTCAAACCAGTCTTGAAAAATTAATTTTATAAAGTGATTTAATAAATGTTTCTGCAAGTAAATCTTTGACTAAAAGACATGCTCTCAAAATAAATGATACATGGTGTCAAGGTGCCTTGTCATAGAGTGTTCCACAGAGTTGTTGGATTTGAAGTTGTTTTTCATCATAAAAAGAAATCAATCTTCTTCCATGAAGTTGAAAGCTTCCCGAGATACTTCTCCAGTCACCTAAGTTGACAGCTTCAGAGATGCTTCTCTTGTCTTTCTTACAACCTGCATAATCTATATCTATATGGCCAAACATGTTAAGCACAATATCTTTAGGATACTTCACTCCAAGAGTTGGTATTTGTTAGGTAATGAATTTCACACAGAGGGAGAGGGGTGAATGTGTTTTTATGTTTTTCTGGTTTTCTTGATTTGTTTATGGTGGTGAACAAAGTAAATTAAGTCTTGTAGTGAAATGTGTTAACATTGAAATTAGACATATAACAATAGTGAACATAAATCTTTCAAAACTCACTTAATTTTATATTAAAATTAAGAATATCATGCTATAAAATTTCTAGGATCCTTTTTGATAAAGAGCTTAGCTTCTTCCTTGAGAGAATACAAGATTTTTGATATTAATTTTTACTTCTAACAAAGCATCCAGTGTTTATTTTACAGAACAGTAAACACTGGTTATTATACAGCATGCAATAACATGTACTAAACCCTACTTTTGGATAACCAAATCTTTCTATTTCTGGCTTAATGTATCTTTGTTAAACTTGTAAGCTCATGACTTTACTTTGCCAGTTAATCTTGGCCTTTGATCTTGTACTCTTCAAGCTGCTTTTTGTAGGCTTGTCAATCCAACTGATTGGATTATTTGTTGATTGATAATCTTGGATATTGAACTGATCTGCACTTTATACTTTGAGTTTTACCTCGAGATCTCCAGTTTGATCAATAGAGAACTTGACATCTCGATAAGTATATTGGCTTATCGAGATATCTAATAACTCTATAGTTGTTTTGACTTATCGAGGTCTCTGAGTTCTCTATAAGAGAATTTGGCTTGTCGAGATCTCTCATCTTCATGTCTTCACTTTTTCTTATCGATGTTTCTGAGTTCTCTAGTGATAAATAGACTTATCGATATCTCAGAGATCTCTAGTGATATCTTGACTTGTCGATATCTCAGAGATCTCTAATGATATTTTGACTTGTCGATATCTCAGATTTCTCTAGTGAAGAAATGACTTGTCGATATCTCCAATCTTCATGTCTTCAATTTGGCTTATAGATATATCTGAGTTCTCTAGTAGCTTTCCTGACTTCTCGATAAGTCATTCCGGAGTTCTCGAATGACTTCTCTATAACACTTAACCTGTGACTTGTAGAGATCTTGAATTAGAATATTTTTCCCAAAACAAATTTATTCAGCTCCAAGCTTCTTCATAATTCTTCTAAGGCATGATCTTCTTGATCTTCTTCCAGATAGAATTCTTAGGCTTGATACCGTTTACAGAAAAAGACTCCAGCATGCCCTTGAGCATTTTTATAGACTTAAGTGGTACAATACATATTGCAAACTTATATTACAATACAACTTACTTAGGGTTGTCAATTTGACTTAGTCCTGTTATTGTACAGGCATGTCTTGCATAACATCTCCCCTAATTTGTGAGAAGATTGCGTATCACAAATTCATGTCTGTTAAAAAGATTAACCCTAAGCTACAATGGAAAATTAGACTAATATAAAAAAATTGACACAAATACAATATTTATACATTAGGTGATTTCTTGAGTTTAAACAGTTACATGCATCAGGAAAAAGACTGTGTCTTTTGTTTCTTCTCTAATGAGGTCCTTTAAATATATAAGATTTAAAGTTCCTCTATGATTGGTGTCCCTCTTAGAGCTTCCACAAGTTTGAGTCTGTCAGGCTTTGGATAACCATCTAGCAAATCAATCCTAAACTTTGAGAATGTGCCAGCTTTGACATTTAGATATCTTCCATCCTTGGAAATTCTGCTCATTCCTTTTTCCTTGAGTTCTTCTGATCTTTTAATGTATATTTCAATCTCCTCATCATACTTCCTTATCTTCTCCTCATATTCAGCCTTATTTCTTGCTCTCCTTTCCTCCCTTACTATCAACCATTCAGCTAAAACAGATCTCCATGATCTTGTAGCAGTATCCTTATCCTTTAGTATAATTATCACTCTCTTGATTTTTGTAGGTAAAAAGGTATTCATTAAGGTACTGCCAAGAAATGTGAAGGACCCATCTTCATAGTAGATTCTTACTTCCCTTAGTGTTACAACTCAAACTCTGACTATTTCCTCAGCTAGTTGTTGAAAGTAGTCTTCATCTGAGTTGCACTAGTTTAGAGGTAGAAAATCACTTTGCTTGTAACAATTCCAGATGGCCCTCTCAGTAACTTGCACTTTTTCAGTATGCTTAGCTTTCTTAGGTTTCCTCCCAACATACTTGTAGTTAACTTTGAATGATGGCTTTACAGAAGGTAGGTTTGTGATTTTCTTGAGAAATGTTTGGCTTGAGGTGATTGGTAATTTTAGAAAGGTGTTAGCAATTTATTTGTATAGGAATTTAGGCTTTGAGGTAGGAGGTGGTTCAGTGTATGAGTTTGTTGGCGTTGAAGGTTGAGCTTGATTTGTTTGGATTTTTAGGGTTTGTTGGTGTGGTCCTGAACTGTCCTCATTTTTCTTTTTCCTTCTCTCCTCACCTCTCTTTTTCTCCTCCTTCTTCTTATCTTTGCTTCCAGCTGCCTTAGAGGATTGACTTGGATTTGAGCCAAAAGGTTTTTGATCATCTTTCTTCTGCTCATCATCATCCAAGTTATCTTTATTGATTTGAGTTTTAGGCAAGTTGGCTTCAGAATTTCTCAGAAATATTCCCAACAACTTAATCATTTATTCAACTTCAACAGTCTTGTTTTTCTTGACTTTCAAATCAGACTCTAGAATCATGATAAGCTTTTTATTGGCCATGACACATTATTTAGGGATCTAGAAGTGTTTACAACATTTGGTGGTAGCACATATGTATGTCACTCCCTTGCTTGGATGTAAGTATGCTTCTGGAAAAGTAACCACTTAAGCATTCTTTAACGCAGTTAACAGGAGAGTGTCTTCAGGAATCACTCTTTTGACTTTGTTTATTAGAATGTCCAACTCAGATGCCCTTCTAGAGATAAGATAGTTGAGGGACAGATGCATACAACTGTCTACCCCTGAGTCATTTATGTTGATCATAATTCTTTTCTCCTGAAAATTGTCCTTTATCACTAAGATCACCCTTATAGAGTTTGTTGTCCTGTCCAAGGCCTTTTTGTATATGAAGAAATTGTTATTGAGAGAAGCCCTGAGAGCCTAGAGCAATTCATCAAATTCCCTGCTCAGACTAGGTCCCTCGGCTGCTCTAATAAGCCTCTCCATTCCAATATCAACTTCTTGAGTTTTGCTCTTATCAGCAACTTGGACATTTTGAGTAGATGATCTTAATAGCCTAGCCTCTATCTCCCCCTTAGTCTTGTTGGCAGGCATGAGTAGGGGAGTAGGAATTTCAGGCCTCACAGCTTCTGGAAGTGCAGGCAGAGGTATGTTAAGCTTGCCCATGATAGCTCCCAAAGCCACATCATTTTGCATTTGTAAGTGCTTGTGGGAGTCTACCAAGGTTTGAATATCTGTCTGTTGACTCTGCACCAATGAGGTGAGAGCATGCAATTGAGCTGTCAGTGAGTCATCGGAAGACTGCAAGTTGGAGACTTGTTGTTGAAGAGACTGCATTTGAAGATTTGTAGAGGTAGAGGCAGGTTGATGGGAGCTTGATGAAGTAGAAGGTCCAAATGTGTCTTCCACGGCTTGTTTGATACCCTCCATTAGCAATGCAGAAGGCTCATATCTGCTTTGGTGAAGCTGGTTCAACTTTAGCTTTATGTCATTTGAACTTGTGATTTGTTGTTGAACCACTTCATGAAGAGCAATGAAAGATTGTCTGAGTTTTTTGACATCTTTTTCTATAGTAGTCAGATCTAGTCTTTTCATTTGGTCAGCAAAGTGTTGAAACTTTGAAGTGATCTTGACTTGAGAAGGTATAATCTCATCCATCTTCTCAGTTAGCAGTTTCCTTACCCTGTCTTCATGACCAATTAACCTGAGTTCTAGAGCTTTTCCAAAGAGATGGAAAGCTTTGAGTTGAGCTTTGGAAACTTTATTGATTGCATCATAAACTTCAGCAGGAGTTAAGGCTTTAGCATTGCTTACCAAAATAGTTAGATAATCTTCCTTGAATTTAGCTAAAACATCCTCCATTTCCAGATTGTAGTCCTTGTTCAGCCAAGCATCACAGTTGCCATCCTGTTCAACTGCATTAAAATTTTTATCTTGTTGTTCTTGGACATCTATTTGATATGAGAGCATTATGGCTTGGTAATCCTGGTTAGACATATATGAGGTTAGGAGTTGTTGAGAGATCTGTGCAAGTCCTGCTAGTTGATCAACCCTGAAATCTCCAAGATTAGAATGAGGTGCAGCTTCTTGTAGCTAGTTGAAGGTTAGATGAGTTGGTTGAGATGTTGAGGGTTCAGCTGTTTAGATTTGTGAGGAGCCAGGAACACATGTAACAAAAGATACAGTAGAACTCACAGTTTATACTGTGGTTATGACAGGATGTTGTTCCTCACCAGTTGCGGGAACCTCCATTTGAATTGGAGGGGATTTGATTGTGCTACTATCATTTGCAATAGCCTCAAACCCTTGTGTGTCCTGCACCACACTGTCACTTAAATGTGGTATACTTGCCTCCTCTATGACAGGATCATTGGCAATTGTACTTCTAGCATCAAGTGTTAATGCAATTTTTGCTAGGGTTGGAGAGGATTTAGATAGCTCCCCCTCAGGATTACTACCCTCAAACCTAACAGCCTGTGAAGGCTGATTTGCACATGAAGGTACATTTGTGATCTCCATGGGGTCTTCAGTAAAAACTGATGAATCCCCCATGGTTTTAATGGTTTCATCAAGGTCTACCCCAACTAGTAGCCTCTCACCATATAAATGAGGTGTCTGGGTGGTGAGCAAGGTTTCTTGAACCAAGTCACTTGATTGGGGCAACTCTTGAGGATTTGATTCAAGTGCTTCAGTGTAAGAAGAAGAAATGTTAGATATAAGAGTTTGAAGTTTATGACTGAGTGTTGGCAGCTCCCCCTGAATGGATGAGGGAGTTTCAATAGATGTGCTCTCACTGAGTGTGTCATCCTTATTTCTTCTTTCATACACTAGAACTTGATCTACTGCAGGTGCAGACTCATTACAAGGTGTATTGGGGAAAATGCTTTTTCAATAGAAACACCCTATTGAGAGGATATCTCTGGAATCTGTTTTGGCCCCATTTGTACAACTGCATCCTTTTGGGATGATACAGACGTGGTTTGAGTGGTCAACTCAGTTTTCTTAGCCTTTTTTGTTTTTCTGACCAAGGGCGACTCAGTTGGTGTTTGTTCCTCACCACTCTCATTCATTACAATAAGGGTTATCTCCTTTCTCTTCTTTTTACTCACTCATCCTTTTGAGAGAATGAAGTGGTTGGTTTCCTAGCTGCTATTTGTTTTGAAGAAGTGGTCTCAGCTTGGGAAGGCCCTTGTTGGTTTTCCTATATTTGAGCTTCTACAGGTTCAGGGACCATAGATTTACTAGATTGAGCATTTGATCTCATTCCAGGCTTAGGGTAAGGGTAAGTCTTAAAGCTCTCCATCATGAATGGAGTGATTTTCAGACTCACATTTACCTTATTCTTTCTAGTAAGTGAACCAAATATAATTTTGGACACTTGCTTACAGTTGTCTATTTTAGTGTTGTCTAAACCATTCAACAAATGTATGTCTGTTACTTTGTGATTTAAAGTACAAATAATAAATCTAGGAAAGAAAATTTCCTTACCTCTAATAGATTGGGGCATTCTGAGCCTGGTTGCAAGTTCTTCCGGGATCAATAGACCAACATTCAAGTGTCTGTTGTGGGCTATTGAGAACACCGGCTTCTGCACCACACTTGAGATGTTGTCATATACTGTCTTCCTGCATGTGAAAGCCCTTACTATAGAATCAAACACAAAGGACCATTCCTTCCTTAGGTTTGTTCTGTTCAAGCCTGACAGCTTGATGAAATCCATGAACTCGGCTAGTTCATCCTGTGTTGGCACCTCCACTAGATTTGCAGTTGGAAGTCCCAAAGTTGCATTTATATCTTGCTCATTAAACTCTATATGTTGGCCTCCAATTGAGCAAGTTACCACCAAGGACACAGAGTTGTCAAGCATAACAGTTCTCACCACTGTTGTTGTCCAGAATTCATGCAGAATATCCAAGTATAGGACTGGGTTAGCAGTTAAAGTACTTGCAATATAAGATTCAGACAAAAATTTCATAAACCCCTTGAAATTGTTAGGGGCTTGGTTAGCATCAGTGAAAGTGATGTAGTTGGTTCCTTTTTATGGGATTACTGCTCTAACATTTTTTAGTGTCATTGTTGTTGAGTACGAGTGAATGGGTAAGAAAAATTAGTGAAAAAGAGTTTGAAACGAGAGAGAAATTGGTTTGGAATTGAAAAGGCTATGTCACTTAGAGTGCTCGAAGGCGTAAGTATATGTGTATCGAGATGTCTGGGTATTTATAGTAAGAGCAAATGACTTATCGAGGACTCAAACTTAGACGTTTGGAGAATACTTATCGAGAAGTCATTTTGAAAGTGAATTACATATCGAGAAGTCATTTTATTTTACTCTTTTAGAGAACTAAAATTAACATATCGAGATGTCAAATAAATACCCATTTTTTCCAAAATGGAATGAATTGTTTCTAATTTTTATTTGAATAAATTAAAATAAAATCAGAATAATTTTACCAAAAGTATTTTACCAAAATAATTTATTATTTCAGTTCTGAGTTATTTATAAGTCTAAAATGATACTTGTAGAGAACTCTGTGAGTTAACACTAATAGAGAACTCTACAATGACTTATCGATAAGTCATAATAAAGCTTATCGAGAAGTCACTCGAGAAGTCAGGAAATTGACTTATCGAGAACTAATTCGAGAAGTCTTGAAATGACTTGTCGATAAGTCAATTAGACTTATCGAGAACTCAGTTCTCTATATACTTTTGATCATTTTGATTCTACCTTATGTTTAATTTACATACTGAAAATGTAAATCAACATCTAGATATTTTACTTAGAATTTGAAAAATTCCAAGCTGAATTTTGAATTTTAAAAACTAAATATGCAGAGATTTCTGAAATATTTATAATTCATATTTTAGTTAATTCCTAATAAAATCAAATTACTTTTTAATTTACTAGAAATTAATCTGCTGTAACACATTAGCTGAGTTCTTGCCTTAGGATGAGGAATTTAACATTCCAATTTCACCTACAAGTCTGGTGAAAGTTGCTTCATCCAAAGGTTTAATAAAAATGTCAGCTAATAGTTTTTCTGTTGGAACAAAAATGAGCTCAATGGTACCATTTGCAGCATGTTCTCTAATAAAATGGTACCTTACATCAATGTGCTTTATCCTAGAATGATTAACTGGATTAACCGCAATAGATACAACACTAGTATTGTCACACATAATTGGAATTTTGTGTAACACTAGTCCATAGTCCATTAGCTGATTTCTAATCCCAAACACTTGAGCACAATAACTTCCAGCAGCTATGTATTCAACCTCTGCTGTAGAAGTTGACACATATTGTTTTTTCTTGCTATACCAGGATACAAGTCTTTGTCCAAGAAACTGACAACTTCCACTAGTACTCTTTCTGTCAACCCTGTATCCGGCAAAATCTGCATCTGTGTATCCAACAGCTTCAAAACCAGTTCCCTTAGGATACCACAATCACAAGTTTGAAGTCCCCTTCAAGTATCTGAAAATCCTCTTCATATCCATCAAATGTGATTCTTTTGGATTGGCTTGAAATCTTGCATACATACATGTTGCAAACATGATGTTTGGTCTACTTGTAGTCAAGTAAAGCAATGATCTAATCATTCCTCTATAGCTTGAAATATCTACACTCTTGCCCTTTTTATCTTCATCCAACTTTGTTACTGTAGACATAGGTGTAGAAGCAGGTGAACAATCAACCATACGAAACTTTTTCAATAAATCTTTAACATACTTAGTTTGGCTAATGAAGATCCCATCACTTCTTTGATTGACCTTAAGTCCAAGAAAGTAACTTAATTTCCCCATCATACTCATTTCATATTCACTCTGCATAAGCTTAGAGAATCTTTTGCAAAGCTTTTCATTAGTATAACCAAAAATAATATCATCCATATAGATTTGTACTAGGATCATATCATCACCATACTTCTTGTAGAAGAGAGTCTTATATATGGTACCTCTAGTAAAACCATGTTTAGTTAAGAATTCTGACAATGTATCATACCAAGCTCTAGGTGCCTGTTTTAGTCCATATAGAGCCTTGAGTAGCTTGTACACAAAATCTGGAAATTCTGGGTCTTCAAAGCCAAGTGGTTGTTGCACATAAACTTCTTCTTCTAATTCACCATTTAGGAAGGCACTCTTGACATCCATTTGATTCACTTTAAAATTTAAATGTACAACAAATGCTAGAAAAATCCTTATTGCTTCAAGTCTTGCAACTGGAGCAAAAGTTTCATCATAATCAATTCCTTCTTCTTATGAACAACCTTTTGCAACCAACCTTGCCTTGTTTCTGGTAACTATACCATTTTCATCCATCTTGTTCCTGAACACCCATTTTGTTCCAATTACACTTTTGTTCTTTGGTGCAAGAACTAGCTCCCAAACTTTATTTTTTTCAAACTGATTAAGCTCTTCTTACATGGCAGATATCCAATCAGGATCCAAAAGAGCTTCTTCAGTTTTCTTAAGCTCTACTTGAGACAGAAAGCATGCATGCAGACACTCATTAGTAGTTTCACTTCCAGTCCTTACACCAGCATTTGGTTCACCAATTATTTCTTTTGGACTGTGACTCCTATCCCATTTTCTGGTGTGAGTTTGTTGACTGGTGCCTTCATTATTTTCTTCATTATTGGTTTGACTAGTAGATCCTTCTTCTCTTTCTCCCCTGAGTTTGTGCTATCAAATTCAGATATTTTAGATGAGCTTCTATTTCCATGATTTTCATGTTCAGTAGTCTCTTCATTCATCATTTATTGTACAATGGCTTCAGCTTCTTCATCAGAATCACTGTTAATATTGAGATTTTCAAATGCAAGAGCTTCAACTTCATTTTCATCAAGGCATTCCAAGCTTGGACACTTGTCATCATCAAAATTCACATATGTGCTCTCCATAATTTTCTTTTGATCAATTACATAGACCTTGTAGGCAGTTATCTCCAATGAATATTCCAGATTAATTATTTCAAAAACCTTTGAGTCAAATTTTCCCACATATTTAGAGTTGTCTTTTAAAATATAACACTTGCTTCCAAACACATAAATATGCTTTACAGTAGGCTTTCTCTTAGACATGATTGAGTAAGGTGATTTTCCATGAATCTTGTTAATGAGATATATGTTTTGAGTGTAGCATGTAGTATTAACAGATTCTTCCCAAAAACTAGTTGGCAGATTGGCATCTTGCAGTATTGTCCATGCAGCTTCTACTAATGTTTAGTTCTTTCTCTCAACTACCTCATTTTGTTGAGGTGCTCTAGCAGCAGAGAACTCTTGAACAATGCCTTTGTTATTGCAGAATTCACTCAATGTTGCATTTATGAATTCTGTTCCATTATCACTTCTCAATCTCTTCATGCAGTTTTGATCTTCAGCCTGTTTCTCTATCTTCTTTATGTGCTCAATTATGATGTGTGGAGTCTCATCTTTAGAATGCATAAATTCTACCCATGTGTATCTTGAGTAGTCATCCACCATCACAAGTGCATATTAGTTCCTTGAAATTGATAAGACATTCACTGGCCCAAACAAGTCCATGTGAATAAGTTGCAATGGTGCACTTATGGAATTCACAATTTTTTACTAGTGAATTGATCTTTTCATTTTTTTCTTTCTGACAGGCTTCACATACTTCAATTTGAGCAAACTCTAATTTTGGCATGTCTCTCACCAACTCTTTCTTGACTACAATGTTGATTGCCTTTTAGTTTAGATGTGAGAGTTTCTTATGCCATAACTTTCTTTTCTCTATGGATTCCTTGGTGTAGAAGCAACAAATTCCATCCTTATTTGTTGAGTCCAAGTATGCAACAAATAAACTTCCTTTCCTTGCTCCTTTTGGAGCAACTTCATTGGTTTTCTTGCTGATGAAGATACATTCTTCTTTGTCAAATAGAACTGTAAAGCCTTTGTCTGCAAACTGGCTGACACTGAGAAGATTTACTTTAAGATCAGCTACCAATGCTACATCATCAATGACAACATTTTCAGAAACAATCTTGCCATATCCCATTATGAATCCTTTGTTGTTGTCTCCAAAGGTCACCAAAGGGCCAACCTTCTCTTCAAATTGTGATAGCATGGCTTTATCACCTGTCATATATCTGGAACATCCACTGTCTATGATCCATATGACCTTCTTCATTTTGCCCTGCACACAATGAGTTTAAGTGTGTTTAGCAACCCAAGAAGTGTTGGGTACTTTCTTCTTGTTAACTGATTTAGCAGAAGTAGAGTTAGAAGTCTCAGAAAGAATAACATTCATAGATGTTTGTGCATTTTCCCTTGCAGCTGTATATCCAATACTGACTTCTTTGAGATCTATTCTCAGCTTATGGCAACTTTTCATTACTTTTAAGTTACAAGGAATGCAGTCAAACTTATCACAAAATGAATAGGGATCATTGGCCTTGGCTTCATTATACTTGCAGGCTCCTTCAATTGGCTTGCTAACAACCTTTTTACAAAGGTGAGTTAGGTGATTCACAGAGCCACACTTTTCACATTTCTTCCTTGGAGCATCTTCAATATAAACAAAATTGTTGCTTTTGTTTATCCCAATATTCCCATTTCTATTCTTCTTCTTCTTTCTTGCATCTTCAGTTTTTGTTTCCTTGACAGGTGTCTTGGAGTCTTGGTTATCCATGAGCTTCTTTTCAGCTTTGGAAGTTTGAGTTATTCCTGTATTTTTCTTCTCATTTTCTTCATCAGCAATTTCTTGCTTTATGATCAACTCTTCTTCACTGAATACTTCACATGCTTTGAACATAGGTGAACCAACCTTTTTCAGCATAGCTGGAACATCTTCATTTTCATTTGTTTTCCCTTTTTCACCTACAGCTTTCTTGTTGTTGTTCTAATTTCAGTTGTTGTTTCTGTTTACTTTTAGATTTTGCTCTGATACCACTTGTTAGGTAATGAATTACACACAGGGGGGGTGAATGTGTTTTTATGTTTTTCTATTTTTCTTGATTTGTTTATGATGGTGAACAAAGTAAATTAAACCTTGTAGTAAAATGTGTTAACACTGAAATTAGACATATAAAAATAGTGAACACAGATCTTTCAAAACTCACTTAATTTTATATTAAAATTAAGAATGTCTTGCTACAAAATTTCTAGGCTCTTTGTTGATAAAGAGCTTAGCTTCTTCCTTGAGAGAATACAAGATTTTTTATATTAATTGTTACTTCTAACAAAGCATCCAGTGTTTATTTTATAGAAAACTAAACACTGGTTATTACACAGCATGCAATAACATGTACTAAACCCTACTTTTGGATAACCAAATCTTTCTATTTCTAGCTTAATGTATCTTTGCTAATCTTGCACACCTGTGACTTTACTTTGCCTGTTAATCTTGGCCTTTGATCTTGTACTCTTCAAGCTGCTTTTTGTTGGCTTTTCAATCAAACTGATTGGATTGTTTGTTGATTGATAATCTTGGATATTGAACTGACCTGCACTTTGTACATTGAGTTTTACCTCAAGATCTCCAGTTTGATCAATAGAGAACTTGACATCTCGATAAGTATATTGGCTTATCGAGATCTCTTATAACTCTATAGTTGTTTTGACTTATCGAGGTCTCTAAGTTCCCTATAGGAGAATTTGGCTTGTCGAGATTTCTCATCTTCATGTCTTCACTTTTGCTTATCGATGTCTCTGAGTTCTCTAGTGATAAATAGACTTATCGATATCTCAGAGATCTCTAGTGATATTTTTACTTATCGATATCTCAGAGTTCTCTAATGATTTTTTGACTTGTGGATATCTCAGAGTTCTGTAATGAAGAAATGACTTGTCGATATCTCCAATCTTCATGTCTTCAATTTGGCTTGTCGATATATCTGAGTTCACTAGTAGCTTTCCTGACTTCTCGATAAGTCATTCTGGAGTTCTCGAATGACTTCTCTATAACACTTAATCTGTGACTAGTAGAGATCTTGACTTATAATATTTTTTCCAAAACAGATTTATTCAACTCCAAGCTTCTTCATAATTCTTCTGAGGCATGATCTTCTTGATCTTCTTCCAGATAGAATTCTTAGGCTTGATATTGTTTACAGACTTAAGTGGTACAATACAAAATACAAACTTAGATTACAATATAACTTACTTACGGTTGTCATTTTGACTTAGTCTTGTTATTGTACAAGCATGTCTTGCACAACAGTAGTCCCGTAAGATATTTAATAATCTTGTTAATAGCTATAAGATTGGATTCTCTAGGATCTACTTAGAACCTTGCACTTTGGCATCTTGAGAACAATACATGTTGTCTATTAGCATTTGAGTAAAAGAGTGAGCTTGTCATACCTCTATAGCTTATCAGTATACCTGATTTGCACTGATCAAGCTTTAGTGGTTGCTTCATTCTTTTGGTTTACTGTTGAAAAAAAAATAATATTCTTTTGGCTTTCTTGTAGTAATTTCAAATATAATTGCAACCTTTCTAACATTCTCATCTATACATACTCTGAAATTACTTACAAAATAATCTTGCACAAGTGTTTGTTAGTAGACCAACATATAACATTATCATTATATCACTACACATATATAACATTATGTTTGTGCCTGGTGATAAGAGAGCTATTAATATGACGACTCTACTAGTTCATATTTAACTGTTACTTCAGTTAGAGTGTCATACCATGTCCTTGACAATTTCTTGAGTAGTATACAAGTTCATACCAACCTGAAGTGAGCTTATGAAGAAGAGATATACAGATTCCAATAGATCTGCAACTGCAAAGTCCATGAACTGTTGTGCATTGACTTCCTCTTTTGACTCACCAACCAGGAGTGAACTTGTTCACATTCACTGGAGTCCAATTCCAAGTTTGAATGTGCATCAGGTGCCTGATATGTCGTAATATCCTCAAGTCTTGTCACTGGTGCTTTCTGCTAGATACTGCTTCCTGATAATAATCTAGCATCCAGTTTGGCCTTGTCCTTCGTAACAATGCCATTGTCATTCTGTTTGAGTTATGGTTATCCTTGTACCAATTACAATATTGTCATTTGGTTTGGATACCAGGTTCCCTACAATCTGCTTTCTGACTAATTGAGTTCATCTTGCTTTGCAATCACCCAATCAATCTGGATCAATTAGAGCTTCTGTAACTTTCTTAGTTTCCTCTTCAGATAGAAAACTAGAGAAATAATCATTCATACTCGGTAGCCCAGCTAATCATTACTCCACCATCTAGATCACTTAAGAACTAGACTCTGGGAATATTATTGACATCAAACCCTTTGTCTCGGCAGATATGTTCTTGTTGTGTCCTCTTGATTTACAATGTGGTGTTGTGTGTGACTAGTTGATTCTTCTTTTGCTCCCCTTAAGCTGTTGCTAGAATTTTCTGAAAATCCTTACCCTTGCTGACTAGCTTCATTGAAGTAATGAATTGTGTAGTACTGTTCCATAAAATATTGTTGTGCAAATGTACACAATCGCAAACAATTAATATAGTAGTAAATACCATATACCGTTCCTCAAGGACTATATATTTGTATAAATCGTAATTAATATCCAACAATTGGGTTGTAGAACACAAGAATGAAGTTTTTGATTTATCTAATTAAACTAATTAATAACTAGATTAACTAACTATGATATGCTAGAAAAGAGAGTTAGATGTTGAAATACGAGAAGCCGAGTCAAGATAATTACTTCCCCCTAATATGTTCATGTCGGTAATAAAGCAGTGTAATACTACAGCAAGATCACAACTCACTAGTTAGAATTCTGTGGTCGTAAGTTCCACTCGAAATCACTACGGTATAATTTCTATAAAATAAATCAACATATGTCTATGTCAATTTACTCTTCAGAATTTATTTAAGCACCAATTCACAAAGTTATGCATGGTCACAATATATATCTATACCGTAACAATATTATAATCAAAAGGTATAAGCATGCACCAGTCAAGTATTGTGTCAATTAACTATAACCCTCTCAATATTATAATTAACTCGTTAACCTACTAAAGTTGATCAGACAATAGCAAGTATTATCATGAAAATCACTTGAACGAATAAATTGTAAACTGCATACAGTACTTCTTATCAAAATACCAACAATCCCACACTAGGGTTTCATAAAAATCCTAACTCATATAAATTCAGTTCATAATCAAAGTATCAAAACAATCCCAAGATAACCAACCCATATTCATTAGAAGAGATATAAAAAGATAAGAGAAAACAAAGCCAAATAGATGTCTCCAATGACTGAATTCTTCTCCGTTGATGGCTTCTTATCCTCATCCCTTGTGCAGCTCCTTGTCTCTTGCCTCTCGCCTCTCTATTAGGTCTGGTCTAATCTAATCTAATCTCTAATAATATACAATAATAGTCTTTTTGATGAATTAAAGCAAATATAAGGAGATTTCCCAATTAGAATTGAATCCGAGAAAGTGAAATTTCGTTGTTGATTTTTGGGCTATGATTCTGGGATAATTCACTGGATTATAAATTCAAGACCAACTCTAAATTGAAGCTCTTCTCATAAGCTTTCCATGGGCTGTTGAATCATCAGAATCGGACTTATTGAACTCCAGATATGGCCCAAACAATGTAGACTGCGCAGCTGGCCCATAAAATCTGATTTTTAATCGAATTAAACTCCAAATATGATTTTTTTTAACTCCAAGCCTTTATTTATTATATCTCCTTGATAACTACAATAAAACATTAATATTTATAAAATAAAAATCCAAATCAATACAAAATAACCAAATATAGGGACAATATTAGGATAAATTGCACGCTCATCAATTACACTGCCATTCCCCTGCTTGGATATGAATCATCAATACCATTAATTTTTCCTTTAACAACTTGGAGCATGGAGTTGTTGAATTATACATTTAGACTTTCAATCATCTTCAGTTGATCAACCACAAACGCCATGTAGGGTGTAGACTCAACTGAGTAGCCATGGAAAATATCATAACTAGTCTTAGCTGTAAATGCCAAGATCTTCAAACAACTGAAAACATTTCATTGTTTACTTATGTAGAACATTCACTTCAAACACTTTCAGGTTATCCAGTATTTGCTTCTGTTGGCCATTAACTCATTAGTGGTCTTCATGTATGCATCATGATCAAGGCCTGATCTTACTTGTAGCAAACTGTATTGACTGCTCAAGCCCTTTGGTATTTAGAAAGTCTTGATTTTCTTGACATTGTCTTTGTTGCATTAATAAAGTTCTTGTTCTTCCCTTGTACCACTCCATTCTGACACGGAGTTCTTAGTATTGAATATTATCTCAAAATATTCTTGTTATTGCAGATATTAATCAGAACTGCTTCTTGAATTTTGTCTCATTACCTGACCACAAGATAATTTATGTTACAGTTGCTTCAAGTTTGATCTCATTTGATATGATCAATCATCATCTATGATGTCCTATCTTGAGAATGCATGAACAACAACTTTATTTTGTTAAGAGTAGTCATTCACCATCAGTAAGTTATTTCTTAACTTTAATGTGATGTTGTCTTTGACTTCTCTTTCTAACATGCCTCACATTTTTCATCCTTCTAAATTTCAGATGAAGCAGTCCTCTCACTAATCCCTTTTTTACAAAAGAGTTCCTTGAGTTGATGTTCAAGGGTGAGAGCTTCTAATTCCATAGCTAAATTTTTGTCAGATGAAGCCTTATAGTGGAAACCATTGACTTCACCTTTCCTCAGATTCCAATCTAGCCACGAGCATATCATTTCCTTACTCTTAACAAGAGCACGCTTCTCAACCTTCCTGCTTCAGATGAGACACTAATCCTTCATTTAATCGACATTTTTTCCTTTGATACAAATTTGTCTGATAGGAAGATTTGTGCCTTGATTCTTGTAACGCCCGCAAATCCGGGGTCAGAGGATTTGGTCGTCACTATAAAACTTCAATCCAAATTAACCTGTTAAATCAATAAATAAATTTCAGCGGAAGATAATTAGCATAAATGACCCCAACTAATCCAAGATCTTTTAAGGTTACAGTTCTAGAAACAAGAAATCAAAATTCCATCAATAATTTTTCACTTTCTTTTAAAACTCTTTTTAACAAAACCAATCCAAAACTAAACCCACTAGTATAACTTCGAAATGAAGTATACTAGGCCCAAATAAAATACACAACTATAATATAATATAAACAACTTTACACAATAAAACTTACACTAGCCCGCAAACCCTGGACTAACCACCTTCCAAGAGCTTTTCTTTGCTTCCTCGAATTTCGCAGCTAAACAGGGCAAGCTAATCCTCGCTGGAGGTTAAATTTAAAAACAGGCAAGTATGAGCGAAAGAATTGCTCAACAAGTATCATTAAAGTAAAAGCAATTTCTGAAATATTTTGAAGAGCGAAACACGAAATCATTTAGAGGATATACTTCAACAACTTAAACATCAATTTGATTTACATTGCTATAAATCACATAGGAAATAATGACATTTTTGTAAGAGCTTCAGTATTGCGTGTTTACAAAATAGCTTCTGGTAACACTTTCATATCTAAGCAACGAATGCATCAACTATCCATAAAACAATGTTCAAGAAATTCCTAACTATTCAGTATCCATCATTATTGACTAAGTTTCCATAGACTTAGCCTGTTAAACCAGCCTGATAAGGACGGGTTGAATAATTAAGAAGATCCCAATTCATTCAAGATTCTAATTATCACTGAGCAACTAATGTTGCAGCAACAATCTGAACTTCGAATTCATTTATAAACACTGTAATTTCCCGAAACTTAATGCTAAGAAAGAATAGCATTAATCCATAATCATAAAATTTTTGAAAGAGAATCCCGTTAATGGCAATCAACAATAAAATAGACTGGACACTAGTTCGCATCTATATTCTGCTGATCAGTCAGAATATAATGCAGATCTATATCTCAATATATAGATCTAGTCGGGTCCCCAGGCACTACGGCCCATCTCGAGGCACCAGTCATCCCGGTCCTCAGGATTAAGTAAAACTCAATCCCCAAAATATCACTATCCAGCCCGTAGAGTGTTTTGATGTCAAACCATTTTGAATTCAAAACATCCCAATTCAGGGTTCACAAATAACCCGAAAGAATGTGTATTTGTTCACGAGAGCAATCGAATTATAGGAACAATAATGAAAGGAACGTGCATAATCAGAGTAATTGTAGCGAAATGTAAAACAGTTAACTATTCTGAGCTTAGAATAGGAGCGAATAATATTTGCAGTATTTAAAAGAAAATTCAAGAATACTTGCAGTATTTAAAAGAAAAATCCTGTATACTTGCAATACCAAATCATCTTCCTCAAATTCTAAAACATTTGTAAATCCAGTAATTGGATAAGTAACAACACTTGCATATTCTGAATATAGAATAGCAGATGAGCATTTGCATAAACAGAAATATTTAATTCAGCGATATGTAAAACATTTATCTATTACGAACTGAGAATAGGGAAAGCAATACTTGCATGATAAGATTCAAAATAAATATCACTTGAATAATAAGTGATGATAGGGATACTTGCATAATATGATTTGAAATAAACATCACTTGAACGATAAGTGAAGTCAGGGGTACTTGTCTTTGGGTTTTAGTAGTTAGTCACACTCGCAACGACACATTTATTCTGACATTCTGTCTCAAAACGTCACCGTCTTTCTTTTCAACACTTCACCGATATGTTGCTCCTGCGATTGCTAGAAGCCAAATATCCAATACCATTTCATTTCATTCTTTATCCAACACCTTGTCCTGATCAACTCGAGAGATCCGCATCTATAATTAAAAAATATAACTTTAATCGTCTAAACGATAATAACTCGACGAACTGCGCATGAAAATCCTATCGTCTACCCATACGATAGCCCACACATAAAGGAAACAGTCAAACACAAGACTCTTGGTACGCACATAATTCACATAGCACTTAAGCACATAACTCATGTATCACATAATTTATAACACACATCCCTCGATTCGTCAAAAGGTTCGACTCGATACGTTTAAAACTGAAATCGGGTCAAAAATATGATTTATCGATCAATAATCGACTTGGAATGATTCGTAAAACAAACGACCTTTCGAAACAAAAGGATTTGGGTCTCGAAAGTATTTTTAATGAAAGCAGAATATTTTTCTGAGTCTGTACGCGTTCGTTTCGTATTATACGGATGAACGGTTTATTTAATATGAATTTTTGAACATTTTTCGGAATTAAAACAGGTCTCTGAATCATTTTATAACTAAATAATAGGGCTCGAACACCCGAAAATAATTTTATAAGAATTATCGAGCCTGGAAAATAATTTAAAATAATATTTTCTTGGAAATTGGGCAGCACCTCCTCTATTTCTCGGACTGCCAGTCGATATCATATCTACACAACCAACAACAATCAACACAATAATTTATATTTACGCATATAAACACTCCAGAAATGAATAACACGGCCACCTGAACCAAAACTCGGACCAAAAGTGACTTCTCCAACAATTTCTAAAAATTATGAAATAAATATATAAACACTAACATGCTATAATATACACAAGTACGAAGGCGGAATTTCGGAATCGTTACCCAAAATAAATTCTGATCACCCCGAAGAGAAAATCTGATGTCCGGAAAATATCTCCAGAAAAATCCGAAATTAATAGCCATAGACATATACACGCTGAGATGCCATGAGAAGTAATCACCACCGTCATACTCCTTTTTAATGTCCCAAAAATAAATTAAAACGGAAATATAGCGGAAATATGCCCCACAAATTTTCTTCTCAAAACCTTGCAATATATATACCTATGCGTAGGTATCGAAGCGCTGATCATTTATATATATACCAATTGAAATTTGGATATACGATTTGCAAGATATGAATTTTTGAAAATTAAAAGTAAATAAATATACAAGACAGAAAGAGACAGAAGAGAGTGAGAGAACGTGAGACACGGAGAGAGGCTGCTCCTGTTGGTTTGTTTTCCTTTTGTTTGTTTTCTTTTTTTTTTAAACACAGCAAGACACGTGTGTGCATGTTGTATAGAAACAGGACGCGTGGTCCAGCGCTGCCACGTGCCCTGTGCATCCTCCATTCTGACCCGAAATCTGATTTTTAATGATATAATTTGCGAGTAAAAATAAATAAAATAAATTACCAAAATAATTCTAAAATTCTCAGAATAATTAAAAACTAGTAAAATAAAATTTTCATAATTTTTAAAGCATTTTTGACTTGCGCGCTATACCCGCATTTTACAATTAACGAACCGAGTTGCACTTGAAACAAATTCATAAAATCACGAAAATAGTCTTAAAATAATACAAATATCCAGAAGTTTATAAAAACATAAATTTCGTAATTTTAAAACAATTTTTGAAACGCAATTTATACCCGCATTTAGCAATTAAACGAATCAACGCGCGGGTGAAATTAATCCTAAAAATTCCCAAAATAATTTTAAAATTCTCAGAATATTCCAAACTTGAATAAATATGAGTTTCATAATTTTTGAAGAATTTTGGAATTAAATACGGATTTTACAAATAAATGAAATCAGAAAATCATACAGGGCTAAATAATTGATGAAATATTGATTTCTAAATTTTATAAAATCCCAAAAATAATTATTGTAATTATAAAGTCATAAAAATATTTTTTAAAGATAATTTAAATATTTATGAAATTAGATTTTCAATAAAATCACTTTTAAAGACGAAAACAAAACGATACGACTCAGTAATTAATAATACAAATAATCCTCAATCACAATTGAGTCCCACACAATTAATATTACATATAACACATAGAAGACAAAATATCTATTCAATCCCTAATATTACTAAACGAACTCAATTTACCGATATCAATAAAATCGGCTTTCAAATAACTTTTGAAAATAATACATTTAAGCAAATATTTTTAGAAATTAACAAGGATCGATATAACACTCAACAATTAGCACATTATCATTTAATAACACAAACTTGTCACATAGGAATAAAATATCCACCATTTTATTCTTTCTAAATCAGAAAATCACATAAACATATTCAAATATTACTAATAATAATTCTGAAAATACGGGATATTACAATCTACCCTCCTTATAAGGATTCTGTCCTCGGAATCAGCAGAAGAAAGCACTAATTATTCTTCTAGCCAACTTTCCATTTCCAAATAACCTCAATTTTCCACAATCTCAAATAAATCTTGTATTTCTTGTATAATAAAACTTTTATAGGAGCTTCACCGTGCACCACTGTTCCATTCACCTCTTTTGACCAATTCCTCAATAGAATCGCTTTACTGATTGCGAGAAAGAATAATAGAAAGAAAGATAGAGAGAAGAAAAGAAAGAGATATAGAGAAATAAAGAAACAGATTGACTTCGCTATACACCCCTGATATTTTAATCGCATTGCAATCTACTGTTGCTCTTGATAATCCCATCACATAACCCTGCTTTGACTTGACCAGGAAAACTCAGCTTAACTTGATTGGCATACCTTCGAATGTTTGAGATGATAAAATCATGAAATTTCAAAAAGAAACGAATTTGATATCATAACAGATGTCTCACCATTGTGGGTACCAAAGTATGAATTTATGAGAAAGTGTTGTTGAAATGAAAGAATAACTGAGAGATCAATATGATCAAATGAACTTGGTATTGCGTGTCCAAATTAAGACACTACTAAAGGTTGTTAACCTTCATGTATTCACAATACACACAAGTGATGGCGTCCCATCCAACTCCTATCACACAGACAGGTTTACCTTGTGTCCCCTATAGTTAGGGTTGTTCATCTCAGTCAGAATAAAAGAATATCAAAGGGATCGAAAATCAAATGAATAAAACTGAAAAGATTTTAAAGCTGATATTCCTGAAGGAAATGAAATCCAGAGAACAAAATTATGTCACCAAATGAGCAAATGGTGTCACATCATCAAGAAACTATCCACCAAATAAGAAAAATGGAATTAAATTATCATAACTTGACAGAGCTATCAAAACTTGAAAAATAGGCTTCATGACAGCCTCTGGCACATTTAAAACACAGTTATGATTGAAAATGAGTGTTAGGGAATATATCCTCTAACAATTACTTCTTTTGAGAGAGGCCAAAAGAAATTATAGAAAGAAAAAGTATTGCCAAAGTCTTAATATTTATCTTCAATTTGAACTCTCCAATTGACTCGCCATCTGATTCTAGACGCTTCTTCATGTTCCAAGGATATCGATAATCTTCATCGTTGTCAAAACGTAGTAGCCTCGAAAGATTCCACAATAGAAGTTTGCAGCTTCCCGGAGTTCCATCCAGCTCAACACAACCATCTCGAACAAATGCGCCTATCTTAACTTATTCGTTGGCACTATATTCGATAGTCCAACAGGAACTCGATATGAGCTTAAACGTCCTCACATAGCTATACACACTCCTACACACTCTCGTTTCTAGTTTACTATAACCTCAGCTCTGATACCAACCTGTAACGCCCCCAAATCCGGGGTCAGAGGATTTGGTCGTCACTATAAAACTTCAATCCAAATTAACCTGTTAAATCAATAAATAAATTCCAGCGGAAGATAATTAGCATAAATGACCCCAACTAATCCAAGATCTTTTAAGGTTACAGTTCTAGAAACAAGAAATCAAAATTCCATCAATAATTTTTCACTTTCTTTTAAAACTCTTTTTAACAAAACCAATCCAAAACTAAACCCACTAGTATAACTTCGAATGAAGTATACTAGGCCCAAATAAAATACACAACTATAATATAATATAAACAACTTTACACAATAAAACTTACACTAGCCCGCAAACCCTGGACTAACCACCTTCCAAGAGCTTTTCTTTGCTTCCTCGAATTTCACAGCTAAACAGCGCAAGCTAATCCTCGCTGGAGGTTAAATTTAAAAACAGGCAAGTATGAGCGAAAGAATTGCTCAACAAGTATCATTAAAGTAAAAGCAATTTCTGAAATATTTTGAAGAGCGAAACACGAAATCATTTAGAGGATATACTTCAACAACTTAAACATCAATTTGATTTGCATTGTTATAAATCACATAGGAAATAATGACATTTTTGTAAGAGCTTCAGTATTGCGTGTTTTTAAAATAGCTTCTGGTAACACTTTCATATCTAAGCAACGAATGCATCAACTATCCATAAAACAATGTTCAAGAAATTCCTAACTATTCAGTATCCATCATTATCGACTAAGTTTCCATAGACTTAGCCTGCTAAACCAGCCTGATAAGGACGGGTTGAATAATTAAGAAGATCCCAATTCATTCAAGATTCTAATTATCACTGAGCAACTAATGCTGCAGCAACAATCTGAACTTCGAATTCATTTATAAACACTATAATTTCCCGAAACTTAATGCTAAGAAAGAATAGCATTAATCCATAATCATAAAATTTTCGAGAGAGAATGCCGTTAATGGCAATCAACAATAAAATAGACTGGACACTAGTTCGCATCTATATTCTGCTGATCAATCAGAATATAATATAGATCTATATCTCAATATATAGATCTAGTCGGGTCCCCAGGCACTACGGCCCATCTCGAGGCACCAGTCATCCCGGTCTTCAGGATTAAGTTAAACTCAATCCCCAAAATATCACTATCCAGCCCGTAGAGTGTTTTGATGTCAAACCATTTTGAATTCAAAACATCCCAATTCAGGGTTCACAAATAACCCGAAAGAATGTGTATTTGTTTACGAGAGCAATCGAATTATAGGAACAATAATGAAAGGAACGTGCATAATCAGAGTAATTGTAGCAAAATGTAAAACAGTTAACTATTTTGAGCTTAGAATAGGAGCGAATAATATTTGCAGTATTTAAAAGAAAATTCAAGAATACTTGCAGTATTTAAAAGAAAAATCCTGTATACTTGCAATACCAAATCATCTTCCTCAAATTCTAAAACATTTGTAAATCCAGTAATTGGATAAGTAACAACACTTGCATATTCAGAATATAGAATAGCAGATGAGCATTTGCATAAACAGAATTATTTAATTCAGCGATATGTAAAACATTTATCTATTACGAACTGAGAATAGGGAAAGCAATACTTGCATGATAAGAATTAAAATAAATATCACTTGAATAATAAGTGATGATAGGGATACTTGCATAATATGATTTGAAATAAACATCACTTGAACGATAAGTGAAGTCTGGGGTACTTGCCTTTGGGTTTTAGTAGTTAGTCACACTCGCAACGACACATTTATTCTGACATTCTGTCTCAAAACGTCACCGTCTTTCTTTTCAACACTTCACCGATATGTTGCTCCTGCGATTGCTAGAAGCCAAATATCCAATACCATTCCATTTCATTCTTTATCCAACACCTTGTCCTGATCAACTCGAGAGATCCGCATCTATAATTAAAAAATATAACTTTAATCGTCTAAACGATAATAACTCGACGAACTGCGCATGAAAATCCTATCGTCTACCCATACGATAGCCCACACATAAAGGAAACAGTCAAACACAAGACTCTTGACCCACGTACGCACATAATTCACATAGCACTTAAGCACATAACTCATGTATCATATAATTTATAACACACATCCCTCGATTCGTCAAAAGGTTCGACTCGATACGTTTAAAACTGAAATCGGGTCAAAAATATGATTTATCGATCAATAATCGACTTGGAATGATTCGTAAAACAAACGACCTTTCGAAACAAAAGGATTTGGGTCTCGAAAGTATTTTTAATGAAAGCAGAATATTTTTCTGAGTCTGTACGCGTTCGTTTCGTATTAAACGGATGAATGGTTTATTTAATATGAATTTTTGAACATTTTTCAGAATTAAAACAGATCTCTGAATCATTTTATAACTAAATAATAGGGCTCGAACACCCGAAAATAATTTTATAAGAATTATCGAGCCTGGAAAATAATTTAAAATAATATTTTCTTGGAAATTGGGCAGCACCTCCTCTATTTCTCGGACTGCCAGTCGATATCATATCTACACAACCAACAACAATCAACACAATAATTTATATTTACGCATATAAACACTCCAGAAATGAATAACACGGCCACCTGAACCAAAACTCGGACCAAAAGTGACTTCTCCAACAATTTCTAAAAATTATGAAATAAATATATAAACACTAACATGCTATAATATACACAAGTACGAAGGCGGAATTTCGGAATCGTTACCCAAAATAAATTCTGATCACCCCGAAGAGAAAATCTGATGTCCGGAAAATATCTCCAGAAAAATCCGAAATTAATAGCCATAGACATATACACGCTGAGATGCCATGAGAAGTAATCACCACCGTCATACTCCTTTTTAATGTCCCAAAAATAAATTAAAACGGAAATATAGCGGAAATATGCCCCACAAATTTTCTTCTCAAAACCTTGCAATATATATACCTATGCGTAGGTATCGAAGCGCTGATCATTTATATATATACCAATTGAAATTTGGATATACGATTTGCAAGATATGAATTTTTGAAAATTAAAAGTAAATAAATATACAAGACAGAAAGAGACAGAAGAGAGTGAGAGAACGTGAGACACGGAGAGAGGCTGCTCCTGTTGGTTTGTTTTCCTTTTGTTTGTTTTCTTTTTTTTTTAAACACAGCAAGACACGTGTGTGCATGTTGTATAGAAACAGGACGCGTGGTCCAGCGCTGCCACGTGCCCTGTGCATCCTCCATTCTGACCCGAAATCTGATTTTTAATGATATAATTTGCGAGTAAAAATAAATAAAATAAATTACCAAAATAATTCTAAAATTCTCAGAATAATTAAAAACTAGTAAAATAAAATTTTCATAATTTTTAAAGCATTTTTGACTTGCGCGCTATACCCGCATTTTACAATTAACGAACCGAGCTGCACTTGAAACAAATTCATAAAATCACGAAAATAGTCTTAAAATAATACAAATATCCAGAAGTTTATAAAAACATAAATTTCGTAATTTTAAAACAATTTTTGAAACGCAATTTATACCCGCATTTAGCAATTAAACGAATCAACGCGCGGGTGAAATTAATCCTAAAAATTCCCAAAATAATTTTAAAATTCTCAGAATATTCCAAACTTGAATAAATATGAGTTTCATAATTTTTGAAGAATTTTGGAATTAAATACGGATTTTACAAATAAATGAAATCAGAAAATCATACAGGGCTAAATAATTGATGAAATATTGATTTCTAAATTTTATAAAATCCCAAAAATAATTATTGTAATTATAAAGTCATAAAAATATTTTTTAAAGATAATTTAAATATTTATGAAATTAGATTTTCAATAAAATCACTTTTAAAGACGAAAACAAAACGATACGACTCAGTAATTAATAATACAAATAATCCTCAATCACAATTGAGTCCCACACAATTAATATTACATATAACACATAGCAGACAAAATATCCATTCAATCCCTAATATTACTAAACGAACTCAATTTACCGATATCAATAAAATCGGCTTTCAAATAACTTTTGAAAATAATACATTTAAGCAAATATTTTTAGAAATTAACAAGGATCGATATAACACTCAACAATTAGCACATTACCATTTAATAACACAAACTTGTCAAATAGGAATAAAATATCCACCATTTTATTCTTTCTAAATCAGAAAATCACATAAACATATTCAAATATTACTAATAATAATTCTGAAAATAAGGGATATTACAATTCTCCAGCAAGAAAGATGCTTCTAATTGTTATCAGTGACACGAATGATTAGTTGTTATCACTGATACCAATTTTTGGATCCATGATGACATTCCTTTCTCTGCATAGTTTTGTCCGTATTGAAAACCTTTGTTATCATCTCCAAAGATTATTGACAGAATAGCTTTTGTCAATCACATTTGATTGTGAGGCTCTTTATTTGATCATATGCCTTGAGTATCGATTACCAAGAATATATTTGAATCAATTAACCTGTTATGTCCTACACTCACAAATGGATTAATAGTTCTTGGTACCCAATTTAATTGATTGGGTCCAGATGGATTAGAGATTTTCTTTAATAATGATAACAACAGCTTCAACCTTAACATGCTAATTCTTATATTTGACTGATTATTTTCTCCATTTTAATGCCCTTGACAAGATTGTCTCTAGGCTAGAAGAAAATTGATTCCAACCTTACATAAGGAGGACTAACAGTCTTTGCCCTATTGCAATCGTAAACATGTTTTTTCTACAATTAATGCAAGTACTAAGAGATGAATTCATGGCATTTAGATAAACAAGCATTGCATTAAGAATACATGACATTCATTCAGAAACATTACACATAAGAATTAAGAAAGATATGCATGATATGGAACAAGAAGACTTAACAAATAAATCACTAATTCTATCTGATCCAATCATGTTGTCCTATGGCATCTTATTGTCTATATTACCTAATTCAGTCTAACATACAACTTAGTCGTCTATACATTCTACTGACAATAAAGGTAATGCATCCATCTATTAAACTTATAAATCTTAACAAATAATTCAGAATAAATGAGCAAATCATATTGTAATAGGATACAGAGAATAAGCATAAACAAAGGTCTTAAGTGCTGGAAAACATATACCTCATCAAAGCAATAATTCATGTTCAACAAATATTAAAACACATATTTAAGATCACATAAAGTAACATGCACAAGTTAAACATCATTCCTCATTATCATAAAAATATTCTATAGAACTAGTTCAGCATTATCTATGTGTGATGCTATCATGCTTGTGCGAGTGTTAAACATTTAAACACTAAGATCTTAACATGCAATGAATATTAAGAGCAAAATATTGTAGTGATTCAAGAAATTGAAACCTGAGATATGTGAGTTGAATCATCTTCAGAGATTGATATGGAAGCAAGATATTCATGATCTTCCTTCTCGTCATCTGATCCATCCCAACTATTTTCCTATGCACTATAAATTTTGATTGGCTACTTTCTTAAGAAAACATTCCACCTTTGTCTCAACTTTTCAACTGAGTCCCTACTCATCCTTATTTGTCAAGCTTCTTGTTCCATTGTAGCAAACCTCTAATAGTTACTTGACACATTTTTCTTGTCACAAATGTAGCTATCAAATCATATTCTTGTCACCATCTCAGTCTTGTGACTGCCTCTTGAATTGAATCCTGAAAAGTCTCTGCTTCAGAATAGATAGGCTTGATCCTTGGATATAGAATAAGTACTCCTAGTGAATCTGATGTGACTAAACTTCCCTGACAAGTAAAACACTGCCATGTTATCCTGTCCCTCAATTATTCTTAAAGTGTACAAGTCACTTTCATCTACTTGAGCTTCCTCTAATTCAACAATCAGTAACTCTTCTATTTTATTATGAGGTATCAAATTTACTGCCTGTGACTGAGATGTTTGCATGTCCACATTATTCTCTCTAACCTCCTCGATTCCTTTATTTATGATTTCTTTGATTCCCATATAAATATAGAATTGGTACAAACCACTGTGTGATTGTATAATCTGGAATCATTAGAGTTGTCTTAAAATCTTCAAGAAAAATTGTACCCATAGAAACTTCATTCCTTTTCTGCATCTAAAAATCCAGCGGTATCCTATGAAGTAAGCCTTTGAGGAAATTGCACAATTTTCTTCTATAGGTCTTGAAATCAGCTTCATTGCAATAAGAAAACCATTATCTTCAATTTCCGAATTTGGGAATTTTCCGTTTGAATAGCACAAGGTCTTCATTTTTTCGAAATATTAAAATAATCTTTAATACCTCTGAGGAATCTTAAGTCTACCAATCCTTTGAGAACCTTTGGCTTGAAATATTTTAAAATTCAAAAATTATGAACTTTTTGAGAGTTAGAATTATTTCGGGAATAAGTCCAAATTATTTAGAATTCAAAAATCTCAAGAGTTAATAATTTTGAAAATTAAAAAATCCGAAAATATGAGAACTTGACTGTTTGGGCTGACACGCCGGACTTGATCTGTATATCGATCAACAAGCTCTGATACCAATTGTTAGGTCCTGAAGTATCATAGAAGGGGGTTGAATATGATACTCACTAAATTAAAAAATTCTTTCGAATCTTTTACGGATATATAATTTAGTGTTCGGTCAGTGGTTCTGTGTTCTTGAGATGAATAGTGTTTAAGACAGTAAAGTAACGAACAAAAGATATTCGGGGAAGTATATATTCATACATAAATCTTCGAGGGTGTTTCTACACTCCGGTAAATAAATTAACCGGCTACAATCCAATAGCAACAATGTTCTTGCTTCTACAAAGATTTACAAATCAAATCATATACAATCTTCTAGCTTTTGTTTGTCTAAGGATCTAATTACCGGATAACGATTATAATGCCCCTATGAATATATAAGAGTTAAATCAGGCATTATAATGTTTCTTCGGTGAGAAGTAAAATGAATATTCAATGTGCCTGAGCTTCTCTGTGATTCTTTGTTTCTTATTTCATCAGCTTTCGTGGGAGAGAAGATGAACTAGACAATACAATCTGAATTATTGATTGATCTGCTTCTGTAGTGTAGGCTTTATATCAATTTGAATTACGTGACCAAATATTAACCAAGTAAATAAATTGATAGAATCAATAAATTTGTTGCTTAGAGTTACTTGTGTCCAGGGAGAGTTTATCACTTAGAATATTCAAGTAGTATGTGAGTTGCGACCACGGAGAGGCCTTGAGATGTTAACTTATGCATACTAGTGGCTTATAGATTGACTTTGCCTTAGAAAACTCCTAATTTGCGACCTAGAAGTCCCTTGGAAAGCTTACTTGCAACCATACCATCTAGAGGGAGTGATTGCCTTAGTAGAAAAGCTGAATTGTGACTAGTGGGGCACTTTTGCCTTAGAAAAAATCTAAAGTTGTGACCTGCTTCTCCTTTAGCTCTAAGTTGTGACCTCTACACCCTTGTGTAGGCTAAGTTGCGACCCAAGCTCCCCTTGGAGTGTTAGTTGTGATCCTAGCTCCCCTTGGGAGTGTTAGTTGCTACCCTAACTCCCCTTGGAGGTGTTAGTTGCGACTACAATGAACAACAAGTATTTTTGAGATAGTTTCTTTTCCCATTTCTTCCCTGTTGCTCCTACTAGGTCAAAACCAACTCTGGTACTTAGATTTTGAGCTATACTTCAAGGTAGTTCGCCTTCTAAGCAATATAGTGGCTATGGTGATTCCTTCTACAAGGTAGTGATCACTTTGACTTAGATTCTGTAGAATGTTGTAACCCTTAAACTGTACCGTCTTCAAGTCTTCTCTCCGAGTCTTTGTATAAACCATATAACCTTCATATCCAGATACGAATACTCACTTAACAATCTTCCTAATGATAGTACTTAGTTTACTTTCACGAATCACTGACACCTAGTGAAATGGTCTGGTTCACAGGTGACTAGTTCCACTATCAGACCTTCGTACTATAATCTTCTCAAATCATTGTTAAGCTTGCAACAACCTTCTCGCTTCGAACACTGACTGTCAATAAAAAATGTACTTTCACAAGAATCTTTTCTGGTACTCAGACAACGTCTTCATTGCTACTACAACCTTGAATACTCCATTCACTGTACTTCACTGATGCTTGAACATATAAATGAACTCCTTTCAGTGAGTATTACTTCAAGACTGCATCTGTCTTCTTCAACCTGGGTCTATACCCTGTCTTCAATTCTTCAGATTCCTATGCTTCGAACACTGTCTATCTTCAATCAATGATTATACACTGAAATCTTTTGATGGCACTTTTACGCTGAATCTTCATCATTTCCGAAACCCTGAAAGTCTTTAACCTTTATTCTTTACTGAGGCATGAACATATTAATGAACTTCTTTCAGTGACCTATAAACAGACTTCAAGCAATCTTCTAATTTTTTGATTCTTTGTATTTGTCTTGTATTTATTTCCTCCTGATTTCTTGTGTAGACGTTGTATTATTTACCTGTCATGTTCTAGTGTTGATCTAGTGTTGAGTTATCATGTAACTTTTCATACAGCTACGCAGTCTTACCAATAATTATAATTATAATTCATTCATCGATCGAAACTCAGTTGGTTGTTATCGAAACTGACCAAATTGGTTCGTTATTACGATAAAACAGAATCCGTAATTCTTCATTTTTTTACAAGTAAATCCGCTGCTTTAATTACATATATATATATATAGTTTTAGGGCTAGCCTCCAATAAGAACTAGTTCTCCTGAAAACTAGTATGTTCTGTAATTATATTTTATGTGTTCAGCAAAAAAAATCACTATTTTTCTTAAATTGCATCAAAAATTCTCATAAATATATTTTACTTTTTAGTAACACGTGAAAATTTTAATAAATATTGTCATAATTATTATAGAATACTAAATACATAAATATAGTATGTTTTGTGATTTGTGCATAACATATGTATATGTTCTATAAAAATTTCCTCATATTTTTTTCTATATACAATTTTTTGTTTTCATTAACATAACAAATGCATTTTGAATAAGAAATAAAAAAAATATAATAAAAATGAATTATTCTCCAGTATTCTCCATGGAACCCAACCCTATATATATATATATATATATATATATATATATATATATATATATATATTAAGTAGTATGAGATTCAAGAGAGACGAGGTTTTAATGAGAGATGGCGAGACGTTGCTTAATTACCTTTAATGTTTTTTTGAAAAAATATATATACATATATATATATGAATTGTACTAATATTACACCCTTATTTTTCACTTATATTGCAAAAATTCTATCTACGTATGTTCACGTATCTTTTTATTGACCAGAGGAGGCGCTGGGGAAGCGCGGAATGAGCACGATACAGGACCTTTGAAAGAATAGGGCCCCCAAATTTTTAAGACCTTATATATATATTTACTAAGAACAATATCATAGTAAATGTAAAATGAACTTGTTGATATAGTTGACGTTATAGGTGTTTTTGATGAGTTTTTTACAAAATAAGCGAGAATAACCTCTGTTAACATGTGAGAAGAGCCTTCAAGCACAAAAAATAAACTCGTATCCTATTATGAATCTGCTATCATGTTTATTTCATAATTAATACCCATTAATAGTCAAATTTTAAAATAATTATACATATATATCAACACACACCCATACATATATTTATACATATGTTATTTTAAGTTATATGTATCATTTAAAAAGTAATAAAATATGAATAAAAAATAGAGATTTTGAAATAATTATAAATATAACATAATTTTATTATATAAATTTTTTAAATAAAATGACATAATTTCGTATCAAATTAATTGTGGTTTAAGTGACTGCCGAAAATAAATAATCACTACATAATTTAAAATACACTTACAAATTTATTTTGAGTAATATTTTTTATATTTAATATGTAATATTATTATTCATGACAATTATAAAGTATCAAATACTTGGTTACAAAATACATAATAAAATTATCATATCTTATTTTAAGGTAAATTCCTACCAATACAATACAAAGAACATACCATGCAGTATCAAATATTTAGTGGCAATTTGATAATTATATAATTGCATTTAAACCATGCACGTATTTTGAACAAAATTCATATAAACTATATAGTATTAAATCTGATACGGGATAAAAATAGACCTTAATTAAGTCATAAATGTTGCATTGATTACATCTAGGACTGGAAGGCCCATTAAGAAACGCCATGTGTATGGCATTCAAACCAAGAAGGTTAACACATTGATCAAACCAAGAAGGTTAACACATTGATTAGGCCCAAGAAGGTTAGCACATTGATCAGGCCTGAGAAGGTTAACACATTGATCAGGCCTGATGGAACAAGGAAGACCCAATATTCCTAAATATTTATTATTTTCGTAATTAGTAAATATGGGAAAAATTAGCTGTAGAGAAAAGTCCCAATAAAGGTATGAAACCTTGTGGATTAGCCTCCAAAAGGTCTAAAAGGATAAGAAATTAGATTCCCACTTCCTAGGACTTCAAAGTCCATCCTAATTCTGAGACTTGCCCGCTAAGTCTTCTAAATCTAATCTAATTCAAGGTGTTCCACACCTATATAAAGGGTCTCACCCCCACCAATCAGAACTACGTTTTTTGACTTGATCCTTGGCGAACAGCAGTGCCTCATCCTCCTCCATCTCAGGCTCCTCCTGATCCTCGGCATCTAGCAGTGTCTCATCATGCTCACGCTCGAACATCTCAGGGTCCTCTATCTCATGTGCCTACACATTAAACAAGCTAAGTTACTATCATGATACTTATAAGGGTTCCCGTAAGGGTTTTAACTATCAGCGCTACTTTAAGTAGTCCGACCATGAACTTGGCAAGAGTTCTTATTATCTTTGTGAGTTTATTATTATATCGTCGCATCATCTCTGAGGTTTATAACGCTTGGCTCTGATACCATTTCTGTAACACCCCCAGATCCGGGGTTAGGGATCCGGGTCGTCACGGTCTTTCTTTCCACAATATCACTTAACTGAATTAATAATAAATAACCTCATGCTGTGACCCCACACTAACACACACCACAACCCGTTATAGTCTCAGAGATGAAATTGAAATAAGTACAAGTCTTTGAATCCACAATTTAAAAGTTATTACAACCCAAAATGATTAATTGATAAGTTTACAATTAATTGCCATTATCTGCCACTAATTATAATTATACATAATTGATTCCCAAAATTAGAAGGTCTGATCTACAGATAGATCTACCTCTGCAGCTATAGCAGCTATGATCTCAACGGGAAGGCGCGGGGCGCTTCCCACGCTCTTGCGCTGGGTCTGCTTGAGTCTGGACATCTTTACTAACTGTTTTTGTGTGATGAAGAAATAAAGCAAGAGTGAGCATTACAGCTCGCAAGATAATATATAGTGTAAACAATAATGCAAGTATCTAAATGGATAACTTACTAAAATCCTTTATCAAGTATAAGATAATTACTTACTGGATATAAGCAAAAACAAGGGATGAAGTCACCAAATACTTCACTATACTTATATCATTTATAAAACTACTTGAACTACCATTGTTCAAAGTATACTGAGTTTTCGACAATTCATCACATATATGAGACTACAAGATAAGATTTGAATAGATAAATCTTTGAAATATTATTGAATGAAATGAAGTTATGAGATACTTCATTAAGTCCCGATATATATATCCACATATATATCTCTTATACATTTCCTGAAAACCTCTGTCATGTAAAGTATGAACAGAGTTTGTAACATCCAATGAATTTTTGGAAAGGAAAAGAATTGTGGCATAAACCCGATATCTTGCTGATCAGGCAAAGATACCAATAAGTAACCTTTTCTACTGTAGATGGATGAATTCCTCGCCGGTCATCACCCTGGCCGCATTCGGACCTCGCGCTAGACCGTTACCCGGCCACTCACGCGTGGATGGACTGTCACCAAGCCTCTTACACCTTCATAGACCGTACCCCGACCTCTCGCTTATGCCGACTCAATCAGATGGATTTACTTCCCGAACATTGGGCAAGTAATCAAATTGTTATCTCAAAACAGCAACCACGTTGCGAATATAAAATACACCACAGAGCCGGATCCCCCAGGTTTTGAGCGAGTATTTAAATCCCCTTGAAAGGAAGATCTTAAATATAAAAATGAGTTTTGGGATCCGCTCTAACCTTTAAAAATCATTTTGAAGACTCGAAAACATTTTTAAGAATGTTTGGAGTAATGCCGACTTAATAAAATAAATCAGTCCCAATATATTAGAAAATATCTGAATATTATTATTTAAATAATATTCCCATAAGGATAATCCTTATAAAAATAATTGAAGTAAAAGTTTTAAAACTCATACTTTAAATGGATATTAAATAACCAAAGATATACTTATACGAAAGTATGATCTTTATTTGAATAATCGAAAATAAGTTTGATTATCGAAACATTATTCTTTAATAAAATAAAGAATGTTATTTAATAAATAAGCGGAGTCATAAGTCCTCAAATGAATATTCAAAATAATATTCATTAAATAAAATAAAGCGAGTCATAAGTCCTCGAATGAATACTCAACTAATATTCATTAAATAAAATAAAGTTATCAAAAAAACCTTATTCGATTAATAGTTTTGAAAACTATATCAATATATATATATGTAAATATTTATATATAATATACTCGGGAACATCGACTCCCGGTTTTAGAAAATGTTCACCTTGGGGTCCCCTATACTAAGGGTATACGCAATTACTGCTTATCTCTAACATAGGTATTATGCAACTGAATCAACAGATATATATCAAGATTACGAAATAGACATGCATATATACCATATCACATGCTCCAATATATCGCAAGAATTTGCTAATTAACCATCATGCATTTATCACAAGATGATGCATATACATATGTATACATCACAACAACAGTATAACGGGTAGAAAACTTGCCTGAGCAACTGGGGGTGACAAATGGCTTGGGACGAGTCTGGTAACCTATAAACAACATATAAGTTGGAATTAAACCAAAGTCGCTTATGAATCTATACTTTAACCAATTAGACTCTAACACTCGCTTTGCGCTCAACGATTCCCTTAAGTCGCTCGAGTACCCTCGGCTCCACCATTTTTAATAAATTAACCATTAAGGGTTTTAAGACGATTCTTTCGCGAGTGCCTTACCAACTGCCTAATATACTTTACATAAATGATTCATACTCCAATTAGTCTTTTAAGGTCTTTAAACTATGTTTCGAAGTAAGGCGAGGGGTAATGGTTCGTTCGCGAAACGCCGTTACTTAAAACGGTCATTTCTCCTAAACCGTACATCGGATTCAAACGAACCACATATCAAAACGAAGCTCGTAACATGAAATATCTAATCATGGCAATGGTTAAAATCTAGCAGGGAGTTCTCGGGTCCTAATGTTAAGAGCAAAAACAGTCTAAAGTAAATCGGACATTACGACGGCTATGTTTACGCGATTACCAATTTTATTCTACTCTAAACCAACCACCAATCAACCACAATTCATTCATACAACCAAAATCCATCCATACCATACTACAACAGCCCCAACTACTCAATATTACCAATTCATACTTAATTCTCAATCATGAACTAAGAGTTTACTTAAGTTTATTAACTAATCATCAAGATTTACAACTCCAAAACATAATAAAACCAACCAATCTCTAAGTCTACAAGAATCATGCTTCTTATGAACCATAACAACAAAACTAAACCTAATACTCAAGTAAAGTTAGGGTTTGGAGGGGTTATACCTTCCTTGGAGAGTGGAGAATCAAGTAATTAGCTTGGAATCACCCTTAAAAGTCCTTATCCAAGCTTAATCTAAACAAAAACTCAAGAACAAAAATTTAAGTTCTTGAAAAATACTATTCACCCTCTTTTTCCATGATTTTTAGGAAGAGATTGTGAATGAATTAGAAGCTCAAACTTATAGGATAGCTATATCTATGCATAAGGAGTATTAGATAATTACCTCACTAATTAACAAGGCTTGGATCTTAGATTTTGGTTTTTTTCTTCTTGAAAACAAAGAGAGGCCGAGAGATTTGATGAAGAAAAGAGAATTCAACTTTGTGTTTTGGTGAAATGAATTGTTTTTGTCTTGGTTGGTTGCTTTTGATTTGTTTTAATTACTTTTTACCATGGTAACTTTTGTGTGGTTCTTAATCAACCAACAACACACTTTTCTTTATCATGCTTATGTCACATTGTTATGTCATCCTCCCACACTTGTCCTCTTCTTATTGGTTTGATGACATCATCCTCACTAACCTCTTTGATTAGCTTCTAATTACTTGGCTAATGACCGCTGATCTGTTATACGGTTCGCTTAACTTTCGTTTTCGTTTATCGTTTGAGGGATCATACCCGGGATCTTATTACTTGGGTTTCCTTAACCTTTCTCAATACATTATATTCCTTTTATGATCCTCTCTTATAATCCTTGAATTTAAATCCTTTTTATCCTGTTACCTTACACTCAATTCTTTCGGTATCTGGTGGATTTTCGGGAAAAATTAAAGTGTTCGAATTTGGATTCTGACGATCTTTACATACACTTATTTATCATATAGAGTACTAATACGATCTCAGAATAACAATAAAAGAACCCCTACATAGTGTGGCATGAAAAGTTTTCTTATTCAGCAATATCAGCAAAAACACTATTCATAAGGGTTACAAAAAGTTTAAAATTTTGGGGTTATTACAGTCTCCCCTCCTTAAAAGGATTCCATCCCGGAATCAAATAGAAAACAAGTGGGCGTACTTTTCTAGCATTGCACTCTCTAGTTCCCAAGTTGATTCTTCCACATTATGATTCTGCCATAGCACTCTGACTAGCTTGATCACTTTGTTCCGAAGCACCTGCTCCTTTTTATCCATAATCTTTACTGGTTTCTCCACGTAAGTCAGATCTGGTTGCATATCCACATGCTTGTACTCCACTATGTGTCTGGCATCCCGATGATACTTCCTTAGCATTGACACATGGAACACATTATGAACTTGTTGTAGGTTCGGGGGTAAGGCTAGCTCGTAAGCCAACTTTCCAATCCGTCTTAGTATCTCAAAAGGTCCAATGTATCTTGGGCTTAGTTTTCCTTTCTTTCTGAACCTCATTGACCCCTTCCAAGGGGATACTTTTAGTAGTACTAAGTCCCCTACTTCATACCCCTTGTCCTTTCGGGCTAGGTCTGCATATTTTTTCTGTCTGTCTTGGGCTACTACCAGCCGTCCTCTGATGAGATCCACTATGTCTTTGGTCCTTTGGACCACTTCGGGTCCGAGCATCTTCCGCTCTCCTACTTCATCCCAGTATAAGGGAGATCGACACCTTCTTCCGTACAGGGCCTCATAAGGCGGCATTCTGATGCTAGCATGAAAGCTATTGTTATAAGAAAACTCGATCAACGGCAAGTGATCATCCCAACTTCCTTTAAAGTCTATTGCACAGACTCTCAACATATCCTCTAGTGTCTGGATGGTCCTTTCACTCTGCCCATCCGTCTGGGGATGGTAAGCGGTACTCATATTTAACTTGGTCCCCGCACATTCTTGAAAGCTCCTCCAAAATCTGGAGTTGAACCTGGGGTCTCGGTCTGAGACAATGGACGCTGGGACTCCATGTCGCGTTACTATTTCCTTAAGGTAGATGTCCACCAGTCTATCGACTGTGTATCTCTCATTGATAGGAATGAAATGAGCTGACTTTGTCAGTCGGTCTATAATCACCCATATGGCATCATGGTTGGCTTTCGTCCTTGGTAAACCGACAACAAAATGCATGGCTATCTGTTCCCATTTCCATTCAGGAATCTCCAGGGGTCGTAAAAGTCCACTGGGTCTCTGGTGCTCTGCCTTTACTCTTTGGCAATTCAAACTTTTGCTTACCCATTCTGCTACGTCCCTCTTCATGTTGGGACACCAGTAATACTCCTTCAAATCCCTATACATCTTGGTGCTTCCCGAGTGAATGAAATACCCTGAACTATGGCTTTCATCCAAAATCTCATCTTTAAGCTCTTGAACGTTCGGAACCCAAATCCGGTAGGAGTACCTCATTATCCCTTTATCATCTTTCTCAGTATGGATCTCTTCTCCAGTCATTGACTCTCTGCCTTCATTCATTACTTTCTCTTGGCACAATCTGATCTTTTCCAATAACTCTGGCTGCATCGAGATCTCAAACAGTTTTTCAGTTCCGGTTCCGGTTACCTTTACTTCTATTTCCATTCTCTCAAAATCCTTTATCAATTCTTCCGAAGTCGTTATCATTCTGAGTCTTTCCTTTCTACTAAGGGCATCAGCCACCACATTGGCTTTCCCCGGATGATAGAGAATCTCACAATCATAGTCCTTTATTAGCTCTAACCATCTCCTCTGGCGCATGTTGAGCTCTTTCTGCGTAAATATGTACTTGAGGCTCTTATGGTCTGTGAAAATCTCGCACTTCTCTCCATACAAGTAGTACCTCCAAATTTTTAGGGCAAAAACTATTGCCGCGAGCTCAAGGTCATGAGTAGGATATCTAATCTCGTATTCCTTCAGTTGTCTCGACGCATACGCAATCACTTTACCGTGCTGCATAAGCACACACCCTAATCCTTTGTGCGACGCGTCACCATATATCACAAAATCTCCTTTTCCGTCTGGCAATGCCAACACCGGAGCCGTTACCAACCTTTTCTTTAATTCCTGAAAACTGTTCTCGCATTTTTCCATCCAGTCAAACTTCTATGTCTTATGAGTAAGTCGTGTCAAAGGGGCTGCGATCTTCGCAAAGTCCTGTACAAATCTACGATAGTAGTCGGCCAATCCTATGAAACTCCTTACCTCTGTGGGTGTGGTTGGCCTTTTCCAATTTGAGACTGCCTCTATCTTGGATGGGTCGACCAATACTCCTTCTTTATTGATCACATGACCTAAAAACTGTACTTCATTCCGCCAGAATTCACACTTCGAGAATTTGGCAAATAACTGTTCCTCTCTGAGTATTCCTAGAGCTATTCTCAAATACTCTGCATGTTCTGCCTCAGTCCTTGAGTAGATTAAAATATCATCGATAAAAACTATCACACACTTGTCCAAGTACTTCTTAAATACTCTGTTCATTAAATCCATGAAAGCCGCTGGGGCGTTGGTTAATCCAAAGGACATTACCAAGAACTCATAGTGCCCATACCTGGTAGGGAACGCTGTCTTGGAAATATCTTCGGGTTTAATCTTTAGCTGGTGATATCCAGTTCTCAGGTCAATCTTGGAAAAATAAACAGCATCCTTTAGCTGGTCGAACAGATCGTCTATTCTAGGTAGCGGGTACCTATTCTTTATGGTTAGCTTGTTCAACTTTCGATAGTCGATGCACAGCCTCATGCTCCCATCCTTTTTCGTAACAAATAACACTTGTGCTCCCCACGGAGACACACTGGGTCTGATCATACCCTTATCCAAGAGTTCCTGCAATTGGGTAGCTAATTCCTTCATTTCTAATGGGGCTAACCGGTAAGGTGCCTTTGAAACTAGCGCCGTCCCTGGAGCCAACTCAATAGCAAATTCAATCACTCTATCGGGTGGTAATCCCGGAAGGTCTTGTGGGAATACATCTTCAAATTCGTTGACTACCGGAATATCTTGTAAGTTGGGCACCCCCTTCTGCGTGTCCACCACATAGGCTGGGTAAGCCTCATTTTCTTTTCGTAGCATCCTTTTGGCCTGGGCCATAGTCAAAAATTTTTGTGTCTGCCTCTTTCCTCTAAATATGACTTCTTTCTTTCCTGGGATATTTAACTTAACTTTCTTCCCCTTATAGTCTATCTGAGCATCATTGCTAGATAGCTAGTCCATTCCCAAAATTACATCAAACTCCCCTAATTTAAAAGGAATCAGATCAACACTAAAAGATTGTTCCCCTATGCCTAACTCACAGGCGGGGTGAATCTTGTTAACAGGAATAACTTCATGGTTGGCTATTTCTACTTGGAAGGGTTCTATCAAGGGTTCAACCTTAAGTCTTAATTTACGCGCAAAGTCTCTTGATATAAAAGATTTAGTTGCTCCCGAATCAAATAAAACATTTGCACTAGCTGAATTTAGAGAAAGGGTACCTGCTATGACATCTGAGTCTTTCATAGCATCCTGTACTGTCATGTTGAAAGTCCTCGCAGTAGGTGGCTTATTAGAAGCAGTCCTGCTTGCTCCTGAAGCTGCTAATTTATTCCCTGGGCATTCCCTCCTCATGTGGCCTAGTCTTCCACACTGATAACAGATGGTGGTCGGGCTGACACTAGGAGGTTGCGAAGTACACTTGTTAGAATAGTGACCCTCTCGACCATACTTAAAGCAGGTTACTGGCTTCCCCTTACACTCCCCAGAATGCATCCTACCACAAGTGTTACAGGCTAGTAATGGGGGTCGAGACTGGTTGGAATAGGACCTTCCTGACTTCTGGCCACTCTGGCTCACATTCACACCCATTGGCCGCTTAAACCCAGTACTCTTTCCCGGTAGGGACACTGCTCCTCGATTAAATCTAGTTGGGAAGCTCCCTCCTGCGGAACTTCCACCCCTGCTCATACTTTTCCTCTTTATTCCCTTCTTCTCTCTTTCCTTCTGCATCTGTTCACTTCCGGCTTCTACAATTGTTGCCTTTTGCACCAGAGTGGCATAATCAGTAAGCTCAAGGATTGCCACCCTATTCTGAATCCACAGTTTCAGTCCCTGCTGAAACCTCCTAGCTTTCTTTTCCTCGGTGCTCACAAACTCTGGCACGAACATTGATAACTCAGTAAATTTTGCTTCGTACTCTGCTACGGATAAGTTATTCTGCTTTAGCTCCAAGAACTTGAGCTCCATCTGGTTCTTCATAAACCTCGGGAAATACTTTCCCAAAAACAACTGACTGAACCTCTCCCAGGTTATGATAACATCTGTCTCCATATTTTTCTTGGCCTCCCACCAGTAGTTGGCCTCTTCTTTCAGAAGGTAGGTAGCAAATACAGTCTTCTGTGCCTCATCGGTACTCAGAATCTCAAAGGATTTCTCCATTTCCTTTAGCCATGCCCTTGCCTCAACTGGGTCGGCTGATCCGTGGAACTCAGGGGGCTTAAGGGACTTGAAAGCCCTGAAAGAGTTTGTCACAGCATTGTTATTTCCTTGAGGGGGTGGATTGGGTTGACGTTCCAAGTTCTGCCTTAGTAGTTGCATGAACTGGCCCATGGGATCCATGCCTGGGTTTGGTACTGGTTGCTCAACCTCAGTTTCTCCTTCTTCAGCCTCTATCTCAAATCCCTCAACATCATATGTTTCCTCCTCCTCTTCATACAGGGAGTCATCCTGTTCAACATAATCCTCATCTTCCTCTTCACTGTGTTCCTGGTTCCTATCGTCCTGGTTATGGCTTCCCTGGTCCTCAGATCCAGGGTTCGCCCTAGTTCCAATCTTTCTTGGCGGCATGATACTGATAAATATTTGGGAAATTCAATGTTAGGTCACAATCATACACAACATTGTGCCTTGCACAGTTCAATAATGGGGAGAATGTATCTCGCAATTCTATTATATTATGACAGTTCTAATATAAAGTGCAGTAATAATAATGATAAAAACAGTGATCTCGTCACTAAGGAACTGAACTGAAAGGAAACAAATATATACATAATGCGAGAAATACATAGTTTGATCTGGTCAAAAGTACAACATTGCTACAGCCATCTGCCCAAAAGTGATACACAAGAGTCTATCTGTCTAGTCAGAAAAAGGGATGTTATATACAAGTCAACTATCCCGAAAAATTGTCTCTTACTAAGGCCTCGACTAACTAGACAACTAGACTATCCCATCGCCGGTCCTGAATCACACACCGGAGCGGGTCAGCTCCCATACCCTTTCCATCGCACGACGGAAGATATAGTCGGCCTGCCGCTTGGAGATCCTACCATGCCTGTCCCCCTGGAACGATCGGAGTCTCGCTCGGGACGTGAGCTCTATCCCCGTCAGCTCCCTCCTCAAGGATCGGGGTATAGTAGCCCTAGTCTCATAAGCTTGGGCACGCCTAACCGCCCTCTCCACATCCAACTCCCTCCTGACCTCATCCAGCCGGGACTCAGAAACAGCCACTCGGGTCCTCAGTACATCCTGAACATAGTCGTGGGCTAACAAAGACTGCCTATGGGCAGGGTCGAGAGGTGGTGAATCCGGAGCCGCTGGGGGTGCCTCCTCGGTTTGCCTAGGCTCGGGAGTATGGGTCTCTGAGCTGTCATCATAGGGGCTCCAAGATAGTGGTGGAGGGGTAGGAGCTCTGACCACCGGGAGTGTGGGTAAAGGGGTACCAGTGTACTCCACTATAGCTCCGACATGCTCCTCAGCTACTGGGACCTCATCAGGGTCCTCCTCATCTGAAATAGCAATAACCTCTGTCTCTGACTCTTCTGAGGGGTCCTCCTCATCCTCCTCCATCTCAGGCTCCTCCTGATCCTCGGCATCTAGCAGTGCCTCATCATGCTCACGCTCGAACATATCAGGGTCCTCTATCTCATGTGCCTACACATTAAACGAGCTAAGTTACTATCATGATACTTATAACGGTTCCCATAAGGGTTTTAACTGTCAGCACTACTTTAAGTAGTCCGACCATGAACTTGGCAAGAGTTCTTATTATCTTTGTGAGTTTATTATTATATCGTCGCATCATCTCTGAGGTTTATAACACTTGGCTCTGATACCATTTCTGTAACACCCCCAGATCCGGGGTCAGGAATCCGGGTCGTCACGGTCTTTCTTTCCACAATATCACTTAACTGAATTAATAATAAATAACCTCATGCTGTGACCCCACACTAACACACACCACAACCCGTTATAGTCTCAGAGATGAAATTGAAATTAAGTACAAGTCTTTGAATTCACAATTTAAAAGTTATTACAACCCAAAATGATTACTTGATAAGTTTACAATTAATTGCCATTATCTGCCACAAGTTATAATTATACATAATTGATTCCCAAAAGTAGAAGGTCTGATCTACAGATAGATCTACCTCTGCAGCTATAGCAGCTATGATCTCAACGGGAAGTCGCAGGGCGCTTCCCACGCTCTTGCGCTGGGTCTGCTTGAGTCTGGCCATCTTTCCTAACTGTTGTTGTGTGATGAAGAAATAAAGCAAGAGTGAGCATTACAGTTCGCAAGATAATATATAGTGTAAACAATAATGCAAGTATCTAAATGGATAACTTACTAAAATCCTTTATCAAGTGTAAGATAATTACTTACTGGATATAAGCAAAAACAAGGGATGAGGTCACCAAATACTTCACTATACTTATATCATTTATAAAACTACTTGAACTACCATTGTTCAAAGTATACTGAATTTTCGACAGTTCATCACATATATGAGACTACAAGATAAGATTTGAATAGATTAAATCTTTGAAATATTATTGAATGAAATGAAGTTATGAGATACTTCATTAAGTCCCGATATATATATCCACATATATATCTCTTATATATTTCCTGAAAACCTCTGTCATGTAAAGTATGAACAGAGTTTGTAACATCCAATGAATTTTTGGAAAGGAAAAGAATTGTGGCATAAACCCGATATCTTGCTGATCAGGCAAAGATACCAATAAGTAACCTTTTCTACTGTAGATGGATGAATTCCTCGCCGGTCATCACCCTGGCCGCATTCGGACCTCGCGCTAGACCGTTACCCGGCCACTCACGCGTGGATGGACTGTCACCCAGCCTCTTACACCTTCATAGACCGTACCCCGGCCTGTCGCTTATGCCGACTCAATCAGATGGACTTACTTCCCGAACATTGGGCAAGTAATCAAATTGTTGTCTCAAAACAGCAACCACGTTGCGAATATAAAATACACCACAGAGCCGGATCCCTCAGGTTTTGAGCGAGTATTTAAATCCCCTTGAAAGGAAGATCTTAAATATAAAAATGAGTTTTGGGATCCTCTCTAACCTTTAAAAATCATTTTGAAGACTCGAAAACATTTTTAAGAATGTTTGGAGTAATGCCGACTTAATAAAATAAATCAGTCTCAATATATTAGAAAATATCTGAATATTATTATTTAAATAATATTCCCATAAGGATAATCCTTATAAAAATAATTGAAGTAAAAGTTTTAAAACTCATACTTTAAATGGATATTAAATAACCAAAGATATACTTATACGAAAGTATGATCTTTATTTGAATAATCGAAAATAAGTTTGATTATCGAAACATTATTCTTTAATAAAATAAAGAATATTATTTAATAAATAAGCGGAGTCATAAGTCCTCAAATGAATATTCAAAATAATATTCATTAAATAAAATAAAGCGAGTCATAAGTCCTCGAATGAATACTCAACTAATATTCATTAAATAAAATAAAGTTATCGAATAAACCTTATTCGATTAATAGTTTTAAAAACTATATCAATATATATATGTATATATATATATAATATATACTCGGGAACATCGACTCCCGATTTTAGAAAATGTTCACCTTGGGGTCCCCTATACTAAGGGTATACGCAAATACTGCTTATCTCTAGCATAGATATTATGCAACTGAATCAACAGATATATATCAAGATTACGAAACAGGCATGCATATATACCATATCACATGCTCCAATATATCGCAAGAATTTGTTAATTAACCATCATGCATATATCACAAGATGATGCATATACATATGTATACATCACAACAACAGTATAACGGGTAGAAAACTTGCCTGAGCAACTGGGGGTGACAAATGGCTTGGGACGAGTCTGGTAACCTATAAACAACATATAAGTTGGAATTAAACCAAAGTCGCTTATGAATCTATACTTTAACCAATTAGACTCTAACACTCGCTTTGCGCTCAACGATTCCCTTAAGTCACTCGAGTACCCTCGGCTCCACCATTTTTAATAAATTAACCATTAAGGGTTTTAAGGCAATTCTTTCGCGAGTGCCTTACCAACTGCCTAATACACTTTACATAAATGATTCATACTCCAATTAGTCTTTTAAGGTCTTTAACCTATGTTTCAAAGTAAGGCGAGGGGTAATGGTTTGTTCGCGAAACGCCGTTACTTAAAACGGTCGTTCCTCCTAAACCGTACATCGGATTCAAACGAACCACATATCAAAATGAAGCTCGTAACATGAACTATCTAATCATGGCAATGGTCAAAATATAACAGGAAGTTCTCGGGTCCTAATGTTAAGAGCAAAAACAGTCTAAAGTAAATCGGACATTACGACGGCTATGTTTACGCGATTACCAATTTTATTCTACTCCAAACCAACCACCAATCAACCACAATTCATTCATACAACCAAAATCCATCCATACCATACTAAAACAGCCCCAACAACTCAATATTACCAATTCATACTTATTTCTCAATCATGAACTAAGAGTTTACTTAAGTTTATTAACTAATCATCAAGATTTACAACTCCAAAACATAATAAAACCAACCAATCTCTAAGTATACAAGAATCATGCTTCTCATGAACCATAACAACAAAACTAAACCTAATACTCAAGTAAAGTTAGGGTTTGGAGGGGTTATACCTTCTTTGGAGAGTGGAGAATCAAGTAATTAGCTTGGAATCACCCTTAAAAGTCCTTATCCAAGCTTAATCTAAACAAAAACTCAAGAACAAAAATTTAAGTTCTTGAAAAACACTATTCACCCTCTTCTTCCTTGATTTTTAGGAAGAGATTGTGAATGAATTAGAAGCTCAAACTTATAGGATAGCTATATCTATGCATAAGGAGTATTAGATAATTACCTCACTAATTAACAAGGCTTGGATCTTAGATTTTGGTTTTTTTCTTCTTGAAAACAAAGAGAGGCCGAGAGCTTTGATGAAGAAAAGAGAAGTCAACTTTGTGTTTTGGTGAAATGAATTGTTTTTGGCTTGGTTGGTTGCTTTTGATTTGTTTTAATTACTTTTTACCATGGTAACTTTTGTGTGGTTCTTAATCAACCAATAACACACTTTTCTTTGTCATGCTTATGTCACATTGTTATGTCATCCTCCCACACTTGTCCTCTTCTTATTGGTTTGATGACATCATCCTCACTAACCTCTTTGATTAGCTTCTAATTACTTGGCTAATGATCGCTGATCTGTTATACGGTTCGCTTAACTTTCGTTTTTGTTTATCGTTTGAGGGATCATACCCGGGATCTTATTACATGGGTTTCCTTAACCTTTCTCAATACATTATATTCCTTTTATGATCCTCTCTTATAATCCTTGAATATTAATCCTTTTTATCCTGTTACCTTATACTCAATTCTTTCGGTATCTGGTGGATTTTCGGGAAAACTCAAAGTGTTCGAATTTGGATTCTGACGATCTTTACATACACTTATTTATCATATAGAGTACTAATACGATCTCAGAATAACAATAAAAGAACCCCTACATAGTGTGGCATGAAAAGTTTTCTTATTCAGCAATATCAGCAAAAACACTATTCATAAGGGTTACAAAAAGTTCAAAATTTTGGGGTTATTACATATTATACCCTAGTTTTTTATCCATAACATTTGGCGCCGTCTGTGGGAATTCGAATAACAATAACCATGGTGAGAACACGGAGAGGGAGCAATGCCCCCGAAGGAGCACCAGCTAGGACGACCCAAATGATTTTGTCAACGGTGGAGATACCCCCGCATTCGACCTATGCCACCGCCCTAGGAGGAACCCAGGTAGGGACAACTGAACCTCAGCCACAAGGGTCCCCTGGCTCCTCAAGGGATAAATACCCAACTTCAGCATCTACATGCACCTGTGAATTCTCGACCCGTTGGGTATGAGTATTCAACTATTGTAGCCATTAACCCACCCTTATGGGATGCCCCTATACCCCGAGGTTGAAGTAAGTGGATATGCAAATCGGAGTGAAGTGCAAGGGCAGTCACCCCCCTATATATGCGGTTTGGCTCCTATTTCGGAGGACCAAGAATTCTTTGAACCTTATACTAAGAGAGACTCTGAGTCTTCGGATGATGATGTGGCTCCAAGAAGGAGGCGTGCTGGTAAAGAGCCGATGCCTGATGGTAATCAGTGTCCTAAAAGCACCCAAGGGGCGAATCCCCAAGAAGTGCAGGAGAGAATCAGGGCTCACGAGGCTGAGATCCAAAGGCTGGAGCACGACTTGGAAGCGCACCTGACCCCAAGACCCACACTACCTCCAAGGAGGATAAATCCTCCTCCAATCATAGACCTGGATGGTCCGCTACAAAGAAGGATTGTTGTCCCAAGGACTGACCCAAGTAATCTTCTGCCCCTAGGAGATCCTGATGATCCCACCCCATCGTTCACTGAAGAGATAATTAATGCCCATATCTCAAGGAAGTTTAAGATGCCCATAATCAAAGTTTATGATGGAACTAGAGATCCCGCTAATCATGTCAGGACATTCTCTAATGCACTGTTATTGCAGCCCGTGAATGACGCTATTAAGTGTCGGGTCTTTCCTCAAACCATGTCGGGAATGGCTCAAAGATTGTATAGCCGTTTGCCCCCAAATTCTATTGGGTCCTTCAGAGAGCTAAGTCAAGCTTTTATTAAGCAATTCATCAGTGGGAGAGTGCATGAGAAAATTTCAGCATCCCTCATTAGCATTGTGTAAGGGGCAAAAGAGTCTTTGAGAGACTATCTGAACCGTTTCACCAAGGAAGTTTTGAAGGTCCCGTACCTTGATGACAAGGTAGCTATGATAGCACTACAGCAGGGAACTAAGGACGAGTTTTTCAAGATGTCATTAGCCAAGCGCCCCCTGAAAGCATGTTGCAGCTCCAAGACAGGGTCGGGAAGCACATCAAAGTGGAGGAAAGCATAAGGAAGACGGTAGTGAATAATGAGTCTGCTGGTGGTAAGAAGCGAAAGACTGATTTGGAATATATTGCTAAGGACAAGTATCCTAGAACTGAGCAAAAATACTGATTCAACCCCGAAGAAGGGAGGACCTGGACAAAAGTTCACTGAATATGCTAAGTTGAACGCTCCTAGAAGTCAGATCTTGATGGAAATCGAGAAAGATAGAGATGTTCGTTGGCCTAAGCCTCTGAAGGCTGATCCTACCAAGTTAGATAAGAGCAAGTATTGCAGATTTCACAAAGATGTTGGTCATGACACTGATGAGTGTAGGCAATTGAAGGATGAAATTAAATTCCTTATTTGGAAAGGAAGACTAAGCAAGTATATTGGAGATGGAGGAGATAGGAATAATAATGGAAGAAAGAATTTTGATGATCGTAGGAGGGATCAAGATGATCAGGGGCGAAATCCCCAACCCAGGGACCGGTGATAAACGCAATCTTTGAGGGACCTCAACCCCGAGGGCCAGTAATAAATACGATCTTTGGAGGACCGACTGCTGCAGGTTCATCCAGAAACTCGAGGAAAGTCTATACTGGAGAAGTTATGCATATTTTCGGGGAAGCCCCGAAGTGGGCTAGGACAGGAGTAAAAATGATATTCGATGATTTTTATTTAGAGGGCGTCAAATTTCCTGATGAAGATCCTCTGGTCATAACATCGATAATAGGGAATAGCCCAGCAAAAGAGTCCTTGTAAACAATGGTGCCTCGGTGGACATTGTAACAACCAAAATCCAGGGTCAAGATTTGGTGTCACGAAATAATATTTACACAAAATAAAAATAATATTCAATTAACCCCTTGAATCCGGATCGTTTACAGGTTATGATATGAAACGAGAATCTAACTTTCTACAATTCATAACAACTACATACAAGTGTAAATACCTTTAAAATAATGCTCTTGTCATATTCTTCTAACATCTTCAACCTATCGTAGCGGAAATTTCTCTAACTTCTGTTGTCTATCAAGCTATTCACTTTTATCCTTATCTGCTTCTTGAAGAAATAAGAATGTATAAAGCAAGAGTGAGCCAAAAATACCCAGCAAGTATATAATTTTAGTTTCACCCATTAATACCAAAGGAAAATTTCCGGACAAAATTTTTAAAATAATTTTAAATAATTTTATTTAATTGAGTGAGCGAGCGAATAAACGTTGGATGTCACCAGCCTTTAACTATAAACCCAAAAGTGACAAGTGATTCCCCGATTCATCTCCTGAATCAGGGTTTTGTCCGGTTTTGGAATCATAAAATCTTTCGAGAGAGAGAATGTCATTAATGGTGATCAACAACAAATTAGACTGGACACTAGTTCGCATCTATATCCTGCTGATCAGTCAGGATACAGTGCAGATCTATACCTACCTGTATAGATCCATTCGGGTCCCCTGGAACTACGGTCCATCTCAAGGCACCGGTCATGTCCTGGTCCTTAGGATTAAGTAAAACTCAATCCCCAAAATATCACTATCCTGCCTGTGGAGTATTTTGATATCAAATCATTTTGAATTCAAAACATCCCAATTCAGGGTTCGCAAATAACCCGAAAGAATGGATATTTGCTCAAGAGAGCAATCGAATTATAGGAATAATAATGAAAAGAACATGCATAATATGAATAATTACAGTGAAATATAAAACATTTAACTATTCTGAACTTAGAATAGGAACGAATAAATATTTGTAGTATTTTAAAAGAAAAATTAGGAATACTTGCCTCAATAAACTTTAATCGCTACTACTAGTTGACTTTGGTTCGGTTTGGACGTTGGGCTTTATCGTCAAACTACTATCCTATTCTGGATACGATCCCAATATTCAGGCCCTTCAATTGGAACTTTATTGATCTCGACGTCTAATCACTAGATCGTTCCTAGTCCGATGTCGATACTCGGGTTTTCCGTCTAGGACCTACAGGGTTGAAATACCCTAATTCAGATAACTGCTTAAGCTTAACATCAAATCGCTATCCTATTCTACCCATACGATTTCATAACCAAACTCATATTTATATGTATTATTGAAATACACATAGCAATTACGGTTCACATCTTCGAAACTCGGTTCGCTATTTATTTTCGGAAAATACATATATTCGTCATTTTGAAAAATAGGGCAATCGATTATTTATAAATCATTTTGTCTCAATTGCACTTAAGTTCATATAATATAACTATATATGGTTATTCGACGTCTCTAATAATTATAGGTTACGTTTCAGTAATTTCGGAATTAATTTCCCGAAAATCAGGTAGCGTCTCCTTTGTTTATCGGCCTACCCGTCAAAATCAAATCGACGTCAAATCACAACAACAACCACAACACAATCCAATCCACAATCCAATTACCAATCCTAACCACCGATATGAATTCAATTATTATTTACTGTTATTAGTATCTTATTTTTCATTTCGTTTCAAAATTAATTTCTCAACTAATTTTATTTATTTATAATTTAGGACTCAAAATTAATTCATCACGGTCCACTGTTAACTCGTTAAAAGTCATCGTCAACAGCAACAAAATTTATTGGTGCCCGATAAAATTCGGGTTTCCACATAAATTCCACCGATTAATTTCAATCATTTCCCGCATGAATTTTTATTTCACGAAATCCAAATCAATTAATTATTGTAGAAATGAATAAAATAATATTAAGAATCGAATTAACCATCTCACGCGCTGAAAAGCAAAAGAACCACAAAACACGATCGGAAAAGCAGGTAGTCCAGGCGGCAACACCGCCCCACCACCACTGCAACACCCCCAGAACCAACACACACCCATAAACATACACACACACACACGATTTATGCACACACAGATATGATTACACACACACAGAGACACGATTACACATACAGAGCATGTATATATATATACACGCATAACACAGTCGAGGACAGCCTTCCACGCACCACCACCTCGCCGGAGAAGCGAAGGGCGGCGACCAAAATTAATGAAATCAAGAAAGGACAGCAGTTTATTGGGGAGAGAATTGAGAGATAAAGATGGGAAGGAGGAGAGAAATCAAGAGAGCAGAGTGATAAGTGGCATTTTATACCACTTAGAACGTCTTATAATGGCTTGAATTGATGTCTTGAAATCAGGTATTTTGTGTATTTGATGCATTTTTGTAGTGTTTTTGCATTTCAGAGTATAACTTGCGTATGTAGGAAGAATTCATCAGAAATAAGCCTAGGGAAGTGCTTGGCAATGGTTGTGGAAAGCTGGGGGCAGAACGCAGCAAAATCAGGAGCAAAATTCAGAATTTTCCAGAAGGTGCTTGGGCGCCCGCTCAGGATGCTGGGCGGCCGCTTGGGAGCTTGGGCGCCCGCTCAGGAATCTGGGGCGGCCGCTCAGGGACGAGAATTTTAATACTGAATTTTATTATCCTTATTATGTTGAACTTCTGAGACGGCTGGTTATTGTGGGCTTCTATATAAGTAGTTCTCAGAGACGTTTCACAATAGGCTGGTTATATGCGTAGCTAACATATAAGATAGCGTGTTAATCTCTATTGAAGCGACAATGAATATAGAGGTTTAGAACTTGCCATGCTAGCATAGGTTCATGTATTGTATGCATGATTAGTGGGTAACTCTAACCGTTTTACTTGCCCTGTATAATCAAGATAGATAACTTATGCTTAAACTAGGGGTGAGCGCGGTGCGGGCGGTGCGGTTTTTTCCTCAAACCGCAAACTAAACCGCGCATGCGGTTTGATCAAATTTTCAAACCGCACCGCGTACCCTCAAAAACCGCATAAACCACACCACAAAAATGCGGTGCGGTGTGGTGCGGTTCACTGCGGTTTATACATTATAAGTTCAAAAATTTTAAATAAATACAAAACTTAAATTTAATTAAATTTTCGAATAATATAACAAAGTCGCCAATATTCTTCAATAATACAAATTAGAAATTCCACATTGTAAAGTTTAACGTAGAAGTTTGGCTTGGCAATTAAATGAGTTCACTATTAAATAGGTGGCTTTGTACCATGTGTCTCATTATTCTTGAAGAAACACAAACAGGATGATCACCACGCAACAATTGGTCTTGGAGAAACAAGATGATCACTAAGCAAGCACTCCTAGTATGTTAATTGGAATCAGACTTAATAAATAGAATCATGAAATATAAGTATTATATATATATATATTAAATATTACGGTGCGGTGCGGTTTGAACCGCATTTCAGAAATTTAAAATCACAACCTGTACCGCACCACGCGGTTTATTAAAAATTCAAACCGCAACCGCACCACGAAAATTAAAAACCACATTTTGCGGTGCGGATTGGTGCGGTGCGGGCGATTTTTGTGGTTTGTGCGGTTTTCTGCTCACCCCTAGCTTAAACCATTATATTGTCAAATTTTATAGACATATAAGGTCTCAATATAATTGGTGCATATTCAGCTTCTATCTCTTTTGTGGATGTCTGGTAGAATGGTACTCGTGCAACGAAAGTTGGCGTTTATCAGTTTCGTGTTATCTGATTAGTGTCATCACCATCACATGCTAAGGTTAAGAATGAAAAGGCTATTGAATGAAGTAGTAATGAAGTTAGAATCCCATGTTTGTCATATATAGTAATTCAACCTCAATTCTCTTAGTTAATGTTATTTAGTATAATCTCTTAATTTAATCAAAACCCAATTTGTTATTTATCTTAGCATTGAGCGATAACCATACATTGTTGCATAGGTGCATAAATTAAACTTAACCTAAACCAGTCTCTGTGGGAACGAAACTGATTTATATCTTATACTACTTGCGAACGCGTATACTTGCGTGAATTTTAGAGCGTGTTTTCGCCCTAACAAGTTTTTAGCGCTGTTGCCGGGGACTCGGTGTTAATTTTTAGTTTATGTGCTTATCATCAGTGGTCGTTAAAGTTCTGACTCAGATTCTTTTACTTTCACGGTTTATTTGTTTGTGTTTCAGGTACTCATTACAATGGGAGTTACAGCAGCACGAACGAAAGCCTTGATGGATTTTTCTCAACCCAAGATCAATGACATTCAATCTAGCATTATCAGGCTAGCTATCACGGCTAATACCTTTCAGATCAAGCCTGATATAATTCAATGGGTGCATAATTCAGTCCAGTTTGGGGGTTCTGCAACGGAAGATCCCAATATGGTCATTAGGGATTTCATTGAGATCTGCGACACCTTCAAGTTCAACGGTGTTTCTGAAGATGCTGTGAAGCTGAGACTGTTCCCATTCTCTCTGAGGGACAAGGCTAAGAGTTGGTTACACTCTCTACCAGCTGGTTCGATTACTACTTGGGAAGATCTTGCTCAGAAGTTTCTTACTAAATTCTTCCCTATGGCGAAGACAGCTGCAATCAGGAATGCTCTTACTCAATTTGCGCAGCAATCAGGAGAATCTTTATATGAAGCTTGGGAGCACTACAAGGAGATGCTTAGGAAGTGTCCTCATCATGGGATGCCTGATTGGATGATCATCAATTGTTTTTACAATGGGTTGGGAGCACAGTCCAAACCCATGCTCGATGCAGCAGCAGGTGGAGCATTATGGGCAAAAAGCTATGAGGAAGCTTATGATCTAATTGAACGGATGGTTGCTAATGAATATCAGTATCCAGCCCAGAGATTGCCACAGAGCAAGGTAATAGGAGTTCTTGAGGTGGATACAGCTACGGCTATCACTGCTCAACTAAAGGCGTTGTCTATGAAGATCGATTCTCTGGCTAACTGTGGTGTTAAGCAGATAATTAGTGTTTGTGAGCTATGTGCGGGTCCGCTTGTGACAGAGCAATACGCTATATCTAGTGAATCAGCTCAGTTTGTGAGCAACTTTCAGAGATCGCAGAAATCAGTTCCAGACACTTATCATCCTGACAACTGGAATCATCCTAACTTCAGCTGGAGCAACAATCAGAATGCGATGCAACAGCCATTCCAGCAGTTTGGAAATAAGCTATTCAACCTTCCTGGTTTTCAGCAACAATTTGCACCAAAACAACAACTCCAAATTCAACAACAAAATCATGATGCAGGTCTATCTTCGAATGAAAAATCTGAATTGGAGGAGTTGAGGCTTATGTGCAAAAACCAGGATCTAATATGCCAAAGCCAGGCTATTTCTATCAAGACTCTGGAGAACCAAATAGGGCAAATTGCTAATGCCTTTTTGAATCGACCACCAGGAATGCTTCCTAGTGATACAGAAGCCAATCCAGGTAAGAGGGAAGTTGAAGAACAGGTGAACGCCATCACCTTGAGGTCTGGAAAGGTCGCAAGCCCCCAATTTCAGCAAGACGAAGAGCCTGAAAAATCTCAAGATTCAGAAAATGCAGTTGTGGCTGAAGAAGAAGTACAGAAGGAAGTAGAGGTGAAACCAAGGAAGACTACTGTGGAACACACTCCTCCTGAGGGTAATACAGGGGAGAAACAGATTTATCCTCCACCTCATTTTCCTAAGAGGCTGCAGAAGAAAAAGCTGGATAAGCAGTTTGAGAAGTTTTTGGAGGTGTTCAAGAAACTTCATATCAACATACCTTTCACTGAAGCTCTTGAATAGATGCCTAGCTATTTGAGGTTTATGAAAGGTATTCTCTCTCAGAAAGTGAAGCTCGATGACTTAGAGATCATTGCTCCCACGGAGGAATGCAGTGCTGTGCTGTAACAGAAGTTGCCTCCGAAGCTTAAAGATCCTGGAAGCTTCACTATTCCTTGCACCATCGGAAACTTGTCGTTCGACAAGTGTTTATGTGATTTAGGAGCTAGCATCAATCTGATGCCCTTATCTATCTTCAAGAAGCTTGGTCTGCCTGATCCGAAACCAACATACATGTCATTACAACTAGCTGACCGTTCCATCGCTTATCCACGAGGTATAGTGGAGGATGTCTTGGTCAAGGTGGATAAAATCTTCTTCCCTTCTGACTTTGTAATTCTTGATTTAGAGGAAGATAAGAAGATCCCCATCATCTTGGGAAGACCATTCTTGGCTACAGGCCGAACTATGATCAATGTGCAAAAAGGAGAGCTTTCGATGAAGGTTTACGATCAAAAGGTCACTTTTAATGTGTTCAAGGAAATAAAGTTACCCACAGCTAAAGAGGAGTGCTTTAAAGTAGAGCAACTGCAGGTTTTGAATGCACCTCCGTGGAAGAGGAAGTTGGATATGCCATTCGATTCTCTTGGGTTAGCAAAGCTAAAAATTTCTCATGAGCGTTTTGAACCATTTATTCAAGAAGCTCCCATACATGAGCTCAACCGAAAGCCAGATCACTTGAGTTATTCATTCTTAGGTGTACCCCATGATAAGGGGTTGAGATATATTTTTGATGATGTAGAGAGTGGCTGGACGGATCTTTCAGTGCCTACAGAGGGTTCTTCTCATGCGCCACAGGTAGTTGATAGGACTGGTGTTGGTGATGAGCAGTACAGGCGAGTGACTAGGCGTATGGAGGCCATGAATGAAATTCACCATCATCTTGCTGAAGATTTGACACACGCTTTCGATACTATTTTCCGAGACACTAGTGGCGAGGTTGATTGGACACCTGATCCTCCACACTCTGAGGGTGATGATGATGATTTCTCCGAGTAGGTATACCTAGTGTTCCTTTCTACTACCTTTATTGGGGACAGTGAAGATTTTAAGTTTGGGGTGGTAGTTAAGGAATATTTTTGTGTGTGTGTCATGTAGTTGCATATTCATGATAGTTTAGTTCATATAGTTGCATATTTTTGCCATATAATAGTTTTTTTATTTTATAGCTTTATTTATCATGACATTTAGCTCATGCATATACCATGATCCCTTTTGCGTTGCTTTACCGATTGATTTGTGATATTGATGCAAGTGTAGTGATAGTGTTAGAGTGATGATTGAGTCTTGTAGGTTGACATGCATGCTAGAAACACTTGTAATTTCACTAAGTCTTAGAGTATGCTTAAGGACTAGATGGTTGTCATGGTTTGATGGTTTTTGAGGTTAATCTATTGATTATGCTTAGAATTTATGATAGGCCCTTAATGATAAAAGGCATGAAAAGAAAAACAAATTGGAGAAAAAATGGAATTCATTGCTAATTGTGGCTAGGTGTCAAATGGCTAGTAGCCGTCTCGTATTCTTATGCGAGTAGTCTAGGGTTGAGCAAGATGGAGCGAAACGCACTTGCTCAGAAATTTGAAAAAACTAGAAAAAAAAGAAAAAAAGAAAAAAGGGAAAGAAAAAATAAAGAGTTAATGCGTAATTGATCACGAGTGGCCTCTTTGGTATTCGAGTTATTAAGTTCTTAGGGGACTTTGTGCCTAGTGACCTAAGGCTTTTATAATCTGGGATTCGCTAACCTAACACTCGCTAAATGGATGCCATTGCATAAGTCTTTTGTGGACCTCACTCATTGCACGGTCATATAAGCATTTGTTGTTGTGTTGAATAAAAGCATGATTCCTTAGTAAGCTCCAGTGATCTTGAATTGTTATAAGTCATTTTATGCCTAGAATTTATTCTTCGTATAATCATGTGATTGCCTTGAGGATAATCGAGTTATGATAATTGATCTAGTTACGAAGCATATCTGTTAAGCATCCGCACACACCACGTTTCTGGTTGTATGTTAGTTTGCATGATTTGATTGATCTTTATTCGCCTAATTGCATTTGTTGAGATGTCATGAGTTGGTTGGTTTAGTCATTGTGAGGGGGATAGCTGCATTTCATGTAGATTGCATTCATGCATGTTTTTTTTTTATTTTTGAGTCTGTGACGCTTGAGGACAAGCATCGATTTAAGTTTGGGGGTGTGATAAGTGGCATTTTATACCACTTAGAACGTCTTATAATGGCTTGAATTGATGTCTTGAAATCAGGTATTTTATGTATTTGATGCGTTTTTCTAATGTTTTTGCATCTCAGGCTATAACTTGCGTATGTAGGAAGAATTCATCAGAAATAAGCCTAAGGAAGTGCTTGGCATTGGTTGTGGAAAGTTGGGGGCAGAACGCAGCAAAATTAGGAGCAGAATTCAGAATTTTCCAGAAGGTGCTTGGGCGCCCGCTCAGGATGCTGGGCGGCCGCTTGGGAGCTTGGGCGCCCGCTCAGGAATCTGGGGCGGCCACTCAGGGACGAGAATTTTAATACTGAATTTTATAATCCTTATTATGTTGGACTTCTGAGACGGCTGGTTCTTGTGGGCTTCTATATAAGTAGTTCTCAAAGACGTTTCATAATAGTGTGGTATTAAGCAAAGAGCAATGAGAGAAGGAAGAAGACCGTTTTAGCACATCGCAACGAAGAAGAGGAAGCATACATTTTCTTGTAATTCTTTTATTCATTGTATCAGTGGATGCTAGTTTTCTTTATTTTGAACCTTATTACTCTTGTGACATACTCTGATTTTAATAAGTATTTTTATTAGTTTATATTGTGTGTATTATCATGTGTTCATTGGAACACATGGTGACGATGAGTTCGATTATGGGCTAATCGTTATCATGGGATTCTAGCGGATTTACTTATGGATTTCAATAATTAATTTGTTTCGATATCTTGGTGTGTGGTGATTGATTGATATCCTAGTATTGGTTGTGCTTATTCGTCTTATGTGCGTAGCTAACATATAAGATAGTGTGTTAATCTCTATTGAAGCGACAATGAATATAGAGGTTTAGAACTTGCCATGCTAGCATAGGTTCATGTATTGTATGCATGATTAGTGGGTAACTCTAACCGTTTTACTTGCCCTGTGTAATCAAGATAGGTAACTTATGTTTAAACCGTTATGTTGTCAAACTTTATAGACATATAGGGTCTCAATATAATTGGTGCCTATTCAACTTCTATCTCTTTTGTGGATGTCTGGTAGAATGGTACTCGTACAACGAATGTTGGCGTTTATCAGTTTCGTGTTATCTGATTAGTGTCATCACCATCACATGCTAAGGTTAAGAACGAAAAGGCTATTGAATGAAGTAGTAATGAAGTTAGAATCCAATATTTGTCATATAGAGTAATTCAACCTCAATTCTTTTAGTTAATGTTATTTAGTATAATCTCTTAGTTTAATCAAAACCCAAATTGTTATTTGTCTTAACATTGAGCGATAACCATACATTGTTGCATAGGTGCATAAGTTGAACTTAACCTAAACCAGTCTATGTGGGAACGAATCTGATTTATATCTTATACTACTTGCGAACGCGTATACTTGCGTGAATTTTAGCGCGTGTTTTCGCCCTAACACAAAGGGCGAGGGAGAGAAGAGACTTGAAGAGATTGATCGAAGGAGGAGAAAGGAGAGGCGGTGGTGCTGAACAGGGGGAAGGGGATTTTGGTGTATATATTTATTTTTCTTTCTTTTTATATGTTATCTTTATTTTCGTTGTTATTTCGTCTCATTCCTGAATCGCGAATGTGTCATTACGCATCGCGTGCAAAAATTCATCGGAGAAATATATATACAAAATAATTCTAAATATTTCTTAAAATCTCCAAACATTGAAAATTACTAAAATTACATTTTTAAAACATTTTCAAATCGCACATCAGACCCGCATTTAATAATTTAACGAATACACATGTGGTTAAATAAAAACCAGAAAATTTCCGAGATAATTTTAAAATTCTCGAAATATTTCAAACTTAATAAAATAAAATTTTCATGATTCTTGAAACATTCTGGAATTAAGTACTGATTTTACAATTAAACACAATCAGAAAATCATTTAAAGATAAATAACTGATAAAATATTGATTTATGAATTTTACAAACTATTAAAAATAAACATTGAAATTATAGAAGCATCAAAATAAATTTTTTTTTAAATAATTTAAACATCTATGAGAATAAATATTCAATAAAATCATTTTAAAATGAATTAAATTCGTACAGCTCGGTAATTAATTATAAAATTAATCTTCACATCCAACAAATCACAAACAATTAATAATACAGCAACACATAACTGATAGAACCATCACATATCTTATTTATTTATTAATTCAATAATTACATTTATATATCGGATCCGAAATTAGGTTACTTAGCCGCTAAGTAACTAAAAAGACGATATGATTTTAATACCAGAATTGGATAATTATCAAAACAGAGCTTCCTATAAAATATTTTATACGAAATTAAGGTAATAATATCTCGCCTTTTGAGAATATGGATTTTTATCGATATATAAAATAATTTGCGTATTGAAAATTTCACACCGGAACTCGTACATGTCAAATCGTACCCCGGATCGAGAAAGTCAAAACATGAAAAGTGTTCAGAAATATCAAATAATTCACCAAAATTCACCTAAAATCATATAATAATTATTTATTGATAAAAATAATTACATAATATTTCTCAAGCGTTACAGACATTTTGCTTCATGATACCTTTATAAGGATGGGTTACAATGATTCTCAATTAACCCCAACTGATATGCCAATATATGGTTTCGCTGGAGTTGAGTTCCACATGGACGGGATAATTAAGTTGCCGATGACCATAGGTCAGGAACCAAGACAAGCAATACAGATGTTAGACTTCGTAGTGGTAAAGGTTGGATCAACTTACAATGAAATTATGGAAAGAACGGGAATACATGCTTTTAAGGCGGTACCCTCTTCTTACCATTCAGTGATGAAGTTTCCCACCCGGAAAGGGATTGGAGAAGAGAGAGGAGATCAAAAGATGGCAACGAGTTGTTATGTAGCCTCTCTTAGGGTAAATGAGGTTGGGGGGAGGTTTTGCCTATTGAAGATCTGGATATCCGTGAGGATGACGAGAAAAGAGGGAAGCCAGCAGAAGACTTGGTTCCGATTCCTTTGGCTCCCGAGGATCCTGAGAAAGTAACTTTCATTGAAGCGTTACTGGAGGAGCCCCTTAGAGGGGAGTTGGTGAAGTTTTTACAAGAAAATAGTGATGTATTTGCATGGTCTGCAGCTGGTATGCCTGGCCTAGACCCAGGACTTATCACTCACAAGTTGAATGTAGATCCAAATTGAAAGACGGTGAAATAAAAGAAAAGGAGTTTTGCCCTTGAGAGATAGGAGGCAATTAAGCAAGAAGTAAAAAAGCTTTTGAAGGCTGGTTTCATTAAAGAGATACAATTTCCGGAATAGTTAGCAAACCCTGTAATGGTAAAGATGGATAATGGAAAATGGAAAATGTGCGCGGATTTCACTGATCTGAATAATGCATGCCCGAAAGATTGTTTCCCATTGCCAAGGATTGATACATTGATAGATGCGACCGCTGGCCATGAGATGCTGAGTTTCATGCATTAATACCAAAGGAAAATTTCCAGACAAAATCTTTAAACAATTTTAAACAATTCTATTTATTTGAGTGAGTGAGCAAATAAATGTCGGTTGTCACCAGCCTTTAACTATAAACCCAAAAGTGACAAGTAATTCCCCGATTCATCACCTGAATCAGGGTTTTGTCCAGTTTTGGAATCATAAAACCTTTCGAGAGAGAGAATGCCCTTAATGGTGATCAACAATAAATTAGATTGGACACTAGTTCATATTTATATCCTGCTGATCAGTCAGGATACAGTGCAGATCTATACCTATCTGTATAGATCCAGTCGGGTCCCCAGGCACTACGGCCCATCTCAAGGCACCGGTCATGTCCCGGTCCTTAGGATTAAGTAAAACTCAATCCCCAAAATATCACTATCCAGCCCGGGGAGTATTTTGATATCAAATCATTTTGAATTCAAAACATCCCAATTCAGGGTTTGCAAATAACCCGAAAGAATGGGTATTTGCTCAAGAAAACAATCGAATTATAGGAACAATAATGAAAAGAACATGCATAATATGAGTAATTGCAGCGAAATATAAAATATTTAACTATTCTGAACTTAGAATAGGAACGAATAAATATTTGCAGTATTTTAAAAAGAAAAATCAGGAATACTTGCCTCAATAAGCTTTAATCGCTACTACTAGTTGACTTTGGTTCGGTTTGGACGTACGGCTTTACCGTCAAACTACTATCCCATTCTGGATACGATCCCAACATTCAGGCCCTTCAATTGGAATTTCGTTGATCTCGACGTCTAATCACTAGATCGTTCCTAGTCCGATGTCGATACTCAGGTTTTACGTCTAGGACCTACAGGGTTGAAATACCCTAATTCAGATAACCGCTTAAGCTTAACATCAAATCACTATCCTATTCTACCCATACGATTTCATAACCAAACTCATATTTATATGTATTATTGAAATACACATAGCAATTATGGTTCACATCTTTGAAACTCGGTTCGGTATTTATTTTCGGAAAATACATATATTCGTCGTTTTGAAAAACAGGGCAATCGATTATTTGTAAATTATTTTATCTCAATTGCACTTAAGTTCATATAATATAAATATATATGGTTATTCGACGTCTCTGATAATTATATGTTACGTTTCCGTAATTTCGGAATTAATTTCCCGAAAATAGGGCAGCGTCTCCTTTGTTTATCGGCCTACCCGTCAAAATCAAATCGACGTCAAATCACAACAACAACCACAACACAATCCAATCCACAATCGAATTACCAATCCCAACAGCTGGTATGCCTGGCCTAGACCCGGGACTTATCACTCACAAGTTGAATATAGATCCAAATCGAAAGACGGTGAAACAAAAGAAAAGGAGCTTTGCCCTTGAGAGATAGGAGGCAATTAAGCAAGAAGTAAAAAAGCTTTTGGAGGCTGGTTTCATTAAAGAGATACAATTTCCGGAATAGTTAGCAAACCCTGTAATGGTAAAGAAGGATAATGGAAAATGGAAAATGTGCACGGATTTCACTGATTTGAATGATGCATGCCCGAAGGATTGTTTCCCATTGCCAAGGATTGATACATTGATAGATGCGACCGTTGGCCACGAGATGTTGAGTTTCATGGATGGATTCAGTTGATACAATCAGATTAAGATGCATAAGGATGACATCCTGAAGGTATCGTTTATCACTGACTTTGGTGTTTTTTGTTATCTTGTTATGGTGTTTGGTCTTAAGAATGCAGGAGCTACCTATTAAAGGTTGGTAAATAAGATTTTCAAGGATCTTATTGGAAAAACTATAGAAGTTTATGTCAATGACATGTTAGTCAAAAGTCTGGTGAAGTCTTACCACATAGCCCATTTGAGGGAAGCTTTTGAGGTGCTGAGACATCACAGAATGATGTTAAATCCTGCAAAGTGTGCTTTCGGGGTCGGGTCTGGAAAGTTTTTGGGATTGATGGTCTCCAAGAGAGGAATCGAGGCCAATCCTGATAAAATTAAGGCTATTCTGGATAATGAACCACCGCGTTCCATAAAGGACGTTCAGAAACTCACTAGAAGATTTACAGCTCTAGGACGATTCATCTCCAAATCCGGAGACAAGTGTTTGCCATTCTTTAAATCCCTGAAGAAGGTTAAAGATTTTGTATGGACTGAGGAAATCCAAGAGGCATTTGAAGGATTGAAGAAGTATATGGTTCAAGCCCCGTTGTTGGCCAAACCAGCTCTGAATGAAACTTTGTACTTGAAGGGTATTTAGCACATAAGCGCAACGAAAACATAAATTTAAATCTTAAAAAGCGAAACCCTCCGCAGGATCCATGCAAAAAATATTATTTAATTCGTAGTTTAGTATGTTTACCTTAAGAAGTTTTACGTTAATGGAAAGATGGAGGTCTTGAATGATCACCACGTAGCCCGTCACTGGAACGATCTACGCCTTGAAGGTATCCACACGAATGATCGCCCGGAGGATGGTTGTATACTAGCACGTTCTTGAGGCCGCCTTCTTTATCTCTCTATCTCTCTTCAAGCTGCTAGGGTTTATGTTTTATCAAATAAAATGTGTAACCCTAATTCTATTAGAAAAAGATATTATATAGGCAAGAGCTATTGGGCCTCCAACCCTAAACTTAATTTTAGAGTTATTATTATTATTAAATTCAAAATTCTAATTATTGTATTATTAAGTCTCACTTAATCATCCAATAACTTAATTTCGGATTCAATATTAAATTCGAATTTCATATTTATTTAATTAATTAAGTCACACTTAATTAATAACAAATAATTCGAATTACTTACATTTAATTTAAATCCGAATTTAAATTAAATAATCCTCCAATCATTCTTTGTGCGACCCTTTAGGTTATTATTACGTTGGCAACAATTTTAAATCTAATTTAAAATCATAAACAATGAGCAGCATCTAATAATACATCATTGTTACCAAAGTAATAATAATTAAATCGGTGATCGATTAAACCTTTTGTGTATAATGTACAATGTACTATAATCCTTTTAACCATATATTATAGATTAAACTCGAGGCATGTTAAGTGTCATCCTCTTCATAATTTAATCCATGTTTCCTTGATCGATGAGTAGACTATAACATCAAATCAACATTTGAGCATGGCCATGCATTTCATAGTCTAACTCAAACAAGAGGCCAATAATATCACTCCTAAAATATGAGGGTTAAATCATTTCTAGATAATTCATATTTCTCATATTATTCATAATATACCCAATATACACTTTTATCATCACCCGGTCAAAGGTAACTTTTAATGCAACCAAAGTATATTAATTCTCATATAGAAATATAATGATTTCAAGTCTAAGGACCAATACATCATTATCACTGTGAGAATTACTTATGACACAACAGACATGTAGAATCTCACATTGGGTCTTCCAGCACCATGTATATAATACATGTGCCTGTGTTTTGACTTTAGTATCACTATACCTATGATCAATGAGACGTGATCATCAGTCAACATTCACACTAGTCTTAATGCATTATTATTGTCCATTAATAATAATACTCGACTAGAGATCTTTAAGAATATCAATACTATTATCATAATCTCATTTATAAGTCACGTACTTAGAGATATAAAATTACATATCATATTCCAAGGACATTTATTAATCTAACATCTTATCACAGAAAATAAAAATATAATAAATTACTAAAGAATAATCCATATAATCAGAATTAATAATCCAAATATTTCATAATATAAACATAATAGTGTTGTCTCTAGGGCACAAACACTAACAGTACTTATACTTGGCCGTTTCGTAAAATGCCTTGAGCGCTGTATTGGTTAAGGAGGAACTTAAAGTCCAGAAACCCATATACTATATTAGTAAAATTCTGCATAGAGTTGAGTTGAATTATTCGACTATTGAAAAATTCGCTTTAGCCCTGGTAATGGCCTCGAGGAAGTTGTGTCTTTACTTCCAAGCTCATAAAATTGAAGTGCTAACGAATCAACCTTTGAGAAATATTATTCACATTCCTAAAGCTAGTAGAAGGCTAATTAAATGGGCAATAGAATTGGGAGAATTCGACATCAAGTACAAGCCATGAACGGCAATAAAAGCCCAGGTGTTGGCTAACTTCGTGGTGGAGTGTACCATACCCAACCAAGAAGTCGGGGGGCAGGAAGATATTATACCTCAAGACACGGAAGGTAATGAAGGAGACAAAGGAGAGGGCATTAAGGAGAAGGAATATTGGGTTCTCTAATTTGATGGAGCATCAAAAATAAATTCGAGTGGGGCAGGGCTAGTTTTATAAAGCCCAGATGGGTTCTTGATTGAATATGCTATGAAATTAGACTTCCCAACCACGAATAATGAAGCTGAGTACGAAGCTCTGATAGCTGGCCTCGGCCTAGCAGGGACATTGAGAGTCAAGAACTTGAAATTATGTGGAGATTCAAAACTTGTCGTATCCCAGGTCAAGGGGGAGTTTGAAGCGCGGGATGAAACCATGGTAAAGTATGTACGCCTAGTGAGGGCCGTGATGACTCAGTTCGATGAATGTCATGTTGAACACATTCCAAGAGAGGAAAATGCTAAGGCATATGCATTGTCTAAGTTTGCCTCATCAGAGATAGAGAAAAGTTCTAGGAGTGTGTACTTCTGTATTTTGAAAACACGAACATTGATGTTAAGCTTGTTGCCCCAATAGGGTTGGGGACATCATGGATAAATCCTATTAAAGCCCATATCCAAACTGGTTGGCTCCTGAGTGACGTGATTGAAAGAGATGTGTCCTAAGTCCAATCATGTATGATGATTTAGGAATAACTTTTATGTAATCTGTTTTGATTTCATTGATATTAATAAAATACTTGTTTTGGTTTTATTGCGGGCTTTATCTATTTAAGTGTTTAAATAAGATATACCATAGTTTAGAGTAAAGCTTTTTATGAATTATGATGAGATCATAATAATGAGACCTAAAAGATGATAACTCTAAACTTAAATATTTCCTGGTCATAGGAGTACTAACTGGTAATTAGTAATCTGCAAAGATCGGTACATACTATGCTTGCTTCATTATGAAGGATGTCTGTTCTCATAGACATTTGTGTGGTAACACTATAGCTAGTATGTAGGTGCTTATTATATAATAAGTTTACTGAACATGACTTTCACAGCTGAACAACTGATGGAGTTCACTCACATGTCAGCAGTTGTTCACATAGTGATAGTTGTACAAGTATCCTTAGACTTGATGTCATCATAGTCATCTTGTGTACACTGAACTATGCTTTGGTTTAGTTCTTAGTCTCCAGGGAAAATTATAAGGGCTCTACTGGGTATATGAATTTGTACACGAAGATAGTGTATGATCAATAAAGGATCTACCCCATCCAGTGAAGGAAGAGAATGTTCAATGTTGATCCACTTATGCTAGTTCAGGAATCTCTGGCCAGAGTGAATGAAATTAGAAAGGAGTTTCTAATTTACATTAAATAGAACTAAGCATAGTGAATGGGAAAGCAAATGATTAAATAAGATAGGCTTGACACAAGTTCCATGCCTTGTATTTAATCATGATATTGCAGGGTAGAAGGAATTGATTGTACGATAACTACTCACTGAATAGGTTCTTGGTATTCTAAGCAGTGAATTCGTATTATCCGGATAGTCGCGATATGCTGAGAAGTATCCCTCACGATGTAGAATAAATATGATTAATTTATTAATTAATCATATTTAATGAATTAGAGAATTTATATAAATAATGATAAAATAGTTTTATTTTTATTTATTTCTACTACCGGCTTAATATTGAACATACAGGGTCACACCATAAAAGAGAATGATTTAATGGTGGAGGAATTAATTAATAATGGCTGATAATTATTTATTTATGAAATAAATAAATAATTAATTGGCAAATTTAATAATTGATTAAATGAGATTTAATTGATTATAAATTAAGGGTTAAGTTCTATGGAGACTACTTTTTTTTGGAGACCTTGGAGACCATTTATGTTCTGCAAGTTAAATATTGCATAAAAACATTGCAAAACATATTATTTTGCGAATCATGCTCTACAAAGATCCTTATTTTATTCAAAATCTTGAATATCATATATGTACTGCATGTAAAACATTACAAAAATATTTTATTTTGCAAAACATGTTAAGTTTTGCAGAACATTTGTTCAGCTTGCAGAACATACATATTCTACTTATTAAACTTAAATGATCTTCAATAATTTTAATGAATTAGTGATACTCGTAAAAAATACTTCACAAAATAATATATTTTATAGTGTTTTGATTGTAAAACATATGTGGTCTCCGATGAAAACGTGGTCTCCATAGAACTTTTCTCTATAAATTAATTAAGAAAAGGTTCTTAATATTATTAATTAAGAATTTAATTTTTGGAAATTAAATCAAGAGAGAGAATTATTTCTAAAGTGTTTAGAAAAAGGATTAATAATTAAAAGGTGTTTTAATTATTAATGAGAATAATAAAGGGTTAATAATAATAATATTTTATGGGAAAATTTTCAGCTGAAAATTTTGCCTATAAATATACTATTATAGACCCTATTTTTGTCTAAACCAAAAGATTTACAAAACCCTAATTCTCTCCACCTCCTCCTCCTTCATTACATCGTTTTCTTGGTGGATACTGTTGGAGTGCTTCACACTTGAGGAGCAGCTGCTAAGGATCTCCGCTCGTTGTTCTTGGATCGCTATTAAAGACCTCCATCTTTCCATTAATGTAAAGCTTCTTAAGGTAAACATACTGAACTACGAATTAAATATTATTTTTCGCATGGATCCTGTGGAGGGTTTCGGTTTTTTTTAAGATTTAAATTTACGTTTTCGCTGTGTTTATGTGCTAAAAACCCTTCAATGGCATCAGAACTACTTGCGAAAAGTTTTTAATTCATTTATGTGTTTAACTGTTTTCGATATATGAGCATGTACGTGATTCGCCATGATTTGATGTTGATATAATATGCTTATATATGTATGGTTTTGAATATATGATATTCATTGAGTTGTATAATCATAAGATGATTATGTAATCTGTATATATACTGATATATACATGATTTATGTTTGTTCTAATTATGAGAATCATATTAGATACGGATTCTGAATTGGCTGCTGCAGATTTGCTGAAATCTGGGTCTGGTGTCCGATTTACGCAAACGAATACCCTATTCCATAGGTAAACGAGCGTCTGAACAAAACTGATTGCTGAAACTATCAACGACTCGTCTGTAAGGCGTTTGACATCGTTTACTGCCCGTAAATAGTGATTCTTGTTTTCCTGATTTGATTCTGATTTTTCTGATTTTTGTCATATTTTATTTTTATGATTAGATCATGGATAATATGATATGTTAAGATCAGATTATGTGTTTTAACATGCTTTTATGTGTTGTATGAGCATGGTGGATGGTTATGGCCTTTCGACCTTAGTGTAATGATTTTGGTTTTGGTTTTAAATATGACTTGCATGTCGTCAATCTTTGTAATCATAAATCTCGAATGTCACTCGAGTTATTCTTGTAAGTTCATTAGATTAGTTTTACTTTCAATCATGTAATGTAATTGAAGACTCAAGAAGGCTATCCAATGGAGGTGATACAAAGAAGAAGACGAGGCATACAAGAAGACTTATGTAATAAGTAGTTGTATTTATTTCCATCACCATATTAGATTGACCTTGATCTTTATCATGAGCTTGATAAAGATCACATAGGATGGGGCCATAACCAAACACATTTACTTTATTGCACTTTACATTTACTTGTTTATTTATTTTTATATATGAGATATATGCCTATATTTACCATGCGATGATAGATTTAGGTGAACTTAAATCAATATAAGGCGTGCTCTAGAAAATATAGAATAGGAATCGTTTCTTGCCTTAACAATAAATATTATGAATACGATCATGAGATTCTTGTGTTTATGAAACACGTAATTGAATATGAATTTTCAATATTGAGAGAAAGGATGATTCTGTCAACAACAGATTTCTATCTGTAAGAAAGGGTTATTAAGTGACGCCTCTTGACAATGCTCCACCCGATCTGGGAATCATCTGATTATCGATTATTGATTTGAAATATTTAATTTAAAAGGAAGAATCTCTTTATAATATGATTATGATTGTAACGTAATATAATCCCTCTAAAATTAAATAATATCAAGTAGTAATTGGCCAATGACACAATGGGCTTGTGTCGGTCATAGCCTTCCAACATGGTAGAAAGTGGTTCTTATTTTTAAATCATTGTCATTTGGTGCTACAGCCAAGGGTTTAAAATTAGAAATAAGAAATACTTGTCTATTATATAGAGATGTGTACATTGAATTAGAATCTAAAGGTCGGTACGTGCTACAGCCGTGGGCCGTTGGAGACTGATTCAATTGTACGAAATATTGGGTTAGACTTGACTTAGAATATTGAGTTTGTTATGCCACAGCCGTGACTCAATTATTCAAGAGGTTAAACTTATATTAGGGAATAACATAAGATGTAATTGACAAGAGTTGTCTGCCTATTGAACATCACATGAAGTTTCGTGCCACAGCTGAGGTTGTGTGATGGAATGTAGGATCCCTATTCCCACTAGCATTATGAATGCTTAATTTTCACTTAGGGGGTTGAAAAAATTAGATAAACTAGTGGGAGACACTTATGAATAAAGACCCGATTCATATAGTGTTTTGAAATGAAATTGAATATTTGCTAAGTGTTGTTATGTGTTTATCATTTACAGATTTACTATATTCGTCATGTCTTCTGCACTATCACTCCGGAGCATACTAGATGCTCACAAGTTGATTGGTCCTAATTTAGCTGTTTATTTTCATTGTAACAAGTTGGAGCACTGGAAGAGGAACTGCAAGGTTTACCTTGCAGAATTGAAGAAGAATGGTAGTGAGACTACCGCTTCTGATTCAGGCATGTTCATGATCGAAGTTAATATGTCACTAGGTCAAATTTCTACTTGGGTATTAGATACCGCCTGTGGTTCTCATATTTCCAATTCGTTGCAAGGACTAAAGGGAAGTAGGACTCTTGAAAAAGATGAGGTGATTCTACGTATGGGCAATGGAGCAAGGGTTGCGGCCATATCTGTAGGATCATTTAGTTTACATATGCCTACGGGCAAGACTATTATTTTGAATAATTGTTATTACGTTCCCTCTATTATGAGGAATATTGTTTCTATTCCTATGTTGGATGTGGATGGTTTTTCATTTATTATTAAGAATAATGAATGTTCTATCCTTAGAGATAATGTTCTTTTTGGACGTGGCATTTTAAATAATGGTCTGTATGTATGTGACGTAGAGCATGATTTACTTCAGATTGAACAAACTAATAAAAGAAAACGAGATGATGAAAATCTAACCTATTTATGGCACTGTAGGCTAGGTCATATTAGTGAAAATAGACTGCGGACATTGCATAAGGAAAGGTTACCTGACCCCTTTGATTTTGAATCATATCCTACATGTGAGTCTTGTCTATTGGGTAAAATGACCAAATCTCCATTTAATGGACATGGAGAGAGGGCTGCAAATTTGCTAGGATTGGTACACACAGATGTATGTGGACCAATGTCTACGCAAGCCATGAGTGGATTTTCATACTTCATTACTTTCATAGATGATAGATCTAGATTCGGATATGTGTATTTGATGAAACACAAGTCTGAAGCCTTTGAAAAGTTCAAAGAATATAAACATGAAGTGGAGAAACAAACCAAACACAGTATTATAACTCTTCGATCAGATCGAGGTGGTGAATACTTGAATGGAGAGTTTCTAGATTATCCCAAAGAAAATGGTATAGTCTCCCAGTGGACTCCTCCATATACTCCACAGTTAAATGGGGTATCTGAAAGGAGAAATCGAACTTTGTTAGACATGGTTCGGTCCATGATGAGCTATGCGAATCTTCCAGTATTCCTAAGGGGTTATGCATTGGAAACCTCAGCATATTTACTGAATAAGGTGCCTTAATATTATTAATTAAGAATTTAATTTTTGGAAATTAAATCAAGAGAGAGAATTATTTCTAAAGTATTTAGAAAAAGGATTAATAATTAAAAGGTGTTTTAATTATTAATGAGAATAATAAAGGGTTAATAATAATAATATTTTATGGGAAAATTTTCAGCTGAAAATTTTGTCTATAAATATACTATTATAGACCTTATTTTTGCCTAAACCAAAAGATTTACAAAACCCTAATTCTCTCCACCTCCTCCTCCTTCATTACATCGTTTTCTTGGTGGATACCGGTGGAGTGCTTCACACTTGAGGAGCAGCTGCTAAGGATCTCCGCTCGCTGTTCTTGGATCGCTATTAAAGACCTCCATCTTTTCATTAACGTAAAGCTTCTTAAGGTAAATATACTGAACTACGAATTAAATATTATTTTTCGCATGGATCCTGCGGATGGTTTTGGTTTTTTTAAGATTTAAATTTATGTTTTCGCTGCGTTTATGTGCTAAAAACCCTTCAGTGATTGAAGCCCGAAAGTTAGCCGTGCGAGCACTGATGTGTTCCTTGATTGACGGAATTTTGTATAAAAGATCTTTTGTAATGCCTTACTTAAGATGTCTCTGACCTGATGAGGCGCGTTTGGCTCTTGAAGAAGTACACAAAGGTATTTGTGGGTAACACCTGGGGGGGCAGAGCACTAACACATAAGATAACCCGTTTAGGTTTTTATTGGCCAGAAATGACGATCGATGCCAAAGACTATGTGAAGAAGTGTGATCATTGTTAGAAATATGCACCAGTTAGTAGACAGCCTCCTGAGATGATTACTTCTATCAATTCTCCCATCCCTTTTGCTATGTGGGGAATGGATATACTTGGGCCTTTTCCCATGGTCACTGCTCAAAGGAACACAGTTCAAAAATGAAGATTTCAGGAAGTATTGCGAGGAGAATGAGATCGAGTTGCGGTTTACCTCTGTAGCTCACCCGCAAGCCAATGGGCAAGTGGAAGTGGCAAATCGCATAATTTTAGATGGGCTGAAGAAGAGGATCAAGAAATCCAGGAATAATTGGGTGGATGAAATACTCCCAATACTTTGGGCTTACAGAACCACAACTAGAGTTACTACAGGAGCAACGCCATTCATGCTAGCATATGGAGCAGAAGCAGTTGTTCATGTGGAAATATCGCACTCGTCTCCTAGAATCCAAGAATACAATGCTGAGGAAACTAAAGAAGGGCAAAGGTTATCCCTGGATCTAATAGGTGAAGTACGAGATGCGGCGCACATAAATACTGTAGAATAACAGAAAAAGGCCTCCTTTTACTACAACCTAAGGGTGAAGGAAAGGTTTTTTAAACAAGGGGATTTGGTCCTAGGAAGGTGGAAGCTTCTGGAGTAGGGCGGAAAGGAAAGCTCACCCCAAATTGGGAAGGGCCGTATAAGGTTAAGAGCATTCAAGAAAGAGAAACTTATAAGTTGGAGACCATGGATAGAGAAGGAGTGCCACAGACTTGGCATGCTCAAAACCTGAAAGTTTACTACATATAGCTTATACATACTATGGTAACAAGGTTGAAAAGCACCTTGAAGCTTTGCTTGCTTAAGATTTCATGTGTTAGTTTTATAAGACTATTATTTTAATTTCTAGCTATACGAAGAATTGTGTAAGGGATTAATCCCAAGAGTTTATAATTTATAAAGTTTCCATAAACTTATCCTAGAACTGTTTGGTTCATGCTGTATATGGTTGAGTTTGCTTATCTATTTTGGTAAAAGCACGAGGAAATATAAGGGAAAACTATGAAAAGGTTAGAAAACTAACTCCCATAGGATAGTACAAGTACTTATAAAAAATAGTAAAAAAAGCAAAAAAAAAAAACTTAAGATAACATAAATAAACTCCGAAGGGAAATAAAGTTCGGAATACAATAAGTCCAAATAAATACAAAAAACATAAAGTCTGAAAAGACTAAAAGTACTACTCCTCCATGTTGGAGCCATCCTTCATCTGCTCTTTCTCAGTATCTCCCTTCTCAGCATTAGCAGAAGGCTCGACATCCTTTGCAGGAGAGGTTGGAGGAAAGGGAGTGATGGGGTCTAGGATGCGATCATCATTTCGGGGAGAATTGAAGAGAGCATCCAAGCTATCTTTAGTCTCTGGCTATTCAGGACTTATAAAGTCCTTGGGATCTATCAAGCCAGGATGCTTCTCGGACACCGCCTTCACCACCGCATTTCATTCCTGGGTAAACTGAAGAGTATAAAGACCCTCATCATGAATATAAATGAGATTCTTAAATTTTTGAGAATCCATGTAGTCATCAATGATGGTTTCCTCATCACTCCGGAGCTTAACCAGCTCAGCGTGAGCCTTTGACAGCTCCCCCCTTGTCTTCAGCTTCTTATCCAAGACCTCAGCCCTCTCCTTCCATTTTTTTATCTCCTTTTTATAAGTATTAGAGTTCTCCTTCCAGGACCTAGCCTAATGAAGGCCTCCTGGAAGTAAGTGTTACTCTGCACAAAGAAAGGAGGATTTATTAAAGGTGTATATAAGAAAAAGAAGTTGAAGTTAAAAGATAAAGATAGAAATATTACTGAAGCCTGGGCATGCGAACCTAGAAGCTCGATGGTCTCAATGTCACTCCCCGTCACGATATCTGTAGGGAGTGATAGAGTGATAGGACCAGTCCTTAGCATGCTTGGTGGATCCAACCATCGTATCTCTTCTCCTAAAGCCCTGGTTGGGCCGAAAGAAATGCACCTTCAGAGGAGTATCCACATCATCTCCCAGTTCCACTAACGGAACATGAGGCTTAAGAAAAGTAGGAGCATCAGGCTTACTCCGTGGATCCCTGTTAAGCTTGGCCCTTTTTTGGCGGCCCGATTCTCCTTGTTTAGGCCTGTTAATATTATTAATGGCCTCGCAAGCTGAAACAAAAGAAAGAAACATTAAAAATTTGTAAATGATTAATTTGAAGTGAAAAATGACGTTAAAAAAATGAGGTTACCCTTATCAGTGACCTGAGAGCGACCAACTTTCTTCAGGGAAAACTCCTCTAAAAGGGTCCAAGTGTCCGTTTGACCATTATTTACGATGAGGGTTTAATAGACGACCTCCTCCTTATCGGTTAGTCTAATGCTAGAAGGGATACCATCGACTACTTTACAAAAGGACCTACGAAAAAGAGTGGCCCAATCACCTCCGGCCCAGGTCAGCCTAACAAACTCATCCCTCCATTTTGGGTTATTCTCAATAATGGAGTTACCATCAAAGATATGAGGGATTTTGGGCCTTTGACGTATAAAAACCCAGCTCGGCTGAGTTAAAGCACTATTATAGAATTGGAATATCTTTCTAAAAATAACAACTAAGAGAGTGAAGTTATTCCTAAGATATAAAACCATAAAGCAAATAATGTTTCTCCATGCGTTAGTGGGAGCTGACAGGGGTTTATTTGTACATCTGCAAGGAGGCGCGGAATGAATTCATGGAAAGGGAACCTAAGACATGCGGTTAAGGCTCCTCGATAAATAAAGATAGTGTCCCCCTCCCAGTTATAGGTCCTATCCCCAGGGGAGGCCGGAGTAATACTAAGGTTAGGAGGGAGTTTGTACATGGTGTTAAAAACTTCTATCCTACCATCTAGCTCATGAAAAGTATTACCATGGTTATAAGAATCTAATTCAGAAAAAGATGGATATTCATCCCCCCAAGAATTTATCATGTCTATGAGGGAAGTATAAGGAGATTGAATAAGAATAATGGTACCTCTCTTGGATGTGTTCATTTTTGCCAAACGAGCAAGATCACGATCCGCCATTAGAATTCTTGGGATGAATGCTTGAAATGCAGAAAAAGGAAGAAGATGATGGACTAACGGTAGAGCTGCGGTTTAGGAGATCGCCGAAAATCGCCTTTCTTAGGAAAGAACTAGAGAGATTTTTGAGAGGATTTGAGAGTGAGAAGTGAAATGAGAATTCTCACTTCTCACCACACTTATATCGCCGAAGTTTTGGGAAAATGAATTAGCCCATAAAGACAGAGCCCAACCAAAGAAAGCCCACTAAAAGATGTTTTTGGGACAATCTAGAAGGTAAAAAAAGAATTTGAAAGGTCAAAAATCGACCAGAATTTCGACTAATTATGTCGATCAGAGTCCTGATCGATAGTGAAGGGAATCCTGATTGAATTTTCATTCGATTAGAGAGGTTGAATTTCACTTAAATCAATCAGAGTCCTGATCGATAAAGAAATAATTCTGATCGAATTTTCATTCGATTAGAGTGGTAGAAATTCACTTAAGTCGATCAGAGTCCTGGTCGATGGAAAAATAATCCTGACCGAATTTCAGATAGACCTCAGTGTCAAATATAAGTATAAATCAATCAGAATCCTGATCGAATTGATCAGGAATCCTGGTTGATTTTCCCTTTGACCACAGTGATAAAATCCAAGATAATTCGATCAGGATCCTGGTCGATTTCGATCAGGAATCCTGATCAAAATTCTCGTCAACCGAGGTGAAAAGACAAGGCTAAATCCAACCAGAATCCTGATCGATTAAGGCAAAATCCTGGTCGATTTTGATCAGGAATCCTGGTCGAAATCCCTGTCGACCAGAGTGACAGAATGTGAGATAAGTCGACCAGGATCCTGGTCGATTTCGATCAGGAATCCTGGTCGACCCAGCCTGAATCTTGGTCAATTTTATTTATGGAAACAACAAAAAAATCTTGTAAATTCAGGAAAATCCCAGAAATTCAGGAAAAATTCCTGAAAAATAGAGAAAAATCCCAGAAATTAAGGAACAATGCTTCCTAAAAGTTAGGAATAAGGTAAGAAAATTAATAGGGAGGTTCTAAAACAATCCTGAAGCCACGTACAAGGAAAATCGTTGTAAATGTTTAGGTCGCTCCATACTTTACGCAAAAATGATACTCTGTAAGGGAACATGTTAGATATATTTGATAATGTCATGGCTAATATGTTTTATGTTTAGTTTTCAGATCTTACGTGAACAGGATAAATCAGTACTTAACTGTTGATCAGTACTTATACTGGAAGTCAGGACTTAAGGATATCAGTACTTATATTATCAGGAGATAATCATCAGAAGATAGATATCAGAACTTAAGTGCTGAAGGACAATCGGATAAGGACAGTAGCTGATTAAAGGAAAGAAGATCGAGATAAACATAAGAAGAGATATGCATGAAGAAGGAATTCCGTGAAGAATGGAATACTTGGAAGAAAAGATATCTGATTGATATATTTTAGGAAGCAGAATTATATTCCATATCAATTAGCGATTATTTTGTAACTGTGTAGTATATAAACACAGGCATAGGGTTTACACTATAAGTGTTATCATTATCGAAGTTATTATTCAATATAACCCTAGCAGCTCTCGTGATATTTGTTCATCACTGAGAGGTAACAGTTCCATACTGTAACAGAGTTTATTGTTTCAATAAAGTTTGTTTTCTGTTACTTAAGTTCTTAAAGTTCGATTTGAGTGTACTGTACACTGTATTCACCCCCTCTACAATGTGTGTGTGACCTAACAGAACAAATGAACTTAACTTCTGCGAAATCTTTTACGGTTTCCCAGAAGTTGGGGGCAAATGATAGGGGATAAAAATAAACCTTAATTACGTCATTAATGTTGCATTGATTACATTTAGGACTGGAAGACCCATTAAGGAATGCCATGTGTATGACATTCAAACCAAGAAGGTTAACACATTGATCAAACCAAGAAGGTTAACACATTGATCAGACCCGAGAAGGTTAACACATTGATCAGGCCTGATGGAACAAGGAAGGCCCAATATTCCTAAATATTTATTATTTTCGTAATTAGTAAATATGGGAAAAAATCAGCTGTTGAGAAAAGTCCCAATAAATATATGAAACCTTGTGGATTAGCCTCCAAGAGGTCTCAAAGGATAAGGAATTAGATTACTACTTCCTAGGACTTCAAATTTCATCCTAATTCTGATACTTGTCCACCAAGTCTTCGTTTTTTGACTTGATCCTTGGCGAACAATAAGGTACGTAGGCATCTTGTTAAGGCAGATTGAGTCACGAAACACAAAAACAGTCAAATCGAGTCTCGAAACTCGCGAACCTTAGTAGTAAATACAACAATTAATATACCCTAGTTTTTTATTCATAACAAAATCTTTTTCGATAAGTCGGCAATAATATAGTTACGCTGAGAATTTTCTATAAATATTGCACAAAAATAAATTTATAATGTCACAACATATATCACTAACTTAAATTTCAAATGCCTCAAATAAAAATCAAAGTTAATAAAAAGTTATATAATATTCTAGAGTATGTACGTGCTTCGCACGAGCTGTAAAGTTAGTTTTAAATAAATTGTTGGAATATATATTTTTATAAATTTTAATAATTCATTTTATTTATTGAAATATATCTCATTGAAATTTATATTAAAATAAAAGTTATATGCGCAAATTTACGATTTCGCACTGTTAATTTTGCCCCGGGGGCCGCCCCTAGTCCTCTTTTGTCCGTTCCAGAATTTTCTTGGTCAAGTCAAAACCATAAAATTCACAGCTCGTAGCCGTAGGCGAGAAACTTGTGAAACTCATAGCATTGTCACTGTCTTCGTTTACGTTTAACGCTAATTACATTTCAAATTTTCACTTAAATATTATTAAATCATAATGCAATTTCGTAGCTAGACCGCCCACACTTTTATTTGACACCATTAGCGTTTTGCTCGTTTTATGCACTTAAAACTAGGTCTAAGAGGAAATTCTACGTCTTTCATTGTAAAAAAAACTGGTTTATAATACAAATTCACAGTTGTCATTAAAGAAAAACTAAAGTAGCTCGTTAAAATATTATATATAAATTTTCTATACAATGCACTGTTATTGACAGTGGTAATATTATAGCTAGAGGTCTTAATTTAGATTTTTGAAATTTAGTCAAACAATTTCGAAGCATCCTTTTTTATTTGGGGAGAAAGTATGTTCTAGACTCCGTTTAATATTAGAAGATGAGTAAATATTATTATTGTTATATATTTTATTCCTACCTATAAACAGGGGGATTCATGTTCAGTCCCACCAAAATAAAAATTAGCTGATGTTTATTAAAATTTTAAGATATTAAATATGTATGTTTTATGAAGTGACATCATGAAAAACATGTTAAGTGCCCTTATAGTGTTAGTAAATCTTTCGTAATTTGAGTCAAATATGATTCTATTTAAATAATTGTATAATTGTATAATTATAAGTTGGAGATTAAATAATTAAAATATTATTTTTTAACACTTAAATATATGAAAATTAATAATTCTCGTAAATATGTCAAATAAATAAATAAATAGGTTTGAACCACCGAAGTTATAACACATTCCCCTAAGTATATAGTGTCCTAGAAAAGATAGAGGGGAACCGCCACAGACTATAAGTCATTTAATATAGAACAAACAATTTGAAAGAGGTGAATTTATAACATTAATATAATAAAAGAAAATTTATAAATAAGCAAACAATAACTAATATAAACCATTTTCCCACAAAAACTATATATCTCCCCCTTTTTTTGCATGTAGATTATAAAATGCTCAAAAATTCATGAAAATAAAATATAAAACACAAATATATTTTACCATTTGAATATATATTTTTTAATGTATAAGACAAAGAACATGTGCCTATTGTATGATAATTACAAAGTTGATCATCCTTAATAATATGCAGAATCTGCGGTATTATCGCGTAAAAGTACTGCATTAGCAAAGACAATAGTCAGCAAACAAAAATAAAGTACAAATGTAAAATTACAAAAAATGGAGCATGAAACGAAGCAACAAAAAGAAAATACAAATGCAAGGGAATACAATGAAATACAACAATTCAAGATAACACGATCGAGTTTGGACACAATGTTGGGGCAGTTGTATATAGTTTAATATTATATATTTCGATGAAAGATGAATGATTTGAATAGGTATCAAGGTTGTTCATCAAGAGCCGGACCCAAACCTAAAGCAATGTACTTCAACCCGTATGTTTGTTTGTTTTTTTTTTTATCATGGGAATTAAATTATTGATTTTTTGTATGGATTATTACAAAGATGTTCCCCTTTTAACCTCATTTTTTTAATATTTTTCTTTAAATTTCATATCGTCCCTCTAAATATAGATGTGAAACGAGAATCTCATTCTCTTTAAATGAAAATCATTTCACTCAATTATATTTATGTGAATTCACAAATATATGAATTTTCATTCACATTATAATGTTGATTGAGGGTGGATATTAAAATCTAATATAATTTAATAAATTATTGAGTACTAGTTTTTTCGGTATGTGAATAATAATTAATGGGCCGAAAATACTACATTTAAGTTATTTACCTTGTCAAATAATTTTAAAATTAATCTAAAAACAGACTCCTAGTTCAAATCTGATCATTTTGAAAATATGTTTAATTGCAACTTGGTTTCCAAAAGACCTAGACGAAGGCATGTGGATAATTCACCTAGTTTGTTGATCTGCAAAAAACAAAGTATATAAAAGTGATTATTAATTTTATAATATGGAGTATACTGCAGGGAGGAGTGTTTGATCCAGATTCTCTGCAGAGAAGATTGTATCAGGCGAGAGGCGAGATTACTGATAAGATTATCTCCGATTGTCGCTCCCTCAAAGGTGACAACCAACAATTTTGTCACAAAATCAAAATATTATATTTTATTTATTTTCTCTTTTATATCATTTTTTGTTATATTTTTTCAAAAAATATTCCAATAATTGACACACAGGAGGATAACGTTATATATAATTATATTAGAAAAAAAATATTTAATATATTTTTAAGACCACAGATGAACTCACAAATAAAGTTGACATCATATTTTATAGTATGTCATTTTTGGTATTTTATAGTATGCCATTTTTGGCACCCCATATTAACTCATTTGGCATCTCATGTCAACTTTAAATTCGAAAAACTAACAATAATGTCGAGTCACGTCATTACTTTGAGTTGCTTTAATAGCACCAATAATAAGGGTTTGCGAAAATGATTGTCAATTTTGTCATATCATCATATATATTGATATTTTATTTTAACTTAATTATATATTAACTTGACAATATTACACTCCAATAATTAGCAAATTTTAAAAGTTGTCTATGTGATACTTAAATTAAATTATTAATATCACATAATCTAAAAGAATTATTATTAATATTCAAATTTTATACTTGTATATATATATATTATTCATTTTGAGAAATTGTTGATAATCTTAAAAGACAATCTCTTACAATTATACATCTTCAATCTAGATAACCAAAATTATCCTGACATAAAATTAGATAACCCTTGATAATATCTGTTGGAAATACTCTCACATGCAGTGCACGTTAAATAATTTTATGAGGACAACGTGATAAAATTACATGAATGTAATATGACGTTATTGGGCCATCTTCTAAGTATTATGTGTTCACCTTTGTCGTCGCATTACTTTTATTCTTCCTTGTAAAGCAATTCTAGTGAAACAAATAGCAGATGCCTTTGTTCTTATGCTTTCATATTTGTCTGTCACTTCCAAGGATCAATCAATACTACTAAATTAATTGATATTAGCATCACTATTAGTTGAAAGCTCTGTTGATTACGGTAGAACCTCGATAAATGAATACCTTTGGAACCAAAAAAATATTCATTTGACGAGATTATTTATTTATCAATTAATAAATATAATATTTATTTATCGATAAATGAATAATAATTCATTTAGATGATATTTTTAGACTTTTTTTTTGTAATTATATCATTTTGTAATAATATTGATGAGGCAAATAATCCCAAACCCGCAAATGATTCCGAACCCGATGATAGCATCACTATACCACAAGTATCCTCAAGAGAAACTTTTCAAGCTATTGTCACTATAAAAAACTACCTGCTGCAACACGATCAAAATATTCCAGAAGTGGTGCATGCTTCACACAAAATTAAGGATTATATGCAATTTGGGGAAGAAAGAAACAATCAACTTTTGAGACATTTTTCGAAAAAATATGACTTATTAATGTGTTTTCGACCTTAATTATAACTATTTTATTATAATTAAATTAAATTCTACTAATTGCTCCATAACGAACTTGACATGACTCTAGTCTTCAGAGTAGGATATAAATTCATTTCCATACAAACACCCAAGTCCTAATATCAATTGAGCACAGCAAGTGCCTCGCCAAAGTCTTGTAATGCAAAATGCATGTGCTTAAAAATCGAATCGAGCCTGGACTAAAAATTATTAGTTTGATTGCAAAAAGTAAAATTATTTGAATAATAATGCACTTTAATATTTCAGAAGGGACCCAATACTTGCACCTGGGCTTTTTAGACCCAATAATAGCAGACAACTTACAGTGACCAGGCTATAAGCCTTATTCCAAAGTCCAAAACAAATTTAAACGACCTTCCAGTTTGATCAATTACAGGGGTTCTTTTTATGGGCCTAAATTTGCAATTCTTCAAAATTTTAGGCTTTTAAAATCAATTTTACAAAATTATGTGGCCATTCATTCTGCATCAATTTTTGTTTGGGTAAATAAGCAGGTTGGGCTTATTTGCTTGTTTTTTTGTCCATAAGTCCAAACTACTTTAACACATACTTTCGTTAACGCATACTTTTTTCTTTCCCCAACCTGACTTATTTTCATATTTAGCATTTCTTGATCTAATTAATAAATTTATATTCGTATATTATTTGGTTGACAATAACCTAAAATTAATCAATTTATGTCTACACGAAAGTACAATAATTATATACGAAAATAATTAATTGGTAGATAATATAATAGGTAATTAAATTGTCTAGTATAGTAACTAACTAAATTTTGAATACATAAATTATAGAAATAGAATATTTATATTGGTTTTTAATATTAAAAAAGATATATAAATTATAATATAAATATTTTAAAAAAATTAAAAATTATTCGTATATTTATTTATTCCGTCTAATTGCGTTTCCTGTACCTATTTCAGAAAATCAAACCCGAAACTAATTATATTTGTGTTCGTATACCATATTTTTGAACCCAAATACTAATTATTCGTATCATTTTGTATCGTGTTCACGTGTCATGTACCAAAATTGTCAGCTCTAGTTTATACATTATCGTTTTTGAATTTTTTTTTGTTTAAAATTTTTATAATCAAATTTTGAATTTATTTTTAAAAAAATAGAAACTTATAAGTTGTGATTTATCAAACACATTTTCAACTTATAAGTAACATATATGTACAATTATCCAAACACCTAAATAAATTATAAGTTACGAGTTTCATATCACTTATATGACACTTTCCAACTTTAAGTTATAAATTACATTTTTTAAGAAATTTCAAACGGACCCTATATCTCGTTATTTTTTTCACCATTTCCATACAAAAATAATCCTTCCTTCTGCGTGACAAAGAGTGTGAAATAATTAATTTAGACCTTGGTTTTTAAATGAGAAGAAATTAAATTATTAGTAAGTAAATTATTTTTATCTATTTTGAGTGAAAATTTATCAAATTTATGTTATTAACATTTACTTTTGCTATTTTAAAAACTTAGGAGCAGGTGACTCAAACTGTTTTACTTCTTGTAAAAAAAAAACTCAAACTGTTTTACTTATATTCCCTTTTTTTCCTTCACTTTTAAATCAGGAAGCAAGTGGTTAGTTATTCTGAAGTTAAGCAACTACAAATATATAAATTGGTGTCCATTTACTAACTTTTAATATGCCAAGTTACATATTTTGTACGTACATCCATTTAAAAAAAATTGATTTTAAAGCTTAGTATTATTATATTTGCTTTGTGAAAATTTCACAGTTATAACAAAAAAATTATATCCTAACAAATATACAGGTAAACTTTTTAAAAGGTTTTTTCAAAAATACCTTTTTCTGATTTTCTTTTTTTTGCAAAAATACAATTTTTTTTTAATTTTAATTTGCAAAAATATGATTTTTAATTTTTTTTTGCAAAAACATGATTTTGACACTCGTTACAACCAGATGCAATCTCAAATGCAACCCAATACAACCTCAATTGCAACCAAAATGTTTTTAGTACTTTTTCAAAAATATTGCATATGTGGTTGATTTTGGTTGCAAACCGATTTTTTGCAATTTTTATAAAAAGATCAAAAATTGCGAACAAACTTAAAAAAATAGTATTTTTGGTAATTTCTCTTCTTTTCATATACAGAGATGGCAACAGGTCATGTTCAGATTATGTATTATAAAATTCAAATATTTTCAGATTATACAAATCCAAATCTGTCGGGTTTCGGATCAGATTGATTTTTTTCAGGTATTCAAAATTACGAATAATATAATCAAATTAAATAGTATTTATATATGCAGACACCATTAATTATATTTATAAAAGATCTAAAATACATTAATTAATAAGTTGTCAAACTCATTCTACCATGGGTCAACAAGTTGATTACAATCTTAGATAGGTTAATAACATAAAATTTAGTATTTTATCACAAATGAATTTTATAAATATATAGAAAGTAAAATTAAATAATAAAAGTTGATATTAAAATAGTTAATAGTTAAAATTCAGTATATAAGTGTTGACAATTTCGATATTAATCTAATGCAAGTCAATAATTTATATTATTATATTAAAAACGTAACATTAAAAGTTTAGGTGTTGATCCTTCATCACTCAATTTAAAACCGTCAGATCAAATTGACGAGAACCGTTAGATATAGTCTTAAAATTATTATTAAAGAGGTATAAAGTTCAAATTCCACGGGCGACATTAAAATTTTAAATTATAATAAATAATGATAAAAATGACCGTGCATAACACATATTATATTATAGTATAATAAAAATATGTAAATTATATATTTTACATCTAGAATATTATATATAATACATTATTTATGTGTCATGTTTTGATCGGGTTTGAATTGAATTTCGGATTTCAGATCCGATTTGAACTAAATTTCGAATTTTAGAACGGGTATCTTCAATATCATTGAAATCTAAATTCAAAATACGGTGTTCGATATATCCAAAATTTCGGATCGGGTATTCATCAAATCAGATTAATTTGCCATTCTAGTGTGAAAAAAATAGAAAATTGAATTTCAAGTAGCCTTGTATTGGAAAAGGCTAAATTATGAATTTGCACTTTACATTACGAGTGATAGAAACACACAGCACACTTGCAAAACAAGAACCTATTCTGTGTTTCTCTCTAAATATTAATTGTTCCCAGAGGAAGAAGGAGGCTTTAAATTTGGTTTCTCTATAAAACCCCCCATTTTCTCCTCCTCTTGGAACTCTTTATCCTTGTTGTTTAACCATGGCCACCGACACTAATTTCACTGACAAGAATCTCATTTTCAGGAAACTCAAAGCCAAATCTGAGAATAAGGTCATTTTTTGTATATTACCATTCATTTTGTTATTAAAGATTCAATCTTTATGCCTATTTAGATCTTTAATTTGTAATTTGTTATTGAGATCTAAAAAAGTTGAGATTTTGATCTGTTTGCAGATGTGTTTTGATTGTAATGCAAAGAATCCAACTTGGGCTTCTGTTACTTATGGGATCTTTCTTTGTATTGATTGTTCTGCTGTTCATAGGAGTCTTGGTGTCCATGTCAGCTTTGTTAGGTTTGTTTCACTTCTATTTCTTTCTTGATTGTTTTTGTGAAATTGATTTGTGGGTTCGTGTGATTTCAGCTGTAACCCACACTATATAGAGAACTAAATTATAAACTGAGAATCAAGAGAATTAAACTCAAAATTACTTTTACTGAATGAGAAAATATTAATGAACGAAACCCATTACAAAACAGAAGATATTTCATCAAGTCTGCCCAAAACAATTCTCCTCTCTCTACTTAACCAGGGTGCTATGCCACGTGTCTGGATTACATTGGTAAGTTCTATATCGGATAGGTAAATAACGATATGTTACATAACTCGTAACGGTACCGTATTGCTCCTTAACGACGTAGTTTAGAGTTACTAATAAATAACACTCTATTACTGACTATGCTAGTTACAATCCCTCCTTAACAAAATCCTTGACCTCAAGGATTGAAGTCCGGAAATTGTTCTTGTATGACTTTGGAATCTTCCCAGCTCGCATCTTCCGGTACAGAATGAGACCACTGAATCAGCCATTGAACAATCGCAGCATTGTTACGTTTGATCATTCTTCTCTGCAGAATTTTAACAGGAAAGACCAAGAATTGTCCTTCGGAGCCTAACTTCGGGAGGACAGTAGTAATAGTATGATCAGGACCAACCTTCTTCTTGAGTAAACTAACATGAAATACAGGGTGAATCATGCTGTCAGCTGGAAGTTCTAACCTGTATGCCACATTGCCCACTTTTTCTAAAATTTTGTACGGTCCAAAGTATTTATGGGATAATTTTAAATACTTTCTCACAGCAATAGAGAGCTGTATATATGGCTGGAGTTTAAGGAAGACTAGCTCACCCACTTGGAAGTTAACTTCACTCCTCTTCTGATCTGCAAACTGGTTATATTTATTTTGGGCATGGCTGATAGAGTCTTTTAGAACTTGATTCATAGCCTCTCTGTTGATTTGAAATTCTAACACTGTATCCACAGAAGATCGTTGAGCTTCAGGAATGCATAATTGACGTGGTTTAACGCCATAAACGGCCTCGAAAGGGCTCATATTGATTGCAGAGCTTTAGGTGGAATTATACCACCACTCCGCGAGAGGAAGCCATTTTGACCAATTTTTTGGCCTGGCACTAGTCATGGCTCGTAGATACTGCTCCAAACAACGATTGAGGCGCTCCGTTTGTCCATCCGTTTGTGGATGATACGAGGTACTTAAGTTCAATTTGGTACCAACAGATGAGAAGAGTTCTTTCCAAAAATTACTAGTAAATAATTTATCCCGATTAGTCACAATTGTTTTAGGCAGCCCATGCAATTTATATACTGTAGCAAGAAACAATTGGGCCACTGTTGTAGCACTGTATGGGTGTGCTAATGGCACAAAGTGACCCATTTTAGTAAGCCTGTCCACCACAACCAAAATACTGTCTTTGCCATCCGATTTTGGAAGACCATCTATGAAATCCATAGATATGTCTTCCCAAATTTGGGTTGGTATGGGTAACGGTTGTAAGAGTCCACCCGGGAAAGAGTTACCTGACTTGATTCGCATCAGTGACATCCTTCTTTAATTTTGGCCAGAAAAAAAATTGAGTGATTCGTTTTAGTGTTGCTTCCTGTCCAGAATGGCCTCCGATGGCCTCATCATGTAATTCTGCAAGTATGAACTTCCTGGTCGTGCCTCCCGACCCAATATACAACTTCCCTTTAAACCTTAATACCCCCTTGTCATACTGATAGTCAGAATATTGAGGAAGTTTGCTGGCAATCCCAGCCATAATCTTCAGTACTGCAGAGTCTTGAACATAGCTATCTTCAATAGTTGAAAGCCAGCCATCATCAACTGTTGAAATTTCATTCAACCTTTAGAGCTGTTGTCATGGAGTCGTGACAGTGCATCCGCCACAGTGTTATCCCTCCCTTTTTTGTACAATATCTCGTAGTCTAGCCCCATTAGTTTAGAGAGCCATTTTTGCTGCAACATGGTAGTTAACCTTTGTTCAAGAAGATACTTGAGGCTTTGATGGTCCGTTTTAATAATAAAATGGTGACCCTGCAAATACGTTTGCCACTTCTGAGTCGCCATTACGATTGCTAACAACTCCTTCTCGTATGTGGACATACCTTGATGTTTTGGGGCAAGACTTTTGCTAAAGAAGGCAATGGGTTTGCTATGTTGCATTAGGACAGCCCCGACGCCCGTACTACATGCATCAGTTTCAACTACGAAAGGAACTTTATAGTCAGGAAGTGTGAGGACAGGTGCTGTTTGCATCGCTATTTTCAAGGCCTGAAATGCCTCCTCAGCATCATTACTCCAATGAAATGCCCCCTTCTTCAATAGAGCAGTCAATGGATTACTTATAATTCCGTAGTTCCGCACAAAGCGCCGATAATATCCTGCAAGTCCGAGAAAACCCCGCAGCTGTTTCAATGATTTAGGAGTGGGCCAATCTTTCATAACTTGTATCTTTGAAAGGTCCGTTGAAACGCCCCGCTCAGAAATTATGACCCAAGTAATCCACTTGTCTTTGAGCAAATAAACATTTGCTGGACTTAGCAAAGAGCTTGTGTTCCCGCATGATAGACAAGACTTTGTGCAAGTGATGTAAATGTTCTTCGAAGGAGCTGCTATACACAAGTATGTCATCGAAGAACACGAGCACCGTTCTCCTTAACTGCCCTTCAAATACGTCATTCATCAATGACTGAAACGTGGCAGGAGCGTTCGTAAGCCCGAAAGGCATTACCTTAAACTCGTATAACCCTTGGTGGGTGTGAAAGGCCGTCTTAAATACATCTGATGGTGCCACTCGTATTTGATGATACCCAGCCCGTAGGTCGAGTTTAGTGAACCATTTGGCATGCTTCAACTCGTCTAAAAGTTCATCAATTAATGGTATTGGATACTTGTTCTTGATTGTGAGCTCGTTTAGTTTCCGATAGTCAACACACATACGCCATGTCCCGTCCTTTTTCTTGACAAGGATTATAGGTGAAGCAAACGAGCTTGAGCTTTTTTGTATAATTCCAGATGTTAACATCTCCTTAATCTGCTTCTCGATTTCCATTTTGTGAGCATAAGGGACCTTACATCCTCGTTGATTTACAGGTTGGCTGCCTGCTACGAGAGGGATAGTGTGATCATGGTCTCGGATAGGGTTAGCCCGTAGCCCTTTTGGCTCCTGAAAAACATCCTCAAAGCTCTGTAAAAGCTGTTGTAGGGATTCATCCGGCGATTGAGACTTAGGTGGCTCTAGTGAAACAGCATCAACCATACATATGCATCCATGAACAACCCCACTTCTTGACTTCAACAATTTGGACATGCTCTTACTGCTAATTGCTTGAAGACTTCCAGTTGGTATATCCCCTTGCAAATTAACTAAAACGCCATTTTTGCATATAGAAATGCAGAACTTATGATAATCTAGTGTGATCGGGTTATGCTGCTTTAACCAATCAACACCTAGAATCAAATCAGAACCACCCAATGGAAATGGCCTCAAGTCAGTTTGGAATTTATGGTTTTGTATGTCATAGCTGAGCTCTTTACAAATAGTGTCTATGAGCATACTTGACCCATTCGCTACAGTGACCAACAAGGGAGTCACTACCTCAGCTGTGAGCTTGAGCTCCTTGACAAGCTTATTATCGATGAAACTGTGGGTTGACCCACTATCTATTAGAATGTGCACCTGTTTGCCTCCAACATTCCCCTGGAGTTGAAGAGTGCTCAAGGTTTTGCTGCCTGCCAATGCATTTAAAGATATTTCTGCAGGGAGTTCAAAGTTATGGCATGAAGCAGCCACATCCTCGACACTAGTATAAGTCTCTGAAAAATCTCCTTCATCCACATCTTCTCCCATTAATTTGTACAATTTGGACTTACAGTCCTGACCCGGGTGAAAGGGTTCATCGCAGTGAAAACATTGTCCACGGGCACGCCTTTCAATTATTTCCTTACTGCTAAGGATTGAACGTCCCTTTTTTATATCTTTTGGTTGAAACTTGGTCACATTAGAATGGCCATAATTGGGATACTTTGCTTCATTCAAGAGTGAACTTGTGGTGGGTTTTGGAACAACCCATTTAGGAGCAGAGAGGGTGGCTTTAGATAGCCTTGCTTCTTCCTGTTTCGCCGAGTATAGAGCATCAGCCAGAGTAGATGGTCTAAACATTCCGACTGCCATCTTGATTGAATCTTTAAGTCCACTAATAAAACTCGAGAGGAAGTAGTCTTCAGTAAATCCTTTGTTCTTATGCAAAATTAGTGCCCGTAACTCTTCAAATTGATCCTCATACGCAGCCACAGTGGTGATTTGTCTGAGTTTATTGAATTGATCTTGTACATCCACCTGCTCAGGGTTTTCAAATCGAAGTATAACATCGAGTTGGAAAGCTTTCCAAGACACAGTAGCTTTGCTAGCTTCGTAATACCTGTACCATATGTTAGCCTTACCCTCAAAATGCATTGCAGCCATTTTTACTTTACGTCCTTCATCTATGTTGACAAAATCAAAATAATGATCTGCCTTAAGTACCCATCCTTTGGGGTCATTACCATCGAACTTGGGAAACTCCAATTTAGGTAAATGATTGAAGGTGTGTGGTGTATGCGGGGGGGGGGGGGGTGAAGGACCCTGATACCGGTGTGGTAAATGGAGTTGGTATGAACCCATAAGGACCGAATGGTGGAACAATCAAGTGAGGGTTAGGAGTAAGTTGCCCATTATATTGTGTTAAAGGTACTGACAAAGGTATAGAGGCTTGAGTACTGGTATGGGGAAACCCACTGGGAATAGTGCTATAATATGGTGGGGGGAAATATGGTATACTACTAAAATTCAGTGAAGTGGGTGGAATTAAATTGGGATTAGGTAATTGCATAGTAGGAACAGTAGTAAAAGTAGGAATATGAGTTAAAGTTGAAGAGTTTGTAACCTTAGGAGAGGTCAGAGGAGATTGGAGTGGGCTGCTACTACCCCGATCGTAGGAGGCTCGAGATCTGGAGCCAAAATCCGGTACAGAGGTGCTTATGGTGCCATCATCTTTGTTTTGACTCTGCATCCCCAATATGAGCTGTTTAATCTCCTTCAGAGAAGCATCCATTCCTCCCATACGATTTTCCATGCCTTTCATCTTCCCATCTAACTCATTAGACCATTTCATCGTTTCTTCTCGACCCTTGGTAACTCCATCCATTAATTCCTTCATTTTGTTCTCCTGTAAACCCAGCCTATCATCCATGTTTCTCAACCTTGTTCCTTCCGCCATAACCTTCACATAACCAAGGAGCGATGGCTCTGATACCAATTGTAACCCACACTATATAGAGAACTAAATTATAAACTGAGAATCAAGAGAATTAAACTCAAAATTACTTTTACTGAATGAGAAAATATTAATGAACGAAACCCATTACAAAACAGAAGATATTTCATCAAGTCTGCCCAAAACAATTCTCCTCTCTCTACTTAACCAGGGTGCTATGCCACGTGTCTGGATTACATTGGTAAGTTCTATATCGGATAGGTAAATAACGATATGTTACATAACTCGTAACGGTACCGTATTGCTCCCCAACGACGTAGTTTAGAGTTACTAATAAATAACACTCTATTACTGACTGTGCTAGTTACATCAGCTTATTGTTGTGTGTGTATTTATTAGGGATTGCATTTTTTGCTCTTCTTTTATGATGCGTTATAAATTTCGGGTCTTTTTTGAAGAAGTGACAAGGTTTAGTAGTTAAGGTATTCTGAGTGGAATCAATTGATACAAGTTTGACGATGATCCTTAGCTAATAAAGGTACTGACTTTAGTTGTATGTTACGCTGGATAAGCTTAGTGCACTGCTTTCAAGATTTGTGGAAGTGTTTAGTTATAGCTATGAACTGTAAGCATTTCTTTTGGGCGTCCATCATCAAAATTTCAACTTTAGAAAAAATATTGTTATTTTTACCAAAAATATAGGGACAAACTTTTTGGATTTTTGTTCATCTCTAATACCCACTTCTGAGTGTCTGATGTCAGACTCGGGTACATAAGATGAAACAAAGAGTCGGGGAAAGTGGGCAACATTGCTAGGATGTCAAGATATAATCTTGACAAACTGTTAACCTTAAAAGCCTGATAAGCTATACTGTATTTCTGTCGGAGTCTAAGGAAGAAACTACTTGATTTGTACTCTATGTCGTTATTCTACTTAAAGTGTATGAAATGTGTCTTAAGTTCTTGTATCGAAACATCGTAATGTGACCTTTGTATATATTTTTAGGTCAACAAATCTGGACTCATGGACACCAGAACAATTAAAGATGATGAGTTTCGGGGGAAATAACCGTGCTCAAGTGTTCTTCAAGCAGCATGGCTGGAATGATGGAGGAAAGATTGAGGCAAAGTATACATCAAGGGCTGCCGAACTATATAAGCAATTACTTTCAAAAGAAGTTGCTAAGAGTTCGAAGGAGGAGGCAGGTTTACCAGTGTCGCCTGTTGCTTCTCAGTCTGTACATGCTGTGAATGGGCCTCCTGAATCAGTACAAGAATCCCAAAAAGAAAGTCCTCCTGTAAAGGATGAACCTGCCGATGTCCCTGCTTCACCTAGAGCGAGGACTCCTCACTCGGTTCTAACCAGCACGGTGAAGAAACCTCTTGGTGCGAAGAAAACTGGGAAGACTGGCGGGCTTGGTGCTCGAAAGCTTACTTCCAAGGTAGACCCCCCACTGTGCCAGTGATTTTAGTTCTACTTATTTTTGTCATAGTTCTTAATTACCTATATTACTTATATGCAGCCCAGTGATAGCCTCTATGACCAGAAGCCTGAAGAAGCACCTGTACAGGTTTCTACATCTACAATTACAAATAACAACCCGACAGTAGGGTCCTCATTTGCATCTCGGTTCGAATACACAGATAATGTTCCAGCTGCTGATATGGGTTCTGGAGGAAGCCATGCAATTAGTCATGTAGCCCCACCCAAATCATCGGGTTTCTTTTCAGATTACGGGATGGAAAGTGCTTTCCAGAAAAAAAAAAGCTCATCATCAAAAGTGCAAGTAAGTTTCAAGACTTGCAATTTTCTTTAAGGCATAGTAATCACTACTTATTTTTATCAACTTCAGTATTATATCAAGAGGTTCATTTAGTTTCGACACTAGGGTTTAGCTTACGAGTAACATTATAATGCTTTTTCTCTGACTTTTATACATTACCTTATGTTTCTTCTCACATTTTAACGATGATCATATATATGCAATCATGTTTCCCACACTCACTAATTACTATTTTTATTATTAACAAGTATTTTATACAAACTATTTTATAGTACAAGTCAGTTTAACATATATTCATTGGTTTGAAGTACTTGATTTTGTAGTATGGGTCTTGCTCGAAATGTTTTGTAATAAAGATCTTTTGTATATTTCTTTGCATTATATCGTAAGTGATAATAAAATAACAATTGAACGCCTGAAAAATTGGACCCTCTTGTTATCCTTTGTCAGGAACTGGTGGTTTCTGATACGAGAGCTCGAGTACTTTTGGTATTTCCTGAGTTTATAAGCTGAATAACAGTAGTATTAGGATATAAATTACAGAAATAGAGTAGATTTAGTCATATAACAGATGTCTAGAGTAAGAACAGAGAGTTAGAGAGGGATCCAGAGATATTTTGTAGAAGAAGATAGTTTTGGAGAGAGTAATCAGTTAAAAAACTAAAGAGAGAAACAGATTGGTGGAACTGAAGTCCCATTTTCATATCATCGTAATGCATCAAACATAAACTCAAAATACAAAAAAGTTTTGCTATATATAGGATTCCAGGTAAACCAACAAATACCCTTATTTTTCTATTATCCAATACCCCTAGACTAGGGGTGGCAATTTCGGGTTCTGGGTCGGGTTCGTGTCGGGTAGGATGTACCTGAATTGTTTTTACTTTAACCCGACCCGACCCGAAACGGGTTCAAAAATTGTGACACGAAAGCCTGTTTGACCCGAAATTTAAAATAATTTAATAATTCTTAATTCTCAACATTACAAAAATAAAATATAATGCCAAATTAACATAAAATGTAGAAATGTAATAAAACACAATATTACAAATATTTTATAAAATTTAACCATACATGTATATACATATATAATATAATATAATATTTTAATTATTTAAATAAACAGGTCGGGTTCGGGTATTTCGAGTCAACCCAAAAATGATCCGATTTTTTAGATAAATTTTTACCCAACCCGACCCTGACCCGAAAGTCAAAAATCTCAACTCTAATTCGTACTTTTGCGGGGTTCATGTCGGGTTTCGGGTCGTGTCTGATTTTGCCACCTCTACACTAGACTTACACTAGACTGCTACTAAGCTAATTCCTAACACCCTTGCAATATATTTTTTGGTCAACCGTTTCATTTCATTTGTTAAAAAGAGGTCTTAAAATCTTTTAGGGTGGTTCCTCGTGTTCTTTAGAAGCCGAGGCAAACTTTATTGAAGATCCAGGAGTGTGAGAAGTAAGGATAATTTGGATAAACAAACCTAAACTCTATTAGCAAATTTCAGGATCAAAAAATGATTTTGATTATGTACATTCTTTAAAAAATTGGATATTAAGGTAGACAGGTAAATGTGTTGCTCGACTTAAGAACTGATGTATCAGACTGCTTGTTTTTTGGTTGTTGGATGGCCACACCGGCGTGGTGCCTTTCCTAGACATAGTAGCATACTCCCTCTATTGATGGGGCTTCACCAAACCTTGGGTTGATTTGGAGGTCCGCTTTTAAACTTGTTGTACAGATTGTACATCTCCGGTGATTCCATTAAATTTGGGTGATATGCTCCCCGCTCCTAAAGGTGATTTGACGTTGTTTCTCCTCTGGTAACCATCCACCCCCTCCAGTCATCCAATAAAGTTGCTTCTTATAAATTATTTTGTTGATCACTAGTTACTCTTCCCACAATACTATCTGGACAATCCCAATCTTCTTCTTTTCAATCCCCCCCTTCCCCCCGCATGGTGTGCATGGTATTGGTCACATACCTCGTCAAAATCCTCCACTCCTCCCACTAATTACAGTGATCTTATTGTTACACCTTTTCACATCCATTACTACATGTTTTGAGTTTCACACAACATGACACCTAATTACCACACCACAACTTATATCTATTATCTATCTGGTCTGTTCCCTTCTACTTTATCCCGTGGATGCAACTATCATCAATTCTTTTTTCCTGAGCGCATCCACCAGTTCAAGCTCCAGTAAATTGTCACTCAGAAGTCAGATCCCCTGCTTTCAAGTTACCTATTTGCAGCCTAAAGCTAACTATCCTCCTCTTACCTCGTTAGTTGCCCAACTAAATAAATTAAGAGATCCTTGGAAAGGGTAACGAGAGAGAAGAAAGTAAAGTTGAAAGGGGGTTGGTGAGTTGGAGCTTGAGAGAGAATAGAGTATGAGAACAACAATAATAAGACAATCAGATCTGAAAATTGATTTAGTTACTTTAACCATGACAAAATTGAAGATTGTTACAAAGATGTAAGATCTATTAAGTGGCTTTTCTCAGTGCACATTACTTTTATGAACTTCGACGTAATGATGCTAGAAACTGGATGTGAAGAAAATAGATTAATTTAAAATGTAAAATTTAGCTCTTGATACCTACATAACTTGATGTAGGGGTTTAGGTAATATGATAGACACCTATCTCCGCAGAGAAACAGTAGAAATACAATCAGTCAATTCATAATTTTTAACTTTAAAAAAGTTACAAGTTTACTTGTAGTTGTATTGGAGGATATAAGAACTGTTAAACCAAAAATTTAAAAAGAACTGTTAAACCAAAAATTTAAAAACTACTAATTATTACAATAATAAATGTTGACTAGTTCTAATACAATTAGAATACTAAATAAACTACAAGCAAATTCCCTCTAGTTACGCAATCATTTCTTATTTGGGACTTGGAACAAAGTTATACTCCCTTCATCTCAGTCTATGTATTTGGTTTTGTTTAGCCTGCAGTCAAACTGAGATAATAAGAAAATTTTAAAACTTATATTATAAAAAATATATCTAATCCACTTTAAAATGTATTTTTAAGTTTTTAAAAGAATTAATACTTTCTTTAATTATCGGTCAAAATTTGGTCAATTTGACCACACAATAGTCAAAAAAAGATACATAAAATGAGATGACGTGATTATTTTTTATCATGAAATTGTTCTATTTGTAGCCACTAACCACTCAGTTGCTATGGAATTCATGTCCAGGATTAGTTTCTGGAGATAAACCTCATTCTGAGGAATAGTGTATCACTGTGAATTTTGTTGGCTCACCATTATTTTCTTGTTCAAAATTCTTATGACTATACTTGTGATTTACTATTCTTCTTCTCACTTGCATTCTTTCTAGAAGATACATTCACTTTTGAAGTTTTGATATATATAGTGGAATCGCATCCTAGTTTGTACATGTAATGCATGTTCCTCTGAACTAATGTTTTACCTTTTTCAGATTCAAGAAACTGACGAAGCAAGGAAAAAGTTTTCCAATGCAAAATCTATTTCTTCATCTCAGTTTTTTGGGGATCAGAACAAAGATGCTGATAGTCAAGTTTCCCTGCAAAAATTTTCTGTGAGTGCCATATTCGGTGACAATAATAAAATACATTGTTATGGGATAAATTACTTCTCTTTCATAACAAAAAAATACCCTATATAGTTGTAGGTGTCTTATTAATGGCCGGAAAGTGTACATATATTATTTAAATTTACAGGACTTCAGTTTTGAGAATTGAAATAAGCATTCATATCAGGAGTTTTCCTTCTTCTGTACCACAAACAGTAGCTGTGTTATCATTTCTGCAACAGATTATGGTTTTGGGACACATTATATGAGTTTTCCCAACTTCTCTTGTAGGGTTCTGCTGCTATATCCAGTGCTGATCTATTTGGTGAAGATCCTGATTCTGCTGTAGATCTCACTGCTAGTGACTTGATTAACAAAATCTCTTTCCAGGTACATGTTAGTCATAGCTTCCAAGGCATTCAGTTCTAAAAATCTTAGTATTTCACACCTAAATTTTGTTATTTAATCTTGCTTCGACAAAAGACATTATAAATGATTAGAAGAGATTGCCGACTTGGTAAAAAGTTGAATTGGTCTAATCTCTAGATTTTCAAATTTCAGGCACAACAGGATATTTCTTCCCTCAAGAATATGGCCGGAGAAACCGGGAAAAAGCTTAGTTCTCTTGCATCGTCATTTATGAATGATTTTCAAGATAGAATCCTGTGATAGCTGTGTATGTGGCATTCAAAAATTGTCAGAATAGTCTTTCAAACATACATCAAATATTTGTAGTGATGGATGTACTTTGTAATGGTAAATTTTCAGAAGCCGTGGAAATTGGAATAATAATATATTAAAAGATTTCCTGCAAGTAGGCGTTGATTCCTTGTGGCTGAGAACTAGTATTAACACTGTGTCCCTGCGAATTAGGTGTTAGAGCGCATGGGCATGTTATGATGTCATTTAGTCAGACATGTCTTTTCATGATTTGGTATACGTTTTTACTAATTTTTTTTTTATTAATTATTTTAATATTAGAAATATCCAGAAATAACAAATATAATTTTAAAATATTTACATACTTTTTAATATCTAAAAAGTCTCTAATTTAAATGAGTATTATGATGATATTTACAGTCAACTAACTTTAATTTTATATTCAAATTCACTGTATATTAGTATAATAATTATTTATTAAATTTTATTATATTTAATTAATAAATGACATTTCATTTGGGTCTGCCTTTTGACAAAAAGAATGCCTATAAATATGTCTTCCGGAGTCTCGTGACAGGCTGCAAATAGTGTTAATACACGTTTTCATTATTATTGTTGAGCAAAAGTAGATCTTCTGGGGTTCATTCAAATTTTACTTTGTAATTTTTATTAGTACATCAGTTATTAAAAAGTCAATCTGCTTCAAGTTTTGTCATAAACTTTTTTATAGCATTTTTATTTTTTATCTTGTGGATGATTATCGAAATTGCATAAGATAACCATTTTTTTTTGGTGAGATAGTTCTTGATTACAAAATAAGCGGCCCTTAAAGGTTATAGACGGAAGTATTCATGTTCTGTGTATGATAGGGGTGAGCGCCGTGCGGGCAGTGCGGTTTTTTTCTCAAACCGCAAATCAAACCGAACATGCGGTTTGATCAAATTTTCAAAGTGCACCCGCACCGCATACCCTAAAAAACTGTATAAACCACACCACGAAAATGCGGTGCGGTGCGGTTCATTACGGTTTATATTTTAAAAGTTCGAAAAATTTCAATAAATACAAAATTTAAATTTAATTAAATTTCCGAATAATATAACAAAGTCGGCAATATTTTTAAATAATACAATTAGAAATTACACATTGTAAATTTTAACATAGAAGTTTGGCTCGGCAATTAAATGAGTTTATTATTAAATAGTTGCTTTGTAGCTTGTATCTCATTGTTTGTGAAGAAATACAAACAGGATGATCATTACACAACAATTGGTCTTGCAGAAACAAGATGATCATTAAGCAAGTAGTACCAGTATATTAAATGGAATCAGACTTAATAAATGGAATCATGAAATATAAGATATATATATATATAACATTAAATATTACGGTGCGGTACGATTTGAACCACATTTCAGAAATTTAAAATCACAACCCGCACCGCACCGCGCGGTTTATTAAAAATTCAAATTGAACCGCACCACGAAAATTAAAAACCATGTTTTGCGGGACGGATTTGTGCGGTGTAGGCGGTTTTTGCGGTTTTTGCCGTTTTCTGCTCACCCTAGTGTATGCCATTAATACTTATTCGGATAAATTATTTAAACAAATCACTCTTGTTTCTACAATTTTTATCATATTCCCTTGTAACAATTTATATCCACGAGATACTGGATTTATTAATAATATTCGAATTTAAATATTTAAATTCTCATCCACTTATTCGTGCTAGCTAAGACTTTAAAATATACAGTTAAATCCTGATAAATGAATACACTCGGAAATTGGATCGGACAATTTTATTCATTTAACGAGATTATTCATTTGAGTTGAAAAATATGCTATCTCTATTATATTAGGACCATAAACAATTATTCATTTAACAAGATTATTCATATTCATTCATCCATGTACTCATTGTGATGGAAAAATGTGGGTATTGAGTCCCACATTGTCAAGTCATTTTGAGCCGTTCTTGAGTGAGTGACGCTTGGAGTATATTCTCCTCTGTGAGAGCTTTCCGAGGCACTTTGAAACACTCAAAGTGGTTAAGGGATGAATGAGATGTGATCATCTAAAGTTGGTCCATTGAAGGTGGAAATGTAGAAAGGAAAATTTGTATCCCATATTGAAATTGAAAAGGGGTTTACATTGCTTTATATAGCATAACACTTTAGTAGTTTTTAAAAGTGTTAGTAAGGTGTTGCTCCATCTCTCCTACGTGCGCGCGTAGGGGGTGCAAATTGTGGGATTTCGAGGGGTAATCCGAGGCTTGCGAAGCCTTCGGGCTTGCCCGCGTGTGCGACGTACGGACACGAATGTAGCAGAAAATTGGCCCGAATAATCACAGACTAGTTTTGCTAATTTAATTTCCACTGGGTTTGGGCTCGTAAATAAATATTCATTATTCGGTATTAATTTTTATAAATACGAATATGACTTGATTTGACAGTTATAATTCGATTCAATTACGGATAATAATTGACTCTCGAATTAAATTTATTTAACACGTTTAATTAAATAAGAGAAGTAGTGCACGCGTTTCTCTAAACCTATATATTTTCGTTTAAGGGTTTAAGGTTAACTTACTCAAAAATATACAGTCGTCCTCCTAAACACAAACCCTACCTCTCTCTCTCTCTCTCTCTCTCTCTCTCTCTCTCTCTCTCTCTCTCGGTGATAGTTTCGTGTCCGTTCAAACTCGCTGAAGGTGCTCGTTATCCGTAACGCCGCCGCTACCTCGTTTTATCCTGGGAGGCTATCAACTCGCACATACGGTGAGAGGCGAAATAGTTTTAATGAGACAGTTTCAATTGAACTCGAGGATCTCTCTTCTGTTTATATCATTTCTTTCTCTGTTTGATTTCGTTTCTCACGCACACACTTGTTTGATTTATATGTATTAATCGCAGATTGTATTCACAATCTTAAAGCTATTTCTTTTATACATCTGTGACTGATACATCTTTATCTACTTGTTTTGTTGAGTAACAGATCGATGGAGAACCAAACTGTGAACAATTCGATGAACATGACGGCTGATCCCAATGCACAGATCACTGGATCTTATGGGGTTCACCAACAGGCGATTAACCCTAACGCACAGATCGTAGGATCTGATGTGGTTCAAACACCTGTTGGACATGTGCCTTCGGTACATGTGCCTGTGGGACACACTGTCATTGGGCAGTTTAGTGTTCCTCTTGGACAGATATCGACAGGATTCACTCCTCTGATTATACCTGCGGTGCCTACTGGTGTGCATACACCTGTAGTACAGACGCACGTACCATCTGTCCCACATGCGGTGCCTGTTGCACCTGTTATGCCAACTGTGCCTGCTGCACACGCTGAAAAACCTGAAAAGTTCAACGGAACAAACTTCAAACGTTGGCAGCAAAAGATGCACTTCTATCTGACCACGTTGCATCTGGATCGCTTCTTGAAGGAAGAGGTACCATAGCTCACTGGCGATAGCAACACGCAGACTTTGTATGATGTGGATGCTTGGAAGCACTTTGACTACATATGTCGGAACTATGTGCTAAATTGTTTGTCTGACTCGTTGTATAACGTGTACAGCACGAAGCCAACAACTAAGGCCTTATGGGAGTCACTTGACCAAAGTATAAAACCGAGGACGCTGGGGCAAAGAAGTGGATTGTTGGCCGCTTTCTTGATTACAAGATGGCAGACTCTAAGACTGTGGTCAGTCAGGTGCAGGAACTGCAGGTGATCATTCATGACATTCATGCTGAGGGAATGGTCATAAGTGAGTCTTTCCAAGTCGCTGCTGTTATTGAAAAGCATCCACCTGGATGGAAAGATTTCAAGAACTATCTTAAGCACAAGCGAAATGAGATGTCTATGGAGGATCTTATTGTTAGACTTCGTATTGAAGAAGAAAATAGAGGGTCCGAGAAGAAAGTTAATGTTGCCACTGAGAAAGCAAACTTGGTGGAGCATGCTCAAAGCTCCAAGCCCAAGAAGACTAGTTTTGGTAAAGGGGCAAAGCTGGCACCCAAGGGAGGGATTTCGAAGTCAAAATTTCAAGGGAAGTGCTACAACTGTGATAAGGTTGGTCATAGGTCTTCTGACTGCAAGAAGCCCAACAAGAAGAAAGAAGCAAACATGGTTGATAATATCTCCAAGGAGATGGGTGATATAGACCTCTGTGCTACGATCTCTGAAGTGAACCTGGTCGGTTCTAATCCGCGTGAATGGTGGATTGATACTGGTGCCACTAGGCATGTTTGCTCAGACAAGGCGATTTTATCTCACCTCAAAGCTTTCGATGCTGGTGAGAAGCTCTGCATGGGGAATTCAGCAACTTCTACCATTGAGGGTGAAGGCACGATGATCCTGAAGATGACCTCTGGGAAGAATCTGAATTTGAAGAATGTACTTTATGTGCCTGATATTCGTAAGAACCTTGTATCTGGTTCTCTGTTGAATAAGCATGGTTTTCGCATTGTAATATAGTCAGATAAAGTTATTTCGTCTAAGAGTGATATGTTTGTAGGCAAGGGTTATGTAACCGATGGGCTTTTTAAGCTCAATGTGATGTCCGTTAACGACGATAATGAAATGAAGAATTCTTCTGCTTACTTGCTTGAGTCTCCTAATTTATGGCATGCTAGATTAGGACATGTAAATTATGACACTTTACGACGTTTAAGCGCAAAACAATACATACCAAAACTCACTATTGGTTCAAAACATAAGTGTGAGACTTGTGTTGAGGCAAATTAACAAGATCATCATTTAAACGTGTGGAAAGGAACACCAAAGTGCTAGACCTAATACATAGTGATATATGTGATTTAAAATTCGCCCCAAAAAGAGGAGGAAACAAGTATTTTATTACATTCATTGATGATTGTACAAAATACTGCTATGTATATTTATTGAAAAGCAAAGACGAAGCTATAGATAAATTTAAAATCTATAAAGAAGAAGTTGAGACACAACAAACTGAGAAAATCAAAACGATACGAAGTGATCGTGGAGGTGAATATGTTGAACCGTTTGGGGAATTCTGTTCAAGACATGGTAAAATCCATGAGGTCATTGCACCATACTCCCCTCATTCAAATGGTGTGGCTGAGAGGAAAAATTGCACTCTGAAATAGATGATGAATGCGATGTTGTTAAGCTATGGGCTTCCACAATCGATGTGGGGAGAATCCATCTTAAGCGCAAATAATATTTTAAATATTACGATGCGCAAGAATAAGGATGTAAGTCCTTATGAAATGTGGAAGAAAAAGAAACCAAGTTACCAACACCTGAAAGTGGGGGGTACCTTGCAAAGGTACTGATCCCTACACCGAAGAAGGTGAAGATAGGTCCTAAGACTGTGGATTGTATCTTCATCAGATATCCTCCACACAGTACTGCATATCGGTTTCTTGTTCATGAATCCAAGATTCCTGATATTCCAAAAGAATACCATTATGGAATCAAGGAATGCCTCATTCTTTGAGACGATGTTTTCCTGTAATCCAGGAAACCAACAACCTACTACGTCTAAACGATCTTATGAGTCTGTAGATGACGATAATGAGAGTGACGAAAGTGAAGACTAAAATGTGGGGGTAGTGAGAAGGAGCAAAAGACAACGAACAGAGAAATCCTATGGGTCTGATTTTATGACCTATTTGCTCGAAGAAGGTGACCCAAAAACCTATAAGGAGGCGGTTACCTCACCTGATGGGCCTATGTGGAAAGAGGTCATCAAGAATGAAGTTGATTCAATTATGCAAAATCATACTTGGGAATTAGCGGACTTGCCAAATGGTTGCAAACCATTAGGTAGCAAGTGAATTTTCAAGAAGAAGTTGAAAACTGATGGCACTATTGATAAGTATAAGGCCAGACTTGTAATTAAAGGATACAAGAAACAAAAAGGCCTTGATTACTTTGATACATATTCTCCTGTAACGAGAATAACGTCCATAAGGATGATGTTTGCTATTGCTGCAATGCGTAATCTAACTATATATCAAATGGATGTGAAAATAGCTTTCCTAAATGGAGACATAGATGAGGAAATCTATATGGAACAACCTGAAGGGTTTGTTGTCCCAGGAAAAGAAAGGAAAATTTGTAGATTGGTGAAATCATTGTATGGTTTGAAGCAAGTGCCTATGAAATGGCATGAAAAAATTTGATGAGGTCGTGCTGGCCAATGGCTTCAAAATCAATGAATGTGATAGCTGTGCCTATTACAAGGATAACGAGAACAACTATGTCAAGAAGAAAGACAATGACTATGTCATGATGACACTATAAGTAGATGATCTACTTATTGCTGGAAGCAATGATAAAGTGATCAAATCTACAAAGGACATGTTGAAATCAAGATTCGACATGAAAGATATGGGACCAACAAATATAATTCTGGGAATTCAAATTTCTAGAACATCAGAGGGTCTCGCATTTAGTCAATCACATTATGTTGACAAGATTCTTGAGAAGTTTCTTAGGGATGACTTTGAGAAAGCTTGGACACATGTGGATATGTCTTTGCACCTATCCAAGAACAAAGGTGTAGCTGTTTCCCAATTAGAATACTCGAGGATAATTGGCAGTCTGATGTACCTCATGAGCTGTACAAGACCAGGAATTGCATACTCAATTAGCAAGTTGAGTAGGTTTACGAGTAATCCGGGAGCTGATCACTGGAAAGTGATCATAAGGGTACTAAGGTACTGTTGGATTTTTAACGCAGCGGGGGCATGGCAAAACACTTTTACACATATAAAATCCAAATAAAAGCATACAGATCATGAATAAAAATTCGAGGGATCGAATCTAACCTTTAAAAACAATTCGGAGACAACGATCAGAGATCCTTAGCAGTTGCTCCTCAAGTGTGAAGCACTCCACCGGTATCCACCAAGAAAACGACTTTCAGGAGGAGGAGGAGGTGGAGAGAATTTGGTTTTCTGAAACTTTTGGGTTTCTGGGGTTTCGATGGGGTTAGAATAAAATAGGGTCTATAATAGTGTATTTATAGGCAAAATTTTCAGCTGAAATTTTCCCATAAATAATATTATTATTATCCCATTTATTATTCTCATTAATAATTAAAACACCTTTTAATTATTAATCCTTTTTCTAAACACTTTAGAAATAATTCTCTCTCTTGATTTAATTTCCAAAAAAAATTAAATCCTTAATTAATAATATTAAGAACTTTTCTTAATTAATTTATAATCAATTAAATCTCATTTAATCAATTATTAAATTTGCCAATTAATTATTTATTTCACAAATAAATAATTATTAGCCATTATTAATTAATTCCTCCACCATAAAATCATTCTCCATTTATGGTGTGACCCTGTAGGTTCAATATTAAGCCGATAGTAGAAATAAATAATAATAAAACTATTTTATCATTATTTATATAAATTCTCTAATTTATTAAATATGATTAATTAATTAATCACATTTATTCTACATCGTGAGTGATGCTTCTCAACATATCGCGACTATCCGGATAATATGAATTCACTGCTTAGAATACCAAAAACCTGTCAGTGAATAGTTACCGTACAATAAACTCCTTCTACCCTACAATGTCCCGATTAAATACAAGGCATGGATCTCGTGTCAAGCCTATCTAATTCAATCACTTGCTTATCATTTAATATGCGTAGTTCTATGCAAATTAGAAACTCCTTTCTAATTTCATTCACTCTGGCCAGAGATTCCTGAACTAGCATAAGTGGATCAGCCTTGAACATTCGCTTCCTTCACTGGAAGGGGTAGATCCTTTATTGATCATACACTATCTTCGTGTACAAATTCCTATACCCAGAAGAGCCCTAATAATTGTCCCTGGAGACTAAGAACTAAACCAAAGCATAGTTCAGTGTACACAAGATGACTATGATGACCTCAAGTCCAAAGATACTTGTACAACTATCACTAAGCGAACAACTGCTGATACGTGAGTGAACTCCATCAGTTGTTCAGCTGTGCGAGTCATGTTCAGTGAACTTATTCCATAATAAGCACCTACATACTAGCTATAGTGTCACCACATAAATGTCTATGAGAACAGACATCCTTCATCATGAAGCAAACATAGTATGTACCGATCTTTGCGGATTATTAATTAACAGTTAGTAATCCTATGACCAGGAACTATTTAAGTTTAGAGTTATCATCTTTTTAGGTCTCACTATTATGATCTCATCATAATCCATAAAAAGCTTTACTCTAAACTATGGTATATCTTATTTAAACACTTAAATAGATAAAGCCCGTAATAAAAACAAAACAAGTCTTTATTAATATCAATGAAATCAAAACAAATTACATAAAAGTTATTCCTAAATCCTAATACATGATTGGACTTAGGACATATTCCTTTCAATCTCCCACTTGTACTAAAGCCAATCACTCTGGTATCTAATACCCATCTTGTCTTTATGACGATCAAAGCGACTTTCAGAAAGTAGCTTTGTGAGTGGGTCTGCTATGTTGTTATGTGTGTCAACTCTATTTCAATACAATACAAGAAATGTTACCGCGCTCCCACTAACCTTTCGTAGACGCATGGCTCATCTACATTTTTGATAAAATCAAACTCTTTGATTGTCTCATCAAAATGAATGTTCCATCTTTCGAGAAGCCTGCTTTAAACCACATTTGGTTCGCAGCAGCTTACACACTAGGTTTTTATTTCTCTTGGAAAGAAAACCATCTGGCTATTTGCCAGATCTCATAGTCGTAGTAAGCAGCATTCGCAAGCAAAATCCGAACTGATTTTAACAGGGCTACAGGTAAAAGGTTTCATCAAAGTCAATCCATTGCCTTTGTTTGAATCCTTTTCCCAAAAGCCTGGCCTTAAAGGTCTCCACCTGGCCATCTGTTATAATCTATCTTTTGTATACCGTATACATAGATTCCATTCTGGATTTTATGGCACTATGCCATTTCTCTGAGTCAACACTACTCATAGCCTCATTATAGGTCACAGGGTCGTCATCATTAATGATCGACAACTCATTGTCATTCTCAATGACAAGGCCATATTCCCTCTCAGGTTGGCGAAACACTCTCCCTGACCTATGAATGGGCTGTTCCACAAAAGGTTGTTCAGTCAGAACAGGTGTTTCCACTCGATCTGTAGTACTTTGTGCTTCTTGAACTTCATCAAGTTCAATTTTGCTCCCACTGTTTCCTTCAAGGATAAACTCTTTTCCAAGAAGGTAGCACGTCTGGAGATAAACACCCGATGATCGGTGTAAAAGTAATACCCTAAAGTCTCTTTAGGATATCCCATAAAACTATATTTTACGGATCGATATTCCAGCTTATCTGGGTCAACTTACTTGACATAAGCTGGACATCCCCAAATCTTAACGTGTTTAAGACTCGGTTTCCTTTCTTTCCATATCTCATACGGAGTTTGAGGAACAGATTTTGGAAAGCACCTTATTCAGTAAATATGTTGAGGTTTCCAATGCATAATCCCATAGGAATACTGGAAGATTTGCATAGCTCATCATGGACCGAACTATGTCTAACAAATTTCGATGTATCCTTTCAGATACCAATCTGGAGGAGTCCACTGGGAGACTATACCATTTACTTTGAGATAATCTAGAAACTATCCATTCAAGTATTCACCACCTCGATCTAATCGAAGAATTATAATACTATATTTGGTTTGTTTCTCCACTTCATACTTATACTCTTTGAACTTTTCAAAGGCTTCAGACTTGTGTTTCATCAAACACATATCCGAATATAGATCTATCATCTATGAAAGTAATGAAGTATGAAAATCCACCCATGGCTTGCGTAGACATTGGTCCACATACATCTGTGTGTACCATTCCTAGCAAATCTGCAGCCCTCTCTCCATGTCCACTAAATGGAGACTGCAGTGCCACTATGAAGTGAGATTTTCATCATCCCTTTTCTTTTATTAGTTTGTTCAATCTGAAGTAAATTATGTCACATACATACAGACCATTATTTAAAGCACCACGTCCATAAAGAATATTATCTCTAAGAATAGAACATTCATTATTCTCAATAATAAATGAAAAATCCACCCAAGTCTAACATGGGAATAATATTCCTCACAATCGAGGGAACAAAATAACAATTATTTCAAACAATAGTCTTGCTCGTAGGCCTATCAAATGAAACGATTCTATATCTACAGCAGCAACTCTTGCTCCATTTCCATCAGTAGAATCACCTCCTCTTCCTCAAGAGTCCTACTTCTCCTTGGTCCCTGCAATAATTGCAGATATGAGAACCACATGCGGTATCTAATACCCAAGTAGAAATTTGATTTAATGACATATTCACTTCTATCATGAACATACCTGAATCAGAAGCGGTAGTCTCACTACCCTTCTTCTTCTTCTTCAATTCTGCAAGGTAAACCTTGCAGTTCCTCTTCCAGTGCCCCACCTTGTTACAGTGAAAGCAAACAACTTTGCTCTTGGGGTCTTCAGATTTTGGTGGAACCGGCGTTTTCTCACCTACTTTCTTCTTCTTGGAAGAGTTCCTCTTCCTTTTCTTAGGATTGGAACCTTCACCAATTAGAAGAACAGAACTCTTCTTAGGGGAAAAATTCGATTCCGCAGTCTTCAACATGTTGTGGAGTTCAGGCAGGCTGACATCCAACTTATTCATGTGAAAGTTCACAACAAACTGCGAGAACGAACTCGGAAGCGATTGCAAGACCAAGTCTTGGCTCAGCTCCCCATCCATGGCAAAACCAAGTTGTCCAAGACGTTCAATCAAATTGATCATCTTAAGTACATGGTCATTCACAGATGATCCCTCAGACATCCTACAACCGAACAACTCCTTCGATATCTCATATCGAGCTGTCCTCCCCGCCACATCATACAACTCTTGTAGATGCATGAGGATAGTGTGAGCATCCATATGCTCATGTTGCTTCTGTTGCTCAATGTTCATAAAAGCTAGAATGATGCATTGAGCAACATTTGCATCATCTATCCACTTAAGATACACAACATGTTCATCATTATGTGCATCACTAGCAGGTTCAGTAGGCTTAGGTGAGTCAATCACGTATTCCAGCTTCTCAATCCTGAGAACAATTCTCAAGTTTCGAAGCCAGTCAGCATAATTAGGACCGGTCAATTTGTGAGCATCTAGTATGCTCCTGAGTGATAGTGCAGAAGATATAATGTATATTGTAAATCTGTAAATGATAAACACATAACAACACTTAGCAAATATTCGATTTCATTTTAAAACACTATATGAATCGGGTCTTTATTCATAAGTGGCTCCCACTAGTTTATCTAATTTATTCAACCCCCTATGTGAAAAATTAAGCATTCATAATGCTAGTGGGAATAGGGATCCTACATTCCATTACACAACCCCGGCTGTGGCACGAAACGCCATGTAATGTTCAATAGGAAGACAACTCTTGTCAATTACATCTTATGTTATTCCCTAATCAAACTTTAGCCTCTTGAATAATTGAGTCACGGCTGTGGCACGACAAACTCAATATTCTAAGTCAAGTCTAACCCAACATTCCGTATAATTGAATCAGTCCCCAAAGGCCCACGGCTGTGGCACGTAACGACCTTTAGATTCTTATTCTATGTACACATCTCTATGTAATAGACAAGTATTTCTTATTTCGAAATCAAAGCCCTCGGCTGTGGCACGAAACGACAATGATTCAAAAATAAGAACTACTTTCTACCATGTTGGAAGGCTATGACCGACACAAGCCCGTTGTATCATTGGCCAATTACTACTTGATATTATTTAATTTTAGAGGGATTTTATTACGTTACAATCATAATCATATTATAAAGAAATTCTTCCTTTTAAATTAAATATTTCAAATCAATAATCAATAATCAGACAATTCTCAGATCGGGTGGAGCATTGTCAAGAGGCGTCACTTAATAACCCTTTCTTACAGATAGAAATCTGTTGTTGACAGAATCATCCTTTCTCTCATATCGAAAATTCATATTCAATTACGTGTTTCACAAACACAAGAATCTCATGATTGTATTCATAATATTATTATTAAGGTTATGAAACAATTTCACTATACTAGGTTGTCTAACAAACGCCTTATGTTTATTTAAGTTCACCTAAATCTATCATCGCATAATAAACTAAGCATATATCACATATATCAACATGAATAAACATCAAGGTAGGCATGTTACATCATCTAGCACATTAGTCTAAGCATTATACATCTCTATGTATCACATGAAGCATTTAAAATCAATTAAAACAGTCAAAAACAACTTTAAAATACTTCATGGAAATATAAACAGTTCAAAACTTTTATATAAACTAAAATTGATCACTCCATTAGATCCGTCTCGAAAAAATGAATACAACGGTATATTGCACGCCCAAAACGGAGTTACGAAACTCCCAGAAAATCAATTTTAAAATCAACAGAGGGCTGTAACGCATTACAGGAACGCGTTACAGGACCTGTAACGCATTCCGGTGATGCGTTACACCCCTTTTAAGCTTTTAAAGGGTGTAATGCATTACACGAATGCGCAATGGCCCTTCCCGCGCGCGTGCGCCACACGCGCCCGACAGCAACCGCCTGATCTGTTCCCTGCTTTGCTCACTCACGTGTCAGACTGTACCCTGTACCTTGTCTTCTTACTCCGGTGCAATCACAGACAGCAGACAAAAGCAACACAGCAACAGATATGCAGAATATATATATATATATATATTTACATACTTACAATTTATATATATATATATGATTATTTAATTACGAATTTAATTGCAACAACTTCAAAAATTCATAATAAAAAATCAATACATCATAAAATTATGAAAAAAATACCCACACGATCTACAACACTTGTAGAACCCAGATCAACATTCAAAATTATTCTGAGAAATGATTTCTCATCAGACAAAATTAATCCATGATATAACTTGTAAAAATCATAATTAATTCATACAAGCACATAAAATTCTGAAATTTTTACCACAGATCTATATGCATACAACCTATGGCTCTGATACCATTGTTGGATTTTTAACGCAGCGGGGGCATGGCAAAATACTTTTACACATATAAAATCCAAATAAAAGCATACAGATCATGAATAAAAATTCGAGGAATCGAATCTAACCTTTAAAAACAATTCGGAGACAACGATCAGAGATCCTTAGCAGTTACTCCTCAAGTGTGAAGCACTCCACCGGTATCCACCAAGAAAACGACTTTTAGGAGGAGGAGGAGGTGGAGAGAATTTGGTTTTCTGAAACTTTTGGGTTTCTGGGGTTTCGATGGGGTTAGAATAAAATAAGGTCTATAATAGTGTATTTATAGGCAAAATTTTCAGCTGAAATTTTCCCATAAATAATATTATTATTATCCCATTTATTATTCTCATTAATAATTAAAATACCTTTTAATTATTAATCCTTTTTCTAAACACTTTAGAAATAATTCTCTCTCTTGATTTAATTTCCAAAAAAAATTAAATCCTTAATTAATAATATTAAGAACTTTTCTTAATTAATTTATAATCAATTAAATCTCATTTAATCAATTATTAAATTTGCCAATTAATTATTTATTTCACAAATAAATAATTATTAGCCATTATTAATTAATTCCTCCACCATAAAATCATTCTCCTTTTATGGTGTGACCCTGTAGGTTCAATATTAATCCGGTAGTAGAAATAAATAATAATAAAACTATTTTATCATTATTTATATAAATTCTCTAATTTATTAAATATGATTAATTAATTAATCACATTTATTCTACATCGTGAGTGATGCTTCTCCATATCGCGACTATCCGGATAATATGAATTCACTGCTTAGAATACCAAGAACCTGTCAATGAATAGTTACCGTACAATAAACTCCTTCTACCCTACAATGTCCCGCTTAAATACAAGGCATGTATCTCGTGTCAAGCCTATCTAATTCAATCACTTGCTTACCATTTAATATGCGTAGTTCTATGCAAATTAGAAACTCTTTTCTAATTTCATTCACTCTGGCCATAGATTCCTGAACTAGCATAAGTGGATCAGCCTTGAATATTCGCTTCCTTCACTGGAAGGGGTAGATCCTTTATTGATCATACACTATCTTCGTGTACAAATTCCTATACCTAGAAGAGCCCTAATAATTGTCCTTGGAGACTAAGAACTAAACCAAAGCATAGTTCAGTGTACACAAGATGACTATGATGACCTCAAGTCCAAGGATACTTGTACAACTATCACTAAGCGAACAACTGCTGACACGTGAGTGAACTCCATCAGTTGTTCAGCTGTGCGAGTCATGTTCAGTGAACTTATTCCATAATAAGCACCTACATACTAGTTATAGTGTCACCACACAAATGTCTATGAGAACAGACATCCTTCATCATGAAGCAAACATAGTATGTACCGATCTTTGCGGATTATTAATTAACAGTTAGTAATCCTATGACCAGGAACTATTTAAGTTTAGAGTTATCATCTTTTTAGGTCTCACTATTATGATCTCATCATAATCCATAAAAAGCTTTACTCTAAACTATGGTATATCTTATTTAAACACTTAAATAGATAAAGCCCGTAATAAAAACAAAACAAGTCTTTATTAATATCAATGAAATCAAAACAGATTACATAAAAGTTATTCCTAAATCCTAATACATAATTGGACTTAGGACTTATTCCTTTCAGGTACTTGAGGGGAACTCGAGACTATGGATTGCACTATGGAAGATACCCAGCAGTATTAGAAGGATATACTGACGCAAACTGGATATCTAGAAAGAAAGCACTTAAGTCTACGAGTGGCTATGCGTTTACATTACCTGGAGCGACAATATCATGGAAATCCTGAAACAAACGGTGATAACTTATTCCACGATGGAAGCTGAGTTTGTGGCACTAGATATATGCGCCGGAGAGGCTGAATATCTACGTCAGTTTCTGGAGGATATTTTAAGATGGCCAAAGCCTGTAACTGCAATAGGGATTCACTGTGATAGTCAATCTTCTATTGGCAGAGCACATAGCACGATGTATAATGGAAAGTCTCATCATATACGACGACGACATAGTTTAATTAGACAATTGATCTCAACCGGAATTATCACTATTGACTACATACCGTCAAAAGATAATATCGCGGATCCATTAACCAAAGGGTTATCAAGAGAAGTGGTTGAGAAATCATCGAGAGGGATGGGCCTTAAGCCTATTGCTTAACGGCATCATGGTGGACACCCAACCATTGTTGACTGGAGATCCCAAGAACTTGGTTCAATGGGACAACTAAATCATGATGACCAAATCACTGTGGAGATAACCCCTGGCCTGTTCTTATGATGAGGAAACAGTGAGACCCGTAAGGTACGAGATTAAGGTTTGATCTTTTAATGATCTTTGATGAATACATGGAGTTCAAGAGTGAAAGCATGAAATTTAGTTGAATAAACGCGGGTTACTCTATAAGATAAAGATCACCTATGTGGGAGAGAAGTGGGGCCGCTTCAAAGGAGAATTGCAAGGCACAATTCTTTAGAAACTCCTGCAGAACCAGGACGATGTTCCATGGCCAAAATGGACATACTCATGAGAGCTAAACGAGTCAGAAATGATATAGTGATAAGTATATCATCGTTTACATAAACGGTCGAAAAGTTCAAGGACAAGCACGTCTACTGTCTACCTGTAAAGTCGGTATGCCTATTCGAACGGAGGCTCAAGGAGCATTCTCTACCTATCGTATGCTATATTTGATCGAAGAAACTATCACCAAGTCAAACTCCGTGTCTGTCTGTCTGGGGTGTGCTACTGAAATATCAATCTCATCCATGTGGGGGATTGTTGGAAAAATGTGGGTATTGAGCCCCAAATTGTCGAGTCATTTTGAGTCGTTCTTGAGTGAGTGACGCTTGGAGTATGTTCTCTTCCGTGAGAGCTTTCCAAGACACTTTGAAACACTCAAAATGGTTAAGGGATGAATGAGATGTGATCATCTAAAGTTGGTCTCTTGAAGGTGAAAATGTAGAAAGGAAAACTTGTATCCCACATTGAAATTGAAAAGGGGTTTACATTGCTTTATATAGCACAACATTTTAGTAGTGTTTAAAAGTGTTAGTAAGGTGTTGCTCCATCTCCTACGTGCGCGCGTAGGGGGTGCAAATTGTGGGATTTCGAGGGGTAATCCGAGGCTTGCGAAGCCTTCGGGCTTACCCGTGTGTGCGACGTGCGGACACGAATGTTGCAGAAAATTGGCCCGAATAATCACATACTAGTTTTGCTAATTTAATTTCCACTGGGCTTGGGCTTGTAAATAAATATTCATTATTCGGTATTTATTTTTATAAATACGAATATGAATTGATTTGACAGTTATAATTCGATTCAATTACGGATAATAATTGACTCTCGAATTAAATTTAATTAACACGTTTAATTAAATAAGAGAAGTAGTGCATGCGTTTCTCTAAACCTTTATATTTTCGTTACAGGGTTTAGGGTTAACTTACTCAAAAATATACAGCCGTCCTCCTAAACACAAACCCTACCTCTCTCTCTGTCGGTGATAGTTTCGTGCCTGTTCAAAATCGCTGAAGGTGTTCGTTATTCGTAACGCCGCCGCTACCTCGTTTTATCCTGGGAGGCTATCGACTCGCACATACGGTGAGAGGCGGAATAACTTTAAGGAGGCAGTTTCAACTTGACTCGAGGATTTCTCTTCTGTTTATATTCTTTCTCTGTTTGATTTCGTTTACTAACACACACTTATTTGATATATATATATATATATTAATCGCATATTGTATTCAGGTATTGCACCAAGTTAATAAGCATATATTACATTGGGAAAAAAGCATATCCACTGTGACCAATATGATGACGAGGGTGTCTAAATTTTTTTCTTTGGCAAGTTTCTATTTTTCATCTTCAATCATCAATCTTTGAGTTTCTAGCTTTTGTTTGGGAGGTTAAATTTCACATACAGAATTTTATCCATACATAACTATCTAACTGAGAAAACCAAAGTCTAAGGGCTTTGGCTTTTCTAGTCTACTTTGCTTCATTTGCATTGTTTATGTAAATATAACAATGTTACATTTTTGTAATCAAATGCTATTACATTTCTTTTTAATTTCTCAAAGTACAAACTTGTGCTACAGAAAAGCATTATCTTTCATTACAACAGGCAGGAGATAGATATATCCATCTTGTATAATGGGTATGCCCATGGCTTCCTCTGGTTGCAAGCGATCACTCGCGCGTGACATGCTTGGCAAGGACTCACCTGCATCATCTGAGCTACCCAAACATGTTGTCATAGTAATGGATGGACTCAAGGAGCCTTCATTAGCACTAGTGGAGTGGGTGCTTCAGAATTTTGCTGTGGAAGCTCATTGCACAGTCACCCTCCTCCGCGTGATGCCTTGGCTTACGTTTCCATGTGAGTTTAACAAGATTTTAGACATAATAGGATATTAAGCCTGTGCTTAAATCACGGGCTCAGTAATTTAAGACATGGTCAGTGTATGAGATGAATATATTGTCAATTTTACTTTTGGTTTATGTTTGCAGTTTCTGGTAGGACATGGGATGACATTTGGATGATGGATTTTGAAGATTTGGTAACAAATCACAAGGAAACACAGTGCAAAAGTGATGTCAAGTGCCCAAAACTCCAAACCTTGATCGAGCTCTGTCGAAAACATAATGTACTTTTATAATCACTTCTAGACAGTCATTCCCTTGGAGCTATTAAGTTAATAATATCACTTATCTCTTGATTATTACTTCCTGATGATTAGGTGATTCCACAAGTTAAACCTTTAATGGGATTCCCTATCCGCTTACTTGTTGGTGAGCAAATCTCAGGCCTCCATGCGACGTTGATGGTTATTGACAGGTAAGCAACTTAAAGGCATTAAATCCGTTTTATACAAATTTACAGATACAAACACGATTGATTGTTCAAAATAACAAATTCTAATGTAAGTCTTATTAACGTAGATATCATGCCAGAAAGAACATAGAATACTATGCAGCAAGAGTTCCATGCAACATACTTGCTATGAATCAGAACGGTGAGTTTGACATGATTAAAGCTCGTTCTGTCATAGACGTTGATGATTACAGCATTGGAGACTCTCCTGCTCCTACACCCGAGTTAATAATTTCTCGTCGCGTGTCAATGAAGTTTCTAAAGCAAAAGGAAAAGACTAGCAAAGAGGAGATAGATTAGAAGAAAGTTTCTACACCAAATCCACTCCGTAAAGAGTTGGATCCTCAATTTCTCCCAATGTAGAATGACTTGCGATTTTACCATGTATTTCACAATCATTCTTAAAATTAATTCTGTGTGTGTGTGTGTAAAATAACGTAACAGGAGTTCCTAGCTGCAATGGAACTGATCAATAATAAAGAAAGTACAGGTCTACAAAATGTATGAGATTAGTATGAATAAGATGCTTGATTTGTCCCAAAAAACTCACAACTTTGTATGGTATGACATGAATGTATGCTTGCATAAGTATATGCCTGTGGGTATATATAAGTAAATCCTTTGCGTAACACTTCAAATCAAAATTGAAAACAAGTTGAATGAATGCTTATAAGGTACATTAGTAAAGTGTGTCTTACCTTAACTCTTTAAAGTTAAAGTTGTGTACATGAAAATTATTTATATAAATTCAAATGGCTCGCGTAGTTCTGATTGCAGAGAAACAAACGACCTTATTTTGAATGTGAAGGAGGGTTGTAAAATTTAAGACATGGTTTTAAAGATGGAGAATATTAGTATTCTTTTTACCGGTTGTTCCGGAGTTGTTTTCTATGTAACTAAAAGTGCTTTACTTTGTAAAACTTGTGCAATGTGGATAGGGGATTTTTGCTTATTTTATGCAACTCTCTTATTTCGAAAAAACCAATTGCTAAAAGCTCTGAGAGCACAGAGCAGTATACTGGATATTGGTATTTTGTTGGTAATAACTAAAAGTTGAAGGTTGGAACAGATGCGTGTGAAAATATTTAATTCTATGCAATTATCCATTATCAAGAAATATAGGAGGAACTTTTACATTTTTGATATTTCCATCAGATCCCTCCCCAACAATGTATACATTTCTTTTTGATTCTCCAGACGTGTGGAGATGTTTTGGCCATTGATTTGCCATTATTAGTTCTTGTGTTACATGATCCGGCAGTCTCAGTGTAAACCTATCTTCTTCCACTATACTTGTGAAAATCGAGTGCCCTGTTGTATTATACCTTGCGATAAAATCTTTCCTCTCTCGCGCCCCTTTTTCTCCATGATTTGATCCTTTTTTCTCTTCTGGATCATCCTCTATACTAATGCTTACGCTATCTTTTCTTGAATCCTCTTCGTCACAAGATGGAGTACAGGCTGGAGTACCTTCTCCAAAAAGCAACTCAAGATTTCGTCGACACACAGGACAAGTTTTGTGCATTTCAAACCAAAGATCAATGCAATCTTGATGAAAAGCATGACAGCATATTTTTACCAGTCGAATAACATGCTCATCTTCAAACTCCAGTAAACAAATAGCACACTCTAAACTATACTTTGCTCGTCGATATTCTTTCACTGATGAATAAGTAAATGTCGGGAATGTGTTTATGATTGTAGCATCAAGGCCTGGATAAGGAGCTTCTTCCCCTGCAGCACTGCGATTAGGGCTTCTCTGCAGACCGAGCCTTGTTTCTAAAAAGTTTTGGAAGAAACATTTACACAAGTATAGTGTGAAGAAACCAATAAGTAAACAGACAAGTATAATAATGGTTATAACTACGGTGAGGGGCGGGGCTGTAAAGTAGTGTGATTTTACGTGCGTACTGTCATTGACATTGCCTGTTTGCATTTTCCGATGGCCAGAGAAATCGAAACCCAGCCAAAGATTGGGTAATGTGGTGAGATTACATTGAACAAAGTTACTAGATTATGGTGTGAGGAAAGCTAGAGAAGAACAAATATTTGGTTTTTGGAAGGAGCCATGGAAAATGTAAGTGTTATGAATGGCTTGTTGGCATTTGAGTGAATGATAAAAAAAGGATGGTTGGTAAAGTGTTAGAATTATTATGAGTAATGAAGTTTGGGTATGTGGACAATTTGTTATTTACACCTATGGTCAGAATGAAGTTGTTGAGCGGATCCTTATGAGAGGAATTCTCTGACATTGGAGGACTACTTTCTTCGGTATACTTGAGTATGAATTACCATATATTGTCCAATTGTAGGCGAAACTTCCGGCTATATAGGTGTGGATATATTTAACATACATTACAAAATGTTATAGCAAGTACACCATGTGTCATGCATTCATGCTTTAGAATGTTAATACATGGTACACTTAAACCTCGATAAATGAATATTCTTGGGATTAGAAAATTCATTCACTTATCAAGTTTAAAAAATCCACCCTCTTTATTATATCCGAATAGTGAAAAAGCTTTAAATTTATCAAATATATTCATTTTATTCAAGTTCGAAGTCACGTTCGGTACATATGTCTATGGATCTGTCAACAAAACATATCACCAGACTGCACAGGACAACACCCCGTGTATCTTAGAACAGAGTGATACAACCACGGAGAAGTTCTGAAACCCTCAACTCTTACTGTCTTAGAACAGTCTAATCTACAAACATGTAGATGAAATGAAACTTAACTACACATACATAAAGGCAAGACCACATTTTTTAAATTAAAATTCGATTGTTACATTTCTTTGCTCAGTTTGGCGATCAACATCATGGATGATTTGACCAATCTTGATAATTGCACTCTGTATGGAGCTGCTAATATAATCAATTCAGATCCTCGATCCAATCACCATATATTAAGCTAATCTTGTTTGGGCCCTTCCACTTTTGGGGTCTCTGCTCGGTCCACTGCACTACATTGGCCAACCTCTGTGATGAACCTCCGATATGATAATTATCTGCATGAGAAACTGAAGCAACTAGATTATCAGCTGGAGATTTTGAAGGCACCATCCCCTGTTTTGCATCCATGGGTGATGAGAAGTCTTTTCCTTCGCTATCCATAAGCCCGCCGCCATAACGATGCAGTTCTGTGACAGAAAATCCACAGAGATAAGAGATCACAGCTAAAGTACGTAACAAGTTTAGGTCCAAGGGTATGAAATTATAACACGCCCAAAGAAAAAACCACATGCAAGGTGAGAACAAAACAAAAATCTGTTGATAAATGAACCAATATTTATCGGGCCAACTGCCAAGACTAGCAGCCGTACTAGTACTAATATAAGAAACCTATTGACTTCTGAGTTTGGGACAAGAATTGAGGGGTGTTAAATGTATAAAAGGGGTGTCCAACTTCCGAGTTCACGACAAGAATAAGGTCATCTAACTTCTGAGATCATGTGATGAGATTATTATTCGAGGTTTTTATTAGTAATGATGTCCATCTCTGTTGGGGTTTCTCCCTTTTAAGGTTCTCTCATGTCATATATTCTATACACTTCGCACCTAATTAAGGTAGATTCTGGTTTTATATAATTCGTTTGATCCTTTCCACATTCCACCTTTGATTTTCAGTTCGTGACGGATAACATCATGAACCATGATGCAATGAAACTGCATTGTCATTAATAATATGGAATCCATGCCTTAAAATGCATGGACAAAGGTCGGGTACCTAAATGGGGAAACGGCAAATTAGACTAGATTGTCAAGTTGCAAAGCATTCACTCTCTTCAGCACAAATAGTAGCCATTTTTTTGCTAAATAAGTAGTAGCCTTTTAAAACTAAATGTAAATTTATTTGTCCTAGTAAAATTATAACAATAAATTTTAAAACATGTTATAAGCATCAGAAATTGCATTTAACTTTGTTTTATTTAGACTGAATCAACTTTATTCTTAACATATGAGAATTTGACCTCAAAAATTAGACATAAACATTTCTTATGAAAATTCCAACAGTAAATATTAGATAGTAATCAAACAGCAATGTTGACAGTAAATCTTTTACAGAGTAGAACTTCATATAGCTTAATTAGAAGTGTAGGTGCTAGATGTAAATTAGATGAAAATAATTTGCTGCACACAGAAAGCACCTTGTAGGGGAGGCAGATAACTTGGTCAGAGTTGGAAGGAACAGCTAGTCGCAACCAAAAAAAATGCAAGTGTGTAAGCAGTGGAGGTTCTCCAGGTTAAGTGTTTCAGAAATTGAGCAAAAACACAATGAATTTCTATTCCAGCATTATGAATGTAATATGGATTTATATGTTACGACAAAGCACACTCCAATTAAGAAAGTTTGCAGTCAGAATGATTCCCGTACATAGTTCATAAGGTAACATAATGATACGGTCGACATGATATCTATGCATTTACTAGTTAACACATGATTATAAATCATAACAAGTCTGCAATTGACCAGAATTGTTTAGTTCTGATACTTCTATTAGGCATGTGTTCATTGTCATCCCGATCATGACTTGACACACTGAAAAGCAAATAAAAAAAAAATTTATCTGGTGAATGATAAAAGGTTGATAATGTCATTATACTATATGCAGATTAGCTATTTTGCAATGCATAAAACTTTATAATGCTATCACAAAATCAATATACATGCTAGAAACGGAATTGACCTTCTTTAACTGCAAGAATTAACCATAAGTTCATACCTTCAATCCCATGTGCAAAATGGCACTTGTTACCAAACGGGCAATACCCTGTCTGTTCCCATTTGTTACAAATTCTTGTCTTCCAATTAGAAGGTTTCAAGGTTGATGGACTTAAAACATTCCCACCGGTGTTAACAGCTCCACCACTATATCCACCACCAGACCCAGGACCCAAACTTATTGCCACACTTTCGCGAGCTCTTGATTGCTCATCATGAACAAAAGTGCAATTATCCCCATACGGACAACCTTCTTCAGTAAAAAACTTTTTGCAGTGTCGCCCCTTGGAAGACCTCTGCATCTCTGCCGGAAAAACATTAGAATCCAACGAAGGAATCTGAAACTCTTCCCTTGGCTCAGACGATATGCCCTGTTCTTCTTCATGAGCAGCCACAATCTCCTGCCAGTTGGGAGGTGGTCTTCGAAGCTCTTCAATGCTATGTGCAAAATTACAATTGGTAATGTACGGGCAAGTCCCAGCACGAAACTTGCAACAAAGTTTGGTCTTAAAGAACATCTTCCCTATCGCCTTTGACCGATTATTCGACTGCAAATCTACTGATTGTGCATTTCTCATTTTCTTATTAGGAGGCTCACTTCCCGACCGACTTTGCGATTGCTTCCCATCATAATTCGAATTAACATCAACTGAAGCCTCTCTATTCCACGCCCCGTAATCTTCCTCAGTTGCCCAAATCGCCTGATCAGCAGACCCCGAACCCCACTTATCAAAATCATTCACTTGAGTAGTAGGAATTATATGAACCACATTCCCACTTTCTCTTCCGTAATCCATTACCACAAGATTCGTACTTTAAATCAAGTAACACGAATTTTCCCCAAATGCCAAACAAACAAACCCTAGCTCTAATAGCAAAGATATCAACTTTCACACAAGATATGCAAATAAAACAAATAAAAACCCAAAATTATTAACCTAATTACCTAATTCTTGCAAATAAAGAAATCGAATTTCGAGAAATAAACCCTAGCTCTTAAGAAAGATTTCAACTTTAGCTCAAAAAATGTAAATTAAACAAACAGAAAGCCAAAGATTGATAATCTTGTTGACTAATTCGTGCATAAACCTATGAATTTAAATTAAAATGCTAAAGAAACAAACAAACCCTAGGTTTTATGGGAAAGACATCTAAAATCAAACGAACTAACACGCAAACTAGTTATTCAGGAGAGATTGATAATAAATGGACTTATTAAACAAAAACTATTAATAATTGACAAATTTGTGCATACAAGAAGTGCAGATTGGGGGAAATACTGGATTAAAGCGAAATGAAATAGATACAATACAGTAAAACATCTATAGTCTTTGAATTCCTAACCCCTGGTTTTAAAAAAAGTGTAAAGCAAATAATTAAAATAGTTTCACTTTTATTTATAATTATACTCCCTGAGTTTTTAAAAAAAACAAACATAAGAGATAATAAATGTAAATTTTATATATTTTATTTTCAAAACTTCCCATTTTTGGAAAGAAATTATTTTACCTTTCTATCACTTACTTTCTTACCTGATAAAAACTAGGAGTAAGGCCTAAAGTTGAAACTTAGCCCATGTATTTGGAAAATGAACTAAAATGTCATTTTAGCAAAAAATGGTCAAAAATATCACTTTTGAAAATTAGGTTTTAAAATATGACTTCACCACCTTATATTTGGAAAATAAACCAAAACGCTATACGATGTACCGTTTTGCTTTTTTATTTTTTTAATTTTCTAAGTAATGTTTATAATCATTTTTATTTTTTTAATTATTATGAGCTTATTTTGGTGTATTGTTTAGTGACCCGGAAATACCACTTAATATTACGTTTTCGATATTATTTTATTTAATATTTTTAAAATTTAAAAATATACCATAATTTAACAATTTTTAAAATTTTAAAAATCAGCAATCCCCTTTTAAATTTTAGAAATATTAAAAAAATAAAATAAAATGTACATTGATTTAGGGTTTAGGGTCCTTAGAGCCTAAATCCTAAAAACCAAAAAGTGTAAATTCCAAATTAAACAATTTTAAAATTTAAGGGTGTAACCTAATTTAACAATTTTTAACATTTTAGGTTTCATCAATCATCTTTTGGGTTTTAAATATATTCAAAATTAAATTAAATAATTTAAGAATGTTATCTAAATTAAACAATTTATATTTTTAGAACTCAATTTTTTTTATTTAGGTTTAAAAATATTTTTTATAAATAAATAATATGTGCAAAAAGCTAATGAAGTAGTCTTTTGAGACCAAAACGCTATATAATTTAGAATTTGGTTCCAAAACTCAACTTGATTTCACGTTTTGCACATTAAAAAAAAGTGAAAGGTGCATAACGCTACGTAGCGTTTTGGACTTTTTTCCCAAACGCTACACGATATAGTGTCTTGATGTGACATTTTAGGCTATTATTTTCAGAAATGACATTTTAGACCACTTTTCAACCCAAAATGACATTTAGGGTCAGCACACAGATATTATTAATTTATTTAAATGATTAAATTATCGAGATTACATATAAAATGTCGCTATTATTATATCAGGATTTTGTATTGACTAATAATTTATAGTAGGTTATTTTTTTTGACAAATGTAGAAAGTTCTCATTAAATTGAATATAGTACAGTCGGGACAAACCCCCAAGTGTCAATACAACCAGGTGATAAAACAAATAACATACTAAAAATAATTAGATGATTTGTTTCCTGATCGTTTAACACATAGAATTTAAAAATTCTTGAAATTAAAAACGAAATCAAAGACATCCCAAGCGATCCAGATTGCAGCAGCATCTCTGAAAATAGCAACATCGCAATTGACCATATCACATAAAAACTATGGTTAACCCAGTGTTCAGAAATACCAATAGCATAAAATGAGATTGGAGAAGCGGCACCCCAGCTATCTACATGCCGGACACCAGCTATAGAAATGCCGAAGGCACCCCAGCTATCTACATGCTGAATACCAGCTATAGACATGCTGAAAGTATAAACCCATGAAAGATGAACAATCTTTAGTTGTGAAAGGTGAGCTCTTGCAATAATCACCACCGTCCCAGATCCGATGCAGGCTTTGCAGATCACCAAAAATATCAATAAATTCGTCCACAACAGATCCATCACCAGATAAACCCAAGCATGACTAAATAAAAACATAACAAACACTCCAAAAGGAGAGACAAAACACACACTCCAAGAGGAGAGACACACAAACACCCAAAAATTGGGTTGTATTGAAAGGAAATAAACGAGAATAACAGAGAATGAAGGGGTTGGGGCTTTCCACCGGAGAAAATCAGTGGAAGCCCCTCGATTTACTTGAAAATAGACCAACCCTAACAGAGAGGATGAAAGAAGGGAGGCGGCTGAGAAATTTATAGTAGGTTATTAATTTAACAGTTATTAAATAATGGAAGTTTTACTATACACAAATACAACACTGAAAGGGGTTAATCAAGATTTTATTTTTCTCAATTTTCAAATTCTACGGGTATTTAGTTAAGATTTTGAAAAATCCTTTAATATCTCGAGTTATTCAATTTATATTGTAGAAACTTCAATAAAATTTGAATGTATTTAATCTAGATTAAAAATATATATTCAAATTTTGTGATGTTGAATTTGGATTTTAAAAATTCATTAAAAATGTATATTTTCATGTCCAAATATGGGTTATTTAAACCATATGAAGAAATGGTATTAAAATGAAATTTTAATCTAATAAAATGGATATATAATATACCCAAATAATAAAATGGTGAATTTCCCCCTATGTGAACATTTTTATATGTTGAACCGATAGTATAGCAATCTATATAATCAGTGTAATTATATTCAATCGCATGTGCAACTAAACCCTTTATTCCCTTCCTTATTACCGAGTGCTGCTTTTTAAGTGTAACTACATTGAAACATTAAACCAACTACATTATTCAAACTGCATAATATACAACAACAGAACAGGTGCAACTTATTTCAACTAAATGCAACTAAACTCAACCATAAGTGCAATTACATTCAACTATATATGTAATTTTCTTATTATAATTATATTAATAAAAATAAAAAATTTAATCCAGAAAATAGGTGTTTCTACACCTATACCTAGTAATGGACTGGTGAACCCCTTTGAAAATATAATTATATTAAACCATTACGATAAATATGTTGAACATATGTACTTTAAACAAAATTAGAGAGAAAAAAATATTAAAAATAAAATTTTAATCCAGAAAAATTGGTGTTTTTATACCTTAGTAATGGATAGGTGAACCGTTTGGGGATAATTTTGTTGATAAATATGTAGAACAAACGTATTTTAAACAAAACTTAACTTTATCCTCATATCCTCACCGTAGCAAGGCATCCACATCTACTAAAATTCTAAAAAGATGTCCATGCTCCTTTTAGAATGACTTGCACCGTCCACATCTTTTTAGCAAGGATTACTATAAAAATCTTCTTTGTTACAATGTAAACGTTTAGATTTAACATCACTCTTATCAAATAACGTCTCCATACCACTCCTGATATGGATAGAAAATACATCTTAAAAATACATTAAATGTCACATTAATTATACTTGGGCTTCTGGTCCTAAGCCCAATAACAGACCAGGCTGGTCCAAACTCGTAGTATACTCAAGATGACTCAAGTAGTCAAGACCCACTAGTAGAGGTCATGAAGGTCCACGAACATGAACTGTTCATGGGCTAGGCCCGATACGACTAAAAGAGCAGATACACAAGTCCAAAATGAACACACAGTCCTACAAGGAAGGATCTGGAATCCTTCCCCTACAGGAGTCGTAATTACCATCTACATTTGAGACTTGTCTACAAGGTCTCCCAACACAAGTCTAACCCTAGATCCATCTCTATATAAAGAGCTCTACCCCTCAATCTAGAATCACCTTTTTGGCTTAAATCTCTACAGTACAGAGATGCATAGGCATCTTGCGAGGACAGACAGTCCTAACCGCAAGAGCAGCCATTAAAGCTCGAAGCTCACAAACCATAACATTAATTACTAACGCACCCTAGTTTTTATTCCCTAATATTTGGCGTCGTCTGTGGAACGATAACAATAACCATGGTGAACACATGGAGCAGAAATAATAGTGGAACAGACAATCTTGTCCCATCCCGGACAATCGCATCAGTGGTAGAGATACCACCACACTCAACCCATGCCTCCACCCAAGGAAGAACCCTGGTAAGGACATCTAAGGCTCAACCTCAAGGGACGAATCCTCCAATCCAAGATCCGCTACTAGGAACGAACCCCCTGGCTCCACAAGGGACGGATTCCCAATTTCAGTAGTTACATGCAGTAGTGAACCCTCAACCCGTTGGGTATGAGTACTCCACGATCGTGACCATTAACCCCCTTTACGGGATGCCTCTATACCCTAAGGCTGGAGGGAGTGGACACGCTAATCGGAGCGAAGGACAAGGGCGAATGTCCCAATACATCCGTGGCTTGGCTCCCATCCCTGAGGATCGAGAATTCTCTGGACCCTACTCTGCTAGAGACTTCGGATAATCGGATGAGGAGGCACGCTGATAAGGAGTCAATGCCTAGTGGACACCAACAACCCAAGAACACTCAAGGGACGATTCCACAAGATGTACAGGAGAGGATCATGGCTCATGAAGCTGAGATCCAAAGGCTAAAGCGTGATCTGGAGGTGCACTTGACCTCAAGACCTCCACTTGCAGCGAGGCAAAGGGATTTTCCTCCTATCATAAACCTGAATGGTCCAACATCAAGAAGGGCTGCTGCCCCAAGTGCTGACCCAATTGATTTAATGCACCTAGGAGATCCTGATGATCTGAACCCACCATTCACTGAAGAGATAATGAATGCACACATCTCAAGGAAGTTCAATATGTCCACCATCAATACATATGATGATATTGGTAACCCAACTAACTATGTCAGGACATTCTCTAACACACTATCGCTATAGCCCGTGAACGACGCTATCAAGTATCGGGCCTTTCCTCAAACCCTATCGAGTATGGCTCAAAGATGGTACAGTCGTCTACCCCCAAACTCGATTGGAACTTTTAAAGACTTGAGCCAAGCTTTCATCAAACAGTTCATAAATGGCAAAGTACACGAGAAGAGTTCGTCTTCTCTTATGGTCATAGTTCAAGGAGCAAAGAGTCCCTTAGAGACTAACTAAACCTATTCATGAAGGAGGCCCTGAAGGTCCCAGATCTTGACGACAAGATAGCTATGATAGCCCTACAGCAAGGGACAAGAGACGAGTTCTTCAAGATGTCCCTGGCCTAGCGCCCTCCTGAAAACATGCTGCAACTTTATGATAGGGCTGGAAAGTATATCAAGGTGGAGGAAAGTATGAAGCAGTGGTGAGTAATGAGCCCGTAGACAACAAGAAGCGGAAGATGGATCAGGAGTATGATGCCAATGACAAGTATCCACGAACTGGAAAAGGCTCTAACTCCTCTTCTAAGAAGAATCAGCCACCAAGGTTCACTGCATATTCAAGGTTGAACGCTGTAAAGAGCACAATTCTTATGGAAATTGAGAAGGACAAAGAATTCAAATGGCCAAAGCCACTAAGGGGAGAGCCCGAGAAAAGAGACAAGAGTCGATACTGCAGGTACCACAAAGATGTTGGTCATGATATTGATGATTACAAGAAACTCAAAGATGAGATTGAGTATTTGATCCAAAGAGGAAAGTTCGGACGTTTCACCAAGGGTGAAGAGGATGGAGGCCAAAAAAGGGACAAAGATCGAAGATATGCCTATCGAAGGGGTAACGACAGAGATTGCAACCCACATCCCCGAGGGTCAGTAATCAATACGATCTCAAGAGGTCCTACAACAGCTGGGACTATAAGGAACTCTCAAAAATCTTATGCGAGAGAGGTGATGAACATAGTCGGAGAACCATCTAAGTGTTCTAAGTTGGAGATGACGCTTGACTTCGGTGACCTAAGACCTTGAAGGTTTGAATTTCCTCAGGATGATCCTCTTGTTATCACCCCAATAATTGGAAATTATCCTGTTATGAGGGTCCTAGTGGATAATGGCGCTTCCGTGAATAATCTTTTCCATGACACGTTCCTAAGGATGAACTATAATGATTCACAACTGACTCCTTCCAACGCACTTATCTACAGGTTTAACCAAGTGGAATGCTAAGTTGAAGAAGCAATACAACTTCCTGTAATAATTGGGGAAGAGCCCAGGGAGGCCAGGCAGATGTTAAACTTTCAGATTGTTAAGGCAACCTCTACTTATAATGCTATCATGGCTAAAACAAGAATCCATGTGTTTAAGGTCATGCCCTCAACCTACCATATATTACTGAAGTTCCCAACTAGGAACGGTGTCGGTGAGGCATGAGGAGATCAGAAAATGGCCCGCAGTTGCTATTTTGCAACACCTAGGCCTGATGGAACTAGGGGGGCAGGTCCTTCCCATAGAAGACATGGATGTCCGTAAGAATGAAGAACTTCGAGGGAAGACAGCAGAGGACTTATTCTCAATTCCCCAAGACTCCTTAGACCCGGAAAAGGTCACGTATATTAGAGCATCTTAAGACAAGCCCTTGAAGGGCCAATTGACAACCTTCTTACAAAAGAACAGTGATGTGTTTGCCTGCAGCTGATATGCCTGGGATTGACCCAAACCTTATAACTCATAAGCTGAAGGTCATGAAGTAAAAGAAGAGAACTTATGCCCCTGACAGGATGGAAGCCATTAAACAGGAGGTCGAGAAGCTCCTAGAAGCTGGATTCATTGAGGAAGTGCAATTTCCTGAGTGGTGGGCCAACCCCGTAATGGTCAAGAAGGTCAATGGGAAGTGGAGGATGTGCTTCAGCTTCACTGACTTGAATGATGCTTGTCCTAAGGACTTCTACCCCTACCAAGGATTGATACCCTAATCGATGCCACCACTGGATACGAGATGCTAAGTTTCATCGATGGCTTCAGCGGTTACAATCAGATCAAAATACATAAAGATGACACCCTCAAGGTGTCTTTCATAACTGACTTTGGTGTCTTTTGTTATCTTGTTATGGCTTTTGGACTTAAGAATGCAGGAGCTACTTACCAAAGGATGGTAAATAAGATATTTGCCCATCTAATATGGAAGACCATGTGGGTCCATGTTGATGACATGTTAGTCAAAAGCCTAGCCAAGATCGATCATATTAATCACTTCATAGAGGCATTTGAAGTGCTGAGGCACCACGGGATGATGTTAAACCCCACCAAGTGTGCTTTTGATGTTGGGTCTGGAAAATTTCTAGGTCACATAGTCTCGAAGAGGGGAATCGAGGCTAACTCCGACAAGATCAAAGCCATCCTAGACATGGAGACACCGCGCTCCATCAAGGACGTTCAGAAGCTGACAGGAAGGATCACAACTCTAGGGAGGTTCATCTACAACTCTGAAGACAAATGCCTGCCATTTTTCAAAACCCTTAAGAAGGTGAAGAATTTTAAATGGACAGCTGAGAGCCAGGATTCCTTTGAACAGCTGAAGAAGTACATGACTGAGGCCCAGTTGTTGGCTAAGCCTAGTCCAGAGGACACCCTTTAATTGTACCTCGCGGGTCTGAACAAGCCATGAGTGCGGTCCTGATAAAGGAAGAGCATAAACTCCAAAAACATGTTTACTATGTAAGCAAGGTGCTCCATGGAGGGGAGTTGAATTACTCTACCACAGAGAAGTTTACGCTTACCCTGATCACAACCTCGAGGAATTTAAGACCATACTTCCAGGCTCACAAGATCGAAGTCTTGACGGACCAACCTTTAAGGAATATCCTTCATAGCCCGATGGCCAGTGAAAGGCTCATCAAATGGGTGATTGAGTTAGAAGAATTTGACATCAAGTACAAGCCTCGAACAACTGATAAGTGGCATTTTATACAACTTAAAGCGTCTCATAACGACTTGAATTGGTGTCTTGAACTCGAGTATTTTGTGTATTTGACGCGTTTTCGAGTGTTTTTGCATTTCAGGGTATAACTTGCTTAGATAGGTGGATTTCATCAAAATAAACCTAAGGAAGTGCTTGGAGTCAGTCTCGGGTTGATGTGCAAAGAATTCAACAAAAACGGAAGCAAAAAAAATAATTTTTCCAGAAGGGTTGCAGGCGCCCGCCTGATAAGAGCAGGCGACCGCCTGGTAGCAGGCGACCTCCTAGTAGCAGGCGCCCGCCTGGAAGGAGAAGGCGGTTGCCTGGGTGCGGATTTTCAGAATCTGATTTTTAGAATTCTATTCTGATTGGACTTCTGTTAGCGCTGGTTCTTGTGGGTTATTATATAAACAATCTTGGAAGACGTTTTCAAAAAGAAGAAGATAGAAGATAATCGAGAGCGAAGGTAAGAAGATCGAGAAGACCGTTTTAGCACGCAACAACGAAGAAGCGGATGCATACGTTTATCTTGTGATTCTTTTAATTCATTGTAACAGTGGATGCTAGTTTTCTTTATGCTTTGAACCTTAATACTCTTGTGACGTACTTCATTATTTATTAAGTATTTTATTAGTTTATATCGTTGTGTTATTATCATGTTTTCATATGATTCCATGGTGATGATGAGTTCTATTATGGGCTAATTGTGATCATGGGGTCATAGCGAATTTACTATGGATTTCTTTAGTTAATTGTTTAATACCTTGGTATGTGATGATTGTATGATATCTAGCATAGGTTGTGCTTATTCGTCTTATGTGTGTCGCGAACATGTAAGATAGCCTGTTAATCTCTTGTGAAGCGACAATGAATCTTGAGATTTAGAACTTGCCATGCTAGCATAGGTTCGTGTATTGTATGCATGATTAGTGGGTAACTCTAACCGTTTTACTTGCCCTATGTAATCATAATGAATAACTTGCGTTTAAATCGTTATGTTGTCAAATTCTGTAGACATATAGGGTCTCAACATAATTGATGCCTATTCAACTTCTATCTTAATTGTGGATGCTTGGTAGAATGGTATTCGTACAACGAAAGTTGGCGTCTATCAGTTTCGTGTTATTCGATTAATATCATCACCATTACATGCTAAGGGTAATAACAATAATTATTGAATGAAGTAGTAATGAAGTTATGATCTCATGTGTATTTAATGTTATTAATTCAAGTGTTTAATTATCGTAGTTATTATTAGTTAATCAACCTTAATTGTTATTGTCTTGACATTGAAGAATAATCATACATTGGTGAGTAAGTGTTAATTAGATATAATTAATTAGAGTCTCTGTGGGAACAAATTAGAAATCATTCTATATTACTTGCGAACGCGTATACTTGCGTGAATTATTTAGCGCATGCTATGTTCCTAACAAGTTTTTGGCGTCGCTGCCGGGGACTCGGTGTTAATTTGTTTAGTTTATGTACTTGCCATCAGTGGTCATTAGGATTCATTAATTAAGACTTGTTACTTACTGCTGCCGGTTGTGTTTCAGGTACTCTAGCTAGCGTTTATGCAAACACGTTCCTGCACTCACAAGAGGAATCTGGATAAAGCCGAGGAAACAGATATAGCTCTTGACTTTCCGGAGAAGATAGTTTTTGAAGATTCGGATAGAAAGAATGAAAAGAAAGAATCTGAAACAATGGGTGATCGTATAGTTCAAGCTGATCTAACTTATGGACTTTTCTCGGCCTAAAATTGATGACATTCAGTCAAGCATCATTCATCCGGCTATTCAGGTCAATACTTTTGAAATCAAGCCAGGCACTATTCAGATGGTGCAGAATTCTGTTTCTTTCGGAGGTGGTGCGACTGAAGATCCCAACATGCATATTAGGAATTTTGTCGAGATCTGTAGTACTTTCAAATATAATGGTGTTACTGATGAGGCTATCAAGCTGAGGCTTTTCCCATTCTCTCTGAGGGACAAAGCTAAGGATTGGTTACATTCTTTACCAGCTGGGTCCATCACTACTTGGGAAGATCTTGCACAAAAGTTTCTGGTGAAGTTCTATCCAATGGCCAAGACTGCGGCTATGAGGAATGCTCTTACTCAGTTTGTGCAGCAACAAGGAGAATCTATGTGTGAAGCTTGGGAACGCTACAAGGAGATGTTGAGAAAGTGTCCACATCATGGTATGCCTGACTGGATGGTGATCACTATTTTTTACAATGGTTTGGGGGCCCAATCTAGGCCCATGCTCGATGCAGCTTCTGGAGGCGCCTTGTGGGCCAAAAGCTATACCGAGGCCTATAATCTCATTGAAACTATGGCTTCAAATGTGTATCAAAACCCGACTCAAAGGATGATGCCTGGGAAGGTAGCAAGTATTCTGGAAGTTGATGCAGCTACAACTATTGCAACGCAGCTTCAGGCGTTGTCTATGAAGGTCGATTCTTTAGCCAACTATGGAGTAAATCAAATAGCTAGTGTCTGTGAGCTTTGTGCAGGCTCTCATGCTACGGATCAATGTTCTCTTGTTAATGAATTTGTTCACTATGTGAATAATTTTCAGAGACCGTAGCAGCCTGTGCCCACTACTTATCATCCTAATAACAGAAATTATCCCAATTTTAGCTGGAGCAATAATCAGAATGCTGTTCAGCAATCATATCAGAAAGATGCAAGTAAACAGTTTAATTATACCTGGATTTCAGCAACCTCAACAATTTTCTCAAAGGCAATCATATTCTCAACAAGGAGGTGCTGCTCCACCTTCTAAAACTGATTTTGAGGAGTTAAAGCCGTTGTGCAAAAGTCAGGCTGTTTCTATCAATACCTTGGAAAATCAAATTGGACAAATAGCCAATACCTTGCTCAATCGTCAACCTGGCACACTTCCCAGCGACAGTGAAGTGTCAGGCAGGAAGGAAGCTAAAGAGCAAGTCAAAGCTGTCACCTTAAGGTCTGGTAAAGTTGCTGATGCTGAAAAAGCAAAAGATGGAGAAGTTGAAGTTGTAGATGAAGAAGAAAAGCAAAAGGAGAAAGATGGGGAACCAAGGAAGACTACTGTTAAACACACTCTGCCTGAAGGTAATACAGGGGAGAAACAGCTCTATCCGCCATCACCTTTTCCTAAGAGATTGCAAAAACAAAAGTTGGACAAGCAATTAGGTAAGTTTCTGGAGGTGTTCAAGAAACTTCACATTAACATACTTTTCGCTGAGGCTCTGGAGCAAATGCCTAGTTATGCGAAATTCATGAATGGTATTCTTTCAAGGAAGGTGAAACTGGATGATCTTGATACCGCTGCTCTGACGGAAGAGTGCAATGCCGTGCTACAGTAAAAGTTACCTCCAAAGCTTAAGGATCCAGGTAGCTTCACCATTCATTGCACCATTGGAAAGTTTTCATTTGACAAGTGCCTTAGCGATTTGGGAGCAAGCATCAATTGGATGCCGTTGTCTATCTTCAAAAAGCTGAATTTGCCTGATCCGAAGCCCACCTACATGTCTCTACAATTGGATGATCGTTCGATTACATACCCACGAGGCATCGTGGAGGACGTGCTAGTAAAAGTGGACAAGCTCATCTTTTCTGCAGATTTTGTCATTCTGGATTTTGAGAAAGATAAGAAGATTCCCATAATCTTGGGAAGACCTTTCTTGGCTACATGCCGTACCTTGATAGATGTGCAAAAAGGTGAACTCACTATGAGGGTGCAAGATCAAGATGTGACATTCAATATGTTCAACGCGATGAAATTCTGTACGGAAGATGAGGAGTGCTTCAAGGTGGATTGGGTTGATTCTGCAGTTATTTTAGAACTTGATCATGTGCTAAGGTCTGATGCCTTAGAAAAAGCCTTATTGGGGGATTTTGACAGTGAAGATGACGAAGGCAATGAGCAGTTACAATATCTGAATGCTTCTCCTTGGAAAGCTAGACATGCCATTTGAATCTCTGGGAAATACTGATCTCAAGAATGCTGAGGGAAAGTTCAAACCATCTATTGAGGAAGCACCTACTTTGGAGCTTAAACCATTTCCTGAACATTTGAGGTATGCTTTTTTAGGTGATGCATCTACTTTTCCTGTTATTATTGCATCTGACCTTTCAGGAAGTGATGAGGACAAGCTCTTGATGATTTTAAGAGAATTCAAATCGGCCATCGGATGGACTATAGCAGATATAAAAGGCATCAACCCTTCGTACTGCATGCATAAAATTCTGCTAGAGGAAGGTAGCAAGCCAACTGTTGGGCAACAGCGAAGGCTTAATCCTATCATGAAAGAAGTGGTGAAGAAAGAAATTCTAAAGTGGCTGGATGCAGGAATCATATATCCTATTTCTGACAGTTCTTGGGTGAGCCCCGTGCAATGTGTACCTAAGAAAGGAGGTATTACTGTTGTAGCAAATGAGAAGAACGAGCTCATCCCCACTCGAACAGTCCCAGAATGGAGGGTATGCATGGACTACATAAAGTTAAATAAAGCCACGAGGAAGGATCACTTCCCTCTTCCATTTATTGATCAGATGCTTGACAGGTTGGTTGGTCATGAGTATTATTATCTTCTGGACCGCTATTCAGGATACAATCAGATTTGCATTGCACCAGAAGATCAAGAGAAGACTACTTTCACTTGTCCATTTGGCACGTTTGCTTTTCGCAGAGTTTCTTTTGGCTTATGTGGTGCACCTGTCACTTTTCAGAGATGCATGATGGTGATTTTCTCTGATATGATTGGAAATAATGTCTAAGTGTTCATGGACGACTTTTCTATCTTTGGACATTCGTATGAATGCTTAAATAGAATGCTTAAATAATCTCCGTTTGGTGCTCAAAAGGTATGTGGAAACCAATCTGGTGCTCAATTGGGAAAAATGTCACTTCATGGTACAGCAAGGCATCATTCTTGGGCACAAGGTCTCTAGTAAAGGTCTTGAAGTAGATAAAGCCAAGGTGGGCGTCATTGAAAATCTTCCACCACCTATTCATGTGAAAGGAATCCGTAGCTTTCTTGGTCATGCGGGTTTTTATCGGCGTTTCATCAAGGACTTCTCTAAGATATCTAAGCCGTTGTGCAACTTGCTCGAGAAAGATGTGCCTTTCAAATTCGATGATGAATGCTTGGCAGCATTCGAGACTCTCAAGAAGAGTTTAATCACCGCACCAGTCATTACGACACCTGATTGGAGAGAACCTTTTGAGATGATGTGTGATGCAAGTGATTATGCAGTGGGAGCAGTTCTTGGACATCGAAGGAATAATATCTTTCATGTGGTCTACTATGCTAGTAAGACGCTAAATGGAGCCCAAATGAACAACACCACTACTGAGAAGGAGCTCTTGGCTATAGTTTTTGGTTTCAAAAAATTTCGATCTTATCTACTTGGGATAAAGGTGACAGTGTTCACTGATCACGCTGCCATCCGCTACCTGGTCTCAAAGAAGGATTCGAAGCCTAGACTTATTTGTTGGGTTCTCTTGCTATAGGAATTCGAATTAGAGATCAAGGATCGAAAAGGTACTGAAAATCAAGTAGCTGACCATCTCTCTAGATTGGAGAATCCGATTCTACTTGACATGATAAGACATTGATCAACGAATCTTTTCCGGATGAGCAGTTGTTCGTAATTTAAGAGGAAGAACCATGGTTCGCAGTCATTGTGAACTATCTTGTTAGCAATATAATGCCTCCTAATATGAATGCGGCTCAAAAGAAGAAGTTTCTGCATGAGGTGAAGTGGTACATGTGGGATGAATCATATTTGTTTAGACAAGGAGCTGACCAGATCATCAGGAGATGTATCCCATTCTGTGAGATGTAGGGGATATTACGAGACTGTCATTCCACAGTTTATGGTGGACATAATGGTGGTGAAAAGACAACAGCTCGTATTCTTTAAGCAGGGTTTCTCTGGCCTACGTTGTTTAAGGATGCACATCAGTTCGTTTTAAGGTGTGATCGTTGCCAAAGAGTTGGGAATCTTACCAGAAAGGATGAGATGCCCTTAAATATGATGCTTGAAGTTGAGGTATGCGATGTTTGGGGAATCGATTTCATGGGACCATTTATCTCATCCTGCAATAATCAGTACATCTTGCTGGCAGTCGATTATGTCTGCAATATTTAACTCTCATCTCCGACTTTTTCCTGGACAGTTGAAATCAAGGTGGTCTGGTCCATTTATCGTCAAAACTGTGTTTCCACATGGAGCGGTGGAGATTTTTGAGAACGATCCGGGCCAAGCATTCAAAGTAAATGGTCAGAGATTAAAGCACTATTATGGGGATACGACAAACCGTGAAGTGGTTAGTGCCGTTTTATTGACAACTTGATCGCATTACTCTACGTCAAGCTAATGACGTAAAAGAAGCGCTTCTTGGGAGGCAACCCAAGATATAAGACCATAGGAACCCTTAGAATTTAGTACTTTATCCAAAAACCCAAAAAAATCAGAAAAAAAGTTGGCAGAATTTTTTTTTCCAGAGACCTTGCAGGCGCCCGCCTGCTAGGACCAGGCGGCCGCGCGCTAGCAGGCGCCCGCCTGCTGGTGCCAGGCGACCGCCTGCGGACCTGATTTTTGAAAAAATAGTTTTCAGCCTATAAAAAAAACAGAAAAACAAAAAAACAAAAAACCACAGCCCACAATCCCCATTAACCCATGATTTCTTCCCCAATATTAGCCACAATACCCACTCCTAATCAAATTCAACCCGTAATCTTACTATATATATACATACAACCTCTCCATACACATCTCATATACTTTCAAATCTACCAAATCTCTCCTACACACCAAACATAACTCTCTAACCCTTATTTTCAGTTTCCATGGCCCCAAAGAGATCACGAACTGTAGGGAGCAGCAGCACCATTCCGACTGCTGATTCTTCGAGGAACACTGCTGCGAGGCCCCTATTGTTGGATGGGGCTGCTGAAGAAGAGTACACCAAGCTTCTTACTAAGCCTATTATGAGGGATAGGGGGTTCTTTCCATCAGGGAGGGATGGTGATTTGTTACCAATGATTGCTGAGAAGGGATGGATTATATTATGTGAGTCACCTGAGGCGGTTCCGATGAGTATCGTTCACGAGTTCTATTCGAACGCCAAGGCCGACAAGAATGGGTTTTCTGTTGTTCGTGGGCTTATTGTTGATTATCAGCCCGAGGTGATTCGCCGTGTTATTAAGCAGCGACAGAGGAAACCGCAGGAGGAGAATTGGAATGAAAGGTTCCCTGAGGATTTTGATATGGACTTGATTATTGCTACTCTCTGTCGGCCGGGCACAGTGTGGAAGTTCAAAAGGGGAACTAACGAGTATCGTAATTTCCAAACTGTCGTGATGAACAGGTATGCCCGTGATTGGAATGCATTTATGTGTGCTAATATTCTTCCGTCTGTACATGCACATGAGGTTACAATGGAGAGGGCTAGGTTGTTATGGGGAATTCTGAATGAGGAATATTATGTGGACCTTGGTGAGTACATCTACCAAGGGATTTTGAAGTTTTTGAGGGGGAAGTCGCAGTACTATATCCCGTATGCCTCTATTGTCCCAAAGTTTTGCAAGGCATGTGGAGTCCAGTGGCCGTCTTATGAGCAGCTGTAGATGCTGGCCGCTCCTATTGATTCATCAACGCTGAATGTGATGCAGGAGTGGACGGGTGGAGATCCCGAGTCACATGGTTTGGGATATCATCTCCCAGGAGGAGTTCCAGCAGCTGGTGCTACCATGGCTAGGTCCAGTTAGGCTTGGGGAGAGGCAGGTCCTTGGAGAGCCCAGGGAGGAGATGGTTCAGGATTAGCTGATGTCCAGTACATGAGGTTTCCAGGAGGATGGATGCGACGTATGAGTCGCATAGTCGGTTTGTGCAGGAGCTCACCCAAGCACCTGGGACTGCATTTAGCGGCCTTGGAGCTAACATCCAGTGGCCCGTTTATGGTGAGGATTCTGCTTATCTACCTCCTGAAACTCCACCCTCTGAGGGTGATGATGATGATGATTCTTCTGAGTAGGTATACCCTGTGTTCCTTTCTATTACCTTCACTGGGGACAGTGAAGATTTTAAGTTTGGAGGTGGTAGTTAAGGAACATATTTGTGTGTGTCATGTAGTTGTATTTTCATGTTAGTTTAGTTCATATAGTTGCATATTTTTGCCATATAGTTTTTTTTTATTTTATAGCTTTATTTTGCATGTCATATAGCTCATGCATATACCATGATCCCTTTGTGTTGCTTTACTGATTAATATGTGATATTGATGCGAGTGTAGTGATAACGTTAGAGTGATGTTGAATCTTGTTAGGTTGGCATGCATGCTAGAAACACTTGTAATTTCACTAAGTTTTAGAGTATGCTTAAGAACTAGATTGTTGTCATGGTTTGATGGTTTTTGAGGTTAATCTATTGCTTATGCTTAGAATGCATGATAGGCTCTTAATGATAAAAGACATGAAAAGATAAAAATTGGAAAAAATTGGAATTCATTTCTAGTAGTGGCTAGGCGTCAAATGGATAGTAGCCGACTCGTATTGTATATGAGTAATCTAGGGTTGAGCAAGATGGAGCGAAATACACTTGCTCAGAAATTGAAAAAAATAGAAAAAAAAGAAAAGAGAAAAATAAAGAAAAAAATATGGGTTAATGCACAATTGATCATGAGTGGGCTCTTTGGTATTCGAGTTATTAAGTTCTTAGGGGACTTTGTGCCTAGTGACCTAAGGCTTTTATAGTCTGGGATCCGCTAACCTAACGCTCGTAAATGGGTACCATTGCATAAGTCTTTTGTGGAACTCACTCGTTGCACGATCAAATAAGCATTTGTTTATGTGTTGAATAAAAGCATGATTCCGTAATAAACTCCAATAATCTTGAATTGTTATAAGTCATTTTGTGTCTAGAATATATTCCTCGTATAATCTTATGATTGCCTTGAGGATAATTAAGTTATGGTGATTGATCTAGTTTCGAAGCATATTGTTATTCCCAGTGGACTAACAATGAGATTTACAGAAGGGGGTTGAATGTAAATCTCAAAACTTTTTCAAGTTTTGAGTAGCTTCTAAGGCTAAGTGTTTTAATGAGCAAATGTGTGTGAATGGCTTGAAGCTAATACATACAAATATATATTCAAACACAAATGTAAAGAACACAAAGAACTTAAAAACTTTTCTGGTGGATTTGTTGTTCCACCAGAGATGTGTTATTTCAGAAAATCTGTGATTCAAAGAATTAAATCACAGCTGCTTCCTAGTACAAACTAGATGATTTTCTCTCTGGATTTTTCTAAACAGCTCTGGAAAATTCACATCTAATTACTAGCTGCTACTTGGTTTATATATCACCAAGTTTACAAGTGAAGACAAAACTGTAAAATACAATTAAAAAGGCTCTTTACATGTTTCTTCTTCATTTCTCTATCCAATGCAATTTAGGCTTAGCTGTTAATCTTTGAATACTTCCTTGTTTGCACCAGAATGGAAATGCTGCATTTTCTTGATTCCTCCTAGAGGCTTCCACATTCCAGTTTGTCTCTGTCAACCCATGTGCCTCTGTCAGCTTATGAATTATCACTATCAACTGCTAATGAACTAAGCATCCGTTGAAGCTTTCATCCGTTGATGCCTTATCCGTTGAGGCTTTATCTGTTGAAGCTTTATCCGTTGATGCATTAGCAGTTGAAGTCTTTATCCGTTGAAGCACTTATCCGTTGATGGATATTATCCGTTGAAGCTTTAGATACATCCATTGAAGCTTTGTTTCTTATCCGTTGAAGGTCTTCAATATCAGTTGATACTTCTTCACTTATACAAAATTACAAGGCATGAAATATTTAGAATTAGCCCTCCTATTTGCATATCCACTAGTAGTCAACATGACTGATAATTTCCTACAACATCTAAGAATTATAACTTGAATCCAGAGAATAAAATGTGCTACAATACTAAACTTATTGCTAAGTAAAGCTACTCCTTCAACGGATAGCCAAGATGGTCTTATCCGTTGAGGCTACAAACACTAGATTTCTACTTAAGTGTTTTGTATAACTTATCATCAAACTAATACACATATTCCTAACAATCTCCCCCTATTTATGTCTACTAAAACTGTAGGCATAAATTTGGGTTTAGCTTGATGATAACAAAACAGTTGACAAATATATTAACTGTAATAAAGCAGAAATTCAAAAGTGCTGCAAAAATGTGTATGCTGAGATGGAATTGAAGAATTACATTGTTTCCAAGGGTGCTCCTTTAGCCTGAGCAGATTAATTTCTTTTCCTTTGATCCCTTGTTTTCTTTCCTAGCCTCCTGTCATTCTCCTCTATTTGAAGTTGAAGTTGTCTGTAGAACTCAACTTCATCTTCTTCATTGATGTCCAACTTAGATTGCATATCCTTGAGAGTTTCATTACTGGCAATCTTGAGCTGATCTTCAAGTCTGAAAAATCTTCTGACTCCTTTGTTGTCTCTGAACTCCATCAACCAATGAGGTGATTTGTGAACTGTAATTGCTCTTTCTTGAATGAGTAATGTTCTAGGCAAGGCATTGGGCTCCCACCAAATTTTCCTTATATTGGCAATCTTGTTGAGAATCTCAGTCTTGGCAGTCCTGGTAAAGCCAGAATCCCTTTGTATGGCTGAGTAGACTCTAACCAAGGTAGAGTAGCCTTCATTCAGAATCCTGTAGAGAGGCCAAGTTCTTTCCCCACTTCCTTTGTATTTGAACACTAGTCTTTCTGGTAGCTGTCTATAGGCAGCTATTCCCCTTACTTCCTCCAGCTCATCCAGATAGAGTTCAATGTCTGAAAATTCTTTTATGTCACAAATGTGAACATAATCATCCTTAGAGGCTTGTGGCTTAGGCTTAGGCTTCTGAGTGAATTTGATTGAGATTTTAGAAGGTGTTGATTTGATTCTTCTTTTCTGCTTCTTTGATGGTGGAGAAGAGGTTAAGAAGGTGGGCAATTTGATGGCGTCCCAATCAATTGGTTCCTCCTTAGGAATGATTGTTTCACCATGAATGTTTATGAAGGGGTCAGGCACAATGGGTTCATGAATAGAAGGTAGTGGTTTGGATTTTAATTAGGTTTCTTCAGTCTCATCTACCATCTTTCTCTTTGCATTGGCCTTCTTTCTGTTCCCTTTCTGCCATTCCTCTCTTTCCTTACTTCTTTCTTCCATATCATTATCAACCATGTCCCCCATACCTTCATCTTCACTTTTGTCTTCAATTTCTTTCTTTTCTTCAGCTTGACTTGACTTTAGCTATTTTTCAAGCTTTGCTTGTGCTCTTTTGTCAGCCTTTAGCTTTTTGGCTTCTTCCTTCAACCTTCTGGTTTCTTCCCTCTTGGCTATTGAGAATTTGGGATGTCCTTGCATCACACAGATGCTCTTTCCCTCTCTAAAGATAATAGCCATGTTCCTCCTTACAACCACATCCATGGTCTCTTTGTGCTTTATGATACTTCCACCCAAAACCTTGTCTTCATCAGGCTTTGGAAGAGGAAAATCCACTTCTTTCATCTGAGCAAGGCTTAGAGGATTCTTTGTAGAGTCCTTATTGGATCTGTTGTTGGGCTTGAGAACCATAGGTTTCAGATTCTTGGAAGAAGTCTCTCCAACCTTATTCCTCCTTACTGGCTTGAGCTCCATAATAATTGGTTCCACCTTTGTGCTATGCTTCACAGATTGTGATTTAGAAGTTGTAGAACCAAAAATTTGTTGCATCTTTTCATCAATTTTCCTCCTTTGCTCCTTGACTTGCAATTCAGCTGCTGCTATCTGGATTAGATCAATTCCATCAAGCTTTCCTTTGATTTGAATAGTTGGAGAAGTGGTGATGGCAGGAACTAGCACTTGAGATATTTGAACTGTTGTTGATGGCTCTCCTTCCCCTTCCCTTTTATTCTCCCCCTTTTTGTTATCATCAAGGGTAGGGGTCAAGCCTTGTGCTTTTGCCAGCTGCATTAGTAGATTTGTCTGAGTTTGTTGATTCTGAAGAATGATGACCATAGAGTCTTCAATGATCTGAACTCTGTCTTCCAACCTGGTCAGCCTCTTGTCAGCATCAGATGCTTTCCTCAGTCTCCCCAACAAATCTTACATAGTACCATAAGGCATGACTGAATCCAACTTCTCAGCATTGTAGGATTTCAGATCAGCAATGTCCTGCTTGAGTTCATCCACACTTAGATTCTGTTTGAAATGCTGCAACTGCAAGAGATGCAGAGAGTCCAGATGAGCTTGAAGAATTGCCTTGGTACCAGCATCTGTAGTCTCCTGAATGGCCTTCTGAATAGTCATTACTTGCCTGACCAAAGTTACACCAAACTCTCCTGGTGTAGATGCCTTTGCCCATGCCCAATCAGGGAGATCTGGAACAGAACTTGGGCCTGCTTCTCATCCTAAGTTCATGCTCTCATCCAAAGAATTAGAGTCATCATCATTAGAATTTACTCCAAATTCTTCAGATGGCTCACCAGTTTGAGAAGGCAGCCTGTTAACAGCAGCTTTGTCTCTGAGAAGAGATTCTGAAGTGTGTACAATGTGTAAAGTCTGTTTTGCCTCCACATTGCCCTGAGCAGCCAACAATTGATAGGCTGGAACAGGGTGAGTAAAAGTGTCAGCATCCAAGGAAATGTTATCAATTACAGCTTTGTAATGTTGCTGAAATTGTTTTCCCTTGTCTGCATTATCCACAATCATTGACTCACTAGCAATGGCTGGATCCACCCTTATAGCTTCTGTACCTGCCTTTCTCTCATTTTCTCTATTTTCTTGCATCAGGGGCTCCCCCTGGCTCACACACACCCTCACACCCTCACCTTCTAAGGTGGCACTCCCCTCACTCACTTTTGCCATGCTGGAAGAAATAGCATGCATATGGTGACTCTCAACCTCTTCTTTTGCCTGGGAGCAACCCAGCCTCTCACTCAAATTATCACTCCCTTCCCTCAAACCTAAAAGTGATTGTACAGTAACCATGTCCTCTACAGTTGGAATTGGTTCTGTTATATGTGTAGAGACCATCAACGGATAGGGAGTATCCGTTGAAGTGGAAACTGATGGTATCAACGGATAACTGCTGTTAAGCTTATCCATCGAAGAACAACCACTTGTCAACGGATGATAGATATCCGTTGAAGAAGGAAAAGATGTAGATATTGAAAGTGACATAATTGTTGAATCTGTGTGAATTGATTTTAAGTGAGGTGACACAGATTCTTCAACTATATCTGAAAGAATTGGCTGATGATCCAATAAATCATCTAAAATATGATGATCATCAGGTTTTGAGTGGGGCTCCTCCCTGAGTTTTAATGAGGGAGAATCAGGAAGTGATGTGAATATCATATCCACATCCAGAGAGGGTGATGGAGAGTTTGATGATGGATGTATTTCTATTATGAGAGAATGGGGCTGTGACTCCACATTTGCTGGAGTCACATCAAGCTGAATTTGAGAAGGCAAAGATACAGGTGGATGTATCTGTGCTGTGTGTGCCCCTTGTGTGGAAACTAGGGTCTTGGCCTTCTTCTTCCTTGAAAAGGCTTTGATTGGTGAATGTGTGGCTTCAGTGTCCCTCCCTCTTTTGTTTTGTGTCCCTGGTTGGGGACTATTTTCAATAGTTGCACCCTTTTGGGAGGATGCAACTAGGGATGTGTTTGACTCCTTTTGAACCACCACAGTCTTTTGAGAGACTGTGGCTTGGCTGGCTGGTGTATCACTCACCTCTCCCACCTTATCCTGGGGGTTTCTTAATGTTCACCCCTCCCCTCACCACTCACACCCTGTTCACTCCCTTCAGGGTTTATGGTAGTTGTTACAACTGTTGTCTTTTGAGAGACAACAGAGGTGGTTTTCTTTGGCTTGTGTTTTGAAATTTTTGTTTTGATGGCTTTGGTAGGAACCTGTTTGGACAAAGACACAGATTCCATTACCACACTGGAAGGCAAAGAAACAATGGGGTTGGAAACAGTAGGAGTTATAGAAGTGTTTACCTCACTTACCTGTGGTGCATTCATGATTGGCAAATATACCAATGGCACCTGGCTGTTGAGGTTCATTCTCAAAAGGTCTGCAAGGACCCTTTTCTCTTGTGCCCAGCATTTGAGTTTATTGTTCTCATTTGATATAACCAATCCTTCAGCAACATGGTTAGCCAATAATATAAAGAATCTAGCATTATAGATGTTATGTGGTCTATTAGATTTGTTACCTAATCTGGAACCTAATTCTAGCATGACACAGTTGCTAAAATTAAAGTACCTATCAGAAACTAGCATATAGAGCATATTAATAAGAGATGAAGTTATGGAATCAAAATTGCTAATCTTCCCAGAGAAAACCTTGATAAAGGCATCTCCAAGAAAACTCCATTCTTTCCTAAGGCCCTTCCTTCTAATACTACCTAAACTAGCAGAATCAAAAGCATAGCCTATGGAATCTAACATAGCAGATACATCTTTATCAGTGTGTGGTGTCATGGCATTATTCTCAGGCAACTTAAAGCAAGACTGTATATCATCACAGTTAATGCAATAATCCTTACCTTTGAGAGAGAAGGCAATAGTCATATCTGTGGAGTCGAACTCTGCAGTTGTCCAAATCTCCTCAATCACCTCACAGTAGATGGTTGGGGCTTCCAGCATTGCATAGCTTAGTTTGCAGTTTTTGATGAAGTCCATCATCTTGTGATAATCAGAATGGGCTTCATTCTTTTCAACCAAGGCTACGAAATTATTCTTTTCATAAACAAATCCAGATTGAGACATAATTTTGACTACTGGTGCCATTGTTGTGAGTAGAGGTTGCAGAGAAAAACTTGAGAATTTTGGGAGAGAAGGAGAATAAAAATTGCAAGAAAGCATAAAGTGAAAATAAGAATTCAATGGGATTTTATACTTTCTTGAATTAAAACGTAAATAAAATGATTAAATGATACTTTTAAACAAATTACAGCCGTTTAAAAATAAAGAAAACTGTAGAAATTCTGAAAACTGCCTTTAATACAAATACATACAACAGTGTATATCTGTATCAACGGTTAAGGAAAAGAATCAACGGCTGTGACTCACTTAAAGTAACTGATGTGACAATTCAACGAATAAGGTAAATAGTTATCCGTTGATGATCAACACTATTTTATCCGTTGAGGGATAAAATTACCAGAAATGTATTTGTCTTTCAACGGATAATGAACATCCGTTGATAGAACAATTTTGGCTTTAAACGGATAGGGAATATCCGTTGATAGAATAAGTCTTACTTAAAGCCAACTTTGTTCTTGCAGCAAATTCATTTCAGGCTTCAAGGCAGATTATATAGAGGACATGAATTTATGAATAATTAAGCATACCTAGCTCACTTACTAATCTTGTGAATGTTGATTCATCAAGTTCTGCTTTTCACTTGGAACAAAATGAAGTTCCACTGTACCTTTCATCACATGTTCCCTAATGAAGTGGTACTTGATGTTAATGTGCTTGGTTCTTGAGTGCTGCACTGGATTTTCAGTAATGGCAATGGCACTTGTGTTGTCACAGAATATAGGAATTTTGTCAACAGTTAGTCCATAGTCAAATAGTTGATTCCTCATCCATAGTAGTGCACAGCAACTACCAGCAGCAATGTACTCAGCTTCAGCTGTTGATGTAGAAACATAATTTTGCTTCTTGCTGAACCATGACACAAGCTTGTTCCCTAGAAATTGACAGGTGCCAGTTGTGCTTTTCCTGTCTATTTTGTAGCCTGCATAATCTGCATCTGAGTAGCCAATTAGATCAAAACCAGACTCTCTAGGGTACCAAATTCCTAGATTTGGAGTCCCTTTGAGATATCTGAAGATTCTTTTAATAGCCACTAAGTGAGATTCTTTAGGGTCAGCTTGAAATCTAGCACAGAGACATGTAGAAAACATTATATCAGGTCTACTAGCAGTTAAATATAAAAGTGAGCCAACCATGCCTCTATAACTTGAAATGTCCACAGACTTTTCAGCCTTGTTTAATTCAAGCTTGGTGGCAGTGGCCATGGGAGTTTTTGCAGATGAACAGTTCATTAAGTCAAACTTCTTTAAAAGATCATAAATATATTTAGTTTGACTAATGAAAATTCCACCACTAACTTGTTTAACTTGTAAACCAAGAAAATAAGTTAGCTCTCCCATCATGCTCATTTCATATTTACTTTGCATTAACTTAGCAAACTTTTTGCAAAGCTTATCATCTGTAGATCCAAATATAATATCATCTACATAAATTTGAACAAGTATTGTAGAGCCATTAACATTTCTAAAGAAAAGAGTTTTGTCAACAGTACCTCTTGTGAAGTGATTATCTAGAAGAAATTTTGACAAAGTCTCATACCAGGCTCTAGGTGCTTGCTTTAGTCCATAGAGTGCCTTCAACAGATAATACACATAGTCTGGAAAGTTTGGATCTTCAAATCCTGGAGGTTGGCTTACATAAACTTCTTCCTCCAATTCCCCATTTAGAAATGCACTCTTGATATCCATTTGATAGACTTTGAAATTGGCATGGGCTGCATAGGCTAGAAAGATTCTGATGGCCTCAAGTCTGGCAACTGGAGCAAATGTTTCATCAAAATCTATTCCCTCTCGTTGAGAATAGCCTTTAGCAACCAATCTGGCTTTATTCCTTATGACAATGCCATTTTCATCCATCTTGTTTCTGAATACCCATTTTGTGTCAATAGAACTCTTGTTCTTTGGCTTGGGTACCAGCTTCCATACTTTGTTCCTCTCAAATTGGTTTAGCTCCTCTTGCATTGCTAAAATCCAATCTGGATCCAATAGAGCTTCTTCCACTCTCTTAGGTTCCTCCTGTGATAGAAAGCTACTATACAAACATTCATCTTGAGTAGCCCTTCTAGTTTGCACTTTAGATGTAGCATCACCAATGATCAGTTCAAAAGGGTGATTCTTGGTCCATTTCCTTTGAGGTGGTAGATTAGCTCTAGATGAGGTTGCCTCAGTATTGTCATGATGTGAGATAGAATGTTGATTGGTTGAAACTCCCCCTGAGTTGCTGATCCTTTGAAAGGAATTGGGAGCTCTATCAACTGATGAAGTGAATTGATTATCCGTTGACAGACTGTGATCAACGGATGCTTCATTATGAACTTCAACGGATGATGCACTTTGTCTTTCAACGGATGCTGCATTGCTTCTTTCAACGGAAGCTAAATTATGACTTTCAACGGATGCAACATTCTGTGCATTATCCAAAGGCAGATTTTGAATTCTTCTTGAGATGCCTTCTTCATCATTCTCATCTTCACTATCATCACAATATATCTCAATATTGTCAAATTTGAGTCCTTCATGATGTCCCTCATCTGTTAGTCCATCAATCTTTTTATCATCAAACACAACATGCACAGATTCCATGACAATGTTGGTTCTTAGATTGTAGACCCTATATGATTTTCCAGCAGAATAACCAACAAATATTCCTTCATCAGCCTTTGCATCAAACTTCCCTTTGTGATCAGATTGATTTCTTAAGATGTAACATTTGCAACCAAAGACATGCAGAAAGTTTAAAGTTGGTTTTCTTCTCTTGAATAATTGATAGGGAGTCATGCCTTTTGCCTGATTGATTAGAGAAATATTCTGAGTGTAACATGCACAGTTAACAGCCTCAGCCCAAAAGTAAGTTGGGAGTTTTGACTCTTCAAGCATTGTCCTTGCAACTTCAATTAGTGATCTGTTCTTCCTTTCCACCACACCATTTTGTTGGGGGGTCCTTGGAGCTGAGAACTCATGCATGATCCCATTTTCTTCACAGAACAACTTCATGGTTGAATTCTTGAACTCAGTTCCATGGTCACTCCTAATATTCCTTACTTTGAAATCAGGATGATTGTTGACTTGCTTGATATGATTGATAATGATTTCACTAGCTTCATCCTTTGATCCAAGAAAATAAACCCATGAAAACTTTGAGAAATCATCTACAATCACTAGGCAATATTTTTTCCTTGAAATTGACAATACATTGACTGGTCCAAAAAGATCTATGTGTAGCAGTTGTAATGGTTCATCAATTGCAGATTCAAGCTTCTTACTAAATGATACTTTCTTTTGCTTTCCTTTCTAACAAGCATCACATAGTCCATCCATTGTGAATTCTACTAGAGGCATTCTTCTAACTAAGTCCTTTTTGACTAGATCATTCATTGTCTTGAAATTCAAGTGGGACAACTTCTTGTGCCATAGCCAACTTTTAACTGAACTTGCTTTGCTGAGAAGACAAGTAATAGACTCTGCATCTGTAGAGTTGAAGTCAGCTAAGTACACATTCCCTTTTCTAACTCCAGTTAGAACCACTTTATTGTCCTTCTTACTTGTGATAATACAGGCTTCAGAATTGAAGGAAACAGTATTCCCTCTGTCACATAGTTGAATGATGCTCAATAAGTTGTGTTTGAGACCATCAACCAATGCAACTTCATCAATGATGACATTTTCTTTTGAAATCAAGCCATATCCCATAGTGAATCCTTTGCTGTCATCTCCAAAGGTTATGCTAGGGCCAGCTCTCTCCTTAAACTATGTGAGCAGGGTGAAATCTCCTGTCATGTGTCTTGAACAGCCACTGTCCAAGTACCATAGATTCCTTCTTTTTCCCTGCACACAACAAAATCAATCAAGTTGATTTTGGTACCCAAGTTTCCTTGGGTCCAGCCTTGTTAGTCTTTTTCCTAGACTTCATTCCTCCTGCATCTTTTGACTTAGGTAACTTTGGGTCAACCTTGATCTCAGATGTGGTTGGTTGAAGTGTAGGGTTAGTCACAGAATCATTTAGCACATTTGATTGAATTTGATAAGGCATAGATTGTGCAAACATGTTATTCCATATAGGCATATTGTATGGCATTTGAGGCATACTAAATGAAGTAAAATAAGGATTATTAATATATGGCATGTTTGCAAAATGTGCATGGGGATTCTGATGAGACATAACAGGCATAGCATGCAGATGTGACATAGACATGTTAGGCATGGAGGGATTTGAAGGCATGGGAGCATTTTTAACAGATTTGCAATTATCAGATAGGTGATTAAAACTTTTACAATGCACACAGCTTTTTCTAGGAGCATACCTAGCAGGTGTGTAATTGTTATATTTATTAATCCCTACCTTCCCATTTCTTTTAGATTTTCTTTTAGTTTCCTTCTTATCCTCAACCAATTTAAGCCTATTTTTCAGCTGATCTAAAGTCATGTGTCCTATATTCACCTTACTGGCATCTTTGGATGTGCTAGCTCCTTCTTTGACAAAGTTCTTGAAAGTTGAATCATCCTTCTTATTGAGATTTTTATTTTTAAAATTACTTGCCTATTTTAATTGATGAGCCTTCAACGGATGCTCTTTTTCTTCCTTCAATGGATAACTTTCATCATCCGTTGATTCCACATCCGTTGACAATCCATCAATTAATTCTAACTCCTTTTTATTTTTCTTCCAGACATCCTCACAGAATGATTCAATTCCCTGAACCTTGGCAATCTGAACACTAACATCCCTAGATGTTTTCCAGGCCTTGATTACCTCTTGCTCACTTTCTAACTATTTAGAAAGAATTTCTACTTTCTTAACAGCTTCTTCTAGTTCACTCTCAACAGTCAAGCATTTAAGTTTAATCTTTTCAAGCTCAATTACCTGATCCTCTAACACAGCATTCCTATCACTTAAAAACACATTATTCTCTTTGATCCTAGTGTTTTCCCTGGCTAGTTATTTAAGGGAAACTCGCAAATGATATAATTTATTGGACATATCATTTATGGCTTCATTGCATTCATTTTTAGAAAGCTGAGAGAGATCAGTAGTAATTACCTGGTTGCTTGATGAACTAGTTTCATTTTCATCAGACTTAGCCATCAGGGCTAGGTTGACATATTCCATATCATCATCTTCATTGACTCCATCTGCTGCCCAATCATCTTGAGTGAGAAAAGCTCTTTCCTTTTGTTTGAGCAAATTAAAATACTTCTTTTTGTAATCAACTTGCTCAAATTTCTTCTTATCAGAGGTTGGCTTCCTACACTCACTTGCAAAGTGTCCACTAATGCCACAGTTATAACATCATCAGAGTCATCCTGACTGAATTGTTTTCATCCTCAGCTACTTGCTCTTTATCCTTGCTTGATTCTGATTTGCTTGTGCCAATTTTGAGAGTTGGCATTGTCTTGTCCTCATTCCTGGCTCCAACCTTCTCACTGTCAGCTACAAGTGCAACTGATCCTCCTTTTCTCTTTCCCTTTTTACAACAGCTCATCTTGCTCCATCTCAAGTTCATATGTCTTCAAAATTCCATATAATCTTTCAAGTGTGAAGTCCTTATAATCTTGAGAATTTCTTAGAGAAACAGTCATAGGCTTCCATTCCTTTGGTAGAGACCTTAGAAATTTTAAATTGGAGTCCTTGACTTAGTACATTCTGCCATACAGCTTCAATCCATTCAACAGTTTCTGAAATCTGTTAAAGGTATCATTCAATGATTCTCCTTCTTCAAAATGAAAATATGCATACTGTTGAATGAGAAGCTGCATTTTATTTTCTCTAACTTGCTTAGTGCCTTCACATATAAGCTGCACAGTATCCCAAATTTCCTTAGCAGTTTGGCTGTTAATGAAATTGTCAAACATATCTTGATTTAGGCCATTAAACAGAATGTTCATGGCTTTCTTGTCCTTGTGAACCTCTTCAATATCTTCAACAGTCCATTCTGCTTTTGGCTTGGGAATAGACTGTCTAACAGCAACTGTTGCAGTAGCAGCTGTGGCTACCTTGTGAGGGATGTGAGGACCATTTTCAATGCAGTTGATGTAGCTTTCATCTTGAGAGAGAAGATGTAAATGCATCTTCACTTTCCAGTGATGATAGTTATCTCTTTCCAAGATTGAAATCTTTACACCAATATCCTTCTTACTCATGATGTTAGCTGAATAGATCTTTAAACTCTTTGTATGTTAAGAGCTTGCTCTGATACCAATTGTTATTCCCAGTGGACTAACAATGAGATTTACAGAAGGGGGTTGAATGTAAATCTTAAAACTATTTCAAGTTTTGAGTAGTTTCTAAGGCTAAGTGTTTTAATGAGCAAATGTGTGTGAATGGCTTGAAGCTAATACAGACAGATATATATTCAAACACAAATGTAAAGAACACAAAGAACTTAAAAACTTTTCTGGTGGATTTGTTGTACAACTAGAGATGTGTTATTTCAGAAAATCTGTGATTCAAAGAATTGAATCACAGCTGCTTCCTAGTACAAACTAGATGATTTTCTCTCTGGATTTTTCTAAACAGCTCTGGAAAATTCACATCTAATTACTAGCTGCTACTTGGTTTATATATCACCAAGTTTACAAGTGAAAACAAAACTGTAAAATACAATTAAAAAGGCTCTTTACATGTTTCTTCTTCATTTCTCTATCCAATGCAATTTAGGCTTAGCTGTTAATCTTTGAATACTTCCTTGTTTGCACCAGAATGGAAATGCTGCATTTTCTTGATTCCTCCTAGAGGCTTCCACATTCCAGTTTGTCTCTGTCAACCCATGTGCCTCTGTCAGCTTATGAATTGTCACTATCAACTGCTAATGAACTAAGCATCCGTTGAAGCTTTCATCCGTTGATGCCTTATCCGTTGAGGCTTTATCTGTTGAAGCTTTATCCGTTGATGCATTAGCAGTTGAAGTCTTTATCCGTTGAAGCACTTATCCGTTGATGGATATTATCCGTTGAAGCTTTAGATACATCCATTGAAGCTTTGTTTCTTATCCGTTGAAGGTCTTCAATATCAGTTGATACTTCTTCACTTATACAAAATTACAAGGCATGAAATATTTACAATTAGCCCTCCTATTTGCATATCCACTAGTAGTCAACATGACTGATAATTTCCTACAACATCTAAGAATTACAACTTGAATCCAGAGAATGAAATGTGCTACAATACTAAACTTATTGCTAAGTAAAGCTACTCCTTCAACGGATAGCCAAGATGGTCTTATCCGTTGAGGCTACAAACACTAGATTTCTACTTAAGTGTTTTGAATAACTTATCATCAAACTAATACACATATTCCTAACACATATCTGTTAAGTATTCGCACACACCACATTTCTAGTTGTATGATAGCTTGCGTGATTTGATTGATATCTAGTCGCCTAATTGCATTTATTGATATTTCATGTGTTGGTTGGTTTATTCATCGCGCTGGGGATCGTTGCATTCATATAGTTTGCATTCAGGCATGTTTTATTCGGAGTTTGACTCTGTGCTGCTTGAGGACAAGCATCGATTCAAGTTTGGGGGTGTGATAAGTGGCATTTTATACCACTTAGAGCATCTCATAACGGCTTGAATTGGTGTCTTGAACTCGAGTATTTTGTGTATTTGACGCGTTTTCGAGTGTTTTTGCATTTCAGGGTATAACTTGCTTAGATAAATGGATTTCATCAAAATAAGCCTAAGGAAGTGCTTGGAGTCAGTTCCGGGTTGATGCGAAGTATTCAGCAAAAACAGAAGCAAAATAATAATTTTTCCAGAAGGGTTGCAGGCGCCCGCCTGATGAGAGCAGGCGACCGCCTGGTAGCAGGTGCCCGCCTGGAAGGAGGAGGCGGCCGCCTGGGTGCGGATTTTCAGAATCTGATTTTTAGAATTCTATTACGATTGGACTTCTGTTAGCGCTGGTTCTTGTGGGTTATTATATAAACAATCTTGGAAGAAGTTTTCAAAAAGAAGAAGATAGAAGATAATCGAGAGCAAAGGCAAGAAGACCGAGAAGACCGTTTTAGCACACAACAACGAAAAAGAGGAAGCATACGTTTATCTTGTGATTCTTTTAATTGGTTGTAACAGTGGATGCTAGTTTTCTTTATGCTTTGAACCTTAATACTCTTACGAAATACTTCATTATTTATTAAGTATTTTATTAGTTTATATCGTTGTGTTATTATCATGTTTTCATATGAACCCATGGTGACGATGAGTTCTATTATGGGCTAATTGTGATAATGGGGTCATAGCGGATTTACTATGGATTTCTTTAGTTAATTGTTTAATACCTTGGCATGTGATGATTGTATGATATTTATCATAGGTTGTGCTTATTCGTCTTATGTGCATCGCAAATATGTAAGATAACCTGTTAATCTCTTGTGAAGCGACAGTGAATCTTGCGATTTAGAACTTGCCATGCTAGCATAGGTTCGTGTATTGTATGCATGATTAGTGGGTAAATCTAACCGTTTTACTTGCCCTATGTAATCATAATAAATAACTTGCGCTTAAATCGTTATATTGTAAAATTCTGTAGACGTATAGGGTCTCAACATAATTGATGCCTATTCAACTTCTATCTTAATTGTGGATGCTTGGTAGAATGGTATTCGTACAACGAAAGTTGGCGTCTATCAGTTTCGTGTTGTTTGATTAATATCATCACTATTACATGCTAAGGGTAATAACAATAACTATTGAATGAAGTAGTAATGAAGTTATGATCTCATGTGTGTTTAATATTGTTAATTCAAGTATTTAATTCTCGTAGTTATTATTAGTTAATCAACCTTAATTGTTATTGTCTTGAAATTAAAGAATAATCATACATTGGTGAGTAAGTGTTAATTAGATATAATTAATCAGAGTCTCTGTGGGAATGAACTAGAAATCATTCTATATTACTTGCGAACGCGTATACTTGCGTGAATTATTTAGCGCATGCTTTGTGCCTAACAACAACCATCAAGGATCATGCCTTAGCAGACTTCGTGGTCGAATGCACCATTAGCGACCAAGAAGTCGGGGGGGGGGGGAGATAGTAACCTCAGAAGGAGAGAAAGATAAAGATAAAGATAAAGATAAAGATGCGACTCTGAAAGAGTATTGGGTTCTCCATTTTGACGAGGTGCTCAAAACAAAATCTAGTGGTGCATGCCTAGTATTGCAAAGCCCCGATGGGTTCATGATTGAGTATACTTTGAAGTTGGACTTCCCAACTACGAATAATGAAGCAGAATACAAAGCATTGATAGCCGACTTGCGCTTGGCTAGAGTCGTGAGAGCCAAAAACCTTAAGGTTTTTGGGGACTCAAGACATGGTTGCTCAAGTCAATGAAGAGTTTGAGCCAAGGATGATACTATGACCAAGTACCTGAGAGTCGTGAAGGGAATACTAACTCAGTTTGATGAATAATACGCAGAACATGTTCCGAGAGAGGAAAACACTACGGCCGATGCCCTATCCCAGTTTGCCTCATCTGAAATCGAGAACTATCCGAGAAGTATCTACTTCCATGTGCTGAAGATCCCTACTATACATGCCATAAATTTGATAGCACCGGTTGGTGTGATAAGTTGTTGGATAAATCTGATCAAAACCCATCTTGAGACTGGATGGCTCCCCGACAATGCCTAGGAGGCATGCAAGCTGTCGGTGAGAGCATTGAGATATTCATTGATTAAAGGCCTTATGTATAAAAGGTCCTTTGTTATTCCATACTTGAAGTTCCTGAGACCTCTTGAAGCAGAGGAGGAACTTAAGGAAGCCCATGAGGGAATCTGTGGACAATACTTGGGGGTAGGACCCTCGCTCACAAGATAATCCGATTGGGATTTTACTGGCCAACGATGCTAGCTGATGTAAAGGCTTATGTAAAGAAATGTGACAGATGCCAGAGGCATGCTCCAATAGTACGACAACCCCCAGAGAGGCTTACATCTATCAGCACATCCATCCTTTTTACAATGTGGGGAATGGATATCCTTGTACTGTTTCATATAGCATTGGGATATAGGAAGTTCATTGTGGTAGCCATAGACTCCTTCACAAAATGGATTGAGGCTAAGGCACTAGCCAAGATAACCACCAAGCAAATTACCCAATTCTTCTGGAAGAATGTGATATATCAATTTGGGATCTCACACATCATTATCACGAATAATTGGCGATAATTTGATAATGCAGAGTTGAGAGAGTATTACGATGATAACAACATGGAGCTTCGCTTCACCTCAGTTGTACACCCAGAGGCAAACGGGAAGGTGGAAGTTGCTAACAGAATCGTCCTTGATGGACTTAAAAAAAGGGTTGAACGGTCAAGGAATACTTGGGCAGAAGAGTTAATGAATATACTATGGGTGTATCATACCACCTGCAAAGTAATAACTGAAGCCACCCCATTCATGTTGGCTTACGGAGCCGAGGCTGTGGTGACCCTAGAAATCACCCATGGATCACCTAGGATTAAAGCTTATGAACCAGAAACCAATGAAGAAGGCATGAGGCTCGTTCTTGATCTCATTGACGAGGTCAGGGATAAGGCCAACGCCCGCAATGTAGAGCATCAATGAAAAGTCTCTCTCTTTTACAATAAAAGAGTTAAAGAAAGGTTCTTTCAACAAGGAGACTTGGTTTTAAGGAAGATTGATGCATCGGGAGTCGGGGAGAGAGGAAAGCTAGCCCCTAACTGGGAAGGGCCTTATAAGGACATGAATACATTAGGACGAGGATCCTACAAGTTAGAGACCCTGAACGGTGATGAAGTGCCCCGCACTTAGCATGGTTTATTATGTTTAGGACATTCATAACGTGTTCATAGTACTTGTTATTTAGTTTATGAGTAAGGTCGACGAAACCATCTTATGTAAGGGTTGAACCCGATTTTCAGAGATATTTTCTATTTATGCAAGTTTATTTCTATAATATTTTCTACCAATTTATTTAAGTATGAGCATCTAAAGAATGCAAGTCCCAAAGGACCAAATGCCAAAAATAAAAGACAAGTATGAAATGAGATCAAACGAAATGCATAAATAAAGATCCCGAAGGATCACAAATTAAGTCCCGAAGGACCAATAGGTTACAAACTGATATAGTTCAAATAAACAAATTCTGAAAATAAAGCCACATGTGGCCCTCAAAGCCATGCAAGGATATCGAAATAAATCCTCAGAAGAGTCCTGCTCGGATGGGTCCATAACAGACATCTCCCAGGGCAAGTGAAGAGACTCAGATCGACCAAGTCCGAATACAAGCTATGAACGTCTTTGTTATTCCCTAACAATCTATCAACATAATTACAGAAGGGGGTTGTATGGAATTCTGTTTACTTTTTGAGATTCTAAAAACTTCTTACAAAATATAATTATGCTTGAATATGCTAGTGTGTGGATAAATAATAATAGTATTCAAGAACATAAAGTAAATAAATAAATGTTTAAAAACTTTCTAGTGGATTGAACTTTCCACCAGAGATATATATGTGAAGAAATCTCTGTGATACAAAGTTGTACACAACTGCTTACAAGTAACACAACTAAGAACTTGAGAGTGCTAAAAATACAACTTATAAAGACTCTTTAGTTGATGTGCTTGAAAATGCTTTCTAATTCTTAGTTTTTTTGTTACTAGCCACTCTTGGTGTATATATCACCAAGTCACACATGTGAAAATAAAACTAAATGTAAAACCTATTAGCTAGGTCCAATCACATATTTCTTCATTTCTCTATCCAATGCAATCCAGTTAGATACTGCATCTTTGAACGTCCCTGTTTTGCATGGAAATGGAAATGCTTCATTTTCTTCTAAATCCTGATTCCAGGCTGCCACATTCCTTTTGTATACAATCAACCCATGTGACTATCAAGTCACTGTCAACTGCTATTTGAATTGATTATCCGTTGAGGCTTCATAGGTGTTATCCGTTGAAGCTTCATCTGTCATCTATTGAAACTTGACTAGCTCATCCGTTGAAAGTATTCTGAATTATCCGTTGAGCTTTATAGGTCATCTGTTAAAGCTTTGTAGATTAGCAGTTGAAGTAGATTCCATAGCAGTTGATACTCTTTCACTTATACAAAATTACAAGGCATCTTCTATATACAATTAGCCCACCTATTTTGTATATCTTGCTAGTAGTCAACATGAATTAGAAATAACTAAAATTCCCAAAACCCCAAACTAATCTAGTATACATAATGTGTTACAAATTTATTTAATATAAGCTAGTCTTTCGACGGATAAATAATGTGATCATCCATTGAAAGCTGCAAACATATTTAACCTATCTACTTAGAGTGTTTTGGGAAAGTTATCATCAAGCCTACAACATATTCCTTACAATCTTCCCCAATTTATGTCTAATAGAATTATAGGAATAAATTCAGGTTAACTTGATGATAACCAAAAAACCCTAATTGAAAATGTTACAGTAAAAAGTAGATAAATTGCAAAATTCTTTAATTGAAAATTTAATCAAGAAAGTAAGGAATATTTACATGTTACATTCAAGGTGCTCCTCTAGACTGAGCTGATGATTTCCTTTTCCTTGAATCCCTTGTCTTCTTTCCCAACCTCTTATCATTCTCATCAATCTGTTTCTGAAGTTGTCTAAAGAATTCTACTTCATTTCATTGTTGATCTCTAACATTTCCTGCATTTCTTTGAGTGTATCATTGCTTGATATTTGCAGCTGATCTTCAAGGATGAAAAAATCTCCTGACAAACTTTTTGTAATAACCCCAAATTTTTGGAATCCTAATGAATATAACTTTTGCTGATTGTGCTGATTAAGAAAAATTTTCATGCCGCGCTATATATGAGTTCTTTTATGGATATTCTGAGATCATATTAGTACTCTATAATGTTATATGAGTGTATGTAAAGATCGTCAGAATTCGAATTCGGTCACTTTGATTTTTCCCGAAAACACCAGATACCAAAAGAATTAAGTATAAGGTAACATGACTAAAATGATTTTAATTCAAGGATTATAAGAGAAGATCATTAAAGGAATATAATATATTAAGAAAGGTTTAGGGAAGCCCAAGTAATAAGATCCCAGATATGATCCCTCAAACGGATAACGAGAACGAGAGTTAAGCGAACCGTAAAATAAAATAAGCGATCGAGGATCAAGCTTATGCAAATAACAAAGAGATTAACCAAACAATTAAGTATTAATCAACAAGATTAGAGTAAGATGATGTCATCAAGCCATAGGAAGTTGACAAGTGGCCAAGTAGTGACATAAGCATAATGAAGTAACCATAATTAGCAAGATATTTAGCTTGGTAGATTTGTGGCCAAGTATTTTTACCATGATTAAGCCAAGGTTAAAAGTAACCATGGTTTTAAACACCACATATTCATTAAAACACAAATCAAAAGCATTATAAATCCAAAGCATGATTAATTGGAATATAAAACATTTATGTAAGGTTGATTAGACAGTTGGTAAAGTACTCGTGAAAGAGTCTCCTTAAAACGTTTAACAGTTAATTTTATAAAAATGGTGGAGCCGAGGGTACTCGAGCGACTAATGTAAATCGTTAAGCGTAAAAGCGGATGTTAGGGTCTAAATGGATAGAGTCTAGTTTCTTAAGTGACCGTGGATTAATTCCGGCTTATATGTTGTTTATAGGTTACCGGACTCACACCAGACCTATTTCCACCCCAGATCGCTCAGGCAAGTTTTATACCCGTATACTGTTGTTGTGATGTATATATATATATATGTATTATCTTGAGATAAGTGCATGATTGTTATTATCAAATCTTACGATATATTGAAGCATGTTGATATGATATATATATGCATGCCTGTTTCGGAATCTTGATATTTCATTATCAATTCCATTGTTTATAAACTGCATAATACCTATGCTAGAGATAGGCAGTAGTTACGTTTACCCTTAGTATAGGGGATCCAAAGTTGAACATTTTTCTAAATCGGGAGATGTTCCCGAGTATATATATATATAGTTTTCAAAACTATTAATCGAAAACGTTTATTAGATAGCTTTAAATTATAAGTGAATATTATTTTACGAATATTCATTTAAGATTCTTATTACGTTCAAAGACTATTTTAATTATTTGAATAGAGTTTCTACTTATGAAACTTATTTTATTTTATTTAATAAATGAATATTAGTTTGAATATTAATTCGAGAACTTATGACTCCGCTTATTTTATTATATAATATTTTTATTTTCTTAAAGAATAATGTTTCGATATTCGCCAAGTATTCGGGAAATGATTGATACTATCAAATCATTCTTATTTTAAATATTTTCAGAAAATTATTTTCAATCTTTATCAAAACTATTTTTAAAAGTTAGAGCGGATCCCAAAATTTGTTTTCAAATTTAAGATCATCCTTTTGAAGGGGATTTAAATACTCGCTCAAAAATCTGAGGGATCCAGCTTCACGATGTATTTTTATATTCGTAACAAAGTTGCTGTTTTGATAAATGAGTTTTTGATTACTTATCCAACACTCGGGGAGTAAAATTCTTCGAATGAGTTTAATCCATTAACAAGCATCGCCTGGGAAATATCGGCGAGTTTTCCTTTCCAACTAGTTGCGGCTTCTTGGTAGAGCCGTATCAACAAGTTTCTACTTGGGGAAAGGGGAGACAAGCTTTATGTTTCATATTCTGTTAGGTCACACAACACTGTAGAAGGGGGTTGAATACAGTGTAGAATACAATCAAATTGATTTAAAGCACAAGTAACAGAAAACAGATGTATTCGATATAACAAACTCTGTTACAATGGAACTGTTCTCTCTCAGTGATGAATAAATATCACGAGAGCTGCTAGGTTACAATATATGATCTTCTCGATGATCGTAACTCTTATAGAGTAAACCTATGTCTGTGTTTATATAGACACACAGTTACAAGATAACTTTTAGTTGATATGGAATATAATTCTGTCTCCTAAAATATATCAACCAGATATCTTAAATAATTCTTCTAATCCTCGAACTCTTTCCATGCATATCTTATTCCGTATTAGTTTCGATCTTCTTTCCTGTAAATCAGCTTCCTTCCTTAACTGTTAGTCCTCCAGTACTTAAGTTCTGATATCCATCTTCTGATAATCTAAGTCCTGATATCCTTAAGTCCTGACTTCCAGTAAGTCCTGATTTCAGTAAGAAATGATATTTCCTGTTAGTTAAGATCTGAAAACTAAACATGAAACATATTAGACATGACATCTCAAATATATCTAACAATCTCCCCCAACTTGTAAATTGTGCGAAATATACAAGTTAATAGATTTGATGATGTCAAAAACAATTAAGTTCAAATGCAATAAGAGTTTAATAAGACTATAAATTACAACTTATAAAACATCCAGCTTTACCAACATCATTGAATCAATCTGAAACCATAATGATTCTTAACAAAATCATTTATCAGATTATCTTTAGCTTTCTTCAGAACTTCAGCTAACTGTGCTTTGACCTGCATTAGTTCTTCTTCTTTACTGTCACCAATTTGATAAATGGTTGTTTTGAGAGCTTGAATGGACGTTCTTTCAAGTCCATCACCAAGTCTGATAACCTTAGGATGTGAAGAGTTTTCATTATAACATAAGCATCTTCTTTTCAGAATAACTTCCACCTTAGCAGAATTCTTCAGCATAGGAATTTCTCTTCCATCACCTTCAGTAATCATTGGACTGTAATGAGAAGTCTTTGTTCCAGAGATTCTGAATAGATCTCTTATAGCCTTTAAAATATATTCTGACCATCTTATTGTAACATCATATTTTACTTTCAGAAGATAATGAATATGTTGAAGTTCTCTGATAGACTTCTTTAATACATCAGAATCAGCTAATCTATAAGTCCTTCCATCATTGAGAAATAAGATTAATTTCTCTTTCAGATTCTCCTTATCATGAGCATCTATCACAACTTGAGCAGACAACACCTTGTCAAGGTTCCTTTATTTGATTTGTTCATATGGTTTGTCTGTCAATATGAAAGGATCTCCTAGAGTAACCTCTACTCCTGTTTGAATCTTCTCTTCGTCAGAACCTAATCCAGCTGTATCTCTAGGTTGCTTGGCTTTCAACCCAAATGTAGCAAGTTGATTAATCATGAGATTAGATTTTGGTTCAACTGGAGTAGCTTTCTTCCATAACAACTTCTTCTTATCAGCAATTGCCAATTTATTCAAATCAACTTGAGCATTGTTAGCAGTTGATGTCTTGATAGCTTGATCATAATTTGTTGTTTCTACTGTACCTTCCCGTCCTTTATTCTAAACAATAACTTGAGGAGTGTCAGAGGTTGCTTTAGAATCTTCACTTATCTTTCTTCTTTTCAGAATTTGAACAGTTTCATCTTCAACAAGATTATCATCAGATACTTGAACCATTTTACACACTGGTTTCATCAGATCTTGAGAAGTTTTCAAGTCCAGTGACTTGGTTGGTTCATCAATTTTTCCTTTCCCTTTGTCTTTGGGATTACTCTCAGTCTGTGATCTAGTTTTGAACTTTGAAGTTTCAGAATTTGACTTTTCCTTGATCACAATGCCCTTTTCCTTTGGCCTTGGAGGTTTCTTTGCATCAGGAGCTTTAGACTTAGGATTTGTCTTCTCAGAAATAATCTTCTTACTATCTCCTCATCAAGTGTCTGAATTTTAAAATCTTTATAATAAACAGTAGTCTACTTCCCCTTTAACTTCAGAGTTTGCAAGAAATTCTGAGAGTCTTCAGATCCTGACTGAATCAGAATATCAGAACTTGACATCAGACTTTGCTTATCACCACTTGACTTCAGTCTTTGAGCATTCACATCATCAGAACTTGACTTGTTCTGAATAGAAGATTTTCCTTGAAGTTTTCTTTGACCTCTGCTCTTTTCAGAATTTCCCTGGTCATCACCTTTATCATCCTTTTTCATCAGTTCTTGAGTAGGTGAGCATTTGGACTTAACTACCTTCTCCCCCTTTTTGGCATCATCAGGAAGTAAGAGAGAAAGAAGAAGTTCAACTGAAGATTGGATTTCATCCAATTGAACTTTCTGAGAAGCTTGATTAACCAGAACCTCAGCAATTTGGGCCTGTTGCTTCTCTTGAGTTTTCTCAATGGCTGCAACTTTTTCAGAAATTGGTCTGATATACCTGTTTTTGTCAAGCTTGAGCACCTGATCGAGCTTATCAGCTTGTTCTCTGAGTGTATCAACCTTTTCATGAGTAGCAGTTGAAGGATTTTTAGCACATAAATGCAACGAAAATGTAAATAAATCTTAAAAAAACCGAAACCCTCCGCAGGATCCATGCGAAAAATAATATTTCATTCGTAGTTCAGTATGTTTACCTTAAGAAACTTTACGTTAATGGAAAGATGGAGGTCTTTTATGGCGATCCAAAAAACGATGAACGGAGATCCTTAGCAGCTGCTCCTCAAGTATGAAGCACTCCACCGGTATTCACCAAGAGTACAATGTGATGGAGGAGGAAGAGGTTGAGAGAATTAGTTGCCTCCCTCTTGTTCTACTTTAGAATTAGGGTTAATTATTTGGGTTGAGGCAAATAGGGTTTATAATAGTATATTTATAGGCAAAATTTTCAGCTGAAATTTTGTCATAAAATATTATTATTAGCCCTTTAATTGATTATTCTTATTAACCAATTAACTAATAATTAAAATACCTTTTAATCATTAATCCCTTTTCTAAACACTTTAGAAAAATAGTTCTCTCACTTGATTTAATTTCCAAAATTAAATTCTTAATTAATAATATTAAGAATTAATGAAGTCTCATTTAATCAATTATTAAATCTGCTAATTAATTATTTATTTGTGAAATAAATAATTACCAGCCATTATTAATTAATTCCTCCACCATTAAATCATTCTCTTTTATGGTGTGACCCTGTAGTTTCAATATTAAGCCGGTAGTAGAAATAAATAATAATAAAACTATTTTATCATTATTTATATAAATTCTCTAATTCATTAAATATGATTAATTAATAAATTAATCATATTTATTCTACATCGTGAGGGATACTTCTCAACATATCGCGACTATCCGGATAATACGAATTCACTGCTTAGAATACCAAGAACCTATTCAGTGAGTAGTTATCGTACAATCAATTCCTTCTACCCTGCAATGTCACGATTAAATACAAGGCATGAAACTTGTGTCAAGCCTATCTTATTTAATCATTTGCTTTCCCATTCACTATGCTTAGTTCTATTTGATGTAAATTAGAAACTCCTTTCCAATTTCATTCACTCTGGCCAAAGATTCCTGAACTAACATAAGTGGATCAGTATTGAACATTCTCTTCCTTCACTGGAAGGGGTAGATCCTTTATTGATCATACACTATCTTCGTGTACAAATTCCTACACCCAGTAGAGCCCTTATAATTGTCCCTGGAGACTAAGAACTAAACCAAAGCAAAGTTCAGTGTACACAAGATGACTATGATGACCTCAAGTCTAAGGATACTTGTACAACTATCACTATGTGAACAACTGCTGACACGTGAGTGAACTCCATCAGTTGTTCAGCTGTGTGAGTCATGTTCAGTGAACTTATTCTATAATAAGCACCTACATACTAGCTATAGTGTCACCACACAAATGTCTATGAGAACAGGCATCCTTCATAATGAAGCAAGCATAGTATGTACCGATCTTTGCGGATTACTAATTACCAGTTAGTAATCCTACGACCAGGAAATATTTAAGTTTAGAGTTATCATCTTTTAGGTCTTATTATTATGATCTCATCATAATCCATAAAAAACTTTACTCTAAACTATGGTATATCTTATTTAAACACTTAAATAGATAAAGCCCGCAATAAAACCAAAACAAGTCTTTTATTAATATCAATGAAATCAAAATAGATTACATAAAAGTTATTCCTAAAACATCATACATGATTGGACTTAGGACACATCTCTTTCAATCTCCCACTTGTACTAAAGCCAATCACTCTGGTATTTAATATCCATCTTGTCTTTATGACGATCAAAGTGACTCTGAGAAAGTGGCTTTGTGAGTGGGTCTGCTACGTTGTTATGTGTGTCAACTCTCTCGACGTTGACATCGCCTCTTTCAACAATCTGAATTGCACCACCAATCAGAGTAAACACGTACCCTGACATGAATTTGCTATCACTTTCTGATTGAAAACTAGAGTCAGTATAACCCTTTATTTTCAACTCAGATTCACCACCAAAAACAAGAAAAATGTCCTGAGTCCTTCACAAGTACTTAAGGATGTTTTTCACTGCTTTCCAGTGGACTTCACCTGGATTGGACTGATATCTGCTTGTCACACTAATTGAATAAGCAACATCAGGCCTTGTACACAATATCGCGTACATGATAGATCCTGTTGGTGAAACATAAGGAATCTTACTCATACGCTCTCTTTCCTCAGGTGTCTTAGGAGACATTTTTTCGGAAAGGGACACTCCATGACTCATCGGTATGAGACCTCTTTTGGAGTTTTCCATGCTAAACCTTTTAAGCACTTTCTGGATGTATGTACCCTGGGTAAGACCTATCATTCTTCTAGATCTATCTCTATAGATCTTCATACCGAGAATGTATGATGCTTCTCCCAAGTCCTTCATGATGAAGTTCTTTGATAGCCATACTTTGACTGATTGTAGCATCGGTATATCATTTCCTATAAGAAGTATGTCATCTACGTACAATACATGAAATGTTACCGCGCTCCCACTAACCTTCTTGTAGACACATGGTTCATCTATGTTTTTGATAAAACTAAACTCTTTGATTGTCTCATCAAAACGGATGTTCCATCTACGAGAAGCTTGCCTTAAACTATATATGGTTCGCAGCAGCTTACACACTAGGTGTTCATTTCCCTTGGAAAGAAAACCCTCCGGTTGTGTCATATACACTTCCTCCTCAAGTTCCCCATTGAGGAAGGCCGTTTTCACGTCCATTTTCCAGATCTCATAGTTGTAGTAAGCAGCAATCGCAAGCAAAATCCGAATTGATTTTAACAGGGCTACAGGTGAAAAAGTTTCATCAAAGTCAATCCCTTGCCTTTGTTTGAATCCTTTTGCCACGAGCCTGGCCTTATAGGTCTCCACCTGGCCATCTGCTCCAATCTTTCTATTGTATACCCACTTGCACCCAATAGGCTTAACACCTCCAGGCGCCTCAACCAGAGTCCATACTTGGTTGGTATACATAGATTCCATTTCGAATTTCATGGCACTATGCCATTTCTCTGAGTCAACACTACTCATAGCCTCATTATAGGTCACAGGGTCGTCATCATCAATGATTGACAGCTCATTGTCATTCTCAATGACAAGGCCATAATACCTCTCAGGTTGGCGATACACTCTCCCTGTCCTACGAATGGGCTGTTCCATAGAAGGTTGTTCAATCTGAACAGGTGTTTCCACTTGATCCGTAGTAGTTTGTGCTTCTTGAACTTCATCAAGTTCAATTTTTCTCCCACTGTTTCCTTCAAGGATAAACTCCTTTTCCAAGAAGGTAGCATGTCTGGAGACAAACACCCGATGATCGGTGTAAAAGTAATACCCCAAAGTCTCTTTAGGATATCCCACAAAATTACATTTTACGGATCGAGATTCCAGCTTATCTGGGTCAACTTTCTTGACATAAGCTGGACATCCCCAAATCTTAACGTGTTTAAGACTCGGTTTCCTTTCTTTCCATATCTCATATGGTGTTTGAGGAACAGATTTGTGAGGCACCTTATTCAGTAAATATGCTGAGGTTTCCAATGCATAACCCCATAGGAATACTGGAAGATTCGCATAGCTCATCATGGACCGAACCATGTCTAACAAAGTTCGATTTCTCCTTTCAGATACCCCATTTAACTGTGGAGTATATGGAGGAGTCCACTGGGAGACTATACCATTTTCTTTGAGATAATCTAGAAACTCTCCATTCAAGTATTCACCACCTCGATCTGATCGAAGAGTTATAATACTGTGTTTAGTTTATTTCTCCACTTCATGTTTATATTCTTTGAACTTTTCAAAGGCTTCAGACTTGTGTTTCATCAAATACACATATCCGAATCTAGATCTATCATCTATGAAATTAATGAAGTACGAAAATTTACCCATGGATTGCGTAGACATTGGTCCGCATACATTTGTGTGTACCAATCCTAGCAAATCTGCAGCCCTCTCTCCATGTCCACTAAATGGAGATTTGGTCATTTTACCCAATAGACAAGACTCGCATGTAGGATATGATTCAAAATCAAAGGGGTCAAGTAACCCTTCCTTATGCAATGTCCACAGTCTATTTTCACTAATATGACCTAGCCTACAGTGCCATAAATAGGTCAGATTTTCATCATCTCATTTTCTTTTATTAGTTTGTTCAATCGGAAGTAAATCATGCTCTACGTCACATACATACAGACCATTATTTAAAATGCCACGTCCAAAAAGAACATTATCTCTAAGGATAGAACATTCATTATTCTTACTAATAAATGAAAAACCATCCACATCCAACATAGGAATAGAAACAATATTCCTCACAATAGAGGGAACATAATAACAATTATTCAAAATAATAGTCTTGCCCGTAGGCATATGTAAACTAAATGATCCTACAGATATGGCCGCAACCCTTGCTCCATTGCCCATACGTAGAATCACCTCATCTTTTTCAAGAGTCCTACTTCCCTTTAGTCCTTGCAACGAATTGCAAATATGAGAACCACAGGCGGTATCTAATACCCAAGTAGAAATTTGACCTAGTGACATATTAACTTCGATCATGAACATGCCTGAATCAGAAGCGGTAGTCTCACTACCCTTCTTCTTCAATTCTGCAAGGTAAACCTTGCAGTTCCTCTTCCAGTGCCCCAACTTGTTACAGTGAAAACAAACAGCTAAATTAGGACCAGTCAACTTGTGAGCATCTAGTATGCTTCGGAGTGATAGTGCAGAAGACATGACGTATATAGTAAATCTGTAAATGATAAACACATAAAAATACTTAGAAAATTTTCAATTTCATTTTAAAACACTATATGAATCGGGTCTTTATTCATAAGTGTCTCCCACTAGTTTATCTAATTTTTTTCAACCCCCTAAGTGAAAATTAAGCATTCATAATGCTAGTGGGAATAGAGATCCTACATTCCATCACACAACCTCGGCTGTGGCACGAAACATCATGTGATGTTCAATAGGAAGACAACTCTTGTCAATTACATCTTAAGTTATTCCCTAATATAAGTTTAGCCTCTTGAATAATTGAGTCACGGCTGTGGCACGACAAACTCAATATTCTAAGTCAAGTCTAACCCAACATTTCGTATAATTGAATCAGTCTCCAACGGCCCATGGCTGTAGCACGTACCGACCTTTAGATTCTAATTCAATGTACACATCTCTATGTAATAGACAAGTATTTCTTTGTTTCGAAATCAAAGCCCTCAGCTGTAGCACGAAATGACAATGATTTAAAAATAAGAACCACTTTCTACCATGTTGGAAGGCTATGACCGACACAAGCCCGTTGTGTCATTGGCCAATTACTACTTGATATTATTTAATTTTAGAGGGATTATATTACGTTACAATCATAATCATATTATAAAGAGATTCTTCCTTTTAAATTAAATTTTTGAAATCAATAATCGATAATCAGATGATTCCCAGATCGGGTGGAGCATTGTCAAGAGGCGTCACTTAATAACCCTTTCTTATAGATAGAAATCTGTTGTTGACAGAATCATCCTTTCTCTCAATATTGAAAATTCATATTCAATTACGTGTTTCATAAACACAAGAATCTCATGATCGTATTCATAATATTTATTGTTAAGGCAAGAAATGATTCCTATTCTAGATTTTCTAGAGCACGCCTTATATTGATTTAAGTTCACCTAAATCTATCATCGCATGATAAACATAGGCATATATCTCATATATAAAATTAAATAAACAAGTAAATGTAAAGTGCAATAAAGTAAATGTGTTTAGTTATGGCCCCATCCTATGTAATCTTTATCAAGCTCATGATAAAGATCAAGGTCAATCTAATATGGTGATGGAAATATATACAACTACTTATTACATAAGTCTTCTTCTTTGTTTAGACTTCTTGTATGCCTCATCTTCTTCTTTGTATCACCTCCATTGGATAGCCTTCTTGAGTCTTCAATTACATTACATGATTGAAAGTAAAACAAATCTAATGAACTTACAAGAATAACTTGAGTTAAATTCGAGATTTATGATTACAAAGATTGACGACATGCAAGTCGTATTTAAAACCAAAACCAAAACCATTACACTAAGGTCGAAAGGTCATAACCATCCACCATGCTCATACAACACATAAAATCATGTTAAAACACACAATCTGATCTTAACATATCATATTATCCATGATCTAATCATAAAAAGAAAATATGACAAAAATCAGAAAAAATAGAATCAAATCAGAAAAACAAGAATCACTGTTTACGGGCAGTAAACGACGTCAAATGCCTTACAGACGAGTCGTTGATAGATTTAGCTATCAGTTTTGTTCAGACGCTCGTTTACCTATGGAATAGGATATTCGTTTGCGTAAATCGGACACCAGACCCAGATTTCAGCAAATCTGCAGCAGCCAATTCAGAATCCGTATCTAGTATGATTCTCATAATTAGAACAAACATAAATCATGTATATATCAGTATATATACAGATTATATAATCATCTTATGATTATACAACTCACATGAATATCATATATTCAAAACCATACATATATAAGCATATTATATCAACATCAAATCATGGCGAATCACGTACATGCTCATATATCGAAAACAGTTAAACACATAAACGAATTAAAAACTTTTCGCAAGTAGCTCTGATGCCATTGAAGGGTTTTTAGAACATAAACGCAGCGAAAATATAAATAAATCTTAAAAAAACCGAAACCCTCCGCAGGATCCATGCAAAAAATAATATTTAAATCATAGTTCACTATGTTTACCTTAAGAAGCTTTACGTTAATGGAAAGATAGAGGTCTTTTATGGCGATCCAAAAAATGATGAACGGAGATCCTTAGCAGCTGCTCCTCAAGTGTGAAGCACTCCACCGGTATCTACCAAGAGTACAATGTGATGGAGGAGGAAGAGGTTGAGAGAATTAGTTGCCTCCCTCTTGTTCTACTTTAGAATTAGGGTTAATTATTTGGGTTGAGGCAAATAGGGTTTATAATAGTATATTTATAGGCAAAATTTTCAGCTAAAAATTTTCCATAAATTATTATTATTATTAGCCCTTTAATTGATTATTCTTATTAACCAATTAACTAATAATTATAACACCTTTTAATCATTAATCCCTTTTCTAAACACTTTAGAAAAATAATTCTCTCACTTGATTTAATTTCCAAAATTAAATTCTTAATTAATAATATTAAGAATTAATTAAATCTCATTTAATCAATTATTAAATCTGCTAATTAATTATTTATTTCTCAAATAAATAATTACCAGCCATTATTAATTAATTCCTCCACCATTAAATCATTCTCTTTTATGGTGTGACCATGTAGGTTCAATATTAAGCCGGTAGTAGAAATAAATAATAATAAAACTATTTTATCATTATTTATATAAATTCTCTAATTCATTAAATATGATTAATTAATAAATTAATCATATTTATTCTACATCGTGAGGGATACTTCTCAGCATATTGCGACTATCCGGATAATACGAATTCACTGCTTAGAATACCAAGAACCTATTCAGTGAGTAGTTATCGTACAATCAATTCCTTCTACCCTGCAATGTCACGATTAAATACAAGGCATGGAACTTGTGTCAAGCCTATCTTATTTAATCATTTGCTTTCCCATTCACTATGCTTAGTTCTATTTAATGTAAATTAGAAACTCCTTTCTAATTTCATTCACTCTGGCCAGAGATTCCTGAACTAACATAAGTGGATCAGCATTGAACATTCTCTTCCTTCACTGGAAGGGGTAGATCCTTTATTGATCATACACTATCTTCGTGTACAAATTCCTATACCCAGTAGAGCCCTTATAATTGTCCCTGGAGACTAAGAACTAAACCAAAACATAGTTCAGTGTACACAAAATGACTATGATGACCTCAAGTCTAAGGATACTTGTACAACTATCACTATGTGAACAACTGCTAACACGTGAGTGAACTCCATCAGTTGTTCAGCTATGTGAGTCATGTTCAGTGAACTTATTCTATAATAAGCACCTACATACTAGCTATAGTGTCACCACACAAATGTCTATGAGAACAGACATCCTTCATAATGAAGTAAATATAGTATGTACCGATCTTTTCGGATTTCTAATTACCAGTTAGTAATCCTACGACCAGGAAATATTTAAGTTTAGAGTTATCATCTTTTAGGTCTCATTATTATGATCTCATCATAATCCATAAAAAGCTTTACTCTAAACTATGGTATATCTTATTTAAACACTTAAATAGATAAAGCCCGCAATAAAACCAAAACAAGTCTTCTATTAATATCAATGAAATCAAAATAGATTACATAAAAGTTATTCCTAAATCATCATACATGATTGGACTTAGGACACATCTCTTTCAGCAGTATGTAGACCTTGAAGATGTTTGTAGACAGAACTGTGATCTTGAGTTGCGTCTTGAAATCAGCATTTGTGAGCATCTCATCAGCTTTTGCAATATGCTCTGTCAGAATTTTAGAACATGGAATAAAATCTTATTCATTCCACTTCTTGGTCCACTCAACACCTCTGTGAGTATCCTCCCAAGGAATAGGTGCTTCATTTTCAACAAATTTCTTCACCAATTCTTCCTTGCCCAGAATAGGTACTGGAGTCTCAGCAGAAACACTGTCATCAGAAGTTGAGGAAGACTCATTCTGTTCTGAGAGCTCAACAGTGTGAAGCAACTGGAGATTCAGGAATTACATCATCTAAATTCTGATCAACAGAATTTTTCTCCTAAGCTGGTGTCTTTGATGTAGATGGAGCTTCCAGTTAAAGAACTTCAGGTATATTCAAATTATGAATATCTATTTCAGAAATATCAGTTTGTTCTTTAGCATCATTTATAGCTTTAATAGGAGAGACATGAGGGGTAAGAACTGTGTCATTAGCAGTGTCTTTGGCTTGAGCTGGAAGGGCTGCAATAATAATTGGTTCTTGTGAGATCAGAGATTCCTGATCCCCTTCCTCAGCTTCTTCAGTATCTTCTGATATAGCCTTAGCCAAATATCTCCTTGCCTTCATTTTATTCAATCTCCTTTCCAATGAAGGAGTTGCTTCAGCAGCATCAAAATTTACAAATTTCCTTTTCAAAGTTTCAGAACTTTGAGCTGCTGTTTCTTTCTGAGAAGTAACATTCTCAGCTTCAACTATCACAGGTTCAGATGCATGAACTCGTGCTTCAATTGTTTCCTCAAATCATCAAAAAATATTATTGACCATTATTAAATCAAAACATTTATCACAGGATAAAGTTTAAAATCGATGAAGTAAAGATTAACAAATTGCAATTAAGACATGCACAATCACATAATTTGAGAAATAAAGACCAAATCTTGTAATTTAAAGGAAATTTCATTAATATATCAAATGAGTACATTTTATGAAATTTATCAATTACATGCAAAAATTACAAGATAGTTCTATTCTAAGATTCTTAACATCAACAGACTTAGTCCTAGTCTGAGAAAACCTATCGACTAGCTCCTTCTGCTGCTGACGAAGAACACTGCAAGACGGATGATCCGTTTTTGCTGACGGAGAGCTTCTCTCCTTTCCTCTTCCAACCGATCAAGATGGAGGTGGTATTCCATCGAAAAGAACAAGAGGTCTGTGTGAACCTCTTGTGGAACTGAGTTCCAGAGCTCTTCAGGAATGGCGGAGACATGCCACTCCTGTTGCCAATCATCACAACTCAACTCGATGTTGAAAGTTTCATAGTTGAGGAACAAGTTGAAACGAACCATTTTTGTTGACGAGAAAAAAAAGAGTGAGTTTGTGAGAAAATGAAAGATGTTTTGGCTGGAATGAATAGTCGGTTTAAATAGCCAATAGAATACCAAGGGACGCGAGGACTGGTTAACAATTATAAGTAAAAATAACGATCCCTCAACTCCCTAGACTGATGTGTAATAATAACAGTCAGTAAAAGATCTAAAGCAAGAGTTAATGGGCACGAGAAATAATTAACAATTACTGTGCACATGCAGTTTTTCAAGACATACACGTTAACCACTAACCCATAATGATTATGACTGTTTTTATCTCACCCAAATTTATTCTGATTTAAATATGACTGTTTCAGATTTTACCACAAATAAGTCAAGTAAAGAAAAATGCCACATAAGCATCAAAGATTCCATCAGGATTTAATATCAGAACTTAACTTATATCAGATTTTAATAGTCATCAGAACATGGCTTCTGTACTCAAATAGTGAATATCTTTTTCTGTGATTCTTCATACAAATACTGACTTGTTTTCTTCAGAGTTTAATCATCATAACTTCCATCAGAACTTGTACTCAGAAATTTATGCAAATGACACTTAACTATTTGTCAAAAACAACTTAATCACCACAATAAATTTTCATCATTCATATGGAGTGAAAGTGTGTGCATTCAGCAAAATATCAGATAAGGATTAAAGTCTGATCAACTTCAGTACATCTTAGAAATAAGGCATAACTAAGAAAAATGCTTAAAATCTGTCATCAGTCATGATGTCTACTATAGAACAAATTTATGCAAGAGTCCACCTCAACTGTTTGTGCTCATTTTATGCATCTTTTGAAATTCCTTTTTACAGTGGCTTCTCAGTGTAAGTGAGTCACGAATGCATATCAGAATTTATGTTGTAATCAGAGTATTTCTCCAGTAATCATAGAGTGTGAAAAGTCACCAAGATTTTTTTTTTGCTTTTCTAATGCATATTACTTAATACCAGCATTGCACTTGGGTCTTCCCTTCCACATTTTTACTCTAGATCTCAAAGGAGTACCTGATTATTATTATTTTCTTTTCTTTTCTTTTCTTTTGATAAGTGAGGCTTATCAGCACTTAGTTCATTCTTAAGATTTACTGACATTAGAATTTGACAAATAAGAAATAAGAATCTAGTTTGTAACTTAGTAATAAGATACAAAAAGTAAACTTGACTAAGCTCAATATCAGAATCTGCTTGTGTTAATGAGTTTCCACATAAACAACTAATTCAAACATGGGATTTCTAGTATGTTAAAGACTACTAGGTCAGCATCTAGCACAGTTATTCTCATTGGATTGAATAGTCACAAAACATTCAAAACACTTATCAGAGTATATAAATCCACATCAGATAACAATCAGCATTTAAAGAATTTTCAAATTAAGCACATATTATATATATAATATTGTCTGTAAACACTGATCATAAAGTCTGATGCATGAGAACAAAAACTAAGCAGATTTAGAGAAAGAACGTGAAACCATTCCAAGTTCATTTACCAATCTTATAAAAGTAGCTTCACATAGTGGTTTTGTGAAGATATCTGCTAGCTATTGATCTGTTGGAACAAAATGCAATTCCATTGTACCTTCATCCACATGTTCCCTTATGAAATGGTACCTAATGCTGATGTGCTTTGTCATTGAGTGTTGAACTGGATTACCTATCATAGCAATAACACTTTGATTATCACAGTAAATAGGGATTTTAGAAAATTCTAACCCATAATCCAGTAACTGATTCTTCATCCAAAGAATCTGTGCACAACAGCTTCCTGCAGCAATATATTCTGCTTCTGCAGTTGATGTGGAAATTGACTTGTGTTTCTTGCTAAACCAAGAAACCAATCTGCCTCCAAGAAATTGGTAGCTTCCATTAGTGCTTTTCCTGTCTATTTTGCATCCTGCAAAATCTGCATCTGAGTAACCAATTAGCTTAAAATCTGATTCCCTAGGATACCACAATCCTAGATCTGCTGTACCCTTAAGGTACTTGAAAATTCTTTTCACAACTAATAAGTGAGGTTCTCTTGGATCAGCCTGAAATCTTGCACAAAGACATGTAACATACATGATATCAGGTCTACTTGCAGTTAGATAGAGTAATGAGCCAATCATACCTCTGTAGTTAGTAATATCTATTGATTTACCAGTATCCTTATCTAACTTGGTTGCAGTGGCCATGAGAGTGGATGCAGTTGAACAATCTTGTATTCCAAATTTCTTCAGTAAATTTCTGGTATACTTGGATTGACAGATAAAAGTGCCTTCTTCAGTTTGCTTGACTTGAAGGCCCATAAAATAGCTGAGTTCTCCCATCATACTCATTTGATATCTTGACTGCATTAACTTTGCAAACTTCTCACACAGTTTGGAATTAGTAGAACCAAATATGATATCATCAACCTATATCTCTACCAAAAGTAAGTCCTTTCCATGGTTGAGGTAGAATAAAGTCTTGTCAATTATGCCTCTGTGAAATCCACTTTCCAGAAGAAATTGAGCTAAAGTCTCATACCATGCTCTTGGAGCTTGCTTAAGGTCATAAAGTGCTTTGTCAAGCCTGTAGACATGATTGGGAAATTTAGGATCTACAAAGCCTGGAAGTTATTCAACGTATACCTCTTCTTCCAATTCTCCATTGAGAAAAGCACTTTTTACATCCATTTAAAAGGCTTTAAACTTCTTGTGAGCAACATAAGCCAAAAAGATCCTTATGGCTTCTAATCTAGCAACTGGTGCAAATGTTTCATCATAATCAATAACCTCCTGCTGAGAGTAACCTTTAGCAACCAGTCTTCCTTTATTCCTTGTAATTATGCCATCACTGTCAGTTTTGTTTCTGAACACCCATTTTGTACCAACAACTGATCCGTTCTTTGGTCTTGGCACTAGGGTCCAGACTTTATTTCTTTCAAATTCATTTAACTCTTCCTGCATTGCTTGCACCCAAATAGCGTCTTGAAGAATTTCTTCCACTTTTTTTAGTTCAGTCTGAGATAGAAAAGAATGATAGAGACATTCATTTGAAGTTGCAGTTCTAGTTCTGACACCTGCTTCAGGATCTCCAATGATTAAATCAGGTGTATGTGCTTTAGTCCACTTCCTTGCAGTTGGAAGTTGATCTCTAGAACTGGATCCTCCCCCATGATCCATGCTGTCTCCATCAACATTTTCTGATGCTCCCCCTGTAGTTATTCTCTCTGATACTTTAGAATATGAATTTGATTTTTCAGAAGTTGAAGAATCATAGTTTCCAGAATTATCAGACTTTGGCTCATCAGAACTAGATGAATCAAAACTTGAAGAGCCAATGACAGGTTCTGATGCTTCTCGAGAGTCTTGAGATATGGTAGGATCTTCAGCTTGCTCCCCCTGGACATGTGCATTTTCCTTTGGAGTTGTTACCACAGTTTCAATGATATCAGAACTTAATCCATCAGAACTTACTGGATCAGAATTTTCAGAATCAGAATTTAAATCTTCATTCTCAAATCTCAGCTGATCATGATCATTAAAATCTTCAAGTCCAGTAATCTTCTTATCATCAAAATAGACATTGATAGATTCCATGACAACTCTTGTTCTTAAATTGTAGACTCTGAAGGCTTTTGTGGAAAGTGGATATCCAACAAAAATTCCTTCATCAGCTTTTAGATCAAATTTTGACAGCTGCTCAGTATGAGTCTTAAGAACAAAACACTTGCAACCAAATACATGAAAGTATTTCAGATTTGGATTCTTCTTCTTCACCATTTCATATGGTGTTTTTCCATGCTTGTTTATGAGTGTTGCATTTTGTGTAAAACAAGCAATCTGCACAGCTTCAGCCCAAAAATAGCTTGGTAGCTTTGCTTCATCAAGCATTGTTCGTGCAGCTTCAATGATGACATTCCCAAGATTGATCTTGCCATATCCCAGAGTTTTCCCAATGTTGCCATCTCCATAAGAAACTCCTGGGCCAGCTTTCTCCACAAAGTCTGATAGCAGGGCTTTATTTCCAGTCATATGTCCTGAACATCCACTGTCCAGAACTAGGATGTTCTTCCTGTTGCCCTACAATCACAAAGACCAATAAAGGTTAGTTTTAAGGACCCAGACTTGCTTGGATCCTTTGGCCTTTTTAAGTTTGTTAACATTTACAGCGGATTTAACATCAGAGTTTATGCTAACAATTTTCTTATCAGTATTAACATTATCAGACTTTGCATCATACTTTACACTAGAAGGAATTAAAGTAACTTTCTTCAAAGAAGGTTTTATCTGATAATAATCATAGTATAAACTATGATATTCCTTACAAGTATAAATGGAATGCCACACACTACCATAATGAAAACAAGGATTTTGTGGCTTAAACCTAACAGACTGACTCTTAACTCCCGACTTAGAAGGTAAGGAGTTTATATTCTTATTCTTCCTGCAAAAAGAAGCCAAATGGTTAGAATTTCCACAGTTATAGCATATCTTTCTAGGAGCATTAGGAACATGCATATAATTGTTGCTTTTATTCACACATTCCTTTCAATTCCGATTTTTCCTAGCTTCCTTTACCTTGTTTACACTGGTAATCTCTTTCAACTTATGTTTAACCTGCTTCTTTGTCATTAAGCCTATGTTAACTTCAGTTGGTTCATCCTGTTCTAATTTGTCAGAAGTTGACTCTGCTATCACTTCTGTCTCAACATCTTTCATCTTTTAAGAATCAAACTTTACAGTTTCAATTACAAATTTAATAGGATTTACCTTTGTCTTAGTAGTCTGTTTAACAGTAATTGGCTTAACTTGTTCAGTTCCTTTTTCACTATTCTCATCTCCATAACCTAAACCCTCTTTCCAGTTCTCACTACTTAGTATATTCTGAGTTGTTCTGCCAGAGTTAGTCTAAGTCCTGATAATCTCTCTCTCCTTTTCTAACTCAGTTTTTAGAGATTTATTCATTTTTAGCACTACATCTCTCACATAGAAAGCATCATCTCTATCCTTCTGAGTTTGATGGAACATAACTAATTTTTTTCTAAATAATCATTCCTCTTTTTAAAAGCAAGATTTTCAGAAGTTAATCTTTCACATGTTAAAGTTTGATCTCTGTAACTAATAAACATGGTTTTAAGATATAATCTCAACTCAGTAATATCATTAGTATGAAAGGCATAAGTTTTTGAGGTACCTTTAACTTAGCAGCATCAGAATTGCTATCAGCATTTGCCATTAAGGTATAGTTCTCCTCATCTTCAGAATCTGAGGTGTCTGTCCAGCTTTTCTTCTTTGTGACAAGTGCCTTGCCTTTGTCACTCTTTTCTTTCTTGTAGTCAGGAGATATGTGGCCTTTCTCACCACAGTTGTAGCATTTAACATTTGAGTAATCTCCTCTGTCAGACTTTCCTCCCTTGCCTTCAGATTTTCTGAAACCCTTCCTATCAGAACTTCTTCCTTTCCTGGAAAACTTCTTTCCCCTTCTGAATTTCCTGTAGGCTATCTTTGTGATACCCTTCACCATAAGAGCACACAGCTTCATCATCTCTTCATCAGCATCTACTTCAGGTAGACTTTCAGTTTCTGAATCATCATCATCAGAACTTGATGATTCTGAATCAGACTTTATGATGAGAGCCTTTCCTTTTCCTTTCTTTGAGACAGCCACTTTGGGGGATTCCTCCTCAACATTAAGAGAAACTGTTCTTGACTTTCTCCCATGTCTCTTGCTTCTTTGATCCATCTCAAGTTCATAAGTCTTGAGCATTCCATAAATTTCATCAAGAGTAGTTTCATCAAGAGCATAGTTATCTCTTATAATAGTAGCTTTTAAATCCCAACTTTCAGCAAGAGCTAAAAGGAATTTTATATTTGAATCTTCAATGTCATATTCCTTGTCCACCAGTGACAGATCATTCAAGAGTTTGACAAACCTGTCATATAAGTCAGTTAATGACTCATCACTTTTTGAGTCAAAGTGCTCGTACTCTTGAGTGAGTATAGTCCTGTTTTTCTTGATTGCATCAGTTCCCTGACACCTTGTCTCCAAAGCATCCCATATCTCCTTTGCAGTCTTGCATTGAATTACCCTATTTGACATGACATTATCAATGACACTATGCAGCAAATGCCTAACCTTTGCATCCTTGGCAATAGATGAGATATCTTCAGCTATGTATTCACTTTTCTCCTTTGGTATGGTCTTTGCTGGCTGATCTGCAACTACAACAGAGAGCTTGGTTGGCTTATGCGGTCCTTCATAAATTCTGTCAAGGTATTCTGGATCTGTAGCTTCCAGAAACATAGCCATCTTCACTTTCCATATAGGATACTCAGACGGTCTCAGCATGGGAACCCTGATAGTCTCATATCGACTATGGGTTTGAGTCTTTGGAGTTTCTTCAGTTTTAGCAGGCTTGGTTGGATTTTCTGCTTTTTCAGACATGATTGTTTTGGATCTTTACTGTATGTGTGTTAACAGATGGGCTCTGATACCACTTGTTAGGTCACACAACACTGTAGAAGGGGGTTGAATACAGTGTAGAATACAATCAAATCGATTTAAAGCACAAGTAATAGAAAATAGATGTATTCGATATAACAAACTCTTTTACAATGGAACTGTTCTCTCTCAGTGATGAACAAATATCACGAGAGCTGCTAGGTTACAATATATGATCTTCTCGATGATCGTAACTCTTATAGAGTAAACCTATGTATGTGTTTATATAGACACACACTTACAAGATAACTTTTACTTGATATGAAATATAATTCTGTCTCCTAAAATGTATCAACCAGATATCTTATATAATTCTTCTAGTCCTCGAACTCTTTCATGCATATCTTATTCCGTATTAGTTTCAATCTTCTTTCCTGTAAATCAGCTTCTTTTCTTAACTGTTAGTCCTCCAGTACTTAAGTTCGGATATCCATCTTCTGATATTATCTTCTGATAATCTAAGTCCTGATATCATTAAGTTCTGACTTCGAATAAGTCCTGATTTCAGTAAGAACTGATATTTCCTGTTAGTTAAGATCTGAAAACTAAACATGAAACATATTAGACATGACATCTCAAATATATCTAACATAGTCATAGATTTCCTGGCGTGAAAAACTCCCGTAATAAGTTCATCATCCAGTTTGAATATTTCTGCAACACTACCCAAAGCACTTCAATAGTAAGGTTATGGCTGGGCGACTGTTGAGTGTTGGCAGGGTCGAGTTTTCAAAATGATGTTTCCATCAAATGAAGTATCTCATAACTTCATGTTTTGTTAATGATCAAAGATTTGAGTTTCCTTGAGCGGAAAAAATCCCTCAAGAGTATTTGCGAAAATGTTTTATACAAAGTTTTACCTTGTAACATCATCTATGAGATAAACTTTTGAAAACTTATTATACTTTGAACAGTGGAAGTTCAAGTAGTTTTTCTAAAAAGATATAAGTATATTGGCGTATTTTGTAACTTCATCTTTTAACCTTATATCAAGTAAGTAATTATCTTACACTTGATAAAGATTTTCAGTAAGTTATCGATTCAGATACTTGCATTATTGATTAAACAATATATTATCTTGCGAGCGGTAATGCTCACTCTTGCTTCATTTATTCATCACACAACAACAATTAGGAAGGATGGCCAGACTCAAGCTGACCCAGCGCAAGAGCGTGGGAAGCGTCCCGTGTCTACCCGCTGATTTCTTAGCCGCCATTGCTGCAGAGGTAAATCTGTTATGACCGGTATTTAAATACTTGTAATTGAGTCGTATTGGGATATTTGTATGTAATTTTTGTAAGCTTGCATGAAGATGTGTCAATTAAATGTTTATGCGACCAAATATAACAGATTATGATAAATCGATGAGCAAAGTGTTTATCTGGAATTTTGTGTGTGATTTTTAAGATTTTATAAGTTGATGAAATATACTTTTCAAAAATAAATTTTCTCTAAAATTATAAAAGTGATCTTATAAAATTTCTAAAATTCCAAGATATTTTATAGTATAATCCTTGTAATTTATAGAATTTAATTTTAATTATAAAAGTCATTCTTTTAAATGATATTTAGAATTACGAATAAAGATTTGTTGATTACTATAACGCCCCCAAATCCGGGGTCAGAGGATTTGGTCGTCACGATGAAACCTCAATCGAAATTAACATGTTAACTCAATAAATAAATGTCAACAATTGAAATATAACATATGCGGCCCCATAACTACACCAAGATCTTTTCAGGTTACAGTTCTAGAAAGAAGAATTCCAAATTTTCATAAATACATTTTGTTAAGAAATAAATAACACACAAAGGGGGGGTGAATGTGTTTTACTGTTTTTGGGCTTTTCTTGAATGTTTATGGCACATCAAAATAAATTAAATCTTGTAGTGAGATGTGTTCATGCAGAAATTAAACTTGCAGAAAATAAAGAACACAGATCTTCAAAACTCACTTAATTTTATATTAAAATTAAGACTGTTTTGCTACAAAATTTCTAGGCTCTTTATTGATAAAGAGCTTAGCTTCTTCTTGAGAGTGTTACAAGAAATTTGATCTAAATTTTTACTTCTGACTAAAGGACCAGTGTTAACTTTATAATTCAGTTAACTGCTGGTTTACACAGTGTACAATAAGACATGCTATTAGCTTTTCTAAACTATCACTTGTCATTTTTATTTATAGAAAAATAGATATTCCATTTCTGGCTTATCATATCTTTAGCATCTTGTGATAATTTTAATCTTCCTCTGTATATTAATCTTCACCATTGATCTTGCACATTCTTCAAGCTGCTTTTTGTAGACTTGTCAATCCAGCTGGTTGGATTGTTTGTTGATAGTTTATCTTGAATATTGAACTGGTTTGTGATTTTGTACTTTGAGATTTTTACTCGAGATCTCCAATTAGGCACATAGAGATCTTGACATCTCGATAAGTATAATGACTTATCGAGATCTTCAATGCTCTAGTGAATTTGACTTATAGAGGTCTCTGAGTTCTCTAGTAGACTTAGACTTATCAATAACTCAGAGTTCTCTAATAAATGTAGACTTGTCGATAACTCTGAGTTCTCTAGTGAAGAAATGACTTTTCGATATCTCCAACCTTCATGTTTTCTTTACTTGTCGATATCTCACTGAGTTCTCTAGTAGCTTTCCTGACTTCTCGATAAGTCATTTGGAGTTCTCGAATGACTTCTCTATAACACTAAATATGTGACTTGTAGAGATCCTGACTTAGAGTATTTTTATCCAAACAATTTTACTCAACTCCAAGCTTCTTCAAAATTCTTCTAAGGCATGATCTTCATGATCTTGTTCCAGATAGAATCCTTAGGCTTGGTACTATTTAGGAAAAAGACTCCAGTCTGCTCCTTTGCATTTTTACAGAGTTTAAAGTGTTACAAGTACAAATACAAACTAAGATAACAATACAACTTACTTAGGGTTGACAACATATCTTGGTCTTATTAAAATACATGCATGTCTTTTACAACAATCTCCCCCAATTTGTGAGAAGATTACTTAACACAAATTCATGCATGTTAACAAGACTAACCCTAAGTTTAAAATGATGGAAGATAAAATTAATACATAAAGCTTGATAGAATTACAACTTGTACAACATAAGATTCACAATATGCAATGGTTCCAATTATCAGGTAAAGACAATTTTTGTGTTTGCTTCTTCCCTAAGTTTATCCTTCAAGTGGTCAAGAATTTCAAGTTCCTCTATGATATGTGTTCCACTTAGAGCTTCTACAAGTTTTTGTCTTTTTGCCTTAAGATAACCACTGTCTAGAAACTCTATGCAGAATCTTGAGAATCCACCAGCTTTGATGTTTAGAAATCTCCCATCTTTTCTGCTCATTCCTTTTGCTTTCAACTCTTCAAATATTTTTATGTACATATCTATTTCTTCATCATGCCTCCTTCTTCTTTCTTCAACTTCAGCCTCATTTCTTTTCTTTGTTTCCTCCCTTACAATCAACCATTCAGCTAGGGATGATCTCCAAGCCCTTGTAGCAGTATCCTTGTCCTTTAACAAACTTATCACTCTCTTAATTTCTGTGGGAGCCAAAAAATCCATTACCTTTTTGTTTAGAAGAGTTAATGTACCATCCTCAAATAAAATTCTAACTTCTCTCATGGTTACAATCCAGACTCTAACAATTTCCTCAGCTAGATGTTGGAAATAGTCTTCATCTAAGGTGCACCAATTTAGAGGTAAAAAGTCAGATTCTTTAAAATGATTCCAGATGGCCCTTTCAGTGACTTCTTCTTTCTTTGTAGGCTTGACTTTCTTAGGTTTTCTCCCAACAGATTTGAGCTTAAATTTTAGTGAAGGCTTGGCTAAAAGTAGGATTGTCATTTTCTTGAGATTAGTTTGGCTTGAGGTGATTGGAAGTTTTAGGATAGAGTTGGCTGTTTGTTTATACAGAAATTTTAGCTTAGATGGTTGGGAAGATTTACTGTTTGAGATAGTTGATGTCGTAGATTGAGCTGAGGTTTGAGTTGGTTGTGTTTTGATTTTTAGGGTTATTTGAGTTTCTGAATCATCATGAGGCTTTCTGCTCTTCCTCTCACCTCTTCTCTTCTTTTCTTCATCTTTCTTGTCATCCTCTTTCTTCTTCTCTCCACCCTTATTACCAGATGGTTTACTGAACTGACTAGGGTTTGAGCCAGAAGGGTTTTGATCATTTTTCTTCTGCTCATCATCATCCAAGTCATCCTTGTTGATTTGTATTTTGGGAAAGTTGGCTTCTGTATTTACCAGATATCTCCTCAGTAGCTTTATCATTTCCATATCATCATTGTTCTTGTTCTTCTTAGCTCTTAAGCTAGTTCCTAGGATCATGATAAGCTTTTTTTTGCTTATGACACGCTGTTTGGGGATGTGAAAATGTTTGAATTGTTTGGTATTTGGACAGATGTATGCTATACCCTTGTTTGGCTGTAGATATGCTTCAGGAAAGGTAGCCACTTGAGCATCTATCAATTCAGTTAATAGCATGGTATCTTCACGAGTTATAATTTCAACTTTGCTGATAAAGATATCTAACTCAGATGCCCTCCTTGAGATAAGGTAATTTAGGGACACCTGCATACATCTGTCTGTCCCAGAGTCATTTGCATTTATCATTATCCTCTTATGCAAAAAGTTGTCCTGATTGACCATGATCACTCTTATGAAATTAATTGTCTTGTCCAGAGCCTTCTTGTATGTGAAGTGATTATTATTGAGAGAAGCTTTTAGAGCTGTGAGTAGTTCATCAAACTCTCTACTCAGACTAGGTCCTTCAGCAGCCCTAATAAGTCTCTCCATGTCAAGATCAACTTCTTTAGATTTCTTTTCAGCACCCAGGACTTGTTATTGAGATGACTTTGATCGTGTCAACCTAGCCTCTATCTCCCCCTCAGTCTTGTTGACAGGCATTAGAAGGGGAGTAGGGATCTCAGGCCTTACTTGTTCAGGCAAAGAAGGTAGTGGTATGTTGAGTTTAGCCATGATGGCTCCTAAAGCTACAGAATTCTGCATTTGAAGATGCTTATGTGAGTCCACCAGGGTTTGGATATCTATTTGTTGACTCTTGACAAGAGATGTCAAGGCTTGAACTTGTGCAGTGAGATAAGAGTTGGAGTCTTGCAATGCTGTGACTTGACCTTGTAGAGACCGAATTTGCAGATTTGTTGAAGTGGATCCATGCTGATAAGAGTTGCTAGATGTGCCAAAGTGTTCTTCTACAGCCTATTTGATTCCTTCCATTAGCAAAGTAGAAGGCTTATATCCGCTCTGGTAAAGTTGATCCAGCTGGACCTTGGTCTCATTTGAGTGAGTAATTTGTTGCTGGACCACTGTATGAAGATTGACGAAGGATAGTTTGAGGTTTTTGACTTCCTTCTTAATAGAGGCAAGATCCATCCTATCCATTTGCTCTGTAAAATTCCTGAATTTAGTAGAGATCTGCTCTTGAGATGGTATGATCTTGTCCATTTTCTCATTTACCAGTTTTATGATTCTGTCTTGATTTTAAGAGCCTTACCAAACAGATGAAATTCTTTGAGCTGAGCTTTGTATACATCTGTAATGGCATCATAGACATCTTCTGGACTCAAGTCTTTTGCATTGCTGCCCAGAATAGTAATATACTCTTCCCTGAATCTGGCCAGAACTTGATTCATCTCCAAGGCAAAATCATCAGACAGCCATGCATTCACATTTTCATCTTGCTCAGCATCATTGAAAATTTTCTCCTTTTGCTCCTCAACCTCTTCATTATAAGCAAGCATAATATTTTGATAGTCCTGGTTGCTCATATTTGAAGTCAGGAGATGTTGTGAGATGTTGGCCATTCCAGATATCTGCTCTACTAGGACATCATCTACAGAAGCTGGTTGAGAAGCAGATTCTGCAGCCACTGAGAGAGTATGTGAGATTGTTGAGGTTGTGAGGTGGATGGTTCATCAGAAACACCTGTGAATGGGGTCACAGTTTGACTCACAGATGAGTCTGTGGTTTTGACAGTATGTTGTTCTCTACTTGTAGTGGGAACCTCCATTTGAATTGGAGGGGAGTTGACTAGGTTCCTGTCATGTACATCAGCCTCAAACCCTTGTGTGTCTTGCAACACACTAGCAGTTGAATGTGCTATACTTGTCTCCCCTAAGAGGATCATGGGAAATTGTACTCCTAGCTTCAACTGCCAAGGCAATTTCTGCTAGGGTTGTGAGAAGAGTTATCCCTACATGAGGAACCTCCAATTGAATTGGAGAGGATTTATATAGCTCCCCCTCAGGAGTACTACCCTCAAACCTTTTAGACCGTGAAGACTGTTTTGCATATGAAGGTGCAATAGAAGTATCCATGGGGTCTTCAGTAAAAACTGATGAATCCCCCATATTTGTGATGGTGTCATCAAGATCTACCCTAACATGTAGCCTCTCACCATCTAGATGGAGTGTCTGGGTGGTGAGCAAAGCTTCTTAAGCTAAGTCACTTGATTTTTATTGCACTTGAGAAGTGGATTCAAGTGGAATTGGAGTAGAAGAAATTTGGGTCATAAGAATTTGGTGCTCAGTTGTGAGTGTTGGCAGCTCCCCCTGAATGAATGAGGGGGCTTCAAGAGATGTGTCCTCACAATGTGTGCCTTCCTTGTTTCTCCTACCATACACTTGAATTGCTTTTCATGCTGGTTGTGTAGACTCACTCCTGGTTGTTTTTACAACTGCATTCTGTTGGGAGGATGCAGAGGTGGCTAGAGTGGCCCGTTCAGGTTGTTTACTTCTTTTTGAACTTTTGACCAGAGGTGATCCTTTTTCAGCTATCTCCTCACCACTCTCAGTTATTGTAGTTAGGTTTAACCCCTTTCTCTTCTTTTTACTCACCTCATCCTTTTAAGAAGATGAAGTGGTTGGTTGCCTAGCTTCTAAAGGTTTTGAAAGAATGGTTGCAGCTTGGGAAGATCCCTGTTGGTGTTCCCGTGCTTGTACTTCCACAGGTTCAGGGATCATAGCTGAGCTAGATTGTATGTTAGATCTCATGTCAGGCATAAGATAAGGGTAAGTCCTACACCTCTCCAATATTAATGGAATAATTTTCAGACTTACATTTACCTTATTCTTTGTAGTAAGTGAGCCAAATATAATTTTGGACACTTGCTTACATTTGCCTATTTTTGTGCTATCTATTCCATTCAGTAAGTGTATGTCTACTACTTTATGATTTAAAGTGGACATAATAAATCTAGGGAAGAAAATTTCCTTACCTCTAGCTGACAAGGGCATTGTTAGCCTGGTTGCGAGCTCTTTCAGGATCAGCAGACCAACATTCAAGTGTCTGTTGTGGGCAATTGAGTACACCAGCTTTTGCACAACACTTGAGATGTTGTCATATCCTGTTTTCCTGCAAGTAAAGGCCCTTACCACGGAGTTAAAGATGAAAGACCACTCCTTCCTTAGATTGGTCCTGTTTAAGCTTGACAGGTTGATTCTCCCATCATAGTTGATGAAGTCCATGAACTCAGTCAGTTCATCAGGAGTTGGTACCTCTATCAGATTCTCAGTTGGCAGCCCCAAAGCTCTATTCACATCCTTGTCATTGAATTCTATTGGTTGGCCTCTAATTTTGCATGTCACCACCATAGAAGGAGAGTTGTTATTTATATCAGTCGTCACTACAACTTTAGTCCAGAATTCATGCAGCACATCTAGATACAGTACTGTATTTGCAGTCAAAGCACCTGCAAGATAGGATTCAGCCAACGGTTTCACAAACCCCATGAAACTATCAGGGGTTTGGTTAGTATCAGTAAAAGCAAGATAATTAGTTTCTTTCTCTGGGATAGATGTTCTTGCAACATTTAGAGCCATTGTTGATAGATGAGAATGAGTGGGTAAGAAAAATTTCTGAGAAAGGATGGAAAACGAGAGAGAAATCGGTTTTGGATTAAAAACTAGGTCACTCTAGATCTCGGAAGTTGTAAGTAGGTGTGTGTATCGAGAAGTCAGGTATTTATAGTAAAAGCAGATGACTTTTCAAGAACTAAAAAATAGACATTTGGAGTTTGCTTGTCGAGAAGTCATTTTTAAGAGTTGAAATACACATCAAGAAGTCATTTTTAAATTACTCTTTTAGAGAACTCAGAATTGACTTATCGAGATGTCTAATAAATACTCAGTTTGTCCAAAAAGAGGACTAAATTAATTTCAACTTTTATTTGAATAAATTCAAAATAAAAATTAGAATAAATTTTCCAAGAGTATTTTACCAAAATAATTTAATGATTTAAATTATCTCAGTTCTGAGTTATTGATAAGTCAAAATTGTACTTGTAGAGAACTCTGTGAACTACCAGTACTAGAGAATTCTTCAAGGACTTATCGATAGGTCATTTTTAAGCTTATCGAGAAGTCAATCGAGAAGTCAGTAAATTGACTTATCGAGGACTCACTCGAGAAGTCCTAAAATGACTTGTCGAGAAGCCAATTTTGACTTATCGAGAACTCAGTTTTCTATATACTTTGGTTTTTGTAATTCTGCCTTGTGTTAGTTTTACATATTAAGAATGTAAATTAACAACTGAGCAGTTTACTTAGAATTTGAAAAATTCCAAGTTGAATTTGAATTTGAAAAACAAATATGCAGAGATTTCTGAAATATTTATAATTCATATATTAGTTAATTTCCAATTAAATCAAATTAATTTTAATTTACTAGAGATTAAACTGCTACAAAACATTGGCTGAGTTCTTGCCTTAGGATGAAGAATTAAGCATTTCAATTTCACCTACAAGTCTAGTGAAAGTTGCTTCATCCAAAGGTTTAGTTAAAATGTCAACCAATTGTTTTTCTGTTGGTACAAAAATGAGCTCAATGGTACCATTTATAGCATGTTCTCTGATGAAATGATACCTCACTTAAGCACAACAACTTCGTGCAGCTATGTATTCAGCTTCAGCTGTAGAAGTTGATACAGGTTGTTGTTTCTTTCTATACCAAGATACAAGTCTTTATCCAAGAAATTGACAGCTTCCACTAGTACTCTTTCTGTCAACCCTGCATCCAGTAAAATCTGCATCTGTGTAACCAATAGCTTCAAAACCAGTTCCCTTAGGATACCATAATCCCAAGTTTGGAGTTCCCTTCAAGTATCTGAAAATCCTCTTTACAATCATCAAATGTGATTCTTTTGGATTGTCTTTAAATCTTCCCATCAGAATCACTATCAATGTTGAGATTTTCAAATGCAAGGGCTTCAGCTCCATTATCATTAAGGCATTCCAAGTCTGGATACTTGTCATCATCGAAAGTCATATCTGTGCTCTTCATCATCTTCTTTTTGATTAATCACATAAACTTTGTAGGCTGTTCTTTCCAGTGAATATCCCAGAAAAACTGCTTCAAAAACCTTTGAGTCAAATTTTCCCACATATTCAGAGTTGTATTCCAAAAGTAACACTTGCTTCCAAATACATGAAGATGCTTTACAGTAGGCTTTCCTTTAGACATGATTGAGGTGTTCTAGCAGCTGAGAATACTTGAACAATGCCTTTGCCTTTGCAGAATTCACTCAATGTTGCATTTCTGAATTCTGTTCCACTGTCACTTCTCAATCTTTTCACACAATTGTAATCTTCATCCTGTTTTTCTATCTTCTTGATGTGCTCAATTATGATATGTGGAGTTTTATCTTCAAAGTCATAAAATCTACCCAAGTGTATCTTGAGAACTCATCCACCATCACAAGTGCATATTGTTCCTTAAAATTGATAAAACATTGACTAGCCCAAACAAGTCCATATGAATTCATTGCAAAAAGGTACTTATAGAATTTACAGTTTTTGACTCGTGACTTGATCTCTTCATTTTTCCTCTCTAACAAGCTTCACAAACTTCAACTTGAGCAAATTCTAGTTTAGCAATGTCTCTTACCAATTCCTTTTAGACCAAGGTGTTAGTTTCCTTGAAGTTCAGGTGAGACAGCTTTTTATGCCAGAGCTTGCTTTGTTCTTCTGATGCCTTGGTGTAGAGGCAACAACCACCATCCTTATTTGTTGAGTCAAAATCTGCAATAAACAAGCTTCCTTTCCTTGCTCCTTTTAGAGCAACTTCACCAGCCTCCTTGCTGATAGAAGTGCATTCTTCTTTGTTGAATAAGACTTCAAAGCCTTTGACTGCAAATTAGTTGACACTGAGAAGATTCACTTCAAGGCCATCTACCGGTGTTACATCATCAATGACAACATTTTCAAAAACAATCTCGCCATATCCCATTGCGAATCCTTTGTTGTTATCTCCAAAGGTCACCAAAGGGCCAACTTTCTCTTCAAATTGTGATAGCAGGGCTTTATCACTTGTCATATGCCTGGAACATCCACTGTCTATGATCCAGATGACTTTCTTCACTTTGCCCTGTGCACAATGAGTTCTAAGTGTGTTTAGCAACCCAAGCAGGGTTGGGTAAGTTCTTCTTGTTAACTGATTTAGCAGAAGTATAATGAGTAGTTTCAGATAAAATAGAGTTCATTGACAGTTGAGCTTTTTCCCTTCCTATTTTAGATCCAATTCTTGTTTCTTTAAGGTCTACTCTCAGTTTGTAGCAGCTCTTCATCACTTTTAAATTGCAAGGGATGCAGTCAAATTTGTCACATAATGAGTAGGGATCATTTGCATTTGCTTCATTATATTTGTAAGCTCCTTTAGTTGGCTTGCTATCTGCCTTTTTGCAAAGCTGAGTTAGGTGATTCACAGAGCCACATTTTTCACATTTCTTTCTTGGAGCATCTGCAACATAAGCAATATTGTTGCTTTTATTTATCCCTATTTTTCCATTTTTATTTTTATTTTTCTTTCTTGCATCTTCAGTTTTGGTCTCTTTAACAGGAGTCTTGGGACTTTGTTTGTTCATAAGCTTCTCTTCAGTATTGGAAGACTAAACTGATTCTTCAGTTTTCTTCTCTTTATCCTCATCAGCAATTTCTTGCTTGATAATCAATTCTTCTTTACTGAAGTTGACTTTACATGCTTTGAATATAGGTGCATTAACCTCTTTCAAAAAGGTTGGAGCATATTCAGTTTTCTTTGCTTTCCCTTTGTCACCTACAGTCTTCTTTTTATCATTCATGGCATCATAGTCAAGGCCAATATCAATGTTTGTACAAGGCTTATTCTTCTCATGGTTCTGTCCGACCAGTTTGGATGCATTTTTGAAAGATTTCATCTTCACTTCATTCTTTTCCAGCTTCTCCCTTAGCACTGCTTCAATTTCATTTGCACACTTGATCTTGTTCTTTAGATATGCATTTCCTTGTTTTAAAGCTTTAAGCTCCACCAACAACAATTCAGTTTCTTGCTTCTCACTTTCAAGCTTCTCGTTTATCTTTTTTAATCTGCTAACTTCTTCATTAGCAGCAACCATGCTTGTGTGAATGTGAAACATTTCTCTGCTCATCTTTTCATCAGTTTCCTTATATTGATTCATATTTAAAACAATAGTGGTAAGAGTTGGTGTATGTGCTTTTGATGAGGATGATTCACCTTGCTCCAAAGCCATTAGAGCATAGTTTCCAACTTCCTCATCTTCATCATTATCTGAATCATCCCAACTTTTTCCCTCTGCAATGTAAGCTTTGCTTTGTTACTTTTTCAGAATAGCTTCATACTTTGCTTCCAGTTCAAGATAAGCTTTGTCTTTCTTTTCCTTCTTGGATTTCCTGCATTCTGTAGCAAAGTGGCCTAGTTCATCACAATTAAAGCACCTTATATTAGATCTGTCAACAGATCCAGTTTTGTAGCCATTCTTACTATCAGAATTGTACTTCCCTTTTTCTTTCCGGCTGCTGTCTTTATTGAAAGACTATCCTTTACTCCTGAAGTATCTTGGCTTCTTTACTCCAATATTAGAGAATTTTCTAGCCAAATAGGCCATTGACTGATCTAGCTCATTTAGTTCCTCAAGAGTGTAGAACTCATCTTTTTCTAATTCCAGAATGACTTGTTCCTGTGAATCATTTGTTCTTTGCTCACTTGTTGAAGCAACTGGAATTTGAGATCTTGACTCATCAGTCGATGTTTTGCTTTCATTGACAATTAAAGCACTGGAGCCATCTACAACATGTCCTTGGACAAATCTCAATGATTTTCTCTGAATCATTTCAAGTTCATATGTTTTGAGAATTCCATATAGAACTTCCAGTGTTATCGTACTTAAGTCTCATCCTTCCCTAATTCCTGAGATTTTCAGTTCCAAGTGACCAGGGAGAGTAAGCAGGAACTTCAGGTTCACTTCTTTAGCTTCATAATATTTGTCATGAAGCTGCAAATCATTTATCAGCTTGTTAAACCTTTCAAACATATCAGTAATACTTTCCTTTGGTTTTGCCATAAAACCCTCATACTGTGAAACCAATATTCTTCTTTAGTTTGACCTAACTTCCTCAGTTCCTTCATAGAGTATCTCAATCTTTTCCCATATTTGCTTGGCAGTGTCTGTTACGACCGACATTTTGTGTAGTATTATTTGTGAACTTTGTATAATATTAGAGCCGAATGTAAATATACTTAATGATTGTACGTTGTGTGAATGAAAATTTCTGCATTATAAATTGCTTTATGTAGAATATGATTTTTCAAAGTAAAAGTTTATTTATTTCCCCTATTTTTGATTTATAAGGAATATTCTAAACCTTGGAAAAATTTTCTTTTAAAAGTTTTTTCATTCACAAATTTCAAAAGTGATCTTATAAAATTTCTAAAAATCCAAGTTATTTTACGGTATAAATTTTATAATTTTTGAACTTGTATTTTATTTTATAAAAATAAATCTTTAAAAATTTATTTGTTATAATTAGAAAATTACATGGAAACCCTTGCATACAAATCACTCTTCCGTTCTATTAAAGGGCAAATGAGACATTTCCAACCCCACTAACTCACTTGTTGTTAACCAAATTACCACATTAACCTTGCATGCAAAATGACCTAACTTTAGCTAGAGGGTATTCTTGTATATTCTCATTTCCACTCATTTCTTTTAGTCAATCAAAGGCACAAAACCAAAAACAAAATGTGAGAAATCATTTCACTCACTCCACACTCCAACCTACCTCTCTTTTTCTCTCCTCCCCCTCCCTCTCCTTGCTCTTGGCCGAGAACCCCCTCCCCCACTCCCTTCCATTTTTCCATCCCATTTCTCATCTTCCCTGGTGTAATTCTTCCACCTACATTTATTTTATATACTTCCCAAGAGTTTTGTGATTTGGGAGATGAAGTTTCATGGTTGCATGTGTAGCTTTTGTGTGATCTCCAAAGAGAAACTCTTGATTCTTGTGAATTCAAGAGCTCTCTATGAGATACATTTTATATATATTTTAACTAAGTGTTGTATGGAGAAATCATGCTTTAAAAACCTTTGCATGCTACTGAAATATCACTATATAATCATGTTTAGCCATGCATGCTAGTTTTAAGATGTTAATATGATGATCAACCATGTTATGTATGCTACTCCTCTCGAAATCATGTTTTCATGTTTAAAAATCTATAAATTCGAATTATTTGTGCTTGAAATAGATTGTTTCCATGATATATTTCTTAATAATAGTTAAGATAAGATATATTTCATGATTATTAAGGTTGAGTAATAGGTACAAGTCGAATTTACAAGAATTTAAACTCTATATTTTAGCTGAAATCTTGTTAAGTATTTTCCATGAGTTGCATGTTATATTTTTATTTGCATGTTGGTATTCTAGGGCATGGATGATCTCCACTCCTGTTGAGGCACTATTTTAGGATGTTGATGCACTAGGTTTTCTTTGGTAAAGGTTGGATTTTTTGTTAATAAGTGGGAGTCAAGGTGGAAAGGGATTAGTTAGTGTTTGCATTTTTTCAGATTTGATGCACTAGTTTATGGGGAAGTTTTGAATGAGCATTTGTTGTGCACTTTGAGGCCCAAGCCACCAGAAGCTAGTACTAGGAGTATATAATAGGTTTTAGGTGTTTGTTGGAGGTTTGTAAGACGTTTGGTTAGGTGCACCAGTGGAATCACAAAATCTGTCCAGCAGGGGACATTTTTGTTGCAACTTAGAAATAAGAAATTTTGACCATGTCATAGGTAGGCCCTAATTAGGCCCTATTGGGCCTTAGTTAGAGGGAGTGTCTGATGAGTTTTTACAGCCATAGTTCATAGGATTTGAGTTAGAATAATGTGTCACAAGTTAGTTCAAGTCAGAACCTTTTCTGCCCAGAAAAACAGGGGAACCATGGACTTTAAGCTTAGGCCTAGGGAGGCCCAAGCTAGGACCTTGAGCCACATCAAGTTTGGGAGTTGCCTTATGATCAGAAGAGTCTAGTGCAGAAGTTTTGGAGGTAAACCTGTAGTGTAAGAGTGTCTAATGCACTCAAGAAACCATAGATGTCATTCTGAAATTTATCTTAGTAAGCACCTTCACTTACCACATAGTTTTAGAGCATTTATGAGTGAGGCCTAGGTTGAGCACTATAGTATCAAGATAGAATAAAGCCATTAGAGTGAAAGTCCCAAGTGAGGGTCAATAGGTTTTGGATAGTTTAGTAAAGGCACATTGAGTTAGGAGGCTAAAATTTGGAGATTTTGTCTAGTTTACCGATCAAGTGACTTAGGTTGTGGAGTGAGATCATCCATGCCTAGTGTTGCAATATGGTGTGTGTGTGATATTTTTTGGTATTTAAAATATGGTATGTGAGTATATGTGGCTATGTATACTATTATGTTTATAAGGTGATTATAAATTGCGTGCATATAGGCCTAAGTGCCATTTGTGTTTAATTTCGGGTTGTAAGTATGATGCGTTGGTGAGAATATATTATAATGAGGTTATTATTAATTGTGTAGGATCTCGAGACGAGGGTAAACTTTCCATAAAGGTCGATTAAAGCTTCCAGTTGCTCCTACTTGCCAGTCCAGTCCAGCCTTCTCAAGGCAAGTGATTCAACCTACTTTTTAGTTTACACTGCGAATGTGGGATAACTAGTTCCTATTCATATGATGCAAGTATTCTGATTTATCTTGTTATACCTGAACCAAGTGATTCTCAAATCTATCTTCGTATTATATAGAAATGCCATGAACCCTCAAGTAGTTATTGCAAGTAGATCAAAAGTCATACCATGCTAGTATACCAAAGTAATGGTGATGCCATGATAAAATAGAGATTTGTTATCATACTTTATTGATCCTTTTGATTAACATGCTATTGGTTCCTGAGAAATCTTGATATTGCACCCTGATGCTTTGATTCAACTCTTGTAAGAACCTCGATAGAAACTTTATCTTGATACCTAAATGCCAGTTATTCTTTAAAGTCGTTCATGATTGTTTGATAACCATATCCTTACCCTAAAGCTTGATACCCTGATATACCTTGAATTGATGATCACTTCCCTTGTATTTTAACACCTATATCATACTTGGAACCAGTACTGCTTATCTTCTTGATATTTTAATATCCATACCTTATTTGAAACTACTGCTTAAATCCTAGTTTGGCAATACTCTTTTATATTATCCAATAACCCTACTAAATCTCCTTGTCAAAGTCCTTGTAAATAGAAACCTTTCAATTACCCCGATAGAGTAAAGTCTAGTGGATCATGGCCCTGAGATTTAGTGAACATATTTCCCGTGTTTCAAAGTTGATCTATAATCCCTTGATAAAATGTTTACTGTTTAAGAAATTTATTATCAATAGGCATCAGTTTTTGAAATGATTAAAAATTTGGATTTTCAGTCCCAAAGGGGGATAAATGTTTTCTTTAAATAGTGGATCTGGACTGAGACACGAGTCCTTTCCACACTTATATTGTAGGCTTAAAAGTTGCCTAGGGATCCCATTAATGTTTTAGAACCCAGCGAGGTTCGGGATTACTTCGCGGCTGATCACCGGCTGTAATCCGTAGCGTCATAAAATGGTTTTTGATTAAGATATGATTTTGAAAAAGTTTTTGATTCAAGCAAATGATGCCATCACCCAAAAGTTCATCTCTTGTTATTATTAGTTATATCTTCACATTGTCATTCTTTAATATATATCTCGATTTATGTTTTGTATCGTATTGTTTAGCACTTGTTAAGCATTTGGCTCACTACTTGCTTTAACCATGATATTACAGCTAGCAACTATGGTTAGATTCAAGCAGACAACACGTAAGACTTGTGATGCCGATGCGTATGTCCGAGCTCAGGTAGAATAAGAGATAGTTTTGTGTGAGTACTCGATATTAAAACCAATTGTAATAGTTAGTAGTGTTGGGATGTTCCAAACCCTAAACTGTAAGATCTTGGATTCAATTGTATTTACTTTCTTTTAAATATTATAATAGTTATATATTATATATTGTTAAGTTGGGGGGTGTGACAGGTTTTGGTATCAAAGCTACGGTTTAGTGTCCCTAGACAGCCCAATAGGTTATAGGATATATGTATAGGTTATAGATAATATGTGAGAGAGTAGGTTAAGTAAATCTATTATTAATACTCCTCTTATTGGTTTGTCAGAATAGGGCGCACTCCTCGTCATTCTCTGGGTCGGACGACACTATTGCTTTCTCCGTGTATGCTGAGTTGAGGCGCGAGTTTGACATGCTTCAGGGAAAGTACTACCGACTGATAGACCGATTAAAGAACGTGTATCCGGACAACCAAAACTATGAAGGAAAGCCTAAGGAGCAGATGACTGCGAGACTTGAGACTTTGGTTCAGTACATCAACACTAAGCTTGAGGAAATGCAATCACACCGAGACCGTACCAGTCAGTATATCATCCAGATGGTGGCAGATGAGCTCCAGAGCATTGTGAAGATGCTTTGAGAGGAGAAGACTACCAAGCCCCGTTCTGATGGACTGGAGCCTTAGTTCTTTCCATTACCTACCTTTCTTGTTGTTGTATTATCGGACTTTATAGAATTCCCAGTTGTTTCCTTTATATAAGCATGTTATTCCTAAAAACAGACTTTATCCTAATCTTGATATATTGTGACATTTAAATTTCAATTATTATGCATTATCGTTCCATATGCTTTCAACTGTTATCTTACACATTTATATGCATCACCATATTTGATTAATTTGAAACTTGACCTCATATGTAAATAAGAATGCCATGCGACACCCTCGAATTATTTCATTATTCATACCTATTTTGACGTAACTCTTATTTCAGGATCATACCACCCAAAAAGAAGAACCCAACAACCATATCTACCACATATCCAAATATTCTTCGATTACTGGAAACCTTACAACAGCAAACAAATGCTATAGCTCAACAACAACTAACTCTTCAACAACAATTTGAAAACCAAGATAACCGTGAACCACACCAACCACTTGATCCACCAGTACCACCTCGACAAGTTGTTACTTTCAAGGCTTTTCCATAATGTGAACCCACCTGCATTTCATGATACCACTAATCCAATAATAGCTAACACATGGATTATGGAAATAGAAAGGGCTTTTGAGTTGGTACAGTTAGGGGATGATCAGAAGATACCATATGCTACTTACTTCTTGAAGGGCGAAGTCATCTATTGGTGGGAATCAATAAAAGCTATGGAAGCAAATCAGCAAGTTTCTTGGGAAAGATTTAAGAAGTTATTTCTGGAAAAGTATTACCCTAAGTACATGCAGAATCAGACGGAGTTTAAATTTCTTGAATTGAAGCAAGCGAATATGTCTGTACTGGAGTATGAGAAGAAGTTCACAGAATTGTCAAGTTTTGTGACAAAGTATACCAGCAGTGAGGAGGAAAAAGCAAAGAGATTTCAACAAGGATTAGAGCCTTGGATCAGAGATAGAGTGGCTATGTTTGAGCTTGATACTTATGCAGGCATAGTGCATAAATCTACTTTGATTGAGAATAATGGGATGCAGTTAAAAAAGGAAAGGGATTACAAGAAGAGAAAGGTTCCATTTTATAGAGAAAAGTCTGAAGCCGGAAATTCTCAAGATCGGAATGTAAAGAGGATTGGATACCATAAGGGCGGAAATTTTCAAAAGAAGGGAAATTTGAGCAAAAGACAAGAATCAAAGGGGAACAACCAGGAAAACCAAAGACAAGTTGGAGAAAATAGATTTCAGAGACCGGAATGCAAACATTGTGGAAGAAGGCACCCCAGAGTGTGTAATAAGCTGAGCATGACATGCTATAGGTGCAACCAGAAGGGACATTTGGCAAATGAGTGTAAGATGCCGAAGCCAGGAGTTACATGCTACAAGTGTGGAAAGACTGGACACATAGCCAGGGAGTGCAAGACAACCGGACCAGTTAAAGCTCTGATGAATGTGGCAAGTACCAGTGCAAACGTGCCAGCTGAGGTATTGGCATTACCTCCACCACCTACAACAACTCCGCAAGCAACAGCAAGGCCATTCGATTTGAAAATGAAGGACGCTGTTCAGAACTCTGAGGTGATAGCAGGTACACTATTACTAAATAATATCGAAGCTAAAGTATTGATTGATTCGGGAGCAACGAGATCTTTCATATCAGAAACTTTTGTTGATAAACTTCAATGTGATAAAATGGTTATGAACGAGTTAGTAAATGTGGTAATTGCGAACCAAGAGAAGATTCATGTGAGTCAACTCTGTCCGAAGTGTGAGATTGATATTTCGGGGTATAAGTTTTCAGCCGACTTGATACTCTTCAAGTTGGGAGAGTTCGATATAATTTTAGGTATGGATTGGTTAGGGAAGAATAATGCCCAGATTAATTGTAAGTCCAAGAAAGTGTATTTAAAGACGAAGAGTGGAGAGAAAGTAGTATTTAAGGGACAGAGGCAAGAGCAACTATTTCTTACAATCGTTCAGGCTAAGAAGTTACTTAGAAAAGGTTATGAGTCGTTCCTAGCTTATGTAGTGGATTCAGAAAAGGGCAACCCCAGCATAGAAGGTATTCCCGTAGTTAACGAATTTCCAGATGTGTTTTCAGATGAAATACCAGGCTTACCGCCAGATCGACAAATTGAGTTTGAGATCAACCTTGCTCCGGGCACAGAAGCATTTTTGAAGGCCCCATATAGGATGGCACCAACAGAAATGAAAGAGTTGGTGAGCCAGCTACAAGAATTGTTGGACAAAGGAGTGATACGGCCAAGTACGTTGCCGTGGGGAGCACCTATCTTGTTCGTAAAGAAGAAAGATGGAAGTATGCGGTTATGTATAGATTATCGGGAGTTGAATAAGGTGACGATTAAGAACCGATACCCGCTACCAAGAATAGATGACCTATTTGATCAGCTGAAAGGAGCAAAGTGCTTTTCAAAGATTGACTTAAGATCAGGATACCATCAATTAAAGATCAAAGAAGAAGATATCCCAAAGACAGCATTCAGGACAAGATACGGACATTATGAATTTTTAGTAATGCCTTTTGGATTGACTAACGCCCCGACAACATTTATGGATCTGATGAATCGGGTATTTAAAAAGTATTTGGACAAGTTCGTAGTGGTATTTATTGATGACATCCTTATTTATTCAAAGTTGGAAGAAGAACATAAGCAGCATCTATGGATAGCATTGGAGATACTCCAACAAGAGAAGTTGTATGCCAAGTTTTCTAAATGTGAGTTTTGGTTAAAGGAAGTTCAATTTTTGGGGCACGTCATTGGAGATGAAGGAGTTAAAATAGATCCGGCAAAGATTGAGGCGATTATGAGTTGGGAGAGGCCAAAGACAACTACGAAAGTGCGAAGTTTTCTAGGGTTGGCGGGATATTATAGGAAGATTTGTCAAGGATTTTTCGAAAATCGTCATGCCATTGACTATGTTGACTAGGAAGAATCAAAAGTTCGAATGGAATGCAGAATGTGAGGATAGCTTTCAAGAGTTGAAACGGAGATTGGTAACAGCTCCGGTGTTAGTACTACCAGACGACCAAGGAAACTTTTTGATTTTCAGCGATGCTTCACATAAAGGATTGGGCTGTATGCTAATGCAACACAATAAGGTGATCGTGTATGCGTCAAGACAGTTAAAACCACATGAATTGAAGTACCCGATACATGACTTGGAACTAGCCGCCATAGTGTTCGCACTTAAGATTTGGAGACATTACCTCTACGGGGAAAAGTGTGAAATTTACACGGATCACAAGAGTTTAAAGTACATTTTCACTCAGAAGGAACTCAATATGAGGCAAATGAGATGGTTGGAAATGATTAAGGACTATGATTGCTCGATAAATTATCATCCTGGAAAGGCGAACGTTGTAGCCGATGCTTTGAGTAGGAAGGAAAGATTGAATATGATAGCAACACCAAAAGAATTGTCTGAAGAGATTAAGAGATTTGGATTGGAACTTTGTGATTGTGGAATAGTTGAAGAAGTTTGTCGTGCAATGACTTTTCAGTCAACATTAGTGGAAAAGATAAGGAAATGTCAGGAAGAAGTAATGGAGAAAGAGAAGAATCGGCTAACTGGAGAAGAGATTGGTACTCAAAAGGATGAGTAAGGTATACTAAGGTTTTCCTCAAGAATTCAGATTCCTCATGTACCTGAATTGAAGAATAAGATTTTGCAAGAAGCCCACAATTCAAGATTTTCAATCCATCCGGGAAGCACCAAATGTATCGGGACTTGAAGCAGAACTTTTGGTGGCCAAATATGAAGCGAGAGGTGGCATAATGGGTTACAAAGTGTTATACTTGTCAGAAAGTGAAGGCAGAACATCAACGACCAAGCGGATTAATTCAGCCCCTAAAGATTCCAAAATGGAAATGGGAAAATATTGCTGGACTTTATAGTGGGACTACCGCGAACGAAATCCGGACATGACGCTATATGGGTTATAGTCGATCGCCTTACGAAGTCGGCGCATTTCCTTCCAATTAATGAGAAGTCATCATTAGACAGATTGGTTCATCTGTATGTGCGTGAAATCGTACTAAGACATGGAGTACCCGTATCGATAGTTTCAGACATAGATCCCCGATTTAACTCGAGATTTTGGAAGCAATTTCAAGAGAGTCTTGGCACAAAGTTGAACATGAGTACGGCGTATCACCCGCAGACTGATTGTTAGAGCGAAAGGACAATTCAAACAATCGAAGACATGTTGCGCAGTTGTGCAATCGATTTTGCAGGAAGTTGGGACGACCACTTTCCATTAGTAGAATTCTCCTATAATAACAGCTATCACTCCAGTATTGGCATGCCACCATACGAAGCTTTGTACGGACGAAAATGTAGATCACCGACAAGTTGGGATAAAGTAGGAGAAGGAAAGATTCTAGGCTCGGAATTGGTACAACAGTTGCATGAGATAGCCAAGTTAATTCAGAAAAGGTTGCTTGCTGCTCAAGATAGACAGAGAAAGTATGCGGATCCAGCGTGTAAGGATGTTAGATTCCAAGCAGGCGAAGCCGTTTTTCTGAAGGTGTCACCAAGGAAAGGGCTGTCTAGATTTGGCAAGAAAGGGAAGTTAACACCTAGATATATAGGTCCTTTTGAAATTTTGAGTCAAGTGGGGAAGGTGGCCTACGAGCAGGGGCGGAACCAGGAATCTAACATGGGGGGGACCAAAATAAATAAAAGTAGAAAACATACCGATTTATTTGAGTTGTGCACGCCTTTCTTTGATCAAATAAAAAGAATCAATGATCTCCTCGGCAGAAATGGTCTCCGCAATCTCCTTTTAAATATACACTATCAAATAATCCCTAAGAAATTCATCTTCCATTCGATTGCGAAGACTTGTTTTCACAATTTTTATAGCAGAAAAAGCTCGTTCAAATGTTGCAGTAGATGCTGGAAGAGTCAAGACAAGCCTTAATAGTCTATCAACTAATGGATACATGTCAACTTTCCCTGTGGTTACCAATCCATGACATTAATCACCAAGAGTAGACAGATTCTTCAAATCTGGATGAACCGGAACATCTAACCCATAATGTTGTAGTTCACACTGTAGATGGATTTTTTCATCTCCCAAAAAATCTTTTGGATAAAACTTTTCAGCTAACTTGCAAATGTTCTCTATGTTGAAAGACCTGTAACCATCCCTAGGATTTAGTGATGCACTTAAAATGAGAAGCTCCGTCATTTGTTCACTGAATCTATTGTTTAGCTCCTGTAATTGTTGATCTATGGCAGCTGTAAATATTTCTACTCGATAATGATGTTCCATTATCACCATTTGCTTTTATTTTCCTTGTCGACGAAGAGATTTAAGCACATCAAAGTAGGGAGCATTCATATCTGGAATCAAGATAGTATGTCGTTCACAAAATGATCTCACATTTTCTAAGAGACTCTCCCAACCATCACTTCTCAATTTTTGAATCAACATTTTTGTAGTAGAAACCAGATGCTTGGCATTTAAAATATCTTGAGACTTTTATTGTAATGCTCGACAAAGTAGATCAGTAGTAGCCATTATCTCCTTAACCACATGTAAAATAAACACAAATTCATAAGACATTAACATTTTAATAGCACTTAATGTGGCGCCCTCCAAACCCGGGTCAGAAGTTTGGGGTCCACAACACACACTCAATATATAGACCTGTATATAAAATATTAATTGCAATGACCCTGCTTTACATAACCATGGATCATAACAGGTTAAAGTATGAAAACAAGCCACAACCTTAACTTTTATTACAACGTACCAAATCCCAACTGATTTAATTTACAACTGATATTAAATTATTCTTACAACCTTACTATCTCACTACTGCAATAAGCTTCTACTAGCTCAATCAATCATAATCTGGAATCCTAGCTCGAACATTGAACTGGGAAACCTCGCTATCAACCGTATCCTTCTTAACTGTAGAATACATAAAAAGATTCGCAATAGTGAGCTAACTAGCTCAGCAAGTCATATTATCAATAACTGAGGTTAAACAATAATAAACTAGATAATTCAAAGGAATCAAGTTTCTTGTTAAACAACCAATAGAATTGGATATTCATTTTAAGTTTTTAAAACCAAGGTTAGGCTGCTGATCAGTCACGCACTGTAATAACCCCAAAATTTTTCAACTTTTTGTAACCCTTGTGAATAGTGTTTTAGCTGAATGAAGAAACTTTTCACGCCACACTATGTAGGGGTTCTGTTATGGATATTCTGGGATATTATTAGTACTCTATGTAGTATATAAGTGTATGTAAAGATCGTCAGAATCCAATTCCGAACACTTTGGTTTTTCCCGGAAATCCACAAGATACGGAGAGAATTGAGTATAAGGTAACAGGGTAAAAAGGATTTAAATTAAAGGATTATAATAGAGGATCATAAAAAGGAATATAATGTATTGAGAAAGGTTAAGGGAACCTAAGTAATAAGATCCCGGGTATGATCCTTCAAACGATAAACGAGAACGAAAGTTAAGCGAACCGTATAACAGATCAGCGGTCATTAGGCAAACGATTAGGAAGTTAATCAAAGGGATTAGTGGGAATGATGTCATCCAACCAATAGAAAGAGGACAAGGAAGGGAGGATGACATCGTGAGGATGATATAGGCATGACATGGGAAGGAAGGAGGTGTGGTGGCTTTGTAACCACACAAATTCAAGGGCAAAAAGGTAATTGACTAAAGCAAGCACAAAAACCAAGCAACCAAGCCAAGCAAAAATCATTTTCATCAAAAATCAAAAAGCAACCAAGGCTTTGTTCTTGAAGCTCTCGGCTTTTTACTATTCATAAGGCAAGAACAATTCAAAACTCAAGATCCAAGCTTCCTAAATTGGTAAGATAATTCCCTAATCATCTTCATGCTTAGTTAGGACTATATCATGAGTTTAAGCCATTAATTCCTTCTCAATCTTCTTCATTTAATCAAAGAAGAAGACTATGAATAGTGTTTTCAAGTTTTTTAACTTGAAGTTTTCTTGTTTTTCTTGAAGATCCAAGCTTTCCTAAGACTTCTCAAAGCTTCTTAAGGCTTCCTAGCTCATCCCACCACTTCAAGGAAGGTATACCATCTCCAAACCCTAGATCCCTATGTATTATAAGATGATTTTGATTAGTAGGATGATATTGTAGCTTGTTGTTGTGATTTAGAGTTTGGGATTTGGAATGGTAGTAAAATGGAATGGTAAATGTTGTGGTTTTGATTAAAAGAACTTAAGTATGGTTAAATTAAGCTTAGGCATAAGTATAAATGATTAAATTGAATTGGTTGGGGTTGTTATGATGTGATGAGGATGGATTTTGGTTGTATGTTGGATTTGAGGTTGGTTTGTGGTTGGTTTTGAATGGTTAAAATTGGGAAATCGCGTAAACATAGCCGTCGTAACGTCCGATTTTCTTTGGACTGTTTTTGTGCATAGCATTAGGACCCGAGAACCCCCTGCTAGATTATGACCACTGCCATGTTTAGATAGCTCATGTTACGAGCTTCGTTTTGATATGTAGTTCGTTCGATTCCGATACACGGTTTAGGAGAAACGACCGTTTCAAGTAACGGCATTTCGCGAACGAAACTTTTTCCCTCGCCTTACTTTGAAACATAGGTTAAAGACCAAAAAGGGTTAATTAATGTATGAAACATTTATGGTAAGTGTGTTAGGCAGTTGGTAAGACACTCGCGAAGAAATCGCTTTAAAACTCGTAAAGGTTAAATTATTAAAAATGGTGGAGCCGCGGGTACCCGAGTGACTTAAGCAAATCAGTGATCGCAAAACAAGCGTTAGAGTCTAAGTTAGTTAAAGTATAGATTTACAAGTGATTTTGGTTTAATTCCAACTTACTTGTTGTTTATAGGTTATCAGACTCGTCCCGAGCCTTTCTCACCCCCAAGTCGCTCAGGCAAGTATTCTATCCGTTATACTGTTGTTGTGATGTATACATTTGTATATGCATGATCTTGCGATAAATGCATATTGGTTATTTAGCAAATTCTTGCGATATATTGTAGCATATGATATGGTATATATGCATGCCTGTTTCATATTCTTGAAATATATATCTGTTGGTTCAGTTGATAATACCTATGCTAGAGAATAGCGGTAACTTGCATATACCCTTAGTATAGGGACCCAAAGGTGAAAATATTTTCTAAAACCGGGAGTCGAGGATCCCGAGTAATCTTGTATATATGGATATGGATATATATATATATATATATATGGTTATAGTTTTCCAAACTATTAATCGAATAAGGTTTATTCGATAACTTTAGCTTTATTATTTATTGAATATTATTTTGAATATTCATTCGAGGGCTTATGACTCTTTTATATTATTTATTGAATATTATTTTGAATATTCATTCGAGGGCTTATGACTCTTTTATATTATTTATTGAATATTATTTTGAATATTCATTCGAGGGCTTATGACTCAGTTTATATTATTTAATGAATATTATTTGAATATTCATTTGAGGATCTATGACTCCGATTATTTGCTGAAATATATTCTTTATTTTATTAAAGAATAAGGTGTTAATAATCAAACTTATTTTCGATTATTCAAATAAAGATAATACTTTCATATAAGTATATCTTTGGTTATTTAATACTCATTTCAAGTATAAGTTTTAATACTTCTACTTCAATTATTTTTATAAAGATTATTCTTTATGGGAATATTATTTAAATAATAATATTCAGTCATTTTCTAAATATTCTGGGGACTGATTTACTTCATTAAATCAGCTTTACTCCAAACACTCTTTAAAGTGTTTTCGAGTCTTCAAAATGATTTTTAAAGTCAGAGCGGATCCCAAAACTCATTTTTATATTTAAGATCTTCATTTTTAAGGGGATTTAAATACTCGCTCAAAACCTGGGGAATCCGGCTCTGTGGTGTATTTTATATTCGCAACGAGGTTGCAGTTTTGGTAAATGAATTGATTACTTGCCCAACGTTCGGGAAGTAAGCCCATCTAATTGAGTCGGCATAAGCGACAGGCCGGGGTACGGTCTATGAATGTGTAAGTGGCTGGGTGGCAGTCCATCAACGCGTGAGGGGCCGGGTAACGGTCTAGCGCGAGGTCCTAATGCGGCCAGGGTGATGACCGGTGAGGAATTCATCCATCTACAGTAGAAAAGGTTACTTATTGGTATCTTTGCCTGATCAGCAAGATATCTGGTTTATGCCAAAATTCTTTTCCTTTCCAAAATTCATTGGATGTTTCAAACTCTGTTCATACTTTACATAACAGAGGTTCCAGGAAATGTTTTAGAGATATATATATGTGGATATATATATATATCGGGACTAAATAAAGTATCTCATAACTTTTTCATTCAATAATATTTCAAAGATTGAATCTATTCAAGTCTTAACTTGTGGTCTCATCTATGGGATGTTTTTCTTAAAACTTATAATACTTTGAACGGTGGTAGTTCAAGTAGCTTTATAAATGATATAAGTGTGGTGAAGTATTGGTAACTTCATTCCTTATTTTTACTTATATCTAGTAAGTAATTATCTTACACATGATAGAGATTCTAGTAAGTATCCATTTAGATACTTATATTATTGTTATCACTATGTATTATCTTGCGAGCTGTAAGGCTCACTCTTGCTTTATTTCTTCATCACACAACAACAGTTAGGAGAGATGGCCAGACTCCAGCAGACCCAGCGCAAGCGCGTGGGAAGCGTCCCGCGTCTTCCCGATGATGTTGTAGCTGCTATAGCTGCAGAGGTAGATCCATTGTAGTTCAGACCATCTACTTTTGAGAATCAAATTATGTATAATTATAACTTGTGGCAGATAATGGCAATTAACTGTAAATTTATCAAGTAATCATTTTGGGTTGTAATAACTTTTAAATGGTGGATTCAAAGACTTGTACTTATTTCAATTTCATCTCTGAGACTATAACGGGTTGTGGTGTGTGTTAGTATGGGGTCACAGCATGAGGTTATTTATTATTAATTAAGTGAAGTGATATTGTGGAAAGAAAGACCGTGACAACCCGGATCCCCGACCCCGGATCTGGGGGTGTTACAGAAATGGTATCAGAGCTAAGCGTTATAAACCTCAGAGATGATGGGACGTTAAGATAATAAGTTCACTAAGATAATAAGAACTCTTGCCAAGTTCATAGTCGGACTACCTAACGTAGTACTGACAGTTAAAACCCTTATGGGAACCCTTATAAATGTAGCGATAGAAGCGTAGTTCGTTATCGTATATGGTAGCGGGACTCCGAACCCTGAAGTTGAGGAACATCAACGCGGTGATGTTTTATTACTAATTGGAGATCAGATTGTGGATCCAATAGAGCGTCCTAACGCAGGACCGGATGATGTTGATATTGAGGATGTAGCAGTTGAGGATGTTGTCCTAGAAGGGATAGTTGCTGAGGAGGATCCCATGGAGGATCCTGACGAGATTGGATAAAGGACCACTGATGAATTGATGACCCTGGTTGGGTCGACTACCAGAGGTAGGATTGGCCGGTCACTACCAGAGGTTCGTTCAAGTTTGTAAAGATAGTAGCCCCTTTAACGCGGCTTACTCATAAGACTGAGAAGTTCGAATAGACAGAGAAATGCGAGAACAGCTTTTAAGAACTGAAGCAAAGGTTGGTGACGACCCCTATGTTGGCGTTGCCGGATGGAAAAAGGAGATTTTGTGATTTGTAAGTGACTCTTCGCATAAGGAATTAGGGTGCTTCCTAGCACAGCAAGATAATCGCGTCTGCGTCAAGACAATTAAGGTAATATGAAATTCGATATCCCCGCCCATGAGCTTAGGCTCGTGGCAATAGTTTTACCCTAAAGATTGGAGGCACTACTTGTATGGAGAGAAGTGCGAGAATTACCTAAGCCATAAGTGCTCTAGTACATTCTTACGTAGAAAGAGCTCAACATACGCCAGAGGAGGCGGTTAGAGCTAATCAAGAATTATGATTGGGAGATTCTTTATCATTCGGGGAAAGCCAATATGGTGGCTGATGCCATTAGTAAAAAGGAGAGACTCAAGATGATAATGTCTTTGGGAGAGTTGATAAGAGATTTTGAGAAAATGGAAATAGTAGTGAAGGTAACCGGAGCCGGTACCGAAAAGCTGTTTGAGATTGCAATAGAGACCGAATTATTGGAAAAGAGCATATTGTGCCAGAAAAAGGTGATGAATGAAGGCAGAGAGCCAACAAATAAATATGAGATTAATACTGAGAAAGATGATAAGGGAATAATGAGGTATTCCTATAGAATTTGGGTTCTGAAAGTTCAAGAGCTTAAGGATGAAAACTTAGATGAGAGCCATAGTTTGAGGAATAGGATTTAGGGCAAACCCAGAGTGTGATAGTCAGGGAGGTTGCCATCAAGAAAGAAAGAACCCATAACATAATAGAGTGGAAAACAAGGTTTTTAATGTATAAGATAACCCCGATTATGGGAGAAGGTGGAAACATTTCATACTAAGGAAACAGAAAGTCGAGTAAGGAAAGGAGACCCGAGACGGTACTCCTATATGGCAATTTATGGACCTGTCTAGACAGAACTTAGACTATTATCCCCAACCACCACCCTGAGGGGACAATGCGGCAGGAAATTCTTTCATGACCTTTAAATCGTTAAGCTTTCAGAGTTCCAAGGAACAGGTTGACCTAGTCGAGGCAAGAGCCTGGCTAAAGGAAATATAGGAATCATTTGAGATTCTAAATGATTGACGAATCACAAAAGACTGTTTTTATCACTCACCCTCCTAAGAGAGAGACCACCTGCTGGTGAAAGACCAAGAAAGGCACGGAGCCAGAGGTTATAATAAACTGATTTAAGTTCAGTCAATTGTTTTAGGAAAGTACTTCCCAAGGTTATGGAGATAGTGTAAAAGCTTTAGAGATGGAACAAAGGCAGACGAGTATGATGAATTATGAATCTAAGTTGTAAAAGTTATCAAGATTCGTTCTGAGGACACGAATCCAGAATGACGGAATGTATGAAATCAATGTTTATGTTGTGTTGGTCCATGAAATAATGATAAGAGAAAGGAAAATAAAAAGAAACTGAAGTGGAAAGGAATATAAAGGCAATAGAGTTTGAGGAATGATAAGGGAGTTGGGTATGAGGAAACCCTAAAGACTCGTAACAATAGACATAGAAAAGTATGTAATCGTCAGGATGAGGGTGATATACCATGAGTTAAATTGATGGTTGAAGGTATAATAGATACATATATATTATCCCCTGTAAGTTGGGAGGATTCGAAGAAACCTTGAGATAGTTCGAAGGATAAATAATGAGATGCGGATAGACTGAGGAGACAAGAAAGTAAGAAATTAAGAAAATTGGATGAAGGAAGTGACCTTCAAGAATGTGAAGTGTAAGACCGGTGGCTTGATACCCAGGAAGGGAGACGCCAGGTATGAAAGATATCCCAACATTGAGATGACTGTTGAGATAAACAACAAAAGTAAATAAGGATTTATTAAGAAGAAGTTCACGTTGAACACGACCAATATCTTCCAGATCATCCATGTGATCATTACCAAATCAGGAAAGAAAAGCGGATAACCATTTTTATCTTTTGGAGGCCATGTGGATTGACCTTAACTTGAATAAGGATGCTATTGTGAAATTCGGTATAGACTATCGAGGTGGAAATGATTGAATAAGATACCCTTATCAGGGATATATGACTTTATTTATCCATGGAAGGATGCTTGTACCTTTTTAAAGGTGGAATTAAGGATAGAACATCGGTAACTTAAAACGAATCCTAGGGGAATGCATAAAGGTTGGCATTTCACCCTTAATAGGGATAGTATGAGTTTTGACAGTATGAATTGGAAAGGATTAAGGTAATAATAACCTTTAAGGATCAGTGGAGAAATTTTTCAGAAGTATATAGACAATGGTTCTAGTATTAGTAAATGGTATTTTGATATGCCCTGTATATAGGGGATACAGGAGGAACGATTGAAGGATAACCTTAGAGGTTTTACAAGGAGAAAGGAAATATTCGAAATTCTCAAGAATAAAAATGTTGATAAAGGAAATATGACATAATTATAATGATGCCAAGTGGGGCACGTGTTAAACCACGAGAAAGTATGGATCGAACCAGGAATGGTCGAAATTGTTCAGGGCAATTAGGACTTAAGATAAAAAATGTTCTAAGTATGATTGAGAGTCAGTCTTGACAGTGATTAGCCTCTAAAGATTGAGGCAATAACTTATGGAAAAATGGTGATTTTTTTTTCTTTTCTTTCCCATCTGATTTTAAGGAAAACATCTTCACTCAAGCAGTGATCGGAAATAAGGTAGAAAATTTATTTGGAGGTGGTTAAAATGACATTGACTGTAAGGAAATTTTACTATCAGGAAAGGCCAAAGAGGTGGCCGACACTTTAAAGGTAAGTGGATAATTATAGGCGCATGTGCCAAAAGAAAACAGTGATGATGGTTAAAAATGTGAAGGTTGAATTATGGTTTGGAAGATTGACATTCCTTCTGATGACTGTGCAATACCCAACCGTAATAGTAGTTGGTAAAGGTTTAATTCGTGTAATCGCCAGGAACGGGCTATCTATCTTAGGAGGTACTATCTTGAGAATAATCCAGGACCATGTTTCAAAAAGGACTAAACGAACCTTTGAGTTAAGTCTTCTATTTAAGGCATATGACTAAGAATGGTATTAACCTGCTATCGTTGCTTTGATTGAAACTCTTCTGCAATTTTATCTACTTCATGTCATGAAAGTACGTCAGAGTTTGGAGTGTTCTTCATGAATTGTGATTGGTGGTTATGTTAACTCCTTAGGAGAATTAGATACGAGATGTATGGACTCCGTATGGTTAGATATTAAGATTTTATGGAAAAGTGAATGACGACAGTAGGTCAGTGGTGGACCATAGTAAGGCAGCAATGATTCTGCGAGTAATGAGCTGATTACAACCGTGAGAGTTGTATTGGAATGGGTGTTGAGATTGAGTACCACTAATCGGGTCGTGGTAGTGTATAAGTTATCATTGATAGACTAATTAAGTAGAGTATCTACCTAGTGAATTATTATTCTTTCTTATCAATAGAGAGTCGTATTATTATACGAGGAAGGTTGCGGTGCAAGCATAGAACTCTAGTAGCGATGATGTATAGAATGAGATCCCAGATTCGATTTTCGATATCGAGGGAGTTTCAAAGGTGATTGTGTATAAGCTCGAGGAAGAGCATGGGTCCATAGAATGATGGACGGAATAGAAATATTTAGGCATGGGAAATACGATGCTATAATACTTGATGCTGATATAAATACGTTTATGTTTTGTTCTCCTATGACAAACCTCTATAATTCAGAGGTAGGTTCCAAGCCAGATATTTTGTGGCAGTATATATTTTTTTTTATATACAATTCTCTTCAGTTCGTTCTTTTCTCTTCTTTTCATTTCATGTAATCTGAGAAGAACAACCCTTCCAGAAGGGGAGGTATTACCGAATGACTATCTATCTGTGTGATAGAAGCCTAGTAGGATACCATCTATTATTTAATTGCTTGTCAAGTACTAAAGGCTGGCCACCTTCTGTACTAACTATGCAATATAACAAGTGTTCATGATCATAGTGATCTCTCAACAAATTCCTTTACTTCTATTTGATTGATCAAATTTTGGAAAATAGAAACAACTGAAAAAGGAGTAATAAAGTAGTGGTAGTATGCGGAATGGAAACACATTCGTGATACTAAGGTTGTCGTGGTCATTAAAAGGTTATAGAACGCTAACGAGCAAAAGTATAACTAGTATAATATTAGGAACGGAAGGTTGTAGCGATTACGAACTAGAAGAGAATGGGTATTGAGAAGCAAAAGCTCTAATGCTAAACGCTATAATGAGAGTCTGTGCAATAGACTTGAAAGAATTTGGAATGATCACTTAACGCGGATTTAGTTATATCACGACAATAGATCATATGTCATTATCGAGGTGTCACCTTATGAGATCCTTGAGGGAAGATAATGTCGATCTCCCTTATGTTAGGATGAAGTTGTAGAGCGCAAGATGCTCGGACCCGCAGTAGTCCAAAGGACCAGGGATATAATAGATCTAATCAGAGGACGGCTGGTAGTAACCCAAGATGGACATAAGAGGTATGCTGATTTGACTCAAAAAAAGGACAAAGAGTATGAAATAGGGGGCCTAGTAATGTTATAGGTATCCCCTTGGAAACTCTTGAAAAGGATTGATGAGGTTCGGAAAGAAAGGAAAGCTAAGTCTACAATTTGTTGGACCCTTGGATATATTAAGACGTTTGGGAAGTTAGCATATGAGCTAGCCCTACCCCCGAACCTGTAGCAAGTTCATAACGTGTTCCACGTATCAATGTTAAGGAAGTGTAATTCGGATGCCAGACAAATAGGGGCATATGAGCGCATAGACATGCAACCAGACGTAACCTATATGGAGCAACCAGGAAGGGTATAGAGTAAAAAGGAACGAGTGCTTAGGAGAAGGGTTATCAAACTAGTAAGAGTTTGATGGTAGAACCACAATGTGGGAAAATTTACTCGAGAGTTAGAAAGTGCAATGCTAAGAGAGTATCCCTATTCACTTTCTATCTGATTCCGGGACGGAATCCTTTTAAGGAGGGGAGACTGTAATAACCCCAAAATTTTTCAACTTTTTGTAACCCTTGTGAATAGTGTTTTAGCTGAATGAAGAAACTTTTCACGCCACACTATGTAGGGGTTCTGTTATGGATATTCTGGGATATTATTAGTACTCTATGTAGTATATAAGTGTATGTAAAGATCGTCAGAATCCAATTCCGAACACTTTGGTTTTTCCCGGAAATCCACAAGATACGGAGAGAATTGAGTATAAGGTAACAGGGTAAAAAGGATTTAAATTAAAGGATTATAATAGAGGATCATAAAAAGGAATATAATGTATTGAGAAAGGTTAAGGGAACCTAAGTAATAAGATCCCGGGTATGATCCTTCAAACGATAAACGAGAACGAAAGTTAAGCGAACCGTATAACAGATCAGCGGTCATTAGGCAAACGATTAGGAAGTTAATCAAAGGGATTAGTGGGAATGATGTCATCCAACCAATAGAAAGAGGACAAGGAAGGGAGGATGACATCGTGAGGATGACATAGGCATGACATGGGAAGGAAGGAGGTGTGGTGGCTTTGTAACCACACAAATTCAAGGGCAAAAAGGTAATTGACTAAAGCAAGCACAAAAACCAAGCAACCAAGCCAAGCAAAAATCATTTTCATCAAAAATCAAAAAGCAACCAAGGCTTTGTTCTTGAAGCTCTCGACTTTTTACTATTCATAAGGCAAGAACAATTCAAAACTCAAGATCCAAGCTTCCTAAATTGGTAAGATAATTCCCTAATCATCTTCATGCTTAGTTAGGACTATATCATGAGTTTAAGCCATTAATTCCTTCTCAATATTCTTCATTTAATCAAAGAAGAAGACTATGAATAGTGTTTTCAAGTTTTTTAACTTGAAGTTTTCTTGTTTTTCTTGAAGATCCAAGCTTTCCTAAGACTTCTCAAAGCTTCTTAAGGCTTCCTAGCTCATCCCACCACTTCAAGGAAGGTATAACATCTCCAAACCCTAGATCCCTATGTATTATAAGATGATTTTGATTAGTAGGATGATATTGTAGCTTGTTGTTGTGATTTAGAGTTTGGGATTTGGAATGGTAGTAAAATGGAATGGTAAATGTTGTGGTTTTGATTAAAAGAACTTAAGTATGGTTAAATTAAGCTTAGGCATAAGTATAAATGATTAAATTGAATTGGTTGGGGTTGTTATGATGTGATGAGGATGGATGTTGGTTGTATGTTGGATTTGAGGTTGGTTTGTGGTTGGTTTTGAATGGTTAAAATTGGGAAATCGCGTAAACATAGCCGTCGTAACGTCCGATTTTCTTTGGACTGTTTTTGTGCATAGCATTAGGACCCGAGAACCCCCTGCTAGATTATGACCACTGCCATGTTTAGATAGCTCATGTTACGAGCTTCGTTTTGATATGTAGTTCGTTCGATTCCGATGCACGGTTTAGGAGAAACGACCGTTTCAAGTAACGGCGTTTCGCGAACGAAACTTTTTCCCTCGCCTTACTTTGAAACATAGGTTAAAGACCAAAAAGGGTTAATTAATGTATGAAACATTTATGGTAAGTGTGTTAGGCAGTTGGTAAGACACTCGCGAAGAAATCGCTTTAAAACTCGTAAAGGTTAAATTATTAAAAATGGTGGAGCCGCGGGTACCCGAGTGACTTAAGCAAATCAGTGAGCGCAAAACAAGCGTTAGAGTCTAAGTTAGTTAAAGTATAGATTTACAAGTGATTTTGGTTTAATTCCAACTTACTTGTTGTTTATAGGTTATCAGACTCGTCCCGAGCCTTTCTCACCCCCAAGTCGCTCAGGCAAGTATTCTATCCGTTATACTGTTGTTGTGATGTATACATTTGTATATGCATGATCTTGCGATAAATGCATATTGGTTATTTAGCAAATTCTTGCGATATATTGTAGCATATGATATGGTATATATGCATGCCTGTTTCATATTCTTGAAATATATATCTGTTGGTTCAATTGATAATACCTATGCTAGAGAATAGCGGTAACTTGCATATACCCTTAGTATAGGGACCCAAAGGTGAAAATATTTTCTAAAACCGGGAGTCGAGGATCCCGAGTAATCTTGTATATATGGATATGGATATATATATATATATATATATATATATATATATATGGTTATAGTTTTCCAAACTATTAATCGAATAAGGTTTATTCGATAACTTTAGCTTTATTATTTATTGAATATTATTTTGAATATTCATTCGAGGGCTTATGACTCTTTTATATTATTTATTGAATATTATTTTGAATATTCATTCGAGGGCTTATGACTCTTTTATATTATTTATTGAATATTATTTTGAATATTCATTCGAGGGCTTATGACTCAGTTTATATTATTTAATGAATATTATTTGAATATTCATTTGAGGATCTATGACTCCGATTATTTGCTGAAATATATTCTTTATTTTATTAAAGAATAAGGTGTTAATAATCAAACTTATTTTCGATTATTCAAATAAAGATAATACTTTCATATAAGTATATCTTTGGTTATTTAATACTCATTTCAAGTATAAGTTTTAATACTTCTACTTCAATTATTTTTATAAAGATTATTCTTTATGGGAATATTATTTAAATAATAATATTCAGTCATTTTCTAAATATTCTGGGGACTGATTTACTTCATTAAATCAGCTTTACTCCAAACACTCTTTAAAGTGTTTTCGAGTCTTCAAAATGATTTTTAAAGTCAGAGCGGATCCCAAAACTCATTTTTATATTTAAGATCTTCATTTTTAAGGGGATTTAAATACTCGCTCAAAACCTGGGGAATCCGGCTCTGTGGTGTATTTTATATTCGCAACGAGGTTGCAGTTTTGGTAAATGAATTGATTACTTGCCCAACGTTCGGGAAGTAAGCCCATCTAATTGAGTCGGCATAAGCGACAGGCCGGGGTACGGTCTATGAATGTGTAAGTGGCTGGGTGGCAGTCCATCAACGCGTGAGGGGCCGGGTAACGGTCTAGCGCGAGGTCCTAATGCGGCCAGGGTGATGACCGGTGAGGAATTCATCCATCTACAGTAGAAAAGGTTACTTATTGGTATCTTTGCCTGATCAGCAAGATATCTGGTTTATGCCAAAATTCTTTTCCTTTCCAAAATTCATTGGATGTTTCAAACTCTGTTCATACTTTACATAACAGAGGTTCCAGGAAATGTTTTAGAGATATATATATATGTGGATATATATATATATCGGGACTAAATAAAGTATCTCATAACTTTTTCATTCAATAATATTTCAAAGATTGAATCTATTCAAGTCTTAACTTGTGGTCTCATCTATGGGATGTTTTTCTTAAAACTTATAATACTTTGAACGGTGGTAGTTCAAGTAGCTTTATAAATGATATAAGTGTGGTGAAGTATTGGTAACTTCATTCCTTGTTTTTACTTATATCTAGTAAGTAATTATCTTACACATGATAGAGATTCTAGTAAGTATCCATTTAGATACTTATATTATTGTTATCACTATGTATTATCTTGCGAGCTGTAAGGCTCACTCTTGCTTTATTTCTTCATCACACAACAACAGTTAGGAGAGATGGCCAGACTCCAGCAGACCCAGCGCAAGCGCGTGGGAAGCGTTCTGCGTCTTCCCGATGATGTTGTAGCTGCTATAGCTGCAGAGGTAGATCCATTATAGTTCAGACCATCTACTTTTGAGAATCAAATTATGTATAATTATAACTTATGGCAGATAATGGCAATTAACTGTAAATTTATCAAGTAATCATTTTGGGTTGTAATAACTTTTAAATGGTGGATTCAAAGACTTGTACTTATTTCAATTTCATCTCTGAGACTATAACGGGTTGTGGTGTGTGTTAGTATGGGGTCACAGCATGAGGTTATTTATTATTAATTAAGTGAAGTGATATTGTGGAAAGAAAGACCGTGACAACCCGGATCCCCGACCCCGGATCTGGGGGTGTTACACGCACTAACCCCGAACGGAGCACACAACACTGCTCTTGTTAGGTCACACACACTGTAGAGGGGGTGAATATAGTGTATAATATAATCAAATCGAACTTTAATATCTTAAGTAACAGAAAACAAACTTTATTGAAACAATAAACTCTGTTACAGTATGGAACTGTTACCTCTCAGTGATGAACAAATATCACGAGAGCTGCTAGGGTTACAAATGAATAATCTTCTTGAATATGATAACACTTATAGTGTAAACCCTATGTCTGTGTTTATATACTACACAGTTACAAGATAATCGCTAATTGATATGGAATATAATTCTGCTTCCTAAAATATATCAATCAGATATCTTTTCTTCCAAGTATTCCATTCTTCATGGAACTCCTTCTTCATGCATATCTCTTCTTATGTTTATCTTGATCTTCTTTCCTTTAATAAGCTATTGTCCTTATCCGAACGTCCTTCAGCACTTAAGTTCTGATATCTAACTTCTGATGATTATCTCCTGATAATATAAGTACTGATATCCTTAAGTCCTGACTTCCAGTATAAGTACTGATTAATGGTTAAGTACTGATTTGTCCTGTTAAGTAAGATCTGAAATCTAAATATAAATCATATTAGCCATGACATTATCAAATATATCTAACAGCTCTAACTACTGGATCCAAGACATATATTGGCCTTACTTGACCATCGGTATGGTCTGACCACGAATCTGGTCCATACAAAGAAAACTATCCAATTCTAAAGCAGTTCAATATGATAAACAAGAGAGTTCAATAAACCAGATCATAATCAATAACAATAAAACATTTGTATGAGAGCATGATAAAAATTCATGGTTACCGAAAGGGTATATCAAAGTACATAAAAGAAGTGGCCTCCAGCCTATAGGATAATCGGGTATTAGATAAATAATATTTTTACAAGGTTTTAGTACTTTGATGTCACAAGGTATGGTTGAGCATAAAAGTTTCTGTATGTGTAAACAATTCTGTTCCAGTGTTTGGGATATGATGGATATATATTTGTGGAGCGACATCGTGTTTGTGTGGTTTAATATCTGGTAAATCAACAAGAAATGGTTCACAAAGAATAAGGCTTACGGCTCAAAGATCAAATGATGTGGCTCAGGTTCAAGGCTGAATGATTCAATGTACTTTCAACATAAAACAAAGCTATTTTGAACACTTAACAATACGTTACGAGAAAGTTTAGAAATATTTACATTATATTTCGAAAAAGGTTTAGAAGTACTTGCCTTATCATAATCGATTCCAACTTCACTTGTACTCGTCTACGACTCTATTCAATAATCATTCATCTATTTCTTCTATGCCTCGCATCTAATCTCTGATCACTTGCTATATTTTCTACATGTCAATTCTATTTTCTGATCACCTGCTTCCCTTTCTTATGCCTTGCTTACTCTGCTAGGCATTATAAATATCTATCAATATTTAACTCATACGATTCTATTCGACATACATTTCTATCTACCCTTCGTTTTACCCAAATCCGATTAACGGATTGAAAGTTATGCAATAAACATGTAAACATCGAATACATAGACCGACAGTCAACTAACGAGTCACATATAACACATAATACGTCACCTAATCAACGATGTATCACTTATAAAGAAGTCTCGGGTCATAAACAGGCTTTCAAGTAATAAAAATGATTTTTAAAACATTTTTCAGAATTAAAACGGGTCGTTGGATCAATTTCAGAGTAATAAACAGGGTTTGGTTGGCCCATTTTGGCTTCGAAACAATTTTATAATAATTATCGAGCCTTGGAAATAATTTAAAATAATATTTTAAAGCTCGAAACTATTTTTCGGAATTTTTAAATCATTTTTAAATAATTAAATCTAATTAAATAATTAACTAAAATCAATTAATAATTAATTAAATCAATTAATCAATTAATTTTTGAATTAATTGACCAACTAATCAATTAAAAATTAACTAAAATTAATTAACTAATTAACTCAGATTTATCTTTGAATTAAAAATAATTTTCGGAATTAAAATAATAATTTTTAGAATTTTCAGAAATTAAAATCGAATTTTTATAATAAAAATAAATAGGAAATATGATTTTTAAATATTTTTAAAACAAGAATCCTATTTTTTGCAAATTCTGGAAAGTTCAGGGACCTAACTTCATCATCTCCAAAAGTACATGGACTAAACTGCAATTTTGCAGTTTAGTCGCCGGAAAATGACGGGTTCACCGGAGAACTCGTCTCCGGCACCGTCCCACCTCCACAAACTCCAGAATTAAACTACACAACATCAGGAATCTGTTTATGCAATCAAATCATTCAAATAACCCCAGACTTGGCCGGAAATTAGCCAAGAACATCGCCGGTTTCCGGCGAACATCGGAAAACTTCAAAATACAACTCCCTTCGATTCACTAATCCTCTGTTAACGAGCTATATATCAATCGATTGCAAATTTCATAAGGAATACAACCCACTATAAATCAACAGCTAATAACCCCTAAACCAAAAACCCCCAAAATTCAATTGAAAACATTCATACGGGTTATAAACCCTAATTTTGAAATTCGAAAATTAAACCCACTTTTGAGCATGTTTATTGAACTCCAAATCAGACGTATGACATATGAAAATCATCAGGAAAACAAGCTCTACAACATGCAAGCATCAAATCGTACAAATAATCATCCGAACAAAAATTCATATTTTTAATCAAAATAATTCAAAAATAAATAAATTTATATAAAGTCAACCTTTGATTCTGCAGTAAAACAGGTTCTGGAATCTGATAGTACTCCTTGAGACCTTCAATTTGGTTACTCCAACTTTCCAAACGGATTTCACTAACACCTTGAATTTGTGGTTTGATTCTCAGAAGGGTTTATGAATATATGATTTTTCTCTGTAAAATTATATAATTATCTGTCTGCAAATGATTTTGATACGAAATAAAATACGGTAAAAGGCTATTTATAATTACGGAAAATTAGTATCCCGTTGGATCATTCCGGATATAAAACGATACGTTTATTTATAAAAACTGATCCAAACGGTATCGGTTTTCGGGATAATTATCCAAATCAGTACAATTTGTACTGCGGTCTTGGTCTCAGTGCCTGGTTATACGTACTACGAGGTGATAATTGTAATAGTTTAATAAAAAGCTCCCGTTTCTCGAAAATACGAGTTTTATTGATTTACCGAAACGAATATTGCATCGAAAATGTTGCGCCGGGACCCGCGCAGGACAAACCGTACGCCGGATCGAAAATGTCAAAACATGGATAATGCTCGGAATATTACAATTAGGTTAGGAAGGAGTTCTCGGAAGCTTTTCGGGTTCTAAAAACGTAAAAACGGGTAACGGTGGTTGGTTCCCGTTTTTATAAAATAGATTTTAAATACCCGGAAAAAGATTTTATAAAATCTATATGATTCCTATAAATTCATAAATCAACATAAAAATAATTAGGAAGATATGACAATTATCTATATTTTATTTTGGACATATAAAAATTAAAACACTCAATTAATAACATTTTTAAACAGTCACACATATTTAACGCTTAACAAATAACTTACAGAATAAATACTGAATACATATAATAATTATCTATTAACAAAAATAATTGCACGATATATCCCGGATATTACACTTAAAGCATCACCTCGTTAAGAAAAAGTTGTCCCTTGAGCAGCAACGTCAATTAAAACCGAGCGAGTAGCACCATACATTCTTATCAAACTACATATAGTAGTGAAATGTGAACTCCATCTAGTATCTCCGGGACGTTGTAATGTTCCAATTTGATTGAGACCTTTACCTGTTTGAATCTCTTCTATTTCCTTTAAATGTTCAATTTCAACAATTTGATTACCTTGCAACTAATCATGCCGCTTCGAAGAACTAATAACCGCATTGATAATAAAGACCATATTTTGAAAGAAAGTGTGAATCTGAGGTACTTCTCTTGTTGCAGCCACAAGTGCTAATTGTAATTGATGTGCTAGACAATGAATGTAATATGCATAAGGACAATCTTTAAGAAACAAGGCTTGCATCCCATTCCACTCACCACGCATATTACTGGCACCATCATATCCTTTGTTGGATTTTAATCACAGCGGAGGCATGGTAAAACACTTTTACACATACAAAATCCAAATAAAAGCATATAAATCATGGTAAAAATATAGGGATCGATTACTAACCTTTAATATGCGATCCAAGAGCAACAATCGGAGATCCTTAGCAGCTGCTCCTCAAACGTGAAGCACTCCACCGGTATCCACCAAGAAAACGACGTTAAGGAGGAGGAGGTGGAGAGAATTAAGTTTTATAAAATTTTGGGGTTCAAATAAAAATAGGGTCTATAATAGTATATTTATAGGCAAAATTTTCAGCTGAAATTTTCCCATAAAATATTATTATTAACCCATTTATTATTCTTATTAATAATTAAAACACCTATTAATTATTAATCCTTTTTTAAACACTTTAGAAATAATTCTCTCTCTTGATTTAATTTCAAAAAATTAAATCCTTTAATTAATAATATTAAGAACTTTTCTTAATTAATTTATAATCAATTAAATCTTATTTAATCAATTATTAAATTTTCCAATTAATTATTTATTTCATAAATAAATAATTATTAGCCATTATTAATTAATTCCTCCACCATTAAATCATTCTCTTTTTATGGTGTGACCCTGTAGGTTCAGTATTAAGCCGGTAGTAGAAATAAATAATAATAAAACTATTTTATCATTATTTATATAAATTCTCTAATTTATTAAATATGATTAATTAATTAATCATATTTATTCTACATCGTGAGGGATACTTCTCAGCATATCGCGACTATCCGGATAATATGAATTCACTGCTTAGAATACCAAGAACCTATTCAGTGAATAGTTACCGTACAATAAACTCCTTCTACCCTACAATGTCCCGATTAAATACAAGGCATGGATCTCGTGTCAAGCCTATCTAATTTAATCACTTGCTTACCATTTACTATGCTTAGTTCTATTCAAATTAGAAACTCCTTTCTAATTTCATTCACTCTGGCCAGAGATTCCTGAACTAGCATAAGTGGATCAGCCTTGAACATTCGCTTCCTTCACTAGAAGGGGTAGATCCTTTATTGATCATACACTATCTTCGTGTACAAATTCCTATACCCAGTAGAGCCCTAATAATTGTCCCTGGAGACTAAGAACTAAACCAAAGAATAGTTCAGTGTACACAAGATGACTATGATGACCTCAAGTCTAAGAATACTTGTACAACTATCACTATGTGAACAACTGCTGACATGTGAGTGAACTCCATCAGTTGTTCAGCTGTGCGAGTCATGTTCAGTGAACTTATTCTATAACAAGCACCTATATACTAGCTATAGTGTCACCACACAAATGTCTATGAGAACAGACATCCTTCATAATGAAGCAAGCATAGTATGTACCGATCTTTGCGGATTATTAATTACCAGTTAGTAATCCTATGATCAGGAACTATTTAAGTTTAGAGTTATCATCTTTTAGGTCTCACTATTATGATCTCATCATAATCCATAAAAATCTTTACTCTAAACTATGGTATATCTTATTTAAACACTTAAATAGATAGAGCCCGTAATAAAAAACAAAACAAGTCTTTTATTAATATCAATGAAATCAAAACAGATTACACAGGAAGTTATTCCTAAATCCTAATACATGATTGGACTTAGGACATATTCTTTTCATCCTTGACCTCTTATATGTTTATTTATTAATTATTAAGATTAATGAACAAATTCCATGATTTTCATCTAATCAATATTATTTTGAATGAAATAATTAACAAAATCAAAAAAATTTTGTATAATCAATTCACAATTTCAATTTTTATTTAAATCTAGGGGGACCAAAAAAATTTTTGATGGTAAATTTTAAAATTTTATATTAAAATTTTGGGGTTATTCCGCAGTTGACGGGGACTGGGGCTCCCTTCGGTCCCCCCTAGTTCCTCCCCTTCCTACGAGTTAGCCTTACCACCTCAGTATCAGCATGTGCATAATGTGTTCCATGTGTCATTGCTTAAGAAGTACAATCCTGATGTCAACCATGTGATAGAATATGAACCTGTAGAAATTCAGGCAGACCTGTCATTTGTGGAGCAACCTGTCAAATTACTCGACCGACAAGTAAAGAGTCTTAGGAATAAGTTGGTAAAGTTAGTGAAAGTACTTTGGAGGAACCCTAAGGTCGAAGAATCAACTTGGGAGTTAGAGTCTGACATTCGTTCCCGGTATCCTCATCCGTTCTCTTAGATTCTGGGGACAGAATCCCTTAAGGGGGAGAGGATGTTACGACCGACATTTTGTGTAATATTATTTGTGAACTTTGTATAATATTAGAGCCGAATGTAAATATACTTAATGATTGTACGTTGTGTGAATGAAAATTTCTGCATTATAAATTGCTTTATGTAGAATATGATTTTTCAAAGCAAAAGTTTATTTATTTCCCCTATTTTTGATTTATAAGGAATATTCTAAACCTTGGAAAAATTTTCTTTTAAAAGTTATTTCATTCACAAATTTCAAAAGTGATCTTATAAAATTTCTAAAAATCCAAGTTATTTTATGGTATAAATTTTATAATTTTTGAACTTGTATTTTATTTTATAAAAATAAATCTTTAAAAAATTATTAGTTATAATTAGAAAATTACATGGAAACCATTGCATGCAAATCACTCTTCTATTCTATTAAAGGGCAAAGGAGACCTTTCCAACCCCACTAACTCACTTTTTGTTAACCAAATTACCACATTAACCTTGCATGCAAAATGGCCTAACTTTAGCTAGATGGTATTCTTGTACATTCTCATTTTCACTCATTTCTTTTAGTCAATCAAAGGCATAAAAGCAAAAAAAAATGTGAGAAATCATTTCACTCACTCCACACTCCAACTCACCTCTCTTTTTCTCTTCTCCCCCTCCCTCTCCTTGCTCTCGGCCGAGAACCCCCTCCCCCACTCCCTTCCATTTTTTCATCCCATTTCTCATCTTCCCTAGTGTAATTCTTCCACCTACATTTATTTTATATACTTCCCAAGAGTTTTGTGATTTGGGAGATGAAGTTTCATGGTTGCATGTGTAGCTTTTGTGTGATCTTCAAAGAGAAACTCTTGATTCTTGTGAATTTAAGAGCTCTCTATGAGATACATTTTATATATATTTTAACTAAGTGTTTTATGGAGAAATCATGCTTTAAAAACTTTGCATGCTACTGAAACTTCACTATATAATCATGTTTAGCCATGCATGCTAGTTTTAAGATGTTAATATGATGATCAACCATGTTATGTATGCTACTCTTCTCGAAATCATGTTTTCATGTTTAAAAATCTATAAATTCGAATTATTTGTGCTTGAAATAGATTGTTTCCATGATATATTTCTTAATAATAGTTAAGAAAAGATATATTTCATGATTATTAAGGTTGAGTAATAGGTACAAGTCAAATTTACAAGAATTTAAACTCTATGTTTTAGCCGAAATCTTGTTAAGTGTTTTCCATGAGTTGCATGTTATATTTTTATTTGCATGTTGGTGTTCTAGGGCATGGATGATCTCCACTCCTGTTGAGGAACTATTTTACGATGTTGATGCACTAGGTTTTCTTTGGTAAATGTTGGATGTTTGGTTAATAAGTGGGAGTCAAGGTGGAAAGGGATTAGTTAGTGTGTGCATTTTTCCAGATTTGATGCAATAGTTTATGGGGAAGTTTTGAATGAGCATTTCTTGTGAACTTTGAGGCCCAAGACACCAGAAGCTAGCACTAAGAGCATATAATAGGTTTTAGGTGTTTGTTGGAGCTTTGTAAGATGTTTGGTTAGGTGCACGAGTGGAATCATAAAATCTGTCCAGCAGGGGACATTTTTGTTGCAACTTAGAAATAAGAAGTTTTGACCATGTCATAGGTAGGCCCTAATTAGGCCCTGTTGGGCCTTAGTTAGAGGGAGTGTCAGATGAGTATTTACAGCCATAGTTCATAGGATATGAGTTAGAATAATGTGTCACAAGTTAGTTCAAGTCAAGACCTTTTCTGCCCAGAAAAATAGGGGAACCATGGACTTTAAGCTTAGGCCTAGGGAGGCCCAAGCTAGGCCCTTGAGCCACATCAAGTTTGGGAGTTGCCTTATGATCAGAAGAGTCTAGTGCAGAAGTTTTGGAGGTAAACTTGTAGTGTAAGAGTGTCTAATGCACGGAAGAAACCATAGATGTCATTCTGAAATTTACCTTAGTAAGCACCTTCACTTACCACATAGTTTTAGAGCATTTATGAGTGAGGCCTAGGTTGACCACTATAGTTTCAAGATAGCATAAAGCCAGTAGAGTGAAAGGCCCAAGTGAGGGTCAATAGGTTTTGGATAGTTTAGTAAAGGCACATCGAGTTAGGAGGCCAAAATTTAGAGATTTTGTCTAGTTTAGCGATCAAGTGACTTAGGTTGTGGAGCGAGATCATCCAAGCCTAGTGTTGCAATATGGTGTGTGTGTGATATTGTTTGGTATTTAAAATATGGTATGTGATTATATGTGGCTATGTATACTATTATGTTTATAAGGTGATTATAAATTGCGTGCATATAGGCCTAAGTGCCATTTGTGTTTAATTTCGGGTTGTAAGTAGGTTGCGTTAGTGAGAATATATTATAATGAGGTTATTATTAATTGTGTAGGATCTCGAGACGAGGGTAAACTTTCCATAAAGGTCGAGTAAAGTATTTATTGCAAGTAGATCAAAAGTCATACCATGCTAGTATACCAAAATAATGGTGATGCCATGATAAAATAGAGATTTGTTATCATACTTTATTGATCCTTTTGATTAACGTGCTATTGATTCCTGAGAAATCTTGATATTGCACCCTGATGCTTTGATTCAACTCTTGTAAGAACCTCGATAGAAACTTTATCTTGATACTTAAAGTCGTTCATGATTGTTAGATAACCATATCCTTACCCTAAAGCTTGATACCCTGATATACCTTGAATTGATGATCACTTCCCTTGTATTTTAACACCTATATCATACCTGGAACCAGTAATGCTTATCTTCTTGATATTTTAATATCCATACCTTATTTGAAACTATTGCTTAAAGCCTAGTTTGGCAATACTCTTTCATATTATCCAATAACCCTACTAAATCTCCTTGTAAATAGAAACCTTTCAATTACCCTGATAGAGTAAAGTCTAGTGGATCATGGCCCTGAGATTTAGTGAACATATTTCCAGTGTTTCAAAGTTGATCTATAATCCCTTGATAAAATGTTTACTATTTAAGAAATTTATCATCAATCGGCATCAGTTTTTGAAATGATTAAAAATTTGGATTTTCAGTCCCAAAGGGGGATAAATGTTTTCTTTAAATAGTGGATCTGGACTGAGATGCGAGTCCTTTACACACTTATATTGTAGCCTTAAAAGTTGCCTAGGGATCCTATTAATGTTTTAGAACCCAGCGAGGTTCGGGATTACTTCGCGGCTGATCACCGGCTGTAATCCGTAGTGTCATAAAATGGTTTTTGATTAAGATATGATTTTGAAAAAGTTTTTGATTCAAGCAAATGATGCCATCACCCAAAAGTTCATCTCTTGTTATTATTAGTTATATCTTCACATTGCCATTCTTTAATATATATCTCAATTTATGTTTTGTATCGTATTGTTTAGCACTTGTTGAGCATTTGGCTCACTACTTGCTTTAACCCTGATATTACAGCTAGCAGCTATGGTTAGATTCAAGCAGATAGCACGTAAGACTTGTGATGCCGATGCGTATGTCCGAGCTCAGGTAGAATAAGAGATAGTTTTGTGTGAGGACTCGATATTAAAACCAGTTGTAATAGTTAGTAGTGTTGGGCTATTCCAAACCCTAAATTGTAAGATCTTGGATTTAGTTGTATTTAGTTTCTCTTAAATATTGTAATAGTTATATATTATGTATTGTTAAGTTGGGGGGGTGTGACAGTGTCACAGTTGACAATGTTGTTGTACATCACATTGTCAAGTGACTCAATCAATATTAATTGCAAGCTACTATCCAGGGAGACTTTCTCCTTTTTAGGGTCAGTATACTCAAAAGGATCTTTCGGAGCAAAATGAGATGTGATAACCTTGTCTCTATCTATAGATTCCTCAATTCTAACCATAGAAATGAAGGGACCATTCTTGAGGATCTGAATATAGAGGGGATTGACCATCCTGATAAACAACATCATTTTCTTTTTCCAAAGAGTGTAGTTAACTTTGTCAAAGGTAGGAATTTTGATGCTACTGATATTTTGTGTATTCATTCTTCCAAGATCTTGAATCTGTTTACTTTAAGATTTTGCTCTGATACCACTTGTTAGGAAATGAATAACACAAAGGGGGGTAAATATGTTTTACTATTTTTGGGCTTTTCTTGAATGTTTATGGTTGATCAAAATAAATTAAATCTTGTAGTGAGATGCGTTCATGCAGAAATTAAACTTGCAGAAAATAAAGAACACGGATCTTCAAAACTCACTTAATTTTATATTAAAATTTAGATTGTTTTGCTACAAAATTTCTAGGCTCTTTATTGATAAAGAGCTTAGCTTCTTCTTGAGAGTGTTACAAGAAATTTGATCTAAATTGTTACTTCTGACTAAAGGACCAGTGTTAACTTTATAATTCAGTTAACTGCTGGTTTACACAGTGTACAATAAGACATGCTATTAGCTTTTCTAAACTGTCACTTGTCATTTTTATTTATAGAAAAGTAGATCTTCCATTTCTGGCTTAGCATATCTTTAACATCCTTTGATAATTTTAATCTTCCTCTGTCAGTTAATCTTCACCATTGATCTTGCACATTCTTCAAGCTGCTTTTTGTAGACTTGTCAATCCAGCTGGTTGGATTGTTTGTTGATTGTTTATCTTGAATATTGAACTGGTCTGTAATTATGTACTTTGAGATTTTTACTCAAGATCTCCAATTAGGCACATAGAGATCTTGACATCTCGATAAGTATAATGACTTATCGAGACCTCCAATGCTCTAGTGAATTTGACTTAAAAAGGTCTCTGAGTTCTCTAATAGACTTAGACTTATCAATAACTCAGAGTTCTCTAATGAATGTAGGCTTGTCGATAACTCTGAGTTCTCTAGTGAAGAAATGACTTGTCGATATCTCCAACCTTCATGTCTTCTTGACTTGTCGATATCTCACTGAGTTCTCTAGTAGCTTTCCTGACTTCTCGATAAGTCATTTGGAGTTCTCGAATGACTTCTCTATAACACTAAATCCGTGACTTGTAGAGATCCTGACTTAGAGTATTTTTATCCAAACAATTTTATTCAACTCCAAGCTTCTTTAAAATTCTTCTGAGGCATGATCTTCTTGATCTTCTTCCAGATAGAATCCTTAGGCTTGATACTGTTTCAGGAAAAAGACTCCAGTCTGCTCCTTTGCATTTTTACAGATTTTAAAGTGTTACAAGTACAAATACAAACTAAGATAACAATACAACTTACTTAGGGTTGACAAAATATCTTGGTCTTGTTAAAGTACAGGCATGTCTTTTTCAACACATTTTTCACTTTCTTTTAAAACTCTTTTCAATATTTCCAAACTCACAACTTAACCCACTAGTATAATTTCGAAAAGAAGTATATTAGACCAACGATTCAATACATAGCTAATACATACATACATATATATATATAACTTTATACAATAAAACTTACTCAAGTCCGCAAACTCTGAACCAACCACCTTCCAAAAGCTTTTTATGTGCTTTCTCGAATTATGCAGCTAAACAACTCCAGTTAATCCTCACTGGAAGGTTAAATTTAAAAACAGGCAAGTATGAGCGAAAGAAATGCTCAGCAAGTTCATTATAGCATATATATGGTCTTTTTGATATAAAACCGACATCTGCACTAAAGCGGAACATTTAAAATTATAATTGCTGGATTAGAAGATTTTAATTAAGGAATCCCAGAAGTGGTTCCTGAAATGTATTAAAAATCCTTTTGATATTTTTGAGCGAAATGCTTCGGCAATACTTTGAATCTTGACGAGAATAAAACTCGTAAAACAGTGTTTACGGAAATATCGTAAACAACAATAACATGAAACAGTGATTATGGATTGAATCATAAACTTTATTCAAAACCGAACTCTTGATATTAATACTCATTTTATTGTCATATCAAATTAGATATCAAGACTAACTTTGATTCTCACAACATCCCATATTGAAGTCAACATTAATCATATATATTAATACCACCTTTGATACTTAACAACAGATTAAATATCAACATTAATCAGAAACTGAATCAAAACTGTATTTTACCTTTTTATCCAAAATAAAAATACTTGATAAATCATTTATTATATGATTATCAAAAACAATATAATAATTTAGATTAGAATCTTTCTCTGATGGACGTACTATCACATGTTGATCAGCCTGTGTGATATCACTAAATCATGATTCATAGAAACATGTCCCACAATACGAGTACTCAAATAAAAAGGCAATATATCTACATGTGGTATAAGTTGTATTATGAATATTTCATATAATACAGGCCCTCCGCTGGACAGTCCGCCCCGGTCACTTACGCATTTAACCAATCTTAAAACTTTTTTTTATTGAAAGGGGTCATAATAACTGACATCCTTATAAATTTCTATTCCCCCATTCACTTGGGCAGGAATGCTTGCAACAAAAATCATCTTTCCCAAAATCTAAATCATTTATAAATCCAGTAATTTGACAAGTAAAAACACTTAACTATTCTGAACATAGAATAGTAGAAGAGTACTTGCATGATAAACATTTCACTCAGCGATATGTAAAACCTTTATCAATTCTGAATTGAGAATAGAAAAGCAGTACTTGCATAATCATACGTAGTTGGATACGAAAAATATTGAACTATTCTGGAATTAGAATAGCGTAGAAAACTTGCCTTTAGTTTTAGAAGTTAGGCACACTCGCAGCATCACAACTATCTCAGTCTAACATCTCATGACCTCGCTGTCTTTTTATTTCCACAACTCACTGATATGCTGCTCCTGCGATTTCTAGATGCTTGATAACCAACTCTATTCCATTTCACTCATTATCCAATATCCGGTGCTGATCGTCTCGAGTGAACCATATCTATAATTAAAAGCTACAACTTTAATCGTCTAAACGATAATTACTCGACGAACTGCGCGTCAAAAACCTATCTTCTACCCATACAATAGGCCACACCTAAAAGAACAGCCAAAAACCCAGACCCTTGACCAACGTACGTACGTAATTCACATAGCATGTACACACATAACTCATTTATCACATAATTCATATAACACATGACTCGGTATGTATAAAACTGAAATCGAGTCGAAATATGACTTTTTGATAAATACGCGACTCAGAACTAACTTGCAAAACAATCGACCTTTACAAATAAAAGGATTTATGTCTCAAAAGTATTTTTAATAGAAGTAGAATATTTTTCTGAGTCTAGACACGTTCATTTCGTATTAAACGGACAAACGGTCTATTTTCTACGAATAAAATAAAAATAATTCAATTAACAATAACTTTGATTGAATATTAAATACCTCTAATTTTTTCAAAAACTCAAAATAATTGTAGAATATCATTTGGCTTAATTATAAATAATTACGTTCATTTAACTATTTATGAATAAAATTAATTGATTAAATGAATTAATCAATTAATTAATTAAATAAATAATTAATCAAAACAAATTATAAATAATTAAATCAAATTATGATTTTCGAAAATAATAAAAGATATTAATTTGAAACTGAAAAATATATTTTACAAAAAATTTTGAAAAGACATATTTGTAAAACGGACTTTTCCCGGGGTCAGAACCCCTCAAAATCAATCCCAAACAACACAATCCAACTATACTCTAATAAAATTTATAATTTAAAACACACAATAATTTATATTTGCACGTATAAACATGCTAGAAACAGAAAAAACACGGCCACCTGAACCAGAATTTGGGCCAAAAGTGACTTCTCCAACAACTTCTAAAAATTATGAAATAAATATATAAACAGTAACATGCTATAATATACTCAAGTACAAAAGAGGAATCTCGAAATCCTTACCCACAATAAATTCTGATCGCCCCAAGAGATTATCTGATGTCCGGAAAATATCTCCAGAATAATCTGAAATTAATAGCTATAGACATATACACGCTGAAACATCATGTGGAGTAATCAACACCATCAAATACCTTTTCTATGCCCCCAAATAAATTAAAACGAAAACTATGCTCCGCAAATTTTCTTCTCAAAATCTTGCAATATATACCTATGCGTAGGTATCGAAGCACTGATCATTTTTATGTATAACAATCGAAATTTGGACGGATGGTTGGTAAGTTATGAATTTTTGAAAATTAAAAGTAAATAAATATATAAGAGAGAGAAGAGAGAAGAGAGACATAGAGAATAGGGAGAAAAGAGGGAGGGACTGCGGAAGAAAAATAAAAATAAGGGGAGGGGCATGGAAAAGAAAAGGAAAGGGGGTGGCGGTCAGGGGAGTGGGGGTACGTGGGTAGTCTAGGATTTGTTTTATTTTTTTTCCTTTTTTTCTTCTTCCTCTAATAACAAGACATGTATCTTGTGTTTAACAGGAACAAGACGCGTGTTTAAAACTGACAAGTACCGCTTTTTCTAGCCCGGGTCTGTTCTGTACTTTGCATTTAAATGAATCAACTTGCGGGTAAATAACACTCGAAAAACTACCGAAATACTTCTTAAAATCTCAGAATATTTAAAAACTAACAAAATAATTTTTTTTCATAATTTTTAAATCATTTTTGGATCGTGCATCAGACTCGCATTTTACGATTTAACCGACAAATATGCGGGTAAATATAATTCGAAAATTTTTCAAAATAATTTTAAAATTCTCAAAATATTCCAATATTAATAAAACATAAGTTTCATAATTTAATACTGAATTCATACTAAAATACAATTAGAAAATCATTTAGGGATAAATAATTGATGAAATATTGTTTTCTAAATTTTATAAATTCCCATAAATAATTATTGATATTGTAAAGCCATAAAAATAATTTTATTAATAATTCCAATATTTATGGAAATAAATCCTCAGTAAATCATTTTTAAAGAAAAAAACGATACGATACGACTCAGTAATTTATAATACAAATAATCCTCAATCACGACTGAGTCACACACAATTAATATTACATACAACACATAGCTGACAGAATATCCACTAAATAAAAATGAACTCAATTTACTGATATCAATAAAATGATCGGCTTTCAAATAAACTTTTGAAAATAATATATTTAAGTAAATATTTGTAGAAATTAACAAGGATCGATACAACACTTAACAATTAGCACATTACCATTTAATAACACAAACTCGCCAAACATGAATAAAATATTCACCATTTTATTCCTTCTAAATAAGAAAATCACATTAATATATTCTAATAATAATAATAATTCTGAAAAATACGGGATATTACAATCTACCCCCTTATAAGGATTCCATCCTCGAAATCAGCAGAAGAGAGCACTGGGGATCTTCTGGCCAAATTTCCAATCTTGCATATGTAATTTTTCTCAAAATTGCAAATAACCCTGAAATTCCTTATACCACGCCGTTATCACGGGAGCTTCACTCCGCATCATCGTTCTTTCCCTTGGAATCAATTATTTATTCCAATACTATTTGACCAATTTCTCCATAGAGTCAATTTTATTGATAGAGAGAGAAATAATAAAGAGAAAGTGTTAGGAACAATTGATGATATCAAGAAGAAACTATCAGAAGTTCACATCAGAACTTATATCAACGGATGATGATATCAACGGATGATGATGTCAACGGATGATGTAATCAGTATTTGTCACATCAGTTGATCTTCGATAAGTAAAAGGAAATTGGAACTCAAGGCGGTGAAGGACTTTATCTCAGAAGCATCGTAGTTAGGTTTCCTTGTTGTTAATAAAATAGGATTCCTTATACATTATGTAGATGTGCTCTATATAAAGCAGAGGTTAGGTTCATTCTATAAGCATTACGAACATTGTTATATCTTTCGCATAGCCTAGCAGCTCTCAAGGATATTTGTTCATCCTTTCAAGAGAGTACGTTTGTAATCAGTTTTTATTTGTTAATATAAAAACTGTTGATTCTGTTGAAGCTTTGTCGAATTGATTGTATTAACTGTATTCACCCCCCTCTACAGTTGATTACGGGCCTAACAATTGGTATCAGAGCTTGCTGTTAACATACAAATAATTTAAGATCTGAAAATCAATCTACAATGTCAGACACAGAAGAAGAAACACAGAATCCAAAACCACCACCCTCATCCACATCACAGATAAGCAGTAACATGAGTAGGTATAAAGCAATCAAGGTGCCAATCCTGAAGTTAGGATGGCCATGTGTTTGGAAGCCACATATCCTGAATATCTAAACAGGATTTATGATGGTCCTCATAAACCAATGAAGGTAACTGTTTCTCTTTCAGGAGAACTAGAGAAGATGATAGACAAAGACATGAAGGACTATAATCCTGAAGATCTCTCATCTATCATGAAGGATGCTAAGGTCAGACACATCCTGCACAGCAGTCTTGATAGTGTTATGTCCAATAGAGTCATTGGATTTAAGACAACAAAAGAGATATGGGATGCTTTAGAAGTAAAGTGTTAAGGTACAACCGCTATCAAGAAGAATAGGAGGACAGTACTTACTCAAAAATATGAGCACTTTGACTCAAGAGACAATGAGTCCTTAACTGAGATCTATGATATATGTTAGAATTTGCTGAATGACTTATCCCTTTTCAACAAAGAATATGATTTGGAGGACTCAAACTTGAAGTTCCTACTTGCTCTCCCTGAAAAGTGGGATTTTAAAGTCACATCAATAAGGGATAACTATCAACTTGATGACACATCTCTAAATGAGATCTATGGAGTTCTGAAAACTCATGAACTAGAGATGGAGCGAAGAAGCAAGAGGAAATGATCTAAATCTAGACCAGTTGCACTCAAGGTTGAAGAGAATCCAAAGGAGAAATCTAGGAGAAAAAGCTACTCCAAAGGGAAATCCATGATTGCAAAGTTAGATACTGAATCATCAAATTATGATGATGACTCAAATACTAATAATGAATCAGATACTGACAATGATCAAAACAATAACGAAGACATGGATCAAATGGTTTCCTTACTGGTTAAAAGCTTCAAGGAGATGGTCTAAAAGAACTTCAAGAAAGGGAGAAGATTTTCTAGAAAAGGTTGCAGTTCCTCAAACTCTGATAAGGGGAACGACATGAGAAATATTGATGGAAAAGAATCAAGATCTAGAAAACTTGACAAGTCAAAAGAGAGATGTTACAACTATGATGGAATTGGACACTTTGTAGCTGACTGCAGAAAACCTAGAGCTGAGAAGAAACAAGCCTTGATCTCAAAGAAGAGAAACAGGGATGATTCATCATATTCATATGATGGAGTGAATTATTCTCTCATGGAAAAAGCTGATGTTGAGGATAACAATGTTGAATTAAAGGTACCTCAGACTACTCTTGCTTTTGATACCGATGATATCTATGAATTAAGATTATTTATTAAGTCTCTGCATGTTAGTTTTAGGGATCAAACCTTAGAGAATAATAGAATCAAGAGTGAAAACTCTGTGTTAAAGAAAATGAATGATCACCTAGAAATTGAGTTGTTTCCATGCTAGAAATTCAAAAAGAAAGAGATAATGTTGTTTCTATTAAGGAAAAATTGTTAGAAAAACATGCTTATCTAGAGAAGGAGCTAGCAAAAGAAAGAGAAGTCATTAAAATTTGGACTAACTCAGGAAAATCAACTCAGGAAATTCTAGAGAATGGTTGTTGGGGATCAGGATTAGGATATTCAGCCAGATCTAATTCTGATAAGAAAAGTGGAAAAGAAATTGAGATAACAGAATTAATAAAAACTGATAGCAAGGTCAAACTGAACAAGATTCATATAAAGAAGTTTAATCCTAGTGCTAATACTGTTAAGTCAATCCACGAGGAAGGTAAAACCTCAGCAAGTAGATCAAACTTAATTACTGATAAGAGTGAACAAGTTCACACAAATTCAGTAAATATTGGTTCAATGACTCAGAATCAGCTTAAGCAAAAGCTAAAGGATCTACACATGAAAATAAAGAGGAAAAGGTCTAGGAAAAATAGGAATGACAAGGTAGGTGTTAATAAGAATGGAAATTATATAACTCCACCTATTGCACCTATAAAGACCTGTTCAAACTGTGGTAGCACTAATCATCTTGCTAACTCTTGTAAGAAGAATAAAAAGATAAATACTATTTCTTCCAAACCAGAGTTTAGGAATAAAGCAGTTAGATATAAACCACAGAGTCCTTGTTTTCATTATGGAAGTGTTTGACATTCTATTTATACATGTAAAGAGTATCACAGTTTGTATTATGATTATTATAAACTGAAACCCTCTTTAATTAAAGAAAAATCTATTTCTGTATGTATGAATACTGATAGTAAGGATTTTACCATAAATTCTGATAAAAAGTCTTCTGCTGCATATGTTAACAAACATAAAAAGGAAAAAGGATCCAAGCAAGTCCGGGTCCTTAAAAACACTAACTGATTCAAATTATTGATTTCAGGGTGATAGGTGGAATGCTCTAGTCTTGGACAGTGGATGCTCAATATGACTGGTTATAAATCCCTGCTATCAGAATTTGAGGAGAAGGCTGGCCCAAGCGTTTCTTATAGAGATGGAAACATAGGAAAAATCTTGGGATATGGCAAAATCAAAGTTGGAAATGTTATCATTGAAAATGTAGCTCTAGTTACAGGACTCAAGCATAATCTGATTAGTGTGAGTCAAATCTGTGACAGAGGTTACCATGTCAACTTCTATGAGGAGCATTGTGAAATTGTCAGCAAGTCTGATGGCAAGATTGCATTGACTGGTGTAAAACATGGTAGTTTATATGAATCTAGGGTTTCCACAAGTATTGATAATTCAAAAGTTTGTCTACTGAGTAGAGCATTTATGGAAGATAGCTGGAACTGACATAAAAGACTTTCTCACCTCAACTTCAATAATATCAATGAACTAGTGAGGAAAGATCTTGTAAGAGGATTGCCCAATGCAGTTTTTACTCCTGATGGCTTATGTGACTCATGCCAGAAAGCCAAGCAAAGGAAAACTTCTTTTAAGTGTAAAACTGAATCCTCCATTCTTGAACCATATCATCTATTTCATGTTGATCTCTTTGGTCCAGTGAATGTTATGTCAATTTCCAAGAAGATGTATACACTCATAATTGTTGATGAATATACAAGATACTTATGGGTGTATTTTCTGCACACCAAGGATGAATCTCCATCCATTCTTCTTGATCATGTGAAGGAGCTAGAAAAAGGATCAACAAATAAAGTGAAGATCATCAGAAGTGATAATGGAACTGAATTCAAGAATAGCTCTATCGAAGGGTTCTGAAAACTCAAGGGGATAAAACAAGATTTTTTTGCTCTTGGAACTCGATAACAAAATGGAGTTGGTTTGGGTATCAGCTTCCATACTTTATTCCTTTCAAATTGGTTTAGCTCTTCTTGCATAGCTAAAACCCAATCAGGATCCATCAAAGCTTCTTCTACCTTCTTTGGTTCTTCTGGTGATAGAAAGCTGCTATACAGGCATTCATCTTGAGTTGCTTTTCTTATTTGCACTCTAGATGTTGCATCACCAATGATCAGTTCAAATGGGTGATCTGTTGTCCATTTTCTTTGAGGTGGTAGATTTGCTCTAGATGAAGTGGCCTCATTAGTGTCTTGACATGTAACTAAGTGTTGACTAGTTGACACTCCCCCTGAGTTTGTGGATCTTTGATTTGAATATGGGGTTCTGTCAAATAACGATCTAGAGTTATTTCCAACTGATGTTAAATTCTGCCTTTCAATGGATGATGCACTGTGTCTCTCAACAGATGTAGTATCTTGTATTTCAATGGATGTTGCCCTATGTCTTTCAATGAATGCAGCACTCTGTGCATCAAATGTTGTTCCTTCATTTGAAGGTAATTTTGAATATTCTTTTGTCATTGTTTCTAGATCACTTTCATCACAATATATCTCAACATTATTAAATTTGAGACTTTCATGGAAGCCTTTATCTGTCAGTCCTTCAATCTTTTTATCATCAAACACAACATGTACATATTCCATTATAATGTTGGTTCTAAGATTGTAGACCCTATATGCTTTCCCAATAGCATATCCAACAAAGATGCCTTCATCAGATTTGGCATCAAACTTTCCATGTTGATCAGTTTGATTCTTTTAGAATATAACACTTGCATCCAAAAACATGAAGGAAGTTCAGTGTTGGCTTCCTATTCTGGAATAGTTGATAAGGAGTCATGCACTTGGCTTGCTTAGTTTAAGAAATATTCCGAGTGTAGCATGTGTTTACAGTCTCAGCCCAAAAATAAGTTGGTAACTTTGATTCTTCTAGCATTGTTCTAGTTGCTTCAATCAATGATCTATTTTTTCTCTCCACCACTCCATTTTGTTATGGTTTCCTTACAGACGAGAACTTATGCATGATTCCATTTTTTCACAGAATAACCTCATGGTAGAATTCTTGAACTCAGTTCCATTGTAATTCCTAATTCTTCTTACTTTGAGATTAGGATGATTGTTGACTTTCCTTATATGATTGATAATGATTTCACTTGCTTCATCTTTTGATCCAAGAAAATATGTCCATGAGAATTTTGAAAAAATCATCCAAAATCACTAGGAAATACTTCTTCTTTGAGATTGACAATACATGGACTGGTCCAAACAAATCCATGTGCAATAGTTGTAGAGGTTCATCAATTGTTGATTCAAGCTTCCTTTTGAATGATAATTTTACTTGTTTTCCTTTCTGACAAGCACCACACAGTCCATCTTTTGAGAACTCAACTTGAGAAATGCCTCTAACAAGGTCTTTCCTGACCAATTCATTCATGGTATTGAAGTTCAAATAGGACAGCTTCTTGTGCAATATCCAACTTTCATCTTGACTTGCTTTGCTGAAAAGACAAGTGATAGAATCTGCATTTGTTGAGTTGAAATCAGCTAGGTACATATTTCCTTTCCTTACTCCAGTAAGGACCGCTGTTGTAACACCCCCAAATCCTGGGTCGGGGGTTGTCACGAGTTCCATTTCCCTTAATAATACTTAATCTTACTAATCAACCAACTATTGCGTACTGTGACCCCACAATATACACACACACACCATAAGTTATAGTCTCAGAGATGAATATCCAAAAATAACACAAGTCATTTTATTCCACAATTATAAGTCATTACACCTCAAAAATGTTTCTGAATAAATTTACATATTATTTGCCATTATTACAATTCATAAATATACATAAGTCTGGCACAACAAAAGTTGAAAGCCTAGCCTACTGATAGTTCCTACCTCAGCTACAACGGCATCAACGCCTATAGGAAACTGCAGAACGTTTCCTAACCGCTCACGAATTGGGAGCTTGATCCTGTTCATCTTGTCTATCTGTTGTTGTGTGATGAAAGAAGAAAGAAAGGGTGAGCAACCAGCCCACCGAAATAATATGTATAATAATTAATAATATATGAGCATTCTCATAGTACTCATGAAAGTCTTGGTCAAGAAGAAATGAACCAAGTTTGATATCTTAATACGACGAAGTCGCAAAATATTCAGAATATATATATATATATACTTCTCAAATATTTTAAATCCTCTGATATGTATAATATACACAGAGTTCTAGTTTATAACTGTATGAAAATATCATTGCAAGGTGATCTCATATATCTAACCTTGTCTCAACATTTTTCTGAAAATCTTTGTCATGCATAAGATAATCATTAACTAGATATATGTTGAAAAGATGAAGTTACGAGATACTCCAATATACTTATATCTTTTTCGAATACTGCTTGAACTACCACCGTTCAAGGTATAAATAGTTCATCCCATAGATTAAGCTACAAGACAAAACTTGAATAGAATCAATCTTTGAAATATCATCAAAATAAAATGAAGTTACGAGATACTTCATTTGATGAAAACATCATTTTGAAAACTCAACCCTGCCAACACTCAACAATCTCCCAACCGTAGCCTTTCTATCGAAGTGCTCTGGGTAGTGTTGCAGAAATATCTAATTGGATGATGAACTCATTACGGGAGTTTGCCGCGCCAGGAAGACCACTCACGATGATCAGTCGCAGTAGTGCAACCCCACCATTTTCTACATGTAGAGGAGAACAGTCGGATTTACTTGTCAACCAAACACTGGACTCCTAAGGAATGGACCATCTTAGCGGAACTTCCAGGCCATTTGGGCCAATATAATAAGGCTGGGCCGGCGCCACTCGACCACTTACACCACTCCTAGTTCAGATGAAATCCATGACTCTGAAACGTAAAGCTCATCTCCTCTTTCCCCAAGTAGAAACTTGTTGATATGGCTCCACCAAGAAGTCGTATCTAGTTGGAAAGGAAAGCTCACTGATATTTCCCAGGCTATGCCTGTTAATGGATTAACTTATTCCAAGAATTTTACTTCCCGAGTGTTGGGTAAGTAATCAAAAACCCATTTTTATCAAAACAACAATCTTATTACGAATATAAAAATATACCACAGAGCCGGATCCCTCAGGTTTTGAGCGGGTATTTAAATCCCCTTCGAAGGAAGATTTTAAATCTAAAAATGAGTTTTGGGATCCGCTCTAACTTTTAAAATCATTTTGAAGACTCGAAAATATTTTAAAGAATGTTTAGAGTAATGATTACTTAATAAAATAAGTCATTCCTGATTTGTTAGAAAATATCTGAATATTATTATTTAAATAATATTCCCATAAGGATAATCTTTATAAAAATAATTGAAGTAGAAGTTTTAAAACTTATACTTGAAATGAATAATAAATAACCAAAGATATACTTATACGTAAGTACAATCTTTATTTGAATAATCGAAAATAAGTTTGATTATCGAAACATCATTCTTTAATAAATTAAAGAATATTATTTAATAAAAGAAGCGGAGTCAAAAGTCCTCGAATGAATATTCAAAATAATATTCATTAAACAAAATAAAGTTATCGAATAAACCTTATTCGATTAATAGTTTTGAAAACTATGTCTATATATATAAATATATGTATATATATATATATTATACTCAGGCTAGCTCATATGTTAACTTCCCAATACGTCTTAATACCTCAAAGGGTCCAACAATTCGAGGGCTTAACTTTCCTTTCTTTCCGAACCTCATCCATCATTTCCAAGGGAATACCTATAACTGTACTAGGTCCCCTACTTCCTACTCTTTGTCCTTTCGTGTCAAATCAACATACTTCTTATGTCCATCTTGGGCTACTACCAGCCGTCCTCTGATTAGATCTATTAAATCCCTGGTCCTTTGGACCACTGCTTGTCCGAGCATCTAGCGCTATGCAACTTCATCCTAACATAAGAGAGATCGACATTGTGTTCCCTCAAGGATCTCATAAGGCGACATCTCGATAATGACATATGATCTATTAACGTAAGAAAACTCAATCCGCGTTAAGTGATAATTCCAAATTCTTTCAAGTCTATTGCACAGACTCTCATCATAGCTTCTAGTATTATAGCTTTTGCTTCTCAATACCCATTCTTTTCCAGTTCATAATCGGTACAATCTTCCGTACATAATACTATTCTAGATATACCTTTACTCGCTAGAGTTTTCTAACCTTTTAATAATCGCGTCAACCTTAGTATCACGAACGCGTTAGAATCGGAATACCACCATACTTGGTACCACTTCATCTCTAGCTACCTCCATCTTCGAAAGCTTGGTCCTTCGTATAGAAGTAAAAGAATTTATTGAGAGATCACTATGATCATGAACACTTGTTCTATTGCATAGTTAGTACAGAAGGTGGCCAGCCTTTAGTACTTGACAAACAATTAAACAACATGTGGTATCCTACTAGGCTTCTATCACACAGATAGATAGTCATTCGGCAATACCTCCCCTTCTGGAAGGGTTGTTCTTCTCAGCTTACATGAAATGAAAAGAAGAGAAAAGAACGAACTGAAGAGAATTGTATATATGAAAAAATACTGCCATAAAATATCTGGCTTGGAATATACCTCTGAACTATAGAGGTTTGTCATAGGAGAACAAAACGTATACGTATATATATCAACATCAAGTATTATAGCATCGCATTTCACCTGCTTAAACATTTTTGCTATTCCGTCCATCATTCTATGGACACATGCTCTTGTTCGAGCTTATACACAATCACCTTTGAAACTCCCTCGACATCGAAAATCGAATCTGGGATCTCATTCTAGACATCATCGTTACTAGAATTCTAGGCTTGCACCGCAACCTTCCTCGTATAGTAATACGACTCTCAATTGATAAGAAGGAATAAGTATTCAATATACAGATAATCGACTTAATTAGCCTATCAATGATAACTTATACACCACCACGACCCGATTAGTGATACTCACTCTCAACATCCATTCCAATACAACTCTCACGGTTGTAAGTAATCGGCTTATTACTAGCAGAATCATTCCTGCATTACTATGGCCCACCATTGACCTACTGTAGTCATTCATTTTCCATGAAGTCTTAGTAGCTAACCATACGGAGTTCATACATATCGTATCGAATCCTTCTAAGGAGGTAACATAATCACTATTCATGATTCATGAAGAACACTCCTGATCCTGACGTACATACATGACATGAAGCAGATAAAATTGTAGAAGAGTTTCAATGAAAGCAACGATAGCAGGCTAATACCATTATTAACCATATTTCTTTATTAGGAGATATGAAGCTCAAAGGTTCATTTAGTCCTTTCATAACATGGTCCTGGTTTATCTCAAGATAGGACCTTCTAAGATATGTAGCCCGCTCACAGCGATAACGTGAATTAAATCTTTACTAAACTACTATTATGGTTGAGTATCGCACAATCATCAGAAGAAATGTCAATCTTTCACACCATAATACCACCTTCATGGCTTTAACCATCATTACTGTATTCCTCTGGCACGAGCGCTTATAATTGTCCTCTTACGCTTAAAGTGTCGGCCACCTCTTTGGCCTTTCCTGATAGTAAAATTTCCTTACAATCAATGTCATTTTAACCATGTTCAACTAAATTTTCTACCTCATTTCAATCACTGCTTATGTGAAAATGCTTTTCTTAAGTCCTGGTGATAAAGAAAAAAAAATTCACCATTTTTCCATAAGTCATTGCCTTAGTCTTTAGATGTGAACATTTTCACGACTGACTCTCGATCATACTTAGGACGTCTCTTATCATGGGTCCTTCTTGTTTTCACCAATCCTGACTCTCATTGGGTCAATCTATACTTTCTTATGGTTCACCACGTGCCCCACCTGGCATTATTATAATTACGTCATATTTCCTTCATCAAAAATTTCTATTCTTGAGAACTTTGAATATTACCTTTCTCCTTGTAAAACCTCTAAGGTTATCCTTAAATCCTTCATCAGGTACACCCTAGGCACAGGGCATATCAAGATACCATTTACTAATACCAGAATCATTGTCTATATACTTCTGAAATTTTTTTCCACTGATCCTTAAAGGTTGTTGTTACCTTAATCCTTTTCCAATTCATACTGTCAAAACTCACACTATCCCTATTAAGGGTGAAATGCCAACCTTTATACATTCCCCTAGGATTCATTTTAAGTTACAGAGGTTCTATCCTTAATTCCACCTTTAAAAAGGTACATGCATCCTTCCATGGATAAATCAAGTCATATATCCTTGATAGATTATCTTATTTAATCATTCCCATCTCGATAGTCTATACCAAATTTCACAATAGCATCCTTATTCAAAATGAGGTCAATCAATATGGCCTCCAAAAGATAACAACGGTTATCCGCGTTTCTTGCCTGATTTAGTAATGATAACAGGGATGTTCTAGAAGATATTGGTCGTGTTCAACGTGAACTTTTTAGTTCTAACTACTCATTTACCTCTTTATTTATCTCAACAGTCATCTTAATGTTGGGATATCTTTTATACCTGGCATCTCCTTTTGTAGGTATCAAGTCACATGTCTTACATACACTTCACATCCTTGTAGGTCACTTCCTTCATCCAATTTCCTAATTTCTTGCTTTCATGTCTCCTCAGTCCATCTGTGTTTCCTTATTAATCCATCGATCTATCTCAAAGTTTCATCAAATACTCTCAACTTAAAGGGGGTACAATACATATATCTCTTATGCCTTCAACCATCAACTTTAACTCATGGTGAATCACCCTCATCCTGATGATCACCTATTTTTCTATTTCTATTACTACGAGTCTTTAGGGTTTCCTCATACCCAACTCCCTTATCATTCCTCAAACTCTATTGCCTTTATATTCCTTTCCACTTCAGTTCCTTTTTATTTTCCTTTCTATTACAATCATTTCATGAACCCACTAATCGTTTACTTCAAACATCAAGTCATTCTGGGATTCATGTCCTCAGGACGAATCTTGCTAACTTTTACAACTTAGATTCATAACTCATCATACTCGTCCGCCTTTGTTCTGGCTCTAAAGCTTTTACACTATCTCTATAACCTTGGGAAGTACTTTCCCGAAAACAATTGACTGAACTTTAATCGGTTTATTATAACCTCTGGCCCCGTGTCTTTCTTCGCCTTTCACCAGCGGGTGGCCTCTCTCTTAAGAAGGTAAGTGACAAAAACAGTCTTTTGCGCTTCATCAATCATTTAGAATATAAAATCAGTCCTCTATTTCCTTTGGCCAGGCTCTTTCCTCGGCTTGGTCAGCTTGTTCCTTGGAACTTTGAGAGCTTAGTGACTTAAAGGTTCTGAAAGAATTTCCCACCGCATTGTTTTCTCTGGGTGGTGTTTGGGAATAAAAGTATAATTTTTGTTTAGGCAAGTCCATGAATTGTCCCATAGGAGTACCATCCCGGTTCTCCCTATCTTGCTCGACTTCTGTTTTCTCAATATGAAATGTTTCATCATTCTCCCATAATCAGGGTTATCTTATAGGTTAAAATCCTTGTTTTCCATTTTGTTATGGGTTCTTTCTTTCTTGATGGCGACCTCCCTGACTATCACATTCAGGGTTTGCCCTAAATCTTATTCCTCGAACTATGGCTTTTATCTAAGATCTCGTCCTTAAGCTCTTGAACGTTTGGAACCCAAATTCTGTAGGAATACCTCATTCTTCCCTTATCATCTTTCTCAGTATTAATCTTTTCTCTATTTGTTGGCTCTCTGCCTTCTTTCATCACTTTTTCTTGGCACAATATAATCTTTTCCAATAATTCGGGCTGTATTGCAATCTCAAACAGCTTTTCGGTACCGGCTCCGATTACCTTCACTTCTATTTTCATTTTCGCAAAATCTCTTATCAACTCTCCCAAAGACATTTTCATCTCGAGTCTCTCTTTTATACTAAGGGCATTAGCCACCATTTTGGCTTTCCCTGGATGATAAAGAATCTCATAATCGTTATCCTTGATTAGCTCTAACCACCTCCTCTGGCGCATGTTGAGCTCTTTCTGCGTGAAAATGCACTAGAGCACTTACGGCTTGTGTAAATCTCGCACTTCTCTCTAAGTAGTGCCTCCAATCTTTAGGGGAAAACTATTGCCACGAGCCCAAGCTCATGGGTGGGGACATCGAATTTTATATTCCCTTAATTGTCTTGACGCGCACGCGATTACCTTGTTGTGCTGTATAAGAAGCACCTTAATTCTTTATGTGAAGCGTCATTACACATCACAAAATCTCCTTTTCCATCCGGCAACGCCAACATAGTAGCCGTCACCAACCTTTGCTTTAGTTCTTAAAAGCTGTACTCGCATTTCTCTGTCCATTCGAACTTCTCAGTCTTACGAGTAAGCCGCGTTAGAGGGGCTACTATCTTTACAAACTTGAACGAACCTCCGGTAGTGACCGGCCAATCCTACCTCTGGTAGTCGCCCTGACCATGGTCATCAATTCCTCAGTGGTCCTTTATTCATTCTGGTCAGGATCCTCCACGGGATCCTTCTCAGCAATAATCCCTTCTAGGACAACATCCTCAACCGCTACATCCTCAATATGAACATCATCCGGTCCCGTGTTAGGAAGCTCTATCGAATCTATAATCTGATCTCCAATAATTAATAAAACATCATCGCATTGTTGCTCCTCAACCTCAGGGTTCGAAGTCCCGCTACCATATACGATAATGAACTACGCTTCTATCACGATATTTATAAGGGTTCCCATAAGGGTTTTAACTGTCAATACTACGTTAGGTAGTCCGACTATGAACTTGGCAAGAGTTCTTATATATCTTAGTGAATTTTTATTTTAACGTCACTTCATCTCTGAGGTTTACAACGCTTAGCTCCGATACCATTTCTGTAACACCCCCAAATCCGGGGTCGGGGATCTGGGTTGTCACGAGTTCCATTTCCCTTAATAATACTTAATCTTATTAATTAACCAACTACTGCGTACTGTGACCCCACAATATACACACACACCACATGTTATAGTCTTAGAGATGAATATCCAAAATACCACAAGTCATTTTATTCCATAATTATAAATCATTACACCTCAAAAGGGTTTCTGAATAAATTTACATATTCTTTGCCATTATTACAATTCATAAATATATATAATTCTGGCACAACAAAAGTTGAAAGCCTAGCCTACTGATAGTTCCTAGCTCAGCTACAACGACATCAACGCCTACAGAAAACTGCGGAACGTTTCCTAACCGCTCACAATTGGGAGCTTGATCCTGTTCATCTTGTCTATCTGTTGTTGTGTGATGAAAGAAGAAAGCAAGGGTGAGCAACCAGCCCACCGAAATAATATGTATAATAATTAACAATATATGAGCATTCTCATAGTACTCATGAAAGTCTTGGTCAAGAAGAAATGAACCAAATTTGATATCTTAATGCGACGAAGTCGCAAAATATTCAGTATATATATACATATATACTTCTCAAATATTTGAAATCCTCTGACATGTATAATATACACAGAGTTCCAGTTTATAACTGTATGAAAATATCGTTGCAAGGTGATCTCATATATCTAACCTTGTCTCCACGTTTTTCTGAAAATCTTTGTCATGCATAATCATTAACTAGATATAAGTTGAAAAGATGAAGTTACGAGATACTCCAATATACTTATATCTTTTCCGAATACTGCTTGAACTACCACCGTTCAAGGTATAAATAGTTCATCTCATAGATTAAGCTACAAGACAAAACTTGTATAGAATCAATTTTTGAAATATCATCAAAATAAAATGAAGTTACGAGATACTTCATTTGATGAAAACATCATTTTGAAAACTCGACCCTGCCAACACTGAACAATCGCCCAACCGTAGCCTTTTTATCGAAGTGCTCTGGGTAGTGTTTCAGAAATATCCAATTGGATGATGAACTCATTACGGGAGTTTGCCGCGCCAGGAAGACCACTCACGATGATCAGTCACAGTTGTGCAACCCCACCATTTTCTACATGTAGAGGAGAACAATCGGATTTAATTGACAACTGAACACTGAACTCCTAAGGAATGGACCATCTTAGCAGAACTTCCGGGCCATTTGGGCCAATATAATAAGGCTGGGCCGGCGCCACTCGACCACTTACGCCACTCCTAGTTCAGATGAAATCCATGACTCTGAAACGTAAAGCTCGTTCCCTCTTTACTCAAGTAGAAACTTGTTGATACGGCTCCACCAAGAAGTCGTATCTAGTTGGAAAGGAAAACTCACCAATATTTCCCAGGCGATGCCTGTTAATGGATTAACTTATTCCAAGAATTTTACTTTCCGAGTGTTGGGTAAGTAATCAAAAACCCTTTTTTATCAAAACATCAATCTTATTGCAAATATAAAAATACACCACAGAGCCGGATCACTCAGGTTTTGAGTGGGTATTTAAATCCCCTTCGAAGGAAGATCTTAAATCTAAAAATGGGTTTTAGGATCCGCTTTAACTTTTAAAATCATTTTGAAGACTCGAAAATATCTTAAAGAATGTTTAAAGTAATGATGACTTAATAAAATAAGTCATTCCCGATATGTTAGAAAATATCTGAATATTATTATTTAAATAATATTCCCATAAAGATAATCTTTATAAAAATAATTGAAGTAGAAGTTTTAAAACTTATACTTGAAATGAATAATAAATAACCAAAGATATACTTATACGTAAGTACGATCTTTATTTGAATAATCGAAAATAAGTTTGATTATCAAAACATTATTCTTTAATAAATTAAAGAATATTATTTAATAAAAGAAGCGGAGTCATAAGTCCTCGAATGAATATTCAAAATAATATTCATTAAACAAAATAAAGTTATCGAATAAACCTTATTCGATTAATAGTTTTGAAAACTATGTCTATATATATATTATACTCGGGAACATCGACTCCCGGTTTAGAAAATGTTCACCTTTGGGTCCCCTATACTAAGGGTATACACATCTACTGACTACTGCTTATCTCTAGCATAGGTATTATGCAACTTATAAGCATTTGAATCAACAATTAGATATCAAGATTTTGAAACAGGCATGCATATAAATATCATATCACATGCTCTAATATATCGCAAGACTTTGCTAATAATAACCATGCACTTATCACAAGATAATGCATATACATATATACATCACAACAACAGTATAACGGGTAGAAAACTTGCTTGAGTGTTCTCGAATAGACTTAAGCTTAGAGTGGGTCCGATAACCTATGAACAACAACATAAGTCAGAATTAAAACCCCGGTCGCTTAAGAAACTAGACTTTAACCAATTGAACCCTAACGTTCGCTTATGGTCACTTCTACGCTTAGCGAATCATATAAGTCATTCGAGTACCCTCGGCTTCACCATTTTTAATAAATTAACCATTAAGAATTTTAAGGCGATTCTTTTGTGAGTACTCTACCAACTGCCTAACCCACTTTGCATAATTGTTTCGTACTCCAATTAGTCATTTAAGGGCCTTAACCAAAGTTTCAAAGTAAGGCGAGGGGTAATTGTTCGTTCGCGAAGCGTCGTTACTTAAAACAGTTGTTTCTCCTAAACCGTACATCGGATTCAAGTGAACCACATATCAAAACGAAGCTCGTAACAATGGCAATGGTCAGAATCTAACAGTGAGTTCACGGGTCCTGAAGTTAAGAACAAAAATAGTCTAAGGTAAATCGGGCATTACGACGACTATGTTTACACGATTACCAAAGTTTATACTACTCCAAATCAATCACAAACCAACTTACAACCAAAATTACAACCAAAATCCATCCAAACCTCACTACATCAGTCCATTACTTCATGTTTTATCCAACTCATTCAATCACAAACAAAAGCTATTAACCATACTAAGGTTCATTAACTAATAACCAAGATTCAACCATCAAAATCACTACAAACTCAACCAAACTTTAAGCAAACAAGCATCATGCTTCTCATATACTATATCAATCAAAAGATTCTCCAGTGAACTCAGTGAGAAGGGTAGAATCTCCAGTCATGTGCCTTGAGTAACCATTGTCTAGATACCAAAGATTCTTTCTGTTTCCCTCCACACATCAAAACCAAATCAAGTTGATTTTGGTACCCAATTTTCCTTGGGTCCAGCCTTGTTAGCCTTTTTCTTAGGTTTCTTAATTTTTCCATCATTAGACTTAGGTGACTGCAAATCAACCTTTATCTTAGGAGTGGGACTTTGAAATCCTTGACCAATTTTATAATTATCAGGCACATTGGAATTAACATTGGTATGGGAAATATTGTGCAAACATATTATTCAAGTAAGGCATGTTAACTGTTATTTGAGACATATTAAATGCAGCATAATAAGGATTGTGTGCAAATGACATATTAGCATAACGTGTAGATAGATTTTGTGCAGGCATAACAGGAAAAGCATGCATGGATGATATGGGCATGTTAAAAAAAGATGGAGATACAGACATGGGTGCATGTATCACATACTTGCAATTAGTAGATAAATGATTAACACTACCACACTTAACACATGTCTTTCTAGGTGCATACTTATTAGGTGTGTAGTTATTGTGTTTGTTAATCCCTACTTTCCCATTCCTATTGTTTTTCCTTTTTGAATCTGCCTTGACCTCAATCTTCTCCAATCTGTCACTCAGTTGCTTCATTGACAGATGCCTTACATTCATTCTACTGGCATATTTGGCTTCACTTGATTCTCCTTGAACAAAGTGCTTGATTACTGAACCATACTTCTCATTGAGCTTTGCTAGTTTTACTTTGCTAATGGTCTTTTTCTCATTCAACGGATGAGAATCAACTTTCAACAGATGAGCTTTGTCTTTCGACGGATAATTCTCATCATCCTTTGATTCAACATCCGTTGATTCAATATCCATTGAAAGACCATCAACCAAGTCTTGGTCCAGTTCCTTCTTGCTCTTTTTCCAGGCTTCTTCACAGAAAGACTCAATTCTTTGAACTTTGGAAATTTGGGCACTCACATCTCTTAATGATTTCCAGGCCTTGATCACCTCTTGCTCACGTTCAAATTGCTTTCTCAAAATCTCTTCTTTCTTCAAAGATTTAGTTAATTTATCCTTGACAATATTACACTCTATTTTCAATTTATCAAACTCAATGAATTGGGTTTCTAAAAAGCATTTCTATCACTCAAAAACAAATTATTCTCTTTAATTCTATTACTTCCTTTAGTGATTGATTTTAATATGACACGCAAGCGGTACAATTCAGTAGACTTATCATTTATAGCATCATTGCATTCATCTTTAGAAAGGCGTGTTAGGTTTGTAGTGATTACCTGATAGCTTGATGAACTGACTTCTGTCTTATCTGACTTGGCCATTAGGGCTGGGTTGACATAACATCTACATCCTCACCATCAGCTGCCCAATCACTTTGTTGAGTGATGAAAGCCTTTTCCTTTTGTTTGAGCAATTCAAAGTATTTCTTCTTATATCCACATGCTCAAACTTTCTCTTTTCTGAGCTAGGCTTTTTGTATTCATTGGTAAAGTGACCATTCATCCAACATTTGAAACATTTGAATTTAGCTTTATCAACCATGTTTCTGTTGGATTTTACAGCTCCAAAGTTTCTCCTAAATTTGAGTTTGGAAAACCTATTTGAGTGAATATCCAAATGCTCATCGATGTCATCCATTTCATCCTGGCTTGTGCGGTACTCATCTTCATCTACCAACCATTTTCCTTTGCCTTCACAAACACTTGTGTTTGTTACAGATTCAACAGCTTCAAGCTTCAACTCTTTTCCTCTCTCATGTTGTTCAGCTACTAATGCAACAGATCCACCCTTCTTTCTTTATATCTCCAACAGCTCATCCTGCTCCATTTCGAGCTCATAGGTTTTTAAAATACCATAAAGTCTCTCTAGAGTAAATTCATTATACTCTTCAAAATTTCTGAGAGAGATTGTCATTGGCTTCCATTCCTTTGTGTAGACCTCAGGAATTTCAAATATGAATCTTTAGTTTGGTAGATCCTCCTATACAACTTTAAACCATTCAGTAGTTTTTGAAATCTACTGAAAATGTCACTTAGTGACTCATTATTTTCAAAGTGAAAATGTTCATATAGTTGTATGAGGAGTTACATCTTGTTTTCTCTGACTTGCTCAGTTCCGACACATAGCACTTGAATTTGGTCCCAAATTTCCTTAGCAGTATTGCAGTTAATAACATTGTCAAACATATCTCCATCAAGACCATTGAACAAAATATTCATGGTTTTTTCCTTTATGAACTTGCTCAATATCTTCATCTGTCTATTTTAACATTGGCTTTGGGACTGTTTGCTCATTTCTAACAGCTCCTTCAACATCTGTTGTAGCCCTGCGAGGAATATGAGGTCCTTTCTCTATATGGTCAACATATCTTTCATCTTGAGAGAGTAGATGAAGGTGCATCTTCACTTTCCAGTGATGATAGTTTTATTTGTCCAGAATTGGGATCTTTACTCCAACATCCTTTCTACTCATGTTATTAGATTGCTTGATCTTTAAACTCTTTGTATGTCAAGAGCTTGCTCTGATACCAATTATTATCCTCTAACAATCTATCAACAGAATTACATAAGGGGGGTTAAATGGAATTCTGATTACTTTTTGAGATTCTGAAAACTTCTTACAAAATATAACTGTGCTTGAATATGCTAGTGTGCGGATAAACAATAATAGTATTCAAGAACACAAAGAAAATAAAGAAACGTTCAAAAACTTTCTATTGGATTGAATTTTCCACCAGAGATATATATGTGAAGAAATCTCTGTGATACAAAGTTGTACACTGCTGATTACAAGTAACACAATTAAGAACTTAAGAGTGCTAAGAATACAGCCTATAAAGACTCTCTAGTTGATGTGCTTGAAAATGCTTTCTAACTCTTAGTTTTTTATTACTAGCTACTCTTAGTTTATATATCACCAAGTCACACATGTGAAAATAAAACAAAATGTAAAACTTATTAGCTAGGTCCAATCACATGTTTCTTCATTTCTCTATCCAATGCAATCCAGTTAGATACTACATCTTTGAACATCCCTGTTTTGCCTGGAAATGGAAATGCTTCATTTTCTTTTAAATCCTGATCCCAGGCTGCCAATTTCTTTTATATACAATCAACCCATGTGACTGTCAAGTCCCTTTCAACTGCTATTTGAATTGATTATCCATTGAGGCTTCATATGTGTTATCCATCGAAGCTTCATCTGTCATCTGTTGAAACTTGACTAGCTCATCCATTGACAGTATTCTGAATTATCCGTTGAGCTTTATAGGGTCATTCGTTGAAGCTTTGTATATTAGAAGTCGAAGTAGATTCCATAGCAATTGATACTCTTTCACTTATACAAATTTACAAGGTTTTATATACAATTATCCCACCTATTTTATATATCTTGCTAGTAGTCAACATGACTTAGAAATAACAAAAACTCCCAAAACACGAAACTAATCTAGTATAAAGAATGTGTTACAAACTTATTTAATATAAGCTACTCCTTCAGCGGATAAATAATATGATCATTTGTTGAAAGCTACAAACACATTTAAAATATCTACTTAGAGTGTTTTTGGGAAGTTATCATCAAGCCTACAACATATTCCTTACAGTCTTTAACGTCCCTTGCCATCCTAAGGCCAAGTTCACAGTGCACATCTGGTTGTCATAGCCGTCCATCATCTGAGTAAACTCCTAGGATCTATGATATATGTTCACAAGCTCTCTCAACTCCTTCTTCCTCTTCTGCATCTCCTTGGTGCATTTATTCTCCAAGACAACAACCTTGTCTTCCGCCCGGTGAGCTTTAGACTTCCACTCATCTGAGGAGATCTTCATCTTGTTCATGGAAGTTTGCAAGCTGAATAATCAATCTTCATCTTGATGCTCTGAGTAGAGGATGCAACAAAGTAAGCGTTGGCCTGACAAAGAAAACACAAAGAAGAGTCATAAAAAAGGCTAACTCAGATAAGGGTCAAGATACTAAAAATGAATAAGACTTGAAAGGGTAGAGCCCCCTATAAACAAAGCCCCGGACGATCAAGACCAAAAAGGGCCGACCGAGCCACATTCAAGGCCAAATAGGCCGACCAGGACCTCCTACAAGGATGGTATAGACCCCCCTGAAGTATTCTTTGAGGCCCTCCTATAAACATTTTAGAAATTCCGAAAGAAGGGCCCGTGAATGAAAATTTATACAAGTTGAAATGTACCTGGTACAAGGCATGAGCACCCAACACCTCGGCTTCAAGCAACTTCTCGCCCAAGGAGACGAATAGAAGGTCAGGAGGAGTAACACAATTCTTTGACCACTCAAGAGCTAGGGCCGGAATCCCAAGCACCGAATAGTTGGTAGAGATGCCCTATGTAGGTTCAAAAGGAATCTTCATATTCCCGTCAAAATCCTTAGCCCTTTTCTTGCCAGAGTTATAAGCTTCAAGAAATACAGGGACCTTGGGATGCGGTTCGCTTGCTTAGCTGCATCCCTTGCCATCCTCCTCATAACCACGTCGCTATTTTCAGTCATGACAACAAGAGACTCAACAGCTAAAATCAGATGAAAGGAAAACATATATAAGAACGAACTTGCATAAAGTTGAAATAGAATAAAAGTAATACCCTCTCTAGAAAGGCTGCTAATGCCAGCCTCAACGAGTTTGATCTCTGTGACAAACTCCCAATAGGGGGTTCTTCCATAATCATCGATAAGGTGATCGCGGTCATGAAGCTTGGCATCTGAAAGATGAAGGATATAGTGAGAGCTGTCAACGGAACTGCTGAAGTCGCGTCTGAAGTATACACCCTAGTCTCCCTCTTTCCATTCCAAGACTACAAATTTTTTATTCCAACCATGAATACGAGTTACCATGAATAGATTCATGGAGAGAACTCGTATTCATAATGTGAGGAACACGACACCTATGTTGTAGAACGACCCAGCTAGGCCTATTCAAAGGAGACTCCTTCAGCATGAAGATACTTCGAAACATTGTGATACTTAGTGGGATGCCCAGGTCATTGCACCTCACTATAAAGACAATGATGAAAGCCCACATGAAAGGATTATGTCCTAAGTCCAATCATGTATAAGGATTTAGGAATAACTTTTATGTAATCTGTTTTGATTTCATTGATATTAATAAAAGACTTGTTTTGTTTTTATTACGGGCTTTATCTATTTAAGTGTTTAAATAAGATATACCATAGTTTAGAGTAAAGCTTTTTATGGATTATGATGAGATCATAATAGTGAGACCTAAAAAGATGATAACTCTAAACTTAAATAGTTCCTGGTCATAGGATTACTAACTGGTAATTAATAATCCGCAAAGATCGGTACATACTATGCTTGCTTCATTATGAAGGATGTCTGTTCTCATAGATATTTGTGTGGTGACACTATAGCTAGTATGTAGGTGCTTATTATAGAATAAGTTCACTGAACATGACTCGCCTAGCTGAACAACTGATGGAGTTCACTCACGTGTCAGCAGTTGTTCACATAGTGATAGTTGTACAAGTATCCTTAGACTTGAGGTCATCATAGTCATCTTGTGTACACTGAACTATGCTTTGGTTTAGTTCTTAGTCTCCAGGGACAATTATTAGGGCTCTTCTGGGTATAGGAATTTGTACACGAAGATAGTGTATGATCAATAAAGGATCTACCCCTTCCAGTGAAGGAAGCGAATGTTCAAGGCTGATCCACTTATGCTAGTTCAGGAATCTCTGGCCAGAGTGAATGAAATTAGAAAGGAGTTTCTAATTTGCATAGAACTATGCATAGTTAGATAGGCTTGACACGAGATCCATGCCTTGTATTTAATCGGAACATTGTAGGGTAGAAGGAGTTTATTGTACGGTAACTATTCACTGACAGGTTCTTGGTATTCTAAGCAGTGAATTCATATTATCCGGATAGTCGCGATATGTTGAGAAGCATCACTCACGATGTAGAATAAATGTGATTAATTAATTAATCATATTTAATAAATTAGAGAATTTATATAAATAATGATAAAATAGTTTTATTATTATTTATTTCTACTACCGGCTTAATATTGAACCTACAGGGTCACACCATAAAAGGAGAATGATTTAATGGTGGAGGAATTAATTAATAATGGCTAATAATTATTTATTTATGAAATAAATAATTAATTGGCAAATTTAATAATTGATTAAATGAGATTTAATTGATTATAAATTAATTAAGAAAAGTTCTTAATATTATTAATTAAGGATTTAATTTTTGGAAATTAAATCAAGAGAGAGAATTATTTCTAAAGTGTTTAGAAAAAGGATTAATAATTAAAAGGTGTTTTAATTATTAATGAGAATAATAAATGGGATAATAATAATATTATTTATGCGAAAATTTCAGCTAAATTTTTTTCCTATAAATACACTATTATAGACCCTATTTTATTCGAACCCACATCGAACCCGAAAACCCAAAAAGTTTGGAAAACCCAATTCTCTCCACCTTCTTCCTCCTCCTTAACATCGTTTTCTTGGTGGATACCGGTGGAGTGCTTCACACTTGAGGAGCAACTGCTAAGGATCTCTGATCGTTGTCTCCGAATTATTTTAAAAGGTTAGATTCGATCCCTCAAATTTTTATTCACGATTTATATGCTTTTATTTGGATTTTGTATGTGTAAAAGTGTTTTGCCATGCCCCCGCTGCGTTTAAAATCCAACAATGGTATCAGAACATAGGTTGTATGCATATAGATCTGTGGTAAAAATTTCAGAATTTTATGTGCTTGTATGAATTAATTATGATTTTTACAAGTTATAATATGGATTAATTTTGTCTGATGAGAAATCGTTTCTCAGAATAATTTTGAATGTTGATCTGGGTTCTACAAGTGTTGTAGATCGTCTGGGTATTTTTTTCATAATTTTATGATGTATAGATTTTTTATTATGATTTTTTGAAGTTCCTGTAATTAAATTTGTAATTAAATAAATAATATATTCATATATATATATATATATAAAAGGTTTGTATATATTTCTACATCTGCTGCTCTGCTGTTACTGCTGTACTGATTGCACGTTAAAGGAGGAAGAAGGTACAGGTGCGGAGTCCGAGACAAACTCTGTCAGGCGGCAGATGGCGGGCGCGTGTGGCGCACGCGCGAGGGAAGCCCTATTGCGCATTTGTAGAATGCGTTACACCCTTTATTGGCTTAAAAGGGGTGTAACGCATCACGGGAATGCGTTACAGGGCTTGTAACGCGTTCCTGTAATGCGTTACAGCCCGTCTGTTGATTTTAAAATTGATTTTCTGGGAGTTTCGTAACTCCGTTTTGGGCGTGCAATATACCGTTGGATTCGTTTTTCCGAGACGGATCTAATTGAGTGATCAATTTTAGTTTATATAAAAGTTTTGAACTATTTATATTTCCATGAAGTGTTTTAAAGCTGTTTTTGATTGTTTTAATTGATTTTAAATGCTTTATATGATACATAGAGATGTATAATGCTTAGAATAATGTGCTAGATGATATAACATGCCTACCTTGATGTTTATTCATGTTGATATATGTGATATATGCTTAGTTTATCATGCGATGATAGATTTAGGTGAACTTAAATAAATATAAGGCGTTTGTTAGACAACCTAGTATAGTGAAATTGTTTCATAACCTTAATAATAATATTATGAATACAATCATGAGATTCTTGTGTTTATGAAACACGTAATTGAATATGAATTTTCGATATGAGAGAAAGGATGATTCTGTCAACAACAGATTTCTATCTGTAAGAAAGGGTTATTAAGTGACGCCTCTTGACAATGCTCCACCTGATCTGGGAATCATCTGATTATTGATTATTGATTTGAAATATTTAATTTAAAAGGAAGAATCTCTTTATAATATGATTATGATTGTAACGTAATATAATCCCTCTAAAATTAAATAATATCAAGTAGTAATTGGCCAATGATACAACGGGCTTGTGTCGGTTATAGCCTTCCAACATGGTAGAAAGTAGTTCTTATTTTTGAATCATTGTCGTTTCGTGCCACAGCCGAGGGCTTTGATTTCGAAATAAGAAATACTTGTCTATTACATAGAGATGTGTACATTGAATAAGAATCTAAAGGTCGTTACGTGCCACAGCCGTGGGCCTTTGGGGACTGATTCAATTGTACGGAATGTTGGGTTAGACTTGACTTAGAATATTGAGTTTGTCGTGCCACAGCCGTGACTCAATTATTCAGAAGGCTAAAGTTTGATTAGGGAATAACATTAGATGTAATTGACAAGAGTTGTCTGCCTATTGAACATTACATGGCGTTTCGTGCCACAGCCGGGGTTGTGTAATGAAATGTAGGATCCCTATTCCCACTAGCATTATGAATGCTTAATTTTTCACGTAGGGGGTTGAATAAATTAGGAAAACTAGTGGGAGCCACTTATGAATAAAGACCCGATTCATATAGTGTTTTGAAATGAAATCGAATATTTGCTAAGTGTTGTTATGTGTTTATCATTTACAGATTTACTTTGTACGTTATGTCTTCTGCACTATCACTCAGGAGCATACTAGATGCTAACAAATTGACTGGTCCTAATTATGCTGACTGGCTTCGAAACTTGAGAATTGTTCTCAGGATTGAGAAGCTGGAATACGTGATTACCTCACCTAAGCCTACTGAACCTGCTAGTGATGCACATAATGATGAACATGTTGTGTATCGTAAGTGGATAGATGATGCAAATGTTGCTCAATGCATCATGCTAGCTTCTATGAACATTGAGCTACAGAAGCAACATGAGCATATGGATGCTCACACTATCCTCATGCATCTACAAGAGTTGTATGATGTGGCAGGGAGGACAGCTCGATATGAGATATCGAAGGAGCTGTTCGGTTGTAGGATGTCTGAGGGATCATCTGTGAATGACCATGTACTTAAGATGATCAATTTAATTGAACGTCTTGGACAACTTGGTTTTGCCATAGATGGGGAGCTGAGCCAAGACTTGGTCTTGCAATCACTTCCGAGTTCGTTCTCGCAGTTTGTTGTGAACTTTCACATGAATAAGTTGGATGTCAGCCTGCCTGAACTCCACAACATGTTGAAGACTGCGGAATCGAATTTTCCCCCTAAGAAGAGTTCTGTTCTTCTAATTGGTGAAGGTTCCAATCCTAAGAAAAGGAAGAGGAACTCTTCCAAGAAGAAGAAAGTAGGTGAGAAAACGCCGGTTCCACCAAAAGCTGAAGACCCCAAGAGCAAAGTTGTTTGCTTTCACTGTAACAAGGTGGGGCACTGGAAGAGGAACTGCAAGGTTTACCTTACAGAATTGAAGAAGAAGAAAGGTAGTGAGACTACCGCTTCTGATTCAGGTATGTTCATGATAGAAGTGAATATGTCATTAAGCCAAATTTCTACTTGGGTATTAGATACCGCCTATGGTTCTGACATCTGTAATTCATTGCATGGACCAAGGAGAAGTAGGACTCTTGAGGAAGAGGAGGTGATTCTACTGATGGGAAATGGAGCAAGAGTTGCTGCTGAAGATGTAGAATCATTTCATTTACATATGCCTACGGGCAAGACTATTGTTTTTAATAATTGTTATTTTGTTCCCTCGATTGTGAGGAATATTATTCCCATGTTAGGCTTGGCTGGATTTTCATTTATTATTGAGAATAATGAATGTTCTATTCTTAGAGATAATATTCTTTATGGACGTGGTACTTTAAATAATGGTTTGTATATATGTGACATAATTTACTTCAGATTGAACAAACTAATAAAAGAAAAGGGATGATGAAAATCTCACTTTATAGTGGCACTGCAGTCTCCATTTAGTGGACATGGAGAGAGGGCTGCAGATTTGCTAGGAATGGTACACACAGATGTATGTGGACCAATGTCTAAGCAAGCCATGGGTGGATTTTCATACTTCATTACTTTCATAGATGATAGATCTAGATTCGGATATGTGTTTGATGAAACACAAGTCTGAAGCCTTTGAAAATTTCAAAGAGTATAAGTATGAAGTGGAGAAACAAACCAAACATAGTATTATAATTCTTCGATTAGATCGAGGTGGTGAATACTTGAATGGAGAGTTTCTGGATTATCTCAAAGTAAATGGTATAGTCTCCCAGTGGACGCCTCCAGATTGGTATCTAAAAGGAGAAATCGAACTTTGTTAGACATAGTTCGGTCCATGATGAGCTATGCAAATCTTCCAGTATTTCTATGGGGTTATGCATTGGAAACCTCAGCATATTTACTGAATATGGTGCCTTCCAAATCTGTTCCTCAAACTCCGTATGAGATATGGAAAGAAAGGAAACCGAGTCTTAAACACGTTAAGATTTGGGGATGTCCAGCTTATGTCAAGTAAGTTGACCCAAATAAGCTGGAATATCGATCCGTAAAATGTAGTCTTGTGGGATATCCTAAAGAGACTTTAGGGTATTACTTTTACACCAATCATCGGGAGTTTGTCTCCAGACATGCTACCTTCTTGGAAAAGGAGTTTATCCTTGAAGGAAACAGAGGGAGCAAAATTGAACTTGATGAAGTTCAAGAAGCACAAACTACTACGGATCAAGTGGAAACACCTGTTCTGACTGAACAAACTTTTGTGGAACAGCCCATTCGTAGGTCAGGGAGAGTGTCTCGCCAACCTGAGAGGTAATATGGCCTTGTCATTGAGAATGACAATGAGTTATCGATCATTGATGATGACGACCCTGTAACCTATAATGAGGCTATGAGTAGTGTTGACTCTAAGAAATGGCATAGTGCCATGAAATCCAGAATGGAATCTATGTATACGGTATACAAAAGATAGATTATAGCAGATGGCCAGGTGGAGACCTATAAGGCCAGGCTTGTGGCAAAAGGATTCAAACAAAGGCAATGGATTAACTTTGATGAAACTTTTTACCTGTAGCCCTGTTAAAATCAGTTCGGATTTTGCTTGCGAATGCTGCTTACTACGACTATGAAATCTGGTAGATGGCCATATGGTTTTCTTTCCAAGGGAAATGAAAACCTAGTGTGTAAGCTGTTGCGAACCATATGTGGTTTAAAGCAAGCTTCTCGAAAGATGGAACATTTGTTTTGATGAGACAATCAAAGAGTTTGATTTTATCAAAAATGTAGATGAACCATGTGTCTACAAAAGGGTTAGTGGGAGCGCGGTAACATTTCTTGTATTGTATTGAATTAGAGTTGACACACATAATAACATAGCAGACCCACTCACAAAGCTACTTTATGAAAGTCACTTTGATCGTCATAAAGAAAAGATTGGTATTAGATACCAGAGTGATTGGCTTTAGTACAAGTGGGAGATTGAAAGGAATATGTCCTAAGTCCAATCATGTATAAGGATTTAGGAATAACTTTTATGTAATCTGTTTTGATTTCATTGATATTAATAAAAGACTTGTTTTGTTTTTATTACGGGCTTTATCTATTTAAGTGTTTAAATAAGATATACCATAGTTTAGAGTAAAGCTTTTTATGGATTATGATGAGATCATAATAGTGAGACCTAAAAAGATGATAACTCTAAACTTAAATAGTTCCTGGTCATAGGATTACTAACTGGTAATTAATAATCCGTAAAGATCGGTACATACTATGCTTGCTTCATTATGAAGGATGTCTGTTCTCATAGACATTTGTGTGGTGACACTATAGCTAGTATGTAGGTGCTTATTATAGAATAAGTTCACTGAACATGACTCGCCTAGCTGAACAACTGATGGAGTTCACTCACGTGTCAGCAGTTATTCACATAGTGATAGTTGTACAAGTATCCTTAGACTTGAGGTCATCATAGTCATCTTGTGTACACTGAACTATGCTTTGGTTTAGTTCTTAGTCTCCAGGGACAATTATTAGGGCTCTTCTGGGTATAGGAATTTGTACACGAAGATAGTGTATGATCAATAAAGGATCTACCCCTTCCAGTGAAGGAAGCGAATGTTCAAGGCTGATCCACTTATGCTAGTTCAGGAATCTCTGGCCAGAGTGAATGAAATTAGAAAGGAGTTTCTAATTTGCATAGAACTACGCATAGTTAGATAGGCTTGACACGAGATCCATGCCTTGTATTTAATCGGAACATTGTAGGGTAGAAGGAGTTTATTGTACGGTAACTATTCACTGACAGGTTCTTGGTATTCTAAGCAGTGAATTCATATTATCCGGATAGTCGCGATATGTTGAGAAGCATCACTCACGATGTAGAATAAATGTGATTAATTAATTAATCATATTTAATAAATTAGAGAATTTATATAAATAATGATAAAATAGTTTTATTATTATTTATTTCTACTACCGGCTTAATATTGAACCTACAGGGTCACACCATAAAAGGAGAATGATTTAATGGTGGAGGAATTAATTAATAATGGCTAATAATTATTTATTTATGAAATAAATAATTAATTGGCAAATTTAATAATTGATTAAATGAGATTTAATTGATTATAAATTAATTAAGAAAAGTTCTTAATATTATTAATTAAGGATTTAATTTTTGGAAATTAAATCAAGAGAGAGAATTATTTCTAAAGTGTTTAGAAAAAGGATTAATAATTAAAAGGTGTTTTAATTATTAATGAGAATAATAAATGGGATAATAATAATATTATTTATGGGAAAATTTCAGCTAAATTTTTTTCCTATAAATACACTATTATAGACCCTATTTTATTCGAACCCACATCGAACCCGAAAACCCAAAAAGTTTGGAAAACCCAATTCTCTCCACCTTCTTCCTCCTCTTTAACATCGTTTTCTTGGTGGATACCGGTGGAGTGCTTCACACTTGAGGAGCAACTGCTAAGGATCTCTGATCGTTGTCTCCGAATTATTTTAAAAGGTTAGATTCGATCCCTCGAATTTTTATTCACGATTTATATGCTTTTATTTGGATTTTGTATGTGTAAAAGTGTTTTGCCATGCCCCCGCTGCGTTTAAAATCCAACAATGGTATCTGAACATAGGTTGTATGCATATAGATCTGTGGTAAAAATTTCAGAATTTTATGTGCTTGTATGAATTAATTATGATTTTTACAAGTTATATTATGGATTAATTTTGTCTGATGAGAAATCGTTTCTCAAAATAATTTTGAATGTTGATCTGGGTTCTACAAGTGTTGTAGATCGTCTGGGTATTTTTTTCATAATTTTATGATGTATAGAATTTTTATTATGATTTTCTGAAGTTCCTGTAATTAAATTTGTAATTAAATAAATCATATATTCATATATATATATATATAAAAGGTTTGTATATATTTCTACATCTGCTGCTCTGCTGTTACTGCTGTACTGATTGCACGTTAAAGGAGGAAGAAGGTACAGGTGCGGAGTCCGAGACAAACTCTGTCAGGCGGCAGATGGCGGGCGCGTGTGGCGCACGCGCGAGGGAAGCCCTATTGCGCATTTGTAGAATGCGTTACACCCTTTATTGGCTTAAAAGGGGTGTAACGCATCACGGGAATGCGTTACAGGGCTTGTAACGCGTTCCTGTAATGCGTTACAGCCCGTCTGTTGATTTTAAAATTGATTTTCTGGGAGTTTCGTAACTCCGTTTTGGGCGTGCAATATACCATTGGATTTGTTTTTCTGAGACGGATCTAATTGAGTGATCAATTTTAGTTTATATAAAAGTTTTGAACTATTTATATTTCCATGAAGTGTTTTAAAGCTGTTTTTGATTGTTTTAATTGATTTTAAATGCTTCATATGATACGTAGAGATGTATAATGCTTAGAATAATGTGCTAGATGATATAACATGCCTACCTTGATGTTTATTCATGTTGATATATGTGATATATGCTTAGTTTATCATGCGATGATAGATTTAGGTGAACTTAAATAAACATAAGGCGTTTGTTAGACAACCTAGTATAGTGAAATTGTTTCATAACCTTAATAATAATATTATGAATACAATCATGAGATTCTTGTGTTTATGAAACACGTAATTGAATATGAATTTTCGATATGAGAGAAAGGATGATTCTGTCAACAACAGATTTCTATCTGTAAGAAAGGGTTATTAAGTGACGCCTCTTGACAATGCTCCACCCGATCTGGGAATCATCTGATTATTGATTATTGATTTGAAATATTTAATTTAAAAGGAAGAATCTCTTTATAATATGATTATGATTATAACGTAATATAATCCCTCTAAAATTAAATAATATCAAGTAGTAATTGGCCAATGATACAACGGGCTTGTGTCGGTCATAGCCTTCCAACATGGTAGAAAGTAGTTCTTATTTTTGAATCATTGTCGTTTCGTGCCACAGCCGAGGGCTTTGATTTCGAAATAAGAAATACTTGTCTATTACATAGAGATGTGTACATTGAATAAGAATCTAAAGGTCGTTACGTGCCACAGCCGTGGGCCTTTGGGGACTGATTCAATTGTACGGAATGTTGGGTTAGACTTGACTTAGAATATTGAGTTTGTCATGCCACAGCCGTGACTCAATTATTCAGAAGGCTAAAGTTTGATTAGGGAATAACATTAGATGTAATTGACAAGAGTTGTCTGCCTATTGAACATTACATGGCGTTTCGTGCCACAGCCGGGGTTGTGTAATGAAATGTAGGATCCCTATTCCCACTAGCATTATGAATGCTTAATTTTTCACGTAGGGGGTTGAATAAATTAGGAAAACTAGTGGGAGCCACTTATGGATAAAGACCCGATTCATATAGTGTTTTGAAATGAAATCGAATATTTGCTAAGTGTTGTTATGTGTTTATCATTTACAGATTTACTTTGTACGTTATGTCTTCTGCACTATCACTCAGGAGCATACTAGATGCTCACAAATTGACTGGTCCTAATTATGCTGACTGGCTTCGAAACTTGAGAATTATTCTCAGGATTGAGAAGCTGGAATACGTGATTGACTCACCTAAGCCTACTGAACCTACTAGTGATGCACATAATGATGAACATGTTGTGTATCGTAAGTGGATAGATGATGCAAATGTTGCTCAATGCATCATGCTAGCTTCTATGAACATTGAGCTACAGAAGCAACATGAGCATATGGATGCTCACACTATCCTCATGCATCTACAAGAGTTGTATGATGTGGCAGGGAGGACAGCTCGATATGAGATATCGAAGGAGCTGTTCGGTTGTAGGATGTCTGAGGGATCATCTGTGAATGACCATGTACTTAAGATGATCAATTTGATTGAACGTCTTGGACAACTTGGTTTTGCCATGGATGGGGAGCTGAGCCAAGACTTGGTCTTGCAATCGCTTCCGAGTTCGTTCTCGCAGTTTGTTGTGAACTTTCACATGAATAAGTTGGATGTCAGCCTGCCTGAACTCCACAACATGTTGAAGACTGCGGAATTGAATTTTCCCCCTAAGAAGAGTTCTGTTCTTCTAATTGGTGAAGGTTCCAATCCTAAGAAAAGGAAGAGGAACTCTTCCAAGAAGAAGAAAGTAGGTGAGAAAATGCCGGTTCCACCAAAAGCTGAAGACCCCAAGAGCAAAGTTGTTTGCTTTCACTGTAACAAGGTGGGGCACTGGAAGAGGAACTGCAAGGTTTACCTTACAGAATTGAAGAAGAAGAAAGGTAGTGAGACTACCGCTTCTTATTCAGGTATGTTCATGATAGAAGTGAATATGTCATTAAGCCAAATTTCTACTTGGGTATTAGATACCGCCTATGGTTCTGACATCTGCAATTCGTTGCATGGACCAAGGAGAAGTAGGACTCTTGAGGAAGAGGAGGTGATTCTACTGATGGGAAATGGAGCAAGAGTTGCTTCTGAAGATGTAGAATCATTTCATTTACATATGCCTACGGGCAAGACTATTGTTTTAAATAATTGTTATTTTGTTCCCTCGATTGTGAGGAATATTATTCCCATGTTAGACTTGGCTGGATTTTCATTTATTATTGAGAATAATGAATGTTCTATTCTTAGAGATAATATTCTTTATGGACGTGGTACTTTAAATAATGGTCTGTATATATGTGACATAATTTACTTCAGATTGAACAAACTAATAAAAGAAAAGGGATGATGAAAATCTCACTTTATAGTGGCACTGCAGTCTCCATTTAGTGGACATGGAGAGAGGGCTGCAGATTTGCTAGGAATGGTACACACAGATGTATGTGGACCAATGTCTAAGCAAGCCATGGGTGGATTTTCATACTTCATTACTTTCATAGATGATAGATCTAGATTCGGATATGTGTTTGATGAAACACAAGTCTGAAGCCTTTGAAAAGTTCAAAGAGTATAAGTATGAAATGGAGAAACAAACCAAACATAGTATTATAATTCTTCGATTAGATCGAGGTGGTGAATACTTGAATGGAGAGTTTCTGGATTATCTCAAAGTAAATGGTATAGTCTCCCAGTGGACGCCTCCAGATTGGTATCTAAAAGGAGAAATCGAACTTTGTTAGACATAGTTCGGTCAATGATGAGCTATGCAAATCTTCCAGTATTTCTATGGGGTTATGCATTGGAAACCTCAGCATATTTACTGAATATGGTGCCTTCCAAATCTGTTCCTCAAACTCCGTATGAGATATGGAAAGAAAGGAAACCGAGTCTTAAACACGTTAAGATTTGGGGATGTCCAGCTTATGTCAAGTAAGTTGACCCAAATAAGCTGGAATATCGATCCGTAAAATGTAGTCTTGTGGGATATCCTAAAGAGACTTTAGGGTATTACTTTTACACCAATCATCGGGAGTTTGTCTCCAGACATGCTACCTTCTTGGAAAAGGAGTTTATCCTTGAAGGAAACAGTGGGAGCAAAATTGAACTTGATAAAGTTCAAGAAGCACAAACTACTACGGATCAAGTGGAAACACCTGTTCTGACTGAACAAACTTTTGTGGAACAGCCCATTCGTAGGTCAGGGAGAGTGTCTCGCCAACCTGAGAGGTAATATGGCCTTGTCATTGAGAATGACAATGAGTTATCGATCATTGATGATGACGACCCTGTAACCTATAATGAGGCTATGAGTAGTGTTGACTCTAAGAAATGGCATAGTGCCATGAAATCCAGAATGGAATCTATGTATACGGTATACAAAAGATAGATTATAGCAGATGGCCAGGTGGAGACCTATAAGGCCAGGCTTGTGGCAAAAGGATTCAAACAAAGGCAATGGATTAACTTTGATGAAACTTTTTACCTGTAGCCCTGTTAAAATCAGTTCGGATTTTGCTTGCGAATGCTGCTTACTACGACTATGAAATCTGGCAGATGGCCATATGGTTTTCTTTCCAAGGGAAATGAAAACCTAGTGTGTAAGCTGTTGCGAACCATATGTGGTTTAAAGCAAGCTTCTCGAAAGATGGAACATTTGTTTTGATGAGACAATCAAAGAGTTTGATTTTATCAAAAACGTAGATGAACCATGTGTCTACAAAAGGGTTAGTGGGAGCGCGGTAACATTTCTTGTATTGTATTGAATTAGAGTTGACACACATAATAACATAGCAGACCCACTCACAAAGCTACTTTATGAAAGTCACTTTGATCGTCATAAAGACAAGATTGGTATTAGATACCAGAGTGATTGGCTTTAGTACAAGTGGGAGATTGAAAGGAATATGTCCTAAGTACAATCATGTATAAGGATTTAGGAATAACTTTTATGTAATCTGTTTTGATTTCATTGATATTAATAAAAGACTTGTTTTGTTTTTATTACGAGCTTTATCTATTTAAGTGTTTAAATAAGATATACCATAGTTTAGAGTAAAGCTTTTTATGGATTATGATGAGATCATAATAGTGAGACCTAAAAAGATGATAACTCTAAACTTAAATAGTTCCTGGTCATAGGATTACTAACTGGTAATTAATAATCCGCAAAGATCGGTACATACTATGCTTGCTTCATTATGAAGGATGTCTGTTCTCATAGACATTTGTGTGGTGACACTATAGCTAGTATGTAGGTGCTTATTATAGAATAAGTTCACTGAAGATGACTCGCCTAGCTGAACAACTGATGGAGTTCACTCACGTGTCAACAGTTGTTCACATAGTGATAGTTGTACAAGTATCCTTAGACTTGAGGTCATCATAGTCATCTTGTGTACACTGAACTATGCTTTGGTTTAGTTCTTAGTCTCCAGGGACAATTATTAGGGCTCTTCTGGGTATAGGAATTTGTACACGAAGATAGTGTATGATCAATAAAGGATCTACCCCTTCCAGTGAAGGAAGCGAATGTTCAAGGCTGATCCACTTATGCTAGTTCAGGAATCTCTGGCCAGAGTGAATGAAATTAGAAAGGAGTTTCTAATTTGCATAGAACTATGCATAGTAAATGGTAAGCAAGTGATTGAATTAGATAGGCTTGACACGAGATCCATGCCTTGTATTTAATCGGAACATTGTAGGGTAGAAGGAGTTTATTGTACGGTAACTATTCACTGACAGGTTCTTGGTATTCTAAGCAGTGAATTCATATTATCCGGATAGTCGCGATATGTTGAGAAGCATCACTCACGATGTAGAATAAATGTGATTAATTAATTAATCATATTTAATAAATTAGAGAATTTATATAAATAATGATAAAATAGTTTTATTATTATTTATTTCTACTACAGGCTTAATATTGAACCTACAGGGTCACACCATAAAAGGAGAATGATTTAATGGTGGAGGAATTAATTAATAATGGCTAATAATTATTTATTTATGAAATAAATAATTAATTGGCAAATTTAATATTTGATTAAATGAGATTTAATTGATTATAAATTAATTAAGAAAAGTTCTTAATATTATTAATTAAGGATTTAATTTTTGGAAATTAAATCAAGAGAGAGAATTATTTCTAAAGTGTTTAGAAAAAGGATTAATAATTAAAAGGTGTTTTAATTATTAATGAGAATAATAAATGGGATAATAATAATATTATTTATGGGAAAATTTCAGCTGAAAATTTTGCCTATAAATACACTATTATAGACCCTATTTTATTCGAACCCACATCGAACCTGAAAACCCAAAAAGTTTGGAAAACCCAATTCTCTCCACCTTTTTCCTCCTCCTTAACATCGTTTTCTTGGTGGATACCGGTGGAGTGCTTCACACTTGAGGAGCAACTGCTAAGGATCTCTGATCGTTGTCTCTGAATTATTTTAAAAGGTTAGATTCGATCCCTCGAATTTTTATTCACGATTTATATGCTTTTATTTGGATTTTGTATGTGTAAAAGTGTTTTGCCATGCCCCCGCTATGTTTAAAATCCAACAATGGTATCAGAGCATAGGTTGTATGCATATAGATCTGTGGTAAAAATTTCAGAATTTTATGTGCTTGTATGAATTAATTATGATTTTTACAAGTTATATTATGGATTAATTTTGTCTGATGAGAAATCGTTTCTCAGAATAATTTTGAATGTTGATCTGGGTTCTACAAGTGTTGTAGATCGTCTGGGTATTTTTTTCATAATTTTATGATGTATAGATTTTTTATTATAAATTTTTGAAGTTCTTGTCTAAGCTCAATAACAGACCAGGCTGGTCTAAGCTCATAGCAGACTCAAGACGGCCCAAGTAGTCAAGGCCCACTAGTTGAGGTCGTCAAGGTCCACAAACATGAATTATTCATGGGCTAGGCCCGATACGGCTAAAAGAGCAGAGACATGAATCCAAAACAAACATATAGTCCTACATGGAAGGATTTGGAATTCCTTCCCCTACGGGAGTCCTAATTATCGTCCAAGTTGGAGACTTGTCCACCAAGTCTCCCAACACAAGTCTAACCCTATACTCATCTCTATATAAAGGGCTCCTCCCCTCAACCTAGAAATATATTTTTGTCTTGATTCTCTATAATACAGAGATACTAGGCATCTTGTGAGGACAGACAGTACCAACCGTGAGAGCAACAAGTAAAGCTCGAAGCTTACAAACCTTAGCATTAATTACTAACGCATGCTAGTTTTTATTCCACAAAAACGCCTTACATCAAATCCACAAATATCCTCATACTCAGAATATATATATATAACTTTCTTAAAAGTAGGAAACACTTGTCTACCAAAAACTTTTGCATCAACATGACATTTAGGTATCTAGTAATTTGTAGCAACACATGATATAAAATGAGTTGACAATATATCATCAACTTCTCTCGAAAGTGAATCAACTTCAATAATTAAATCATCAATACAATCATCATTAGCATAAGTATCTTGAATATTAAAAAGAGCTGAAAAACAATAAATAAAATCGAAGTTCAACACAAAACAAAATATTCATCACAAGCTGTCTAGCATAAATAACAAAAAATTCAACACAAAAAGTAGCAAATTAATACAAAACAAACAATAATTCAATACAAAACAAATTCAAGTTTAAGTAAAGTAAAAATAAAAATTTAACACAAAACTTGAAAATAACAATTCATATTCGAGAAAATAAAAAAAAATCAACATATAACAAGTTTTTCAAACATGACTCACTAACGTTCAACAAAACACATTGGCCATGTTAGGCAATTAGCTGTAGCGGTTTGAATTAGTTGTTTTGACAAAGTTATTGAGTAAGCTGTTTTGAGTAGTGGTTTTAATTTAGCTGTTTTGAAAAAAAATTATTTGTTAAATAAATGTTTCAATTAGTCTCATGTATGCATGAGTTGAAAAAACACCTCCAAGTAGTTTTTTCAAAATTAGCTTTTTGGGGTCAAATAATTATTTCAAAAAGCTAACTTCTAAACACTAATACTAGAGGTTTTATTTGGTCAAATCTCTCATTTTTTTTTAAAAAACTAATTTATTTCCAAAAAGTTTACTTCAAAATACGATCATAAATAGTACAACAACATTAACAACAACATAATATAAATATATTCAACATAAACATTAAACAGTTTAACGTATTAATAGGAAAATAACACAAAAATAAAATTAACACAAAAATAAAATTAACCAAAATCAACTTCAACTTATGTCGATTATTTGCTATTTGGTATTTGCTGCAAACCAGCCTTGAAACTCAACTCTCAGTAATTATTCCCCCTTGAAAAATGTCATATGATCTACTAGTAAATAGCTCACACCATTTTTAAATTAAATTTTATTTGTATATAGATCGATTTAGAGAAATACATACATGTATATATAAATTCGCATTCCACAATTAATGAGACAATAAAAAAATTGTAGATGAGATAAAAAGTAGCACATGAAATTTGTAGGGTGTTCAAAGTAGCATGAAATATAGAGAGAGAATAACATGGGTGAGAAATGGTAAAACAATGTGAGGGGGTTGTAACGTACTATTGCAATTTAATTGCTTTTGTTTTTGAAATTACAGTAAATATGCAAGATATTTGGTTAAATAGTATTTTTGCAAAAAAAAACAACTCAACACTTGGCATTTTTGCCAAATTTTTCTTTGTGTCATTTGATAAATGGGTGTATTTTGATGGATTTGTTCAAATATTTTTAATCTTTTAGAACCTCTCTAAGATGCATAAGATTTTAATAGATTTCTGAAAAACTTTACAAAATAATTAAGATTCCGTAATATTTTTTTAAATTAACTCCACCAAAGTCCGTGAACTATTAAATTCAACGAAAATATTTTAAAATTCAATTTTTTATCAATCCTCTAAAATTTAAATTGAATACTCCCTGTAATATTTTATTTAAAGGGTTAATGACCTTTTAGGTTTTAACTTTTGCACCAATATAGTTGTTAGGAATTAGATATATTTCTTGATGATGAGCAAAACACATAACATAAGTTTATTTAAGTCAAATTGTAGCCTTCAACGACTAACTGTCCCAATGGATAGCCATTGATAGGATAGCCCATCAATTGATGAGGTTTTGCAAAATTTTCTATGAGATTTCTACATAAGTTACTGATGTTATTGATTCTGAAGTCATGTTGCCTCAATGGATAATCTAAAATATGATAGTTAATTATAAATATGTGATGCCATGTAATTCTGTTTAAGTGAAGTGAATTATCAACTGCTAAATGAAGCAACAACATCAAGACCTAACATCATTAATCCATTAATGGCTAAAGATTCACTATTAATGGTTAAACCATTCTGAATATCAGTTGATAGGGATGTAACAGTAGTCAAATCCTGATTCTGACACAACATATAGGTTGATTGGAATCTCAGTAAAGAAAATAAAAGCCAAGTAAAAATTTGCATGTGCTCTTGAAATTCGAAGAAAAAGAAGAAACATTATATTTCATGCAGGACAATTGAAGCAATATTCAAAGAAATATGTCAAGATTGAATCAAGCCTCACGGGAAAGAATGTCGAAACAATCTTATTGGACCTGGAAGACCGTGATATATTTTGTGTAGTAAAGATTGTATCTTGGTCATATATAAACCAAGTAGTAGCAGTGTTATCTCTCAAGAAATAGTTTTTATAGTGTGCATTTTTAGAGAGAATTATCTTGAGAGAAATACTATAAAACACAGATGTAATGCCCCCAAATCCGGGGTCAGGAATCTTGGTCGTCACACAATCCTTCAATCATGTATAACCTGTATTGATTCAATAATCCAACAGACCCCACTCTCTTTCACATACACACAAATTATAGCCTTAGAAATGATGCACAAAATGTAATATTCTTTTATTACAACTCAAATTTACTGTACATGATCTCAATCAATTATTGGTAACCTCTACATGAAGTCACAATAATTACTACTAACATCTTATACCTATCTGAATAATCTGGTCCACCTGAGACAAAGTTGCAAGGGATTCTCCCCACGATTGCAAGTGACTAAGTCCCACACCGGCATACTGGTAATCTGTTGTGTTGTGACATTTAAAAGAAAGCAGGAGTGAGCAATAATGCTCAGCCATAATAATCAATAGTATGAAAAGACTGTTAAAGAAATTATATTAATCTGTGTAAGGATATACATATATTAAAAAGTAGTTTTCCTGGAGATACAGACGTTTTCCAAACCATGTCTTTGATTAATTTTATTAATTCTGCGAATACCTTTTAAGTAAACCCATCACCAATGCTTGTGTTACGATATTGCATATCAATTCCAATAGGAAGAATATGACATTCATCGGAGCCCTACTATACGATGATCACTCGTATAGCAGAATGTTATTATTGTTCTTTACATGTAGAAGGACGACTTCCTTACTCCCGGTTGTCACCCTAGACGCCTTCAGACTTTATATGTAACACCCTAAAAACCAGGGGTCTTGATTTCGGAGTCACTAATTGATAAATAGTAACCTGATATACACAGTGGAATACAATAATAAATATGACCCGTTAATGCAACTGGATCGATCACAGGTTATAGTATGAAATAGGCACTACTACAAACCTTAAGATATTACAAACCAAAAGTCTATTTAGTTTTACAAATTATATCAAATTTTATTACAACACACTACTATACTAGTTCAAATGTCTCAGAACCTCTACCTATATAAGCATAACAAAACTAAAGATCTTCAGACAGTCTTGGTTCATAACTTTCTTTAGGTTGGTGGATAATCTTGTTCTGGTCTAGCTGAATAATAAGATTCATAAAACTAGTATGAGCAAATGAAAAACTCAGCAGGTATAAAATCTCCTAAACAAGCAATAAAAATATAATAGTAAATCAATATGAGACAGTAAAAAGAATCTGTATCATAAAGCCTGGGATAAATGAAAGAATCTTTATCAAATATTTATAACCAAATTCAGTTTAAGAATTAAAAACTCAACTTTCATTTAGTCTTTTATGAATATCAATAAATTAGATTGGAATCCTCAAGACGTTTTGCTGCCTCCGATGATTAGTCACGAAGTAATCAGTATGCCGAAGCATATCCAAAAATAGGGGTACCCAAAAAGGCAACACACTGGCCTATAATAATAATCATATATATTACAGTATGTCGTAATATATTCACACGCTGGACCGGCGCCACGACCTCCTACGCAACCATCCAATCTAGAATATAAGAATTTAGAGTAACTGGAATTCTTATACAACAATAACTACTATTCCTATTTAGCAGAAATAACCATAAAATCAACTTTAATATTAAATAGTGTATCTCATTGTTTAACCAACAACAAAGGAAACACTGTTTGAAAATAGTATAGGAATCTGGATTCTAGCAGAATAATTACTAGAATTGTATCTCAATCTGTATCACAATGAAAGCTGTATTGAACATAGTAATGAAATGCAATTGCTAAAATATCGAGTTAAGGTAGAAATACTTGTATAATGGGGTTTAAAGAAAACATCACTTGAACGATAAGTAAAGATAGTGATACTTGCCTGGTATGCACAACCTGCTTCCTAGCTTTTCCTAAGACCTGACTGAAACTCCCGGCCACTCGATTCTATAAACAAAAGTACTATTTTTAATAAACCAGACAAAACTCAGTCGATGTAACTATACGTCTCAACGATTAACATCTACCCAGTCGTTTATATCTAAATAATGCATTTAAAATAGTTAAACAGATAACAGATACTCCACATAACATGTAAGCATGTAATTCACGTAACATATAGATCAGATCGTCAAAGGATAGGGTTTAGTATTTTTAAAACTGAATTTATGTCAAAATATAATGAATCGGTAAATATCTGACTCAAAGAGACTTATAAAATGATCGACCTTTCGATACAAAAGGACTTCTGTCTCGAAAGTATTTTAAATGGAAGCGGAGTAATTTTCTGAGTCTAGACACGTTTGTTTCGTATTAAAAGGACAAACGGTCTATTTAAATAAAATAAGAATAAATAAATGAATAACAATATTAATTGATTATTAAATACATTCATATATTTTTAAAAGCTCAAAATAATTTTAGAATAATATTTCGCTTAATTATAAATAATTACATTTTATTTAGCTATTTATAAATAAAATTAATTGATTAAATGAAATATTTAATTAATTAAATTCATACATAATTAATTAAAATAAATTATAAATAATTAAATCAAATTTGGATTTTTGAAAATAATCAAAGAAAATAATATTCTAGAATTAAAATAATTTAGTTAATTATTTAAAAAATTAACTAATTAATTTTGATATTAAAATCAATTTTTGAAAATAAAATTTGAATTTTGATTTATTTTTAAAATAGAAATTCCAGAAACATAATCAGGAAATGGGTTTGAGAATTTTCAGATTCTAAGCGGGTCTAAAGAAACCAAAATAGGTCCGGTCTGGGTTGAAAGTGGGTCGCTAAAATCACCAAGAACTCGCCGGGAATTCCGCAGAATCCGGCGAGCTCCGTTTTTTCGACCATTGCCGTTTTAGTCTTAAACCCTTCCGATTTCGAACATTTCCATTCCCAAACAACTCTCCCATGACCCAGCCTCTCGAATCAAACAACTAGCATAACAATCGATAACCCAACAGTGATTCGCGGCTAAGCATCGACACTGTCGGTGGAAAAACCCGGCCAAAACATGATTCAACGAAAACAGAAACAGAACTCAACGATATTTATATTGAAATGATCCTAAGATTCATACAAACTCAACCCAGCAACTTATATTGATTAACAATCACAATCTTGATTAGAAAATTGAAAAATTCCTATCGATTAAATCCTCAACTCGGACCTCATCAATTCGGTTTCAAACTACAACTAAATATACAAGAAACGATTAGAAATTAACAGATAAATCAATTCATAACAATCAAAATGATGGACGATTAATACAAACGAAATCCCAATTTTAATCGATTAAAAATGAAATTAAATAGTTTTGATTCTATTAACCTTGATGAAACCGATGATAAAATGAGATAGAACAAGTTCCAAGCTTCGATTCTGTTACTCAAGCTTCAAAAACGGAGATCAAATCACTTGAAATCGATACATTTAACACAAGAACACAAACCCCTAATCCCCAATCTGATTTTTCTGATATAATCTGATTTTTGTGATAATTAAAATAATATTAATAATATTAATAAATATCTGCTATTTATATTAACCGAAAAATTATACCCCCAAAATCAATTAAGAGTGTTTTATTGCCTTAATTAAAATTATTAGCCCTAAAATTAATTTTATGGGGAATAATTTTAAATAAATAAAATACATATGTCAAAATTTCCCAAAATTATGAATGTTTCAAAATGTAAAAATAACGAATCTTTAAAATACCCATAATTTTGTAAAAATAAAAACATGAATTTTGAGTGCTCTGATGTCCCGGTAGGGGCCCGGCTCGATACATTTTTCTAAAACAAAATATTTTCTAGAATAATAATAAAGCCCGAAAACGATGATAGAACATGCTAAAGCAGATAACATGCCCCATAATAGATAACGTGTAACACGTAGCGAGAATAATGCTTTAAATTGCGTTTTTAAAATTCAAAAAAATGAAAATGCACCAAATTCGAAAACGGAACATATATTTATTTATTAAACACGTAATTACAGTCACAAAATTTCTCGGGTATTACATCTTTCCCCCTTAACAGGATTTTTTCCCCAGAATCAAACTAGAGAAAACATATGAGGATACTTGTCAAGCATTTCGCTCTCAAGTTCCCCGGTTGACTCCTCAACCACGAGATTCCTCCATAAAACTTTAACTAGGGACACCGACTTATTTCTTAACACCTTCCCCTTACGATCTAGGATTTCTATTGCCTGCTCCATAATAGACATATCTGGTTGAAATTCTATCGGCTCAAACTCTATCACATAATTTGAATCTGGAGTATACTTCTTCAGCATTGATACATGAAAGACGTTATGAATGTGCTGTGTATGTGGCGGTAAAGCCAGCTCATATGCAACCTTTCCCACACGCTTTAGTATCTTAAAAGGACCAACAAATCTTGGATTGAGCTTTCCCTTTTTCCCGAATCTTGACAATCCTTTCCATGGTGATACCTTTAATAATACAGATTCTCCCATTTTGAAATCTATATTTTTCCTTGCTTGATCAGCATACTTACGTTGTCGATCTTCCGCGGATTCCAGTCACTTTCGAATTAATTCAACTTTTTCTTTCATCTATTGGAACAGTTTTGGACTCAAAATTTTACTTTCACCAACTTCTTCCCAACATACTGGAGATCTGTATTTTCTTCCATATAAAGCTTTATAAGGTGGCATTCCAATGCTTGTATGAAAGCTGTTGTTGTAAGAGAATTCCACCAATGGTAAATGTTCATCCAAACTGCCTTCAAAATCCAGTGTACACACTCTAAGCATATCTACTACTGTTTGGATTGTCCTTTCACTTTGTCCATTTGTTTGCGGATGATAAGCAGTACTCATATTTAGCTTTGTCCCCAAACATTCTTGAAATTGCCTCCAGAATCTTGAGTTAAAACGAGGATCTTGATATGATACAATTGATACTGGGACTTCATGTCGTATCACTATCTCATTTAGATACAACTGAACCAACTTCTCTAGCGAAAACTTCTCGTTGATTGGGAGAAAATGAGCGAATTTAGTTAACTTGTCAATGATAACCCAAATAGCATTGTGATTGGCTCTGGTTTTTTATTATCCCACTGCGAAATCCATGGCAAGATGTTCCCTTTTCCATTATGGAATTTCTAGTGGATGAAGTAATCCACTTAGCCTCAGGTGTTCTGCTTTGACCCTCTAACAAGTACAACACTTACTCACCCACTTTGTAATTTTCTTCTTCATATTTGGACACCAAAAGTTTTCCTTCAAATCTCTGTACATCTTAGTACTCCCAGGATGGATAGAATACCTGGAGTTGTGAGCATCGCGCATAATTTTATCTTTTATTTCTAGCACATTGGGTATCCAAATTCTGGAAGAGAATCTCAAAATTCCTTTATCATCCTTTTGACTTCCCAGATCTTCTCCTGTCAGTTCTTCTTTTTTATGGGTCATGATCTCTTCTTGACACTTCTTAATCTTCTATAACAGCTCTGGATGGAATGTCATTGTGTAGATCATCTCGCTGGTTGACTTGGGAACACAAATCTCAATTTCCAATTTCTTAAACTCTTTCACTAATTCTTCTGCTGAAGTTAACAAATTCAGTCTGTCCTTTCTACTCAAAGCATCTGCTACTATATTGGCCTTACCCGGATGATAGTTGATAGAACAATCATAGTCTTTGATCAGCTCCAATGAGCGTCATTGTCTCATGTTAAGTTCCTTCTGAGTGAAGACGTACTGCAAACTCTTGTGGTCCGTGTAGATCTCACACTTTTCTCCATACAAGTAGTGTCCTTAGATCTTCAGTGCAAATACTATTACGGCTAGCTCCAAGTCATGCATTGGATACTTCTATTCGTGAAGTCTTAATTTTCTAGAAGCGTACACAATTACCTTATCATGCTGCATCAAGAAACATCTTAATCCTTTGTGAGAGGCATCACTATAAATAACAAAGTTCCTTTGCTCGTCTGGCAAAGTGTAGTTACTAATCTTTGCTTTAGCACCTGGAAACTTTCTTCACATTTATCATTCCATATAAAATTTTCATTCTTCTGGGTCAACTTTATCAATGGCGTGGCTATCTTGGAAAAGTCTTTAACAAATCTTCGATAGTATCCCGATAATCCTATAAAGCTTCTGACCTTGTAGGCGTCTTTGGTCTATCCTAATTCATAATTGACTCTATCTTTGCTGGATCTACTTTTATTCCTTCATTGATGATCATGTGCCCGAGAAATTGTACTTCTCTTAACCAAAATTAACACTTGGAAAACTTGGCATTCAATTTCTCTTTTCTCAAGGTTTCTAAAGCTAATCTCAAATACTCTACATGCTCCTCTTCAGTTTCTGAGTATATCAAGATGTTGTCTATGAATACAATCACAAACTTATCCAAATATTTCTTAAAAACTCTATTCATTAGATCCATAAAAGAAGATGGTGAATTGGTCAAACCAAACGCCATAACTAAAAATTCATAATGTCCATACCTGGTTCAGAAAGTAGTCTTTGGAATTTCCTCAGGTTTATCTTCAATTGGTGATAGCCAGATCTTAAATCAATCTTAGAAAACCACACCGCGCCTTTGAGTTGGTCAAATAGATCATCAATCCTTGACAATGGATACTTATTCTTGATGTTTAACTTGTTAAACTCCCGGTAGTCAATACATAATCTCATGCTTCCATCTTTCTTCTTCACAAACAATACTGGTGCACCCCATGGGGATACACTTGGTCTTATTACACCTTTTTCCAAAATATCTTGAAGTTGAATTATTAGTTCTTTTATTTCCACGGGGGCCATCCTGTATGGTACTTTAGAAACTGGTTATATACCTGGTGCTAGATCGATAGCAAACTCAATAACTCTATCCAGAGGTAGACCTGGAAGTTCATCTGGAAATTCATTTACCACCACAATTTCTTCTGTCTTCGGGGCTTCTTTAGTGACATCCATGACATGAGCAAGATAAGCTTCACAACCCTGACGTAGAAATCTCCTTGCTTGCATAATGGTTAAGAATTTCTTAGTTTGCTTCTTTCCTCGGAATATTACACCTGTATCGTCTGGCATTCAAACGTCACCTTCCTATTCTTATAGTTTATCCGGGTGTTATACTCTGTCAACCAATCCAATCCTAATATAACATCAAACTGTCCTAACTTGAAAGGTATCAAGTTAGCACGAAAATGATATCCTTCGATCTCAATGACACACTAGGAACACACTCGGTCAACCGGGATACAATCCTGATAGCTATTTCTATAATTAACGCTTTACTAACGGTTGGGTTTCACACAACAGTTTATGAACAAAATCTTCAGAAATAAAAGAATTGGTAGCTCCATAATCAATTATTACTTTGGCATCTACAGAGTTCATATGAAGCGTACTTGCAACCACATCTGCATTTTGAACTATATCCCGCACAATCATATTGAAAGTCCTTGCCTTTGGCTGATTCTGTGGTGGTCCTGATGATCGTTGTACATTAGAAGCCGAAGCTGGTGCCCTACAATTTTTGGAAATATGACCGATCTTTCCAAATTTAAAACATATAGCTGCTATTGTCTATTTCTGAATCGGGCATTCATTAACATAATGTCCCTTCTACTCACACTTGAAGCATGTCACACTTAATCTACAAACTCCAGGATGCTTTTTCCCACAAGTTTTACATTCGAGCACTGGTGGACAATTAAACCCCTGTTGAGGTGTATTTTGGAAACGGTTGCCTTGCCCTTCATTTCCGAACCGTTGTCTCTTGAATTCCACATTCCGGTCTGGCTGGAATTCCGGCCTCTTGTTGAAATTACCCTGAAAATTTCCCTGTCTGTTACTTCCCTCTCGAGTCTCCATTTTCCTCTTTTTACTGTCCCTTTCCTTTTGGGACCAATTACTTTCACCTTCTGTTATCATAGCTTTCTGAACAACTGAAGAGTAAGATTTCAATTCACGCAAAGCTATCCTACTTCTAATCCATGGTGTCAGTCCCTGCTGAAACCTTTTTGCTCTCTTTACATCTGTACTAAAAAACTCTGGAACAAACCTTCCTTCATAGTCAACAACACTTAGGTTTCCCAGTTTGAGCTCCAAGAACTTTTCTTCCATCTGGTCTTACATATAATCTGGGAAATATTTTTCCAGTAACAACTTTTTGAACCTTTCCCATGTGATCACTTCTACTTCTTCCAACGCCTTTCTTGATTCCTGCCAATAGCTTCTTCTTGTAAAAAGTAACTAGCAAATTATGTCTTCTGATTTCCCCCAGCTTTAGTTAACGCAAATGCCTTCTATATTACTTTAAGTCATGTCCTTGCTTCTACCGGATCAGCAGATCCTTTAAATTCAGGTGGATTCATAGCTTAAAAAGTCTTAAAAGTCACAACTGGCGGGGCCTGCTATTGCTGCAGTTGCTGTTATTGCATTTGTGCCATATAGGCCATCTGTTGTTGCATTATCCCAAACATATTGGCAACGACTTGATCCATTTCTCTATTAAGAAACAAGAAATTTATTTAGTAATCTGCAAGCATGCTTTTAAATAAATACTATTATTGACATGTCAAAACTCATGCTACATGATTACCATCTAATTGCCTATTATCTCACAGAAAAATGAAAGATCAAAATTCTCCAACTCAGAATCCAACAAAATCCTTATTATTCTTGAAAATTTAAAAGAATAAGGCCACGACACCAAGGTCTAATACTGCACACGAGAAACGATAAACCAAAATAACCTAAAACTATAGGCTATAACCAACAGCCTAAGCTAAACTTAACAAGAGCTAAATCTTATCTCATGTGATCTTCCGATAACTTAATTTGAAAAATACTTAATCCTATTTCAGTGACCAAAACTTGTAGCTCAGATACCAACTAGTAACGCCCTATAAACCAGGGGTCTTGATTTGGGAGTCACTAATTGATAAACAATAACCTGATATACATAACAGAATAAAATAATAAATACGACCCCTTAATGCAACTGGATCGATCACATGTTATAGTATGAAACAGGCACTACTACAAACCTGAAGATATTATAAACCAAAAGTCTATTTAGTTTTACAAACTATATCAAATTTTATTACAACACACTACTATACTAGTTCAAATGTCTCAGAACCTCTACCTGTACAAGCATAACAAAACTAAAGATCTTCAGACAATCTTGGTTCACAACTTTCCTTAGGTTAGTGGATTATCATGTTCTGGTCTATCTGAATAATAAGATTCATAAAACTAGTATGAGCCAATGAAATGCTCAGCAGGTATAAAATCTTAACCAAGCAACAATAATATAACAATAAATCAATATGAGAAAACAAAAAGAATCTGTATCATAAAGCCTGGGATAAATGAAAGAATCTTTATCACAAATTTGTAACCAAATTCTGTTTAAGAATTTAGAACTAAAATTTTAGTTAGTCTTTTATGACTATCAATAAGTTAGATTGGAATCCTCAAGACGCCGTGCTGCCTCCGATGATCAGTCACGAAGCAACATAGGTATGCCAAAGCATATCCAAAAATAGGGGTACCCAAAAAGGAAACACAATGGCCTATAATAATAATCATATATATTACAGTATGTCGTAATATATTCACACGCTGGACCGACACAACGGCCTCCTACGCAACCATCCAATCTAGAATATAAGAATTCAGGGTAATTGAAATTCTTATACAACAATAACTATTATTCCTATTTATCAGGAATAGTCATAAAATCAACTTTAATATTAAACAGTTTATCTCACTGTTCAACCAACATCAAAGGAAACACTGTTTGAAAACAGTATAGGAATCTGGATTCTAGCAAATTAATTACTAAAATTGTATCTCAATCTGTATCACAATGAAAGTTGTACTGAACATAATATTGAAATACAATTGTTAAAATATCGAGTTAAGGTAGAAATTCCTGCATAATAGGGTTTAAAGAAAACATCACTTGAATGATAAATAAAGATAGTGATACTTTCCTGGTATGCTTAACCTGCTTCCTAGCTTTTCCTAAGACCTGACTAAAACTCCTGGCCACTCGATTCTATAAACAAAAGTACTATTTTTAATAAACCAGAAAAAACTCAGTCGACATAACTATACGTCTCAACGTGTTAGGAATATGTTGTGAACTTGATGATAAGTTAAACAAAACACCTTAGTAGATTTAACTTAGTGAATTTTGTAGCACTCGATGGATGATCTAATATAGTCCCGACGGATGAACTTTATAGTCCCGACGGATGACAAATTGACTTCCATCGAGTGAGTAGCTTATGTAACAAATAAGTACTGTAGCACATTTCCGCAAACAACATGTATTAGTCAAGTAGATTGCTTAGGGTTCTGTAAGTCATGTTGACTACTAGATTGATATACAGAATAGGTTGATTAATTGTAAATATGAGATGTCTTGTAATTATGTATAAGTGAAATAGAGTCAAGTGGTAGATAGACTCTCGACGGATGATCTACTAGACTCCCGACGGATGATCAACAAAGCTCCCGACGGATGACAAACATAGTCCCGACAGATGATCAAATTCAAATAGCTGTTGACAGTGACAATACAGTCACATGCGTTGGGTGTTTTCAAAAAGAATGTGGCAGCCTGTTAAGAAGGAATTTGAGAACAAAGAAGTATTACCATTTTCATGTAATTGTGAAGATATTCAAAGATGATGGAATAGAGTAGTGAAGCAGCATAGAGTTAGACTAGATATGTTTTGTTTTATTATCTTGTCTTGTAACTTCTTAATATATAAACCAAGTGTAGCAAGTAGAACAATTAACTAAGCAAGCTTATTTTCAGAAAAATATATCAAGCTGTATTCTGTAAGTATTTCTATGAAGTTTAGTTGTTCAAACTTGTAAGCAGCTTTGAGCTATTCAAAGCTTCACAGAGTTTATAATTTGATATATATATATATATATATATATATCTGGTGGATACTTTCAAATCCACTAGAAAGTTTTAAAAGCTTGTGTTTTTATTACTTAGTGTTTTGATTTCTATCACTCTTTTATTCCGCACCATTGCTAATGAAACACTGTCATATTTATCAAGTTAGAACGTTTTTTAAATTTGAAAAAGTAGCCAGAATTACATTCAACCTCCCCTTCTGTAATTCTTGTTGTATTGTTAGGGAATAAAACAACGATTAACATCTACCCAATTGTTTATATCTAAATAATGCATTTAAAATAGTTAAACAGATAACACATACTCCACATAGCATGTAAGCATGTAATTCACGTAACATATAGTTCAGATCGTCAAAAGATAGGGTTCAGTGTTTTTAAAACTGAATTCAGGTCAAAATATAATATTTCGGTAAATATCTGACTCAGAGAGACTTATAAAATGAGCGAGCTTTCGATGTAAAAGAATTTGCGTCTCGAAAGTATTTTAAATGGAAGCGATATAATTTTCTTAGACATGTTTATTTCGTATTAAACGGATAAAAGGTCTATTTATCACGAGTAAAATAAAAATAAATAAATTAATAATAATATTAATTAAATATTAAATATATTCATATATTATTAAAAACTCAAAATAATTTTAAAATATTATTTGGCTTAATTATAAATAATTACATTTTATTTAGTTATTTATAAATAAAATTAATTGATTAAATGAATTAATGAATTAATTAAATTCATAAATAATTAAATAAAATAAATTATAAATAATTAAATCAAATTTGGATTTTTGAAAATAATAAAACAAATATTGTAGAATTAAAATAATTTAGTTAATTATTTAAATTTATTAACTAAATTAATTTTTATTTAAAATTAATTTTTGAAAATAAAATATGACTTTTGATTTATTTTTAAGACAGGAATTCCAGAAACATAATCAGGAAATGGGATTGAGAATTTTCATATTGGAAGCGGGTCAAAAGAAACCAAAATGGGTCGGGTCTGCGTTGAAACCAGGTCGCTAAAATCACCATGAACTCGTCGCAGAATCCGGCGAGCTCCGTTTTTTCGAACATCGCCGTTTCAGTCCTAAACCCTTCCGATTTCGAATGTTTCCATTCCCAAACAACTCTTCCACGACCCAGCCTCTCGAATCAAATAACTAGCATAACAAGTGATAACCCAATAGCGATTCACGGCTAAGCATCGACACCGCCAGTGGAAAGATCGGGCCAAAACATGATTCAACAGAAATGGAAACAGAACTCAGCGATTTCATATTGAAATGATCCTTAGATTCATACAAACTCAACCCAACAACTTATGTTGATTAAAAATCACAATCTTGATCAGAAAATTGAAAAAGTCCTACTGATTAAACCCTCAACTCGGACCTCATCAATTCGGTTTCAAACAACAACTAAATATACACGAAACGATAAGAAATTAACAGATAAATCAATTTATAACAATCAAAACGATGAACGATTACTACAAACGAAATCCCAATTTTAATCTATTAAAAAGGAAATCGAATAGTTTTGATTCGATTAACCTTGATGAAACTGATGGTATGAGATAGAAAAAGTTCCAAGCTTCGATTCTGTTACTCAAGCTTCAAAAACGGGGATCAAATCACTTGAAATCTATGGATTGAACACAAGAACACAAAACCCTAATCCCCAATCTGATTTTTCTGATATAATCTGATATTTATGACAATTAAAATAATAATAATATAAAAGATGCTATTTCTATTAAGAGAAAAATTATACCCCTAAAATTAATTAAGGGTGTTTATTCCCTTAATTAAAATAATTAGCCCAAAAATTAATTTTATGGGGAATAATTTTAAAAATAATGATTTTAAATAAATACAATATATATGTCAAAATTCCCCAAAAATTATGAATATTTCAAAAATGCAAAAATAACGAATCTTTTAAATACCCATAATTTTGTAAAGATAAAAACATGAATTTTGAGGGCTCTGACGTCTCGGTAGGGGCTCGGTTCGATACCTTTTTCTAAAATGAAATATTTTCTAAAATGATAACAAAACCCGAAAACGATTATAGAACATGCTAAAATACGTAACATGCCCTAGAACAGATAACACATAACACGTAGCGATAATAATGCTTAAAATTGCATTTTTTAAATTCAGAAAAATGAAAATGCACCAAATTCAAATAAGAAACATATATTTAATTATTAAACACGTAATTACAGTCATAAAATTTCTCGGGTATTACATTATATGCTTCCCCTTTTCCCAGGTATATTTTGCATACTTCGCATGTTCTTCAGTGCACATGGTAACTTCTCATACGGAAATTAAATTAGTAGTCTCCTCAGTACTCGAAGTACTGGATCTATACCCCTCCTTTGTCCTTTAAGAATCCTATCATATCCCAAGAACTAGTACTCCTCGAGTTCCCAAAATGTTTTGCTTATTGATAGGCATAACTCATTTTATATGTATATATATGCACTTTTAGAATTTTCCGGCGGAAGTACTAAGATGATGTGAGTTGACCGTTGTCAACAGATAAATAACTGAGGGGGAGTTTCTTTGACACTGTGATATCCCTTATTTTGAGCTATTATTATTATTATTATTATTATTATTATTATTATTATTATTATTATTATTAATATTATTATTATTATTATTATTATTTGAGTATGTTTATATGATTTTCTGATTTAGAAGGAATAAAATTGTGGATATTTTATTCCTGTATGACATGTTCGTTTCATTAAATGGCAATGTACTAATTGGTAGTTTGTCCCAAAATCTGTTATTATCGTGAAAGTATTTAAGTACTTTTACAATTTAAAATTTTAACTAAAAGCCGATTGTTTTATCGATATCGGTAAAACTGAGTGTATTTTCCAATTTTGGGGATCCAGTGGATATTTTACTCGCCTCAATATTTTATTTGTGTAAGAAATATTATTTGGTATTTTAACCGTGTTCATCCGGGCAAAAGGTGAGGTTTAAAAATATTTAAAAATAATATTTTACAGCTATTTTTTTACATGTTAAATGAATGATAATATGTTTAATATTATTTAAAATATGTCTGGCCATAATTTAACATGAGGTGCATTTCTATGTGGTCCCGTAAGGACCAGAATATTTTTCGGATGCTCATGACATGTTTAAAATGCATTTATACGAACTTATACGCTTTCTGGACGCATGTTAAAGTGCGTTTTTATCGAGGTACTTATTTTATCTCGCTTTTTGCGCATTTGCATTCGTTATATGTGTTTTTGGGGTATACTATTAATTTAGAAAGTAATTTAGTTTTCCAAAAGTTATCGGACCAGGACCCGACCGGGACGTAAAAGCCCACAAAATCTGTACTTATATTTTTATAAAATTAAGGACTCTTCAGATAGTCCGTGTTTTCATATTTTTAAGATGTACGTAAGTTTTGGGGAATTTTGACATAAATATTGTATTTATCCATAAATTATATTTTTACAGCTTTTCCCCGTAAATTATTATTTTAGGGCTTGTGATCTAATTTATACAAGAACAAGGTACAACTTTGTGATTTATCGGGACCGTTAGTGTAAATATAAATACGTCTCGTACCTAACTTATTCAGTTTGTAGTAATTCAAAACAAACAGATATACATTCATATTTTTCTCTATTTATCGAATTATCAGTATATTTTAGTTTTCGAAAACCATATTCAAAGAATTAAGCTTTCTGATCAATCCAAGTATACATTGACTGTGTTCTTCATACCGTTGTGAAACTCGTATCGAAATGATCAATTATATACCAAAAACATCGAATAAGTATGATTATTCTTGTATTTTGATTTTTCAAATTTTTGATTTAAATTCAGTTTTGAATTTTGAATGATTGTTTGATTATTTTATGAATTGATCATCATTCCTGAGGTTGTAAGTATTATTTTCATATACTACTTGTATGATTTTGATTCCGTAGTGAAAAAATCGAGTTTTGGGTTTTGTCAGATTTTAAATTCAAAATTCTGGACTTGTTCTTGATTGTTTGATGTTTATAAGATTGTGAATATGTTTGATGTTTAATTATCGTTGTTTTGACATCAAATTCGTGAATTTTCATCAAATTTTGGTCAAAATCGAGGTTCACCGGACATTCGCCGGATTTTGGTATTAAACTCACCAGAATCGACGAATTGTTATTTGTTTGATATTGTAATTGTTAGTCTGGGATTGCTAGGAGGATGTTGAATGTAATCAAGTCAAAAACCTGTTAAAATCTTGTTGTTTTGACCCATTTTGGCAGTCACCGGAACTCGGCCGGAGTTGGGGCTCACCGGCCGGATTCTGGAAAACCCAGAATTCTGGCGGTGTTCTTGCCAACCCGCCTGATTTCTTGGTGACCCGTTTGGTTAACCCATTTGACCCAACTTTGATCTTCTGTTTCTTATTCTGTGATTTAAAAATCTGTTTCTACATATTTTATTTAAAATATAAATCAAAATTCAGTTTTTAATTTTGAAAAATCAATTTAATTTCAAAATTAATTTGGTAAATTATTTACTCCCTTCGTCCCTTTCAATTATTTACATTTTTTAGAGAGTGTCTGACACGCATTTTAAGGTGTATGTGCTATGTGAATTACGTTTGTACGTTGGTCAAGAGTCTTGTGTTTGACTATTGTAATTTTGTGTGGGCTATCGTATGGGTAAACGATAGGATTTGGACGCACAGTTCCTCAAGTAATTATGGTTTAGATGATTAAAGTGTTATTTTTTTTATTAAAAATGCGAGTCTTTCAAGATAATCAAGACCCATACAGTGGGATCCAGAGTAAAGTTAGATAGTAATGTATATCGGGCATCTAGCAATCGCAGGAGTAGCATATCAGTGAATTGTTAAAATAGAAGACAACAATGTCATGAGATGTCAGAACGAGTCACTTGTGTTATTGCGAGTGTGCTTGAAAGGCATATGTCATAGCCTATTTGTTTATTCGAGGATTTAACTCAACTCAAATAAGAATGTAACAAGTAAATAGTGGTTCTATCGTCAAAGAGATCTCTCAAAGTAACATATGTCAAAGGATTAAGAAACATTGTTCATCTACAGACTTGAGGAATTATGTCACTGGAAGAAGTTCAAGAAATTGATCAAGCCTCAGTGATATAAATCAAGCTTATGGATTTAATCAAGTGTCAGAGATCTTGTCAGGGTATCAGATAATTACAGGGATTTAATCTGAAGAAAATCATGTTATCAAAGTCAAGACATGAAGAAATGTCACGGAAGTTAGTCATTCATGAACCAGACAGTACATCGAGTGTCAACATTGAAGTGGTGGAATTGATTCATAATTTTCAGTGATTTTCAGAATATTGTCAGAAGAGTGGTTGTTGTTCAAGAATAGTATTAATTCTCTATTAATTAATTAAGTCATATAATTTAATTAAGAAAATAAATTATATTTGCAAAGATTAATTTATTGATTAATTGAATTAATTGGTTAATTAATTCTGAATTAATATTATTTATTTTCAGAATTGATTTTGAATTAATATTCAATATTAATTCAGCAAGACAAACATTTGAACTGGTATGACAATTCAATTGTCATACCGAAAGTCTCTCCAGCTCAAAGGATTGTCTTGCCGAAAGTCTCTCCAGCTTAAAGGATTTTCTTGCCGATAGTCTTGCCAGTACAATTCAATTGGATTGATTGATTACTTAAGAAAAAAGAAGCAGATCATTCAAAACAACACATTGAATATTCAACCAACTCAAGAACAAAGAAAGAAAAGAAGCTGAAAACTTATTATCTTCAACTGCAATATTTCAGGACATTAATTTCTAGTATTTATTGTTAAATCTAAACCACTAGAAAAATCCCTAGAACTTAATCTCAAATAGCTTTTAGCAATTGATCTTTTTATTTTAAAAATAGAAAAAGTTCATGTCGAATTTATTCTAGATTTGGAATAATTTATTTGAGATTAATCCCTTGTAAACGATACCGTTGTTGTAACACCTTTCAATTTTAATAATTATTTTATTTAACTTGAATTTTATTTCACTTTTTAATTCCGCATTATATTCGATTAAACGGTATAGTTTGTATTCAAACCTCCTTCTACAAACATATTGGGACCTAACAATTGGTATTAGAGCCTTTGGATTAACGAACAAATCAAGATCCTAGACTTTTGTGATTCTTCCACTCCTTGAATTTTTATTTATTCAAAAATTCATAACGACTTCACAAAAAGTTGGAACCGTTAAAATCCCACTGTTTGATAAAGAAAATTATGGAAGAAGAAGATGCTCTTGTTCTTACAAGTTGCAAATCCCAAATATCTGGATGTGTTAAAGAAGGGTCCGAAAATTCCGATGGTTATTGAATCAGAGGTTGTAGAAAATGATGTTGTAATTACCAAAGCTAGAACATATGTAAAAGACCCTGAGGATTCTTCTCTTGCTGAAAAAGAAGAAGCCTCTTTGGATGCCAGCCTTCAATTAATTTTAGTTGATTCCCTTGATTCCTTGATGAACAGACATGTGATGAACTATAAAAATTCCAAACACATCTGGGAAACTATTGAGGTGATTAATGAAGGCACATAGGAAGCTCGGGAGAACAAGTTAGAGATCCTAACCTCTGAGTATGAACATTTTAAATCCAATCCAGGAGAAGGAATTACTGAAGTGTTTGAGAGGTACAATGCATTGATCAACAACCTGAACATAAATGGAAAATATTATTCAATCAGGGAGGTCAACAAAAAGTTCCTTTTAACACTGCCAACTCATCTTGAATATATAATTACTGCCATAAGAGAAGCGATAGATCTGAATGAGATTTCTTTGGAAAGGCTCTATGGTGTGTTAAAAACCTATGAGTTTGAGCAGATTCAGTAGAAGGAAGTCTACGGGAAAGGTAGAGTGGTCAGCACGTCTACTGCTCTAGTAGCTGAACAACAACAACAACAACAACAACAATCTCAAAAGTCAGAGAGAATGGTACAGTCTTCCAAGGCTGAAGAAAATGTGATAGTAGAAGAATTTGATCTTCCTACTATAAATCAATCCGGTGATGATTTTTACTCCTTGGAAGAGCTGGGGCAATTGGAAGATGAGTCAATGGCCCTGATTGTCAAGAGATTCTCCAATGTCAGATTCAAGAGGAATCCCAAGTTCAAGTACAAGTCCAACTACAACAGATTCCAGAAAGGTGGATCTTCATCCTCTAACACCAGCAGTGGTGGATACAAAACAGGGATGGTTGATCGGAGCACTATTCGATGCTTTAACTGCAATGAGTTGGGACACTTTGCCACAGAATGCAGGAAGCCAAAGCAAGTAAGAAAGAACTCTTATGATTCTAATCAGAAGAGTAGATCTGAAAGGGCTTACCTGGCAAAGGGAAGGAGTTGGGATGATACTGACAGTAAAGATGAAGAAGTTGGGAATCTTGCTCTTATGGCTATTGATGGAAACACTTCATCGTCAAGAAAAGAGGTAAAATTTACTAATGCTGAATTAGTTTATCATCTAGGAGGCTCCTTAGATTGTGCTCGTCGTGATAATGAAATGTTAACTCAACAAATCAAAGACCTTGAGAAAGAGGTCAATGAATTAAGACTTGTGCACATTAATCAAGACAAATTAAAAGAACAAATATCTTTTCTAGAGAATAGAGTTGACTGTTATAGATAACTTGAAACTATTCTCAAAGACAAGATCACCGGTCTTGAGACTAAGGTTAAAGCTTACTTTAATTCTTGCTCTAAGGCTAAAGAGTTCTACAATAAGCAAGCTATTAATCAAACATCTGGAGTAGGTTATGATTATAATGTTGCTATTGGAGAATTAGGCATAAACTCCCCTCCTCATGTTTGTGTTAAAGGTATGGAAGTACCACATGTACTTAAAGGTGTTGATAAACCCTTTTATAAAGAATCAATTGCTGAACCATTTGATGAGACCTCCTTTATTATTCGAGAAGAAATACGTGCTGAAGATCTTGCTAATGAGAAGGTTGTTTCCAAGTCAAGTGTGTCAAAAGTTCCAGTCAAAGTTGTGAAAGCAACTAAGACTAACTCAGACACACCTGAGTTGGATAACAAAAATGCCATGCCTACCATGCATAATTTGCATGTTGCTAATTACTCTCATAAAGTATGTGGTGTTCCTAATTGCATGTCTTATGCCTTTAATTTGATATATGCTTATTTTAATGGTAAGCATGTTTCTAGTGATAAGACTACTCCTCGTCAGCATGTGAATAATAGGAAGCATAATAGGTCTAAGACTGCTGGTCCTCCTAAAGCTAGAAAGGAGACATTTGTGCCTAAGCCTAAACAGAAATTTGCCAAGGCTGTTTACAAAGTCAAATGTCCAGTCGTTGAGAAAGTTTAGAACATAAAAGTTAAGAATGTTATTTTGTGTAACAGCCCAAATCCGGGGTCAAAATTTGGTGTCACTAAACACTTTTTACATAAAATAAAATAATAAACAAATAACCCTTTGAATCCAGATCATTTACAGGTTATGGTATGAAACAAGAATCTAACCCTTTACAACTCACAATAACTAGAATACAAGTGTAAATACCTTTGAACTAATGCTCTTGTCACATTCTTCTAACCTCTTCAACCTCTCGCAGCGGAAATTTCTCTAACTTTTGTTGTCTATCAAAGCTATTCACTTTTATCCTTATTTGTTTCTGGCAGAAATAAGAATTTACAAAGCAAGAGTGAGCCAAAAATGCCCAGCAAGTATATAATTTTAGTTTCAAACATTAATATCAACGAAAACTTCCGGACAAAATTTGAAAACAATTTTAAACCATTCTATTTATTTTGAGTGAGTGAGCGAATAAACGTTGGCTGTCACCAGCCTTTAACTAAAATCCAAAAATGACAAGCGATTCCTCGATTCATCTCCTGAATCAGGGTTTTGTCCGGTTTTGGAATCATGAAAACCTTTCGAGAGAGATTGTCGTTAAAGGCGATCAACAACAAAGTAGACTGGATACTAGTCCGCATCTATATTCTGCTGATCAGTCAGAATATAATGCAGATCTATATCTCAATATACAGATCTAGTCGGGTCCCCAGGCACTACGACCCATCTCGAGAAACCAGTCATCCCGGTCCTCAGGATTAAGTAAAACTCAATCCCCAAAATATCACTATCCAGCCCGTAGAGTGTTTTGATGTCAAATCATTTTGAATTCAAAACATCTCAATTCAGGGTTCGCAAATAACCTGAAAGAATGGGTATTTGCTCACGAGAGCAATCGAATTATAGGAACAAGAATAAAAGAACATGCATAATCAGAGTAATTGCAGCGAAATATAAAACATTTAACTATTCTGAACTTAGAATAGGAACGAAGAAATAATTACAGTATTAAAAAGAAAATCAGGAATACTTGCAGTATTTAAAAGAAAATTCGGGAATACTTGCAGTATTTTAAAAGAAAATCAGGAATACTTGCCTCAATAAGCTTTAACCGTTATTGACTTTGGTTCGACTTTGATCGTTCGGCTTTATCGTCAAACTACTATCCTATTCTGGATACGATCCCAACATTCAGACTCTTCAGTTGGAACTTCGTTGATCTCGACGTCTAATCACTTGATCGTTCCTAGTCCGATGTCAAATCTCGGGTCTTCCGTCTAAAACCTACAGGGTTGAAATACCCTAATTCAGATAACCGCTTAAGCTTAACATCAAATCGTTATCCTATTCTACCCATACGGTTTCATAACCGAATTCATATTTATATGTATTATTGAAATACACATAGCAATTATGGTTCACATCTTCGAAACTCGGTTCGGTATTTAATTTTGGAAAATACGTATATTTGTCGTTTTGAAAAATAGGGTAATCGATTATTCACAAAATATCTTGTCACGTCACGTAATTATGTTTCATAAAGTTCAATTATATCCTCGTTTGACGTTTCCGACAATTAAAGGTTACGTTCCCGTATTTTCGGAATTAATTTTCCCGAAAATCGGGTAGCGTCTCCTTTATTTATCGGCCTACCCGTCGAATCAGTTCGACGTCAATCATAATCAACAATCACATCAAGCAATTCAATCCACAATCCAATTACCAAGTCCCAAACTCCGATTCGCTTAATTATTATTACTACTAATATTTTGCATTTTTTTATTCAAATTTTTATTTTATTCGCATTTTCGTTTCACAATCGATTTACCAAATATTTTTATTTAATTAATAATGTAGGACTCAAATAAAAATCATCATCGCCCAAAGTCGGCTCGCCGAGGCTCATTGCCGATGGCGATAAAATTTACGGGTTCCCGTTATATCGGGCATCCTACGTAAATTCTATCGATTAATTTAATATAATATCGCAAGAATTTATTTAAATCACAAAATGTTAATCAATAGAATCCTACAGAAAATACTTAATTAAATCAATAAAACTTTCAGAAACCTGACGCGTGTAAACACGCGCAACATCACGAATCAATCACAAAGCAAGGCAACAACAGCAAAACACTGAACCGAACTAGACACTCAACTGCCTAAACATCCCCCTGAAGGGTCGCCCACGCGCCATCAGCCTCGCCGGAAACGGAGAGAGGCGGCGATGGGGGATTAGAGACAGTGGCACTCAACAAAACACACACACGACACGCACGACTCTACACACACCCATATATACATAACGCACACACAACTGAAATAAACAGGAAGGAACCAGGACTCGAGGCGGTCACCGGAGAAAGAAAAAAAACGGAGGCGACGAACACTCACCATGACAGGGAAGGAGGGGAAATAAAAAGTGAAATAGTAGGGAATCGAAGGTAACAAGGGAGAGAACATAGATCGAAAGAGAGAGAATAGGGAGGATTGAGAGAGGAGAAACGAGAGAGCCTCGAGAGATAGGCGGCCGAGAGACTAGATAAAGGAGATATAATTCCACTGGAGCAATAGATATACACGACTGTAATTATCTGTTATATTTCGTAATTATTTAATCTGAAAACCCCGCATTTAACACTACACTTGTAATTTAATGATTCATTTGCGGTTAACATTAACCCGAGAATTATAAGTTTTAAAACTTTATAAATATCCCGAAACTAATAGAACATAAATTGTGTAATCTTAAAATAATTTCTGAAGCGAAATTTAAACCCGCGTTTAACAAATAAATGAATCAACGCGTGAGTGATTTTAATCCTGAGAATTTCCAAAATAATTTTAAAATTCTCGGAACAATCCAAACTTAATAAAATAAAAATTTTATGATTTTTGAAGCACTCTGGAATTAAATACTGATTTTACCATTTAATGAAATCAGAAAATTATTTAAAGATAAATAATCAATGAAATATTGATTTCTAAATTATATAAACTCCTAAAAATAATAAATGAAACTATAAAGCAACAAAATAATTTTAGAGATAATGTTTGCATTTATAAGAATAAAATTCAATAAAATAATTTTAAAATAAAATAATACCATATCGTTCAATAATTAATTATACAAATAAGGTTTGTATCTAACAATTACCCAAAATTAACAATATGGTAACACACAGCTAACAGACCCATCACATATTTTATTTATTAAGAATTCGATAATTACATTTACAGACCGGATCTGAAAATAGGTTACTTAGCCGCTAACTGAAAAGATGATACGATTTTAATACCAGAATTGGATAATTATCAAAACAGAGCTTCCTATAAAATACTTTATACGAAATTAAGGTGATAATGTCTCGCCTTTTGATAATATGGATTCTTATCGATATATAAAATGATTTGCGTATCGAAAATTTCACACCGGGACTCGTACAGGTCAAACCGTACCCCGGATGGAAAAAAGTTAAAACACGGAAAGTGTTCAGAATTATCAGATTCGGTTAGGAAGTAGTTTTCGGAAGAGTTTCGGGTTGTAAAAATGCAAAAATGGTTGAGGTGAAACGATTTCTGATTCTAAAAAGTAATTTTACATTTACGTAAAAATAATCATTAACAATTCTATAAATTCTTATAAAATCGTATAATAATCCAAAAACAATTACCAGAAAAATACCAAAATTATCTATATTCAATTCTGGATAATTGGAAATTAAAATATCTCAATTTTATCAGAAATAAACATCCAAATATTAATATTAATTATCAAATAATTCACCAAAATTCACATAAAATCACATAATAAATATTTATTGATAAAGATATTTACGTAATATATCCCAGACGTTACATCCTTCCCCCCTTAAAAGGATTCCATCCTCAGAATCATGCTAAAGAACAGACACTGCTACATTTCGAGTATCTACTTAAAATTTCTCAGGACTCATCACCTTAAGCACAACTCAACAGCCTTTTACAGTCATCAACTCTATCAGTTGCTCATGCAACCCCTATCTCAATCTCTACTTTATGAATTTGAGGCTAAATGAATTTTCGTAGTCATACACACATGAATGTCTTATGGACTCGTTATACCTGAGACAACAAGACCAACTAATTCACGATCGTTCTATTTATCTCACTATTTCAAAGGACTAACTTAATTTACACGAATCTTATTTCTTGTCTAATTCCGATAGTTTGCTCACGTCTGCTTTCCATTTTCACTGACTGTTCTATTTTACGTTCCAGGCCTCTTTCTCTTCGATTAGCTTGACCCATGATCATTTTTAATCGTATACAGGAATCTTTAATCGGTTTCTTACACTTTCTATTCATCTGCGCCCGGTACGCTAAGCTCATGGCGTCGTATACTTAGAAACGTTCTAAATCTATTTCAAAAACTAAAAGTAAAGGAAAAATTTCGACAATTACATTTAACTCACCACTTTAAGGTGTACTTTAATTTATTTTCAATCACTATCGAGTATATTCATTGAGCGAGAATCTGTTACTATCTGAAAGAAAGTACATTAATTTGGAACGGAATGAATTAGGACTTTATTCAAAAATCCGGTCTCTTGGTACTAATACCTATTTTGTTTTCATATCAAATTAGATATCAATACGAACTTTGATGCTCACAACGTCCCATACTGAAGTCAACATCAATCATCTGCATAAATACCACCTTTGATATCCAATAACAAAGTAACTATCAGCATAACCCAGAAGACGGATCAAAACCTATTTTTCAATTCCTAACTTTTCCAATTCTTTTAGCCATTTCCCAACAATCTTAATGGTATTCACTCTTTTCTTCCTAGTCAAAACAGCTGTCCTTACATGGACCTTTCCTGTTTGGTAGTTAATCATACAATCATAGCTCATAATCTATCATAACCAGAATTCATACCCTTGAAGCTGAAAATGCAGTTGCTATTGTTCAATTCTTCGCAAGCATATCTTCAGGCGTTCAACTTGATTTTCCTTAGTCCTTGAATTAGTGAGGATGTTATCAATAAATACAATTACATTATCCGAATACTCCTGGTACATTGTGTTCACTTAGTCTTCAAACTTACAATTTCTGATAATCGACACGTAACTTCATACCTCTATTCTCTTTTTTTCCATGACTACTTTTGTGCACAACGCAAACTACTCTTTATTTCATTATATTCTTTCATTCCACATTTCTGAAGTTTTCCTTCACTTATTATTTCATCCCTATTGAGTTAGACGATACAGGGCTTTTGACACCAGCTTGACTCTGTGCAGTAACTGACGAGAAATTCTTACCTCATTCCCTGAGGTACCCTTGGTAATTCATTCGTTCGAACCCCTGGAACTTCACTTTAATTTTAAAGAATTCTGATATGAGATTCATTGCAACGTTCTTCTCTTGTAGTTCTCCATCAATACCTTTGTTTAATCATCCCTGTTTACACGCATTTTTGGAACGAATTCCTATCTCTAACTATCGATGTTTCACCTCATTCTTCTAATAGTTCTGGCACAACCGACGTTCCCAACTTGCATATTTTTTGGATTATTTTATAAAATTTCTTTATCATCCTTTTGATTCCACTTCTTGTCTTGATTAGTTCTTCATTCTCATTATTCATTATCTTTTTCATACATAACGAATTTCTTTTTCTTAGTAATATTACTCTGTTTATTATTGGATAGGTCATTTCTGAAGTTCACACTGGAATGAAGGCTTTTATTTGTACTATTTAAATTCTTACTAACAGAGTTATCGAATTTCCTCGGTGGTTATTTCCTTAGCCTTGCTTGACGTATCACATGTCGCGTGTTTGACTTCTCTTCATTGACCATCATATCTTTTTCCTGAGTTCACATGCGGACTTCATCAATTTCCGTCTTTCATTGGGTGCTTGAATTTGTGAGCTTTCCATTATTCTACATCAACTTCCATTCAATCGCCGTTCAAAAGAAAAGTACATTCAAATCTTTCATTAATTCGTCATTCGATATGGGTATACATCCACGTTCTTCCTGGAACGCGATTGCAGATGATATAATCCCTTTACTTTATCTTGAACCTTCAGTTCTTAAAAATATTCTTCTCACTAGCGTGTACCAATAACTTCCTGTTCCTCTTATTCATCGAAAAGAGTGTATTCTTCTGGATCAAACCTTGCACCTGATCACGCTAATTGAGCTAAGCCTTCAACTTACGTTAACGCCGTTATTTTCCAAATTTCTTATTGCTTTGATTTCGGAGCTGGAAATCATGTTAGAGCTTGACTCAATCTAATTGGAATCGATCTCCATTTAACTAACCATTAGTTGGTAAAGTTGATCAATTAACTCCTTTAACTGATCACTTAAACCAAATGCTGACTAGCTAACTGAAATCAAAGACCAATTATATAAAGTCGGGTTGGTCATAACAACTTTCTCAAGAACCGAGATCGCAATTGTTTGGAGTACTGACGAGAACGACAATATACTTCTTTGTCCTTAACTATAGGGTAATCTCTGAAAATTTGGGCAGCACTTCCCCTACACCATTGACTACCAGTCGGACTCAAGCCGACACCATCAATCAACCGAATCGTCCATAATCATATCCACCCACTTTCATCAACCAAAATCATCAATTCCCACAATTCACCTTTGATCAACATCTGACTGGCATAGTATATATCCTTTTAATTTGGATTGGGTCTAAAACCCACAATGATTAAAATAACCATACATTTCTCAATCCATTCGAAATATTACGAATTGTTATTAATGAACTTAAGCTTTGATTTCATGATTCTTTTAATTTATTTCTGACCATTATTAATCGGTTTATCTTTTAATAACTGTGCATGGTCTTCATTATTACCGTCACAATCTGGTGGAAACTCAATCATTAGATCATTATTTCTTGAAAAGTTTCAAAGTCGAGTCACCATTGCTTCATCTCTACTTATGGCTTTGTATCGAACTTTCGTCACTGACCCGGGTATGAGCATTGAATTCACAATCACTTATTTACACAAGTTAGAGAACTTCACAATTTCTTGAAAAACACGTTCGAAATTTGGTTACATTCAAGATTTCTCCCATCTTGAATCTTCACGACAAGTATCCTCCAGCGACGAAGGAATGTTTCACGTCGTAATTGCATGTCTGAGTCATTGTTCAGAATTTCCTTGATCTTTGATCGTCGTCCCGATACCCGTTTGCTCCGTTTGAAGCACACAACTTTACTTCCTTATTTCGTAACCGATCTAATTATTACGGTTCACTAACGATTCATTTCTCATCAAAATCGCATTAACATAATCTACCATACTGATGAGATCCTTGTAATACGAATAATTGCCAGATTTGATGTCTTTGCCACGACCGCGTTGTCGGTGTATCCATTCTTCCTTGCTCGTAAATGTCCACCATTTCTTGGCTTATAATCGTATTTTCCTTCGACGCGTAATTCTACCTATCACCCGGGACTATTCCATTTCTTTTGTAATCGTCAAAGAACAGACTCTACACAAGAGGAAAGTTTGTGAACATGATTTCGATTGAAAAATGGAATAAGGAATAACAATGCAACAACCGATTGAAAGAATTTGTAAATCAAAAAATTGAAGGAAGAAAAATGAGTGAAAAGTTAGATGTGAATGAGACAACCACATTCGTACTCAAGATGGCCAGTCTTTTATACTATATGGCATACAACACATGATTAGGTGGCGTCCCACCCGACTCTTCGTCATTTCAACAAAGCGTCATATCACAACACTGTTGTCTCAATCAAGGATTTGAGAAGAGAAACAATTCAGAAGGAATACAATAAATTTTCTTTCATTTTCGCCTCATATAATTTATCAACAGAAGAAGCTCGTACGTATTCAAAACTCGAGAAGAACATATGCTATCGTATTTGAAAAAGAATAACATTGTAGATCACCATTGGTCACCGTCCACGCTCCATTTATATATGCCTCCAGGGACCATTCGGATGAGATACTCACCGTTTAGGTCACGTTATAACTTCGGAATGTCATCTGGAAATGCCTCCATGCCCCATATTGTAATGATTTAACCATAATTGCGTCCTTGCGAAATTTATAACCACTGCTTTGGATTCCATTTATCTGCAGAAAATAACCATCGATCACGCAACGCCTCATTTTCATCGATAAAATATGATTCCCCTTCCACCATCTAAAAGATTCTGCCATCTCCTTCAATCATCCCCAGTCCATTCGATTCACGAATCTCGTTAAATTTTAATAATTTTATACATTGGATAAATAATATTTTATATGTTGATTCAATTATTGATTTTATTAAACAAAGTTTACTTTTGTCTTTCACGAAAAACTTTAAACTTTCTTTCGGTTAGTGGTTCTACTTGATTCTTTGGACTAACAACACTGGGTCTAATTCCATTCTTCTCTTTAGGTCATTTTCTGTTTATAATAACAAGAACTTAAGTAGTGATTGACAACCACTTTGTAAAACTCATTTCATGCAAAAATCTTCTGAAAGTTTATTAAGAAAATCTTTTCCGAAATCTCATTTTAAAATTTTGGAAATCAAATATTTGGTCGTCATTACTATATAAGTTACTTGCTATTTTCCGGATTTATCAATGAAATGTCTAATTAAAAGAATGTCCATATAAGGGTCTCTTCACTTTGGTACTTCTTCTATATTTCCTCGGATTCAGCTCGCACTGATTAGTCATAAAAACTTCATTCACCGTCGTAAATCATTTTATTCGCAATTCTATCGCAACGCTGACATTTAGTACTATCTTTGACATTCTTGTCATCGTTCTTGACATTATGCTTACAACCATGCATGTGATTCGATGTTCTGTCCGTAGGTAAGGACGCACCTTTTTTGCTAGTCTTACCTGTACCTAGTAAAGTAGATATTATTCCTCGCGCAGCTCACGATAAATGATAAGAATCTTCTCGCAAAGGTGGTGCCTTTGAAACGCGCAACATTATTTCTTCATCAGCTTCCATCAACTGGTTGTCTTCGACGTTGAACTCATCCTAATACCTAATTCGAAGTTAGATCATACCAAAATTCACCTAGCATTCCTTTTACAAGTTCTCACAAGAATCAATCGCATTTTTTTCAGAACCGCATGAACAATTGGGTAACATACCCAGTCTCCGTCAATCTGTCGATCCCTCATTATTGTATGATCTGAGAACTCATTATACCTATAACGTTGTGATATTCGCCTTACACTTTTCCAACGATCCTATCTTAGCAACTCCAGATCGGATCTGCTAACCCTAGTTCGTACTCAACTCAACTTAACCTGAGTATGCCTAGGGTTTTTTCCTATCCTGTACGACCTATCATTCCTATCTTACTCTCACCTATTCTTATTTCAGTGACCAATAACCTGCAACTCTGATACCAACTTGTAACAGCCCAAATCTGGGGTCAAAATTTGGTGTCACTAAACACTTTTTACATAAAATAAAATAATAAACAAATAACCCCTTGAATCCGGATCATTTATAGGTTATGGTATGAAACAAGAATCTAACCCTTTACAACTCACAATAACTAGAATACAAGTGTAAATACCTTTGAACTAACGCTCTTGTCACATTCTTCTAACCTCTTCAACCTCTCGCAACGGAAATTTCTCTAACTTTTGTTGTCTTTCAAAGCTATTCACTTTTATCCTTATTTGTTTCTGGCAGAAATAATAATTTACAAAGCAAGAGTGAGCCAAAAATGCCCAACAAGTATATAATTTTAGTTTCAAACATTAATATCAACGAAAACTTCCGGACAAAATCTGAAAACAATTTTAAACCATTCTATTTATTTTGAGTGAGTGAGTGAATAAACGTTGGCTGTCACCAGCCTTTAACTAAAATCCAAAAATGACAAGCGATTCCCCGATTCATCTCCTGAATCAGGGTTTTGTCCGGTTTTGGAATCATGAAAACCTTTCGAGAGAGATTGTCGTTAAAGGCGATCAACAACAAATTAGACTGGATACTAGTCCGCAACTATATTCTGCTGATCAGTCAGAATATAATACAGATCTATATCTCAATATACAGATCTAGTCGGGTCCCCAGGCACTACGGCCCATCTCGAGGCACCAGTCATCCCGGTCCTCAGGATTAAGTAAAACTCAATCCCCAAAATATCACTATCCATCCCGTAGAGTGTTTTGATGTCAAATCATTTTGAATTCAAAACATCCCAATTCAGGGTTCACAAATAACCCGAAAGAATGGGTATTTTCTCACGAGAGCAATCGAATTATAGGAACAAGAATAAAAGAACATGCATAATCAGAGTAATTGCAGCGAAATATAAAACATTTAACTATTCTGAACTTAGAATAGGAACGAAGAAATAATTGCAGTATTAAAAATAAAATCAGGAATACTTGCAGTATTTAAAAGAAAGTTCGGGAATACTTGCAGTATTTTAAAAGAAAATCAGGAATACTTGCCTCAATAAGCTTTAACCGTTATTGACTTTGGTTTGACTTTGATCGTTCGGCTTTATCGTCAAACTACTATCCTATTCTAGATACGATCCCAACATTCAGACTCTTCAGTTGGAACTTCGTTGATCTCGACGTCTAATCACTTGATCGTTCCTAGTCCGATGTCAAATCTCGGGTCTTCCGTCTAAAACCTACAGGGTTGAAATACCCTAATTCAGATAACCGCTTAAGCTTAACATCAAATCGTTATCCTATTCTACCCATACGGTTTCATAACCGAATTCATATTTATATGTATTATCGAAATACACATAGCAATTATGGTTCACATCTTTGAAACTCGGTTCGGTATTTAATTTCGGAAAATACGTATATTTGTCATTTTGAAAAATAGGGTAATCGATTATTCACAAAATATCTTGTCACGTCACGTTATTAGGTTTCATAAAGTTCAATTATATCCTCGGTCGACGTTTCCGACAATTACAGGTTATGTTCCCGTATTTTTGAAATTAATTTTCCCAAAAATCGGGCAGCGTCTCCTTTATTTATCGGCCCACCCGTCGAATCAGTTCGACGTCAATCACAATCAACAATCACATCAAGCAATTCAATCCACAATCCAATTACCAAGTCCCAAACTCCGATTCGCTTAATTATTATTACTACTCATATTTTGCATTTTTTTTATTCATATTTTTATTTTATTCGCATTTTTGTTTCGCAATCGATTTACCAACTATTTTCATTTAATTAATAACGTAGGACTCAGATAAAAATCATCATCGCCCACCGTCGGCTCGCCGAGGCTCATCGCCGATGGCGATTAAATTTACGGGTTCCCGTTATATCGGGCATCCTACGTAAATTCTATCGATTAATTTAATATAATCTCGTAAGAATTTATTTAAATCACGAAATGTTAATCAATAGAATCCTGCAGAAAATACTTAATTAAATCAATAAAACTTTCAGAAAACTGACGCGTGTAAACACGCGCAACATCACGAATCAATCACAGAGCAAGGCAACAGCAGCAAAACACCGAACCGAACTAGACACTCAACTGCATAAACATCCCCCCCTGAAGGGTCGCCCACGCGCCATCACCCTCGCCGGAAACGGAGAGGGGCGGCGATGGGGGATTAGAGATAGTGGCACACAACAAAACACACACACGACACGCACGACTCTACACACACCCATATACACATAACGCACACACACCTGAAATAAACAGGCAGGAACCAAGACTCGAGGCGGTCACCGGAAAAAGAAAAAAAAATGGAGGCGACGAACACTCACCATGGCAGGGAAGGAGGGGAAATAAAAAGGGGAATAGTAGGGAATCGAAGGTAACAAGGGAGATAACAGAGATCGAAAGAGAGAGAATAGGGAGGATTGAGAGAGGAGAAACGAGAGAGCCTCGAGAGAGAGGCGGCCGAGAGACTAGATAAAAGAGATATAATTCCACTGGAGCAATATATATACACGAATGTAATTATCTGTTATATTTTGTAATTATTTAATCTGAAAACCCCGCATTTAACACTACACTTGTAATTTAACGATTCATTTGCGGTTAACATTAACCCGAGAATTTACGTTTTAAAACTTTATAAATATCCAGAAACTAATAGAACATAAATTATGTAATCTTAAAATAATTTCTGAAGCGAAATTTAAACCCGCGTTTAACAAATAAACGAATCAACGCGTGAGTGATTTTAATCCTGAGAATTTCCAAAATAATTTTAAAATTCTTGGAACAATCCAAACTTAATAAAATAAAATTTTTATGATTTTTGAAGCACTCTGGAATTAAATACTGATTTTACCATTTAATGAAGTCAGAAAATTATTTAAAGATAACTAATCAATGAAATATTGATTTCTAAATTTTATAAACTCCTAAAAATAATAAGTGAAATTATAAAGCAACAAAATAATTTTAGAGATAATTTTTGCATTTATAAGAATAAAATTCAATAACATAATTTTAAAACAAAATAATACCATATCGTTCAATAATTAATTATACAAATAAGGTTCGTATCTCACAATTACCCAAAATTAACAATATGGTAACACACAGCTAACAGACCCATCACATATTTTATTTATTAATAATTCGATAATTACATTTACAGATCGAATCCGAAAATAGGTTACTTAGCCACTAAGTAACTGAAAAGACGATACGATTTTGATACCAGAATTGGATAATTATCAAAACAGAGCTTCCTATAAAATACTTTATACGAAATTAAGGTGATAATGTCTCGCCTTTTGAGAATATGGATTCTTATCGATATATAAAATGATTTGCGTATCGAAAATTTCACACCGGGACTCGTACAGGTCCAACCGTTCCCCGGATCGCAAAAAGTCAAAACACGGAAAGTGTTAAGAATTATCAGATTGGGTTAGGAAGGAGTTTTCGGAAGAGTTTCGGGTTGTAAAAATTCAAAAACGGTTGAGGTGGAACAATTTCTGATTCTAAAAAGTAATTTTACAATTACATAAAAATAATCATTAACAATTCTATAAATTCTTATAAAATCGTATAATAATCCAAAAAAATTACCAGAAAAATACCAAAATTATCTATATTCAATTCTGGATAATTGAAAATTAAAATATCTCAATGTTATCAGAAATAAACATCCAAATATTAATATTAATTATCAATTAATTCACCAAAATTCACATAAAATCACATAATAAATATTTATTGATAAAGATATTTACGTAATATTTCCCAGACGTTACATTTTGCCTGAAAAAGGCCAATTCTACAAGTATGCCGGACCCAATCAAGTTTGGGTTCCGAAGAAGGTCTAATCCATTTGTATTGCAGGGCATTAAACAAGGGGAACCGGTATTGTGGATTCTTGACAGCGGATCGTCAAGACATATGACCGGAGATAGAGCCCTGCTATCAAATGTGGTTGAGAAAGCTGGCCCAGTGGTTACCTTTGGAGATAACAACAAAGGTTTAACTGAGGGATATGGCTGTTTGCAAGCTGGAAATGTTATCATTGAAAATGTGTATATTGTGCAAGGACTTGAACGCAATATGCTTAGTATCGGTCAGTTCTGTGACAAGGGCTACTATGTTTTATTCGACAAGCTAAAGTGTCAGATCCTGCACAAGAAAAGTGAAAAACCCTCCTTGATGGGAATCCAGAAAGGAAATCTGTTCATAGCTGACATGAACTCTGGAAGCAGTCCTGAAGTCAATTGTTTCTATACAAAGGCATCGTCAAATGAGAGTTGGTTATGGCACAAGAGACTTTCCCATCTCAATTTCAAAGCAATGAATTCTCTTGTTAAGAGAAAATTGGTCTGAGGTCTTCCTCAACTGGAATTCTCCCCAGAAGGACTGTGCGAGGCATGCCAGAAAGGAAAGTCAAAGAAAGCAAGTCACAAAGGCACTGACACATCCTCCATAACTGGTATTCTTCAATTATTGCACATGGATTTGTTTGGACAAGTTAATGTTCTTTCGATGTCAAAGAAGTGTTACTATCTTGTGATAGTTGATGACTATTCCAAGTATACGTGTGTTTTATTCCTTCACTCTAAGGATGAAACACCACAAGTTGTGATTGATCATATCAAGTTGATCGAGTTAGATTCTAATGTCCCTGTTAGAGCAATAAGGTCAGATAATGGAACAGAATTCAAGAATTCACTTCTCAATGGATTTTGTACAGACAAAGGGATTACCAGACAATATTCAGCTCCTAGAACCCCTCAGCAGAATGGAGTGGTAGAAAGGAAGAATCGTACATTGATTGAAGCTGCAAGAGCTATGTTAAGTAAATCAGGTCTTCCAATGTACTTTTGGGCTGAAGTTGTCAATAATGTATGTTATACTCAGAATCGAACTCAAGGATCTCATGAAGACTCCTTATGAGATTATGAATGAACAGAAACCGTCTATCAAATACTTTCATGTATTTGGTGCCAGATGTTTCGTGCTCAAGGATGAAGATGATCGCCGTGGTAAATTCGAGGCAAAGGCATATGAGGGTATTTTTGTTGGTTATGGAAGAAGATCATACAGGGTGTATATCATTGATCAACACAAAGTAACTGAAAGTGTCAATGTTAAATTTGATGACACTAAACTCCTTAGTATCCTAACTGAAGATCCTTCTGAGAAACTGAAGTTTGATGATATGTATAACGACTCGTGTATTTTTATTTTATTTTTAATATTTGGAAGTGTAATAAAAGTTTAAGTAAATAAATAAAGGTGTGTATTGATTTTGGAAGCAGCTACTGATTGTTATTTAAATATTTATGATTTGTTAATATGTGGACTTGGAATTATGTGGTTTATTGGCGAGTTATATGATTTTATTTCGCTTGCAAAAGTGAATTTATGGTAATTTTAATTTCATAAATATTTGAGTTGTCTTTATAATTGGTTTTTTAATTTTATAATCTCAATAATTATTTTTTTAGGACTTTATAAAAATTGAGAAATCAATATTTTGTTAACTATTCATTTTTAAATGATTTTCTGAGTGTGTTAAATGCTAAAATCCATATTTAATTATGAGAATCTTTAAAAATTATAAAATTTATATTTTATTAAGTTCATATTATTCGGAGAATTTTAAAATTATTTTGGGAATTTTCAGGAATCGTTTCATGCGCGCGTCGTTTCGTTATTTATTAAAAAGCGGGTATGCAGCGCAACCCAGAATTGTTTTAAAATTCTGAAACTTATGATTTAAATAATTTCGGAATATTTGTATCATATTAACTCTGTTAAGGTGATGTTATGATTAATAGTTATTTATAAATTAGACCCTTAAAAATAGATTAAAATAGCGTGTCGGGCTGGCAGTCAGTTAAAACGAAAATAAAACGACACGTATCCAACGAAGTTGGACACGTGCCATGCGTTGGTTAAGTCAGGGGGCTGAGTAATCAAATTGGGAGAGGGGATAAACATCACTTTTCTTGTCTCTCTCTCCCGACTGTCTCTCAATTCTCTCTGTTCTCTCTCTCGAATACTTCGAGTTTGCTCGGTTTTTTTTCCTTCTCAGCTATCATCTTCTTCCTTTTCGCTTCCCTGGGCTTCGTTCCTCTTACTGTTTCTTTTCGGCTTGTTTTTCCGGTGAGCCGCCGCTGTGTTTTTCAGTTTGGCTTGGTTCAATTCTTGCTCAGTTGGTATACATATACATATATATATACATGTGTGTGCTCTGTGTGTGCATATGTGCTGTGTTGTGTGTGCTGTGCTGTGTGCAGTGTGTGTGTGGGGGGCGGAGCATGGCCGTGTGTGTGGCTGCGGTTGCTGCTCTGTGGTTTTCGGTTGGGCCTGTGTATTCGGGCCTTGGTTTTGTTGTTGGGCCTTACAGTTATGTTAACTGTTGGGCTTGTGGTTTGGATTTGGTGGGCTATTTATGCTCTGTTGGGTTGGTTTATTACAGATTTTAATTTTGTTTAAATTCCATTATTGCAGGGAATTATTGATTAATATTCGTGATATTAATTATTCGTGTTGGAAATGGTTTTATAATATCTGTATAATTTATTTGGGAACCCGTAATATGTCGGGCGCCAATAAATTGTGCCACCGTTGACGATGAACTTCGGTGAGTCAACGGTGGACGGTGATGACGATGTTCTGAGTCTTAAATTTTATAAATAAATAAAATGATTTTTTTTCATAAAATATTTCTGGATTTAAATAATTAATTGTGATTGGTGTTGGGATGTAAGTTGTATAAAAGGACGAAGTAATATGGTGAATTGTGTGATTGTTGACGTCGATTGCAATCGACGGGTAGTCCTATAAATAAATGAAATGCTGCCAAAATTTTCTAAAAATATGTTCGAAAATATATATTTATATGTTATCTTAACAATATTTCCGACTATATGACTATGTGATTACAGGTTATGTGTATAATAATAATACGAGTCGGGTTGTCGGATTTGGGTTATTAGGATTTGAGGATATCAAGCATGTCGGTATAACTAATTAGGGTATTTTGTAATTGTAGATCCCAATCGAGTCGTTCCAGGATCGAAGTCAGCGTGAAAGCTATTAGGGTTTGTAAAGCATTGCAAGGCAAGTACCCCTGACCATTCTTTTATGGTTCAGTGTATATGGATAGCTAAATGTTTTATTCTCCTAATGGAACAGAAACGTTTTAAGTTACGTATTCCCCGTAGTTATAAAATAACCGTTTTCGAATTGTTTTGGGGAGAAGTAACTTCAAAAGGTACCTATCTCAAATGAAATGAATTGCGAAACGGATTTTATATATGTGCTGGCTAAATAAATGATTTTGAAAATGAGATGGGTACAAGTGTTTTGAAAACTGGATAAAACGGTCAGATATGGGATACATTGGGGCCAGAGTAGGCCTATTGAGGTGGCGTAGAGGCTAATTCGGTTGCGCACATTATAAAACCGATTAGTCCAGCAGGTCAGAGACCTAGCTAGTCTCTGACTTCCGGAACATGTAAATGGGATGGCAGTTAGAGTCATCTGGTGTTGATAGCCTGATCAGCTGTCTTCACATATCCGCTATGTATCTGATTGGGATTTGTGAATTATATGAAAGCATGATTTATTGATACAGCGGCTTTATAAAATGATTAGCATGCTAAAATTGGATTGTGGTAATACGCAGCACACTATATTGTTGTTTTCACAAAGCATGTTAATTAGTGTTATCCAGTTACTTTGATTATCATTATGAAATGTTGATATCGTGATTACAGCTATGTTCCCATTATTGTTACTTTACTGTTTTAATTTGTTATTCATATTTGGTACTGCTGAGCGATTATGCTCACCCTTGCAAACTGTTACGTATATTTCGCAGATGCCTAGAAGATCTGTCAGACCGACCCGTGTTCCCGCCCCTTCTGGACCTGGCTCCTCTGAGGTAGTTTGTATCAGACCATGAGGTCTGAAGAGTTTCTGAATAAAGTTAGTGTGTCGTAGATAGTGAATAAAGAGTTTGTAATAATGAGAAACCTGAATTATACTTGAACCTGGATCGGATCTTGGTTCGGGGTCAAGTTAGTATATTTTAATAATAATTCTGTTGTTTATATTTTTGGTAATTGTGTTTAGTGACGTCAACTCCTGACCCGGGGGTTGAGGATGTCACAGTTGGTATCAGAGCTACAGGTTCAAGTCCCTGATTCAGGTTAGGGATTGTGTCAAGTAGGTGATAACGTGAGTCTTTAAGTGTGAGTCAGCAACTCATATAGAGGAGCAAACCTTTAGAGTCAGTCGAGGGTTCCAACGGCGTTACCCTGACATCTATTAAATGTTTAGATAGAATTGCCTTGACCTGGTTGTGTCTTATCTGTACACTATTATGTTGACAGTGACCTATTGCGATTTCGAGTTCTCCATCTCGGGCTTCTGATTCGGATAGCTCAGATACGGAGAAACCCCTTGATGATGTTGCCGATGAGACCCCTATGCCTCCTCCACCAGTTCCTTCTTATGTACCTCGAGACATTCCTGGATCTGGTCCTCGTCCCCGTTGGGTACGTAGGTCTGTGTCTGCTGTCAGGGATTTCCCTCCTGGCTGCGGTCCCAGTTCTTCCATGATGAGACCTCTGGCACCTCCTGTGGCCCCTAGTGGTATTTCTTCACCGATCCCTTATCATGTGCATAGGGCGGTGAATACTTCCTTTATCAGAGACCAGAGTCCAGAGTTTGCTGCCCAGTTGGACCAGGTACCTATTGCACCATTTCAGGGTATTTCTGCCCCTTCCCCTGAGGTGCGAGCCCGTGTGAGAGCACTGACCCAGATGGCTGTAGAGAGGGCTAGATCTGTTGACCGTTTCATTAGTTCAGAGTTCAGAGCTGTGCAGTATCAGGATCTAGTGAACTGGCTAGCGTTTGAGCTAGGTTTTATTGGTGGCAGTGGTAGAGACTATACAGAGTTGCAGTAGAGGGATGCAGAGCTCAGAATTGACTTTTAGGAGTTCTGTGGTTATTTACTTTGTATATGTACATTATGTTGTGATAGTTTGTAGTAGGCGAGGCTGTTTTGACAGCCAATTTTGGTGTGTATTCGGATGGTTCTTTGTATTTGGATTTTCAGTTGTACTAGTTAGATTTTGTTGGTTACTGTAGTTCAGCTGCTTTATATTATCATTCAGTTTTTTTTTATATATTGTGTTGCTATTATTGTTTTTGTTTCTGTTGCTGGCATTTTTAGATTATAATCATTCACTCAGGACGGATCCAATTATAATGGGGGGATGAGAATATTGTCTTAGTGGCAACGCTCTCCTGATGTATAAATATAAACTATTGGAGCAATCCATTTTCTTATATATGACTATTATATTTTAGGAGATGCCACCAAAGAAAAATTCTCAGCCCAATAACGGATCTGCTGGGGATCCTTCCATGAGTGATTTGATGAACTTGTTGCGTCAGCAGACTGTACAGCTGGCCCCACAACAACAACAATTCCAGCAACAGCAGCAATAATTGCAACAGCAACAACAACAGCAACAGCAGCTCATACAGCAACAACAACAACAAATCCAATAGCAGCAACTACAAATCCAACAGCAGTATGAAATGAGAGGGGCAAATCAAGGTGTTAGTTTTAAGTCTTTTCAAGTAGTGAAGCCCCCAGAGTTTAAAGGAGAGGTAGATCTTGTTGCTGCCAGGATATGGTTAAAGGAAATGGAAAAGGCGTTTGCACTCACTAAGGTGAGTGAGGATTTAAAGACTGATTATGCTAGTTATTTTCTGAGAAATGATTCGAATTATTGGTGGGAATCTACGCGAGCCCTAGAAGGAGAAGGTCCAGTTCCCTGGGCCAGATTCACAGAACTGTTTTTGGAAAAATACTTTCCAGCATGTCTCCAAAGTCAAATGGAGATGGAATTTTTGGAGTTGAAACAAGGAAATAGGAGTGTTATGGAATATGAAGCGAAGTTTACGGAGTTGGCCCGTATAGCACCGGAATATGTAAGTTCAGAAGCTCAACGAGTGAAGCAGTTTCAACAAGGGTTGAAGCCAGAAATAAGAAGTGGAGTTGTAGCCTTACAACTCAAGACATATACTTCGGTAGTTCAGGCTGCCCTGGTGATAGAGAGTGATCAGAAGTTAGCTGCAAAGGAGCAGGGTGAGAAGAAGAGAAAATTTGAAAGTGGACCCACTAGATCAGAATCAGGAATAGCGAGTCGGAAGTTTCAGCGTTGGTTCGGTAGGAATAAGAATAAAAAGTTTAAAGGGCAAAACTTTCCCCAAGTTAAGCCCGGTACAACATCAGTTAACTCTGCCCCGACGAGGATGAGTAAGCCAGTGGTTGATTGTAAGACGTGTGGGAAAAGGCACAGTGGACAGTGCCGAGAGAATGTTAATTGTTTTAAGTGTGGACAGAAAGGCCACTATTCCACGGAATGTAAGTCTGAGATTCAAGGAGTTACTTGTTTTAGTTGTGGCAAAGTGGGACACATAGCTAGGAATTGCAAGTCAGTGACCCAAGGTAATGCGGGAAGGAGTGTGTCTCAAGGACCAGCAACCAGTACTGCGAGAGCTAGGACTTTTAAGATGACCCAGAAGTCTCCAGTTCATGACTCTGATGTGGTTGCAGGTACGCTTATTCTTAATTCCGTACCTGTTAACGTTTTGTTTGATTCGGGAGCGTCCAAATCTTTTATATCTGTGAGTTGTGTGAATAAAATGCAATTAATGCTAGAAGATTTAGATGAACCCTTAACTATAGAAGTGGCTAATAAGGATAAAGTACTTGTAAAACAATTTTGTCCTAGTTGTTCCCTAGAGATTTCGGGGTATATGTTCCTTGTTGACTTAATACCCTTCGAGTTGGGAGACTTTGATGTTATTCTAGGTATGGATTGGTTGTCTCGATATAGGGCAAGCATTGATTGTAAGAAAAAGAGAGTTGTTATATACACCTCAGATAATAGAAGGATCAGTTACCAAGGGCAGAGGCGAGATAGGAAGTTTCTCTCAGTGATGCAAGCAAAAAAATTGCTGAGACAAGGATGTGAAGCATACTTAGCTCATGTAGTGGATACGAAGAAAGAGACCCCTATTTTGGATGACATCCCTGTAGTAAGAGAATTCCTTGATGTTTTTCCAGAAGAATTACCAGGATTGCCACCTGATCGTGAGATAAAGTTTTCCATTGATTTGATACCTGGAGCTGAACCAGTTTCTAAGGCTCCATACAGAATGGCCCCGATTGAAATGAAAGAATTGGCTAAGCAACTTCAGGAGTTATTGGATAAAGGAGTTATTCGACCTAGTGTTTCCCCGTGGGGTGCTCCAGTGTTATTTGTGAAGAAAAAGGATGGAAGTATGAGATTGTGTATTGATTACAGAGAGTTGAATAAGTTGACAATAAAGAATAAATATCCTTTGCCGCGGATCGATGATTTGTTTGACCAGCTTAAGGGAGCATGTTACTTTTCAAAGATTGATTTAAGGTCCGACTACCACCAATTGAAGATAAAGCCCGAGGATATTCCCAAGACTGCATTTTGAACAAGGTATGGCCATTACAAGTTTCTAGTAATGTTGTTTGGATTGACGAATGCGCCATCAACTTTCATGGATTTGATGAATAGGGTATATAAGGAGTATCTGGATAAGTTTATTATTGTATTTATTGATGACATCCTCATATATTCGAAGAATCCAAAAGATCACGCGGTGCATCTGCAGATTGCCCTTCAAAAGTTAAGAGAAAAGCAATTATATGCTAAATTTTCTAAGTGTGAGTTTTGGTTGACGGAGGTACAGTTTCTTGGACATGTGGTGAGTAAGGAAGGTATCAAAGTAGACCCGGTAAAGATTGAAGCCGTATCAAAATGGGAGCAACCGAAGACACCCACAGAAATAAGAAGTTTTCTTGGATTAGCAGGATATTATCGAAGGTTTGTGAAGGATTTCTCAAAGATTGCATCCCCACTAACTAAGTTGACCAGGAAGAATGAGAAGTTTGTTTGGACGGAAAAGTGTGAAGAGAGTTTCCAGGAGTTAAAGCGAAGATTAGTGACGGCTCCAGTGTTAGCATTGCCAGATGAGACGGGAAACTTTGTAATTTATAGTGATGCTTCTCTGAAAGGATTGGGATGCGTGTTAATGTAGCATGACAAAGTGATTGCGTATGCCTCCAGACAACTAAAGCCTCACGAACAAAAATATCCAGTTCATGACCTTGAATTGGCGGCTATAGTATTTGCTTTAAAGTTATGGCGTCACTACTTGTATGGAGAGAAATGCGATATTTACACCGATCATAAGAGCCTAAAGTACATATTCACGCAGAAAGATCTGAACATGAGACAGAGAAGGTGGTTGGATTTGATTAAGGACTATGATTGTTCAATTAACTATCACCCAGGTAAAGCCAATGTAGTGGCTGATGCCTTGAGTAGAAAGGAAAGGCTGAATATGATTAAGATTGCGGAAGAGTTGGCGCAAGATTTAGAAAGAATGGAAATTGAAGTTCGAGTACCAAATGAAATTCAGGAGCAGTTATATGAAGTTACTTTCCAGCCATCATTAATGGAAAAGATTAGAAGATGTCAAGAAGGAGTTATGGAGCAAGAGTTGGATACTTTGACAGGAGAAGAGTTGTGTACTAAAAAAGATAGTCAAGGTTTATATAGGTTTTCATCCAGAGTATGGATTCCTGATGTAACAGAGTTGAAGAACGAAGTATTGCAGGAAACACATAACTCTAGGTTTTATATCCATCCTGGTAGTACCAAGATGTACCAGGATTTGAAGAGAAATTTTTGGTGGCCAGAAATGAAGAAAGATATTGCCAATTGGGTAAGTAAATGTCACATGTGTCAGACGGTGAAAGCAGAGCATCAACGACCAAGTGGATTGTTACAATCTTTGGAGATTCCCCAATGGAAATGGGAAGACATTGCTATGGACTTTGTAGTAGGATTGCCAAAGATGAGAGCGAATCATGATGCTATTTGGGTAATCATTGATAGATTGACTAAGTCGGCGCATTTTCTTCCGATTAATGAAAGGTATTCATTGGAAAAGTTAGTTAAGCTATACTTGGATGAGATATTTACCAAACATGAAGTTCCTGTTTCTATAGTGTCGGATCGAGACCCGGGATTTAATTCCAGGTTCTGGACTAAATTCCAAAAGTGCCTAGGAACGAAATTGAATATGAGCACTGCTTATCATCCTCAGACGGATGACCAGAGTGAGAGGACAATTCAGACCATAGAGGATATGTTGAGAGTCTGTGTTCTAGATTTTAAGGGTAATTGGGATGAGCACCTACCTTTAATTGAATTCTCATATAATAACAGCTACCATGCCAGTATAGGGATTCCACCTTATGAAGCTTTGTATGGTCAAAAATGTAGGTCACCATTGTACTGGGATGAGGTAGGAGAAAAGAAAGTGTTAGGCCCTGAGTTGGTTCAGCAGACTAGAGATGCTATAGTGTTGATTCGGAAAAGATTGGAAGCAGCTCAAGATAGAAAAAGAAAATACGCAGATATGCATAGGAAAGACATGACTTTGAAATAGGAGCGTTGGTGTTACTAAAGGTATCGCCTTGGAAAGGGTTAGTATGATTTGGTCAGAAGGGTAAACTTAGCCCTAGATTCATAGGACCCTTTGAGGTTTTGAAGAAAGTAGGAAAGGTCGCTTATGAGATAGCGTTACCACCGCAGTGGCAGCACATTCATAATGTGTTCCACGTGTCTATGTTGAAGCCCTATGTCCCTAATTCGAATCAAGTCATAGAATACGAACCGATTGAGCTTCAACCAGATTCGTCTTATGTGGAACAACCGGTCCAAATTTTAGACCGTAAAGAACGAGTCCTTAGGAATAAATCAATTCCTATAGTAAAAGTTTTGTGGAAGAATCCTCGAGTAGAAGAGTCTACTTGGGAATTAGAGTCAGACATGCTTGACAAATATCCTCATTTGTTTAGCTGAGTCAGATTCTGGGGACAGAATCTTTTTAAGGGGGAAAGAATATAACGACTCGTGTATTTTTATTTTATTTTTAATATTTGGAAGTGTAATAAAAGTTTAAGTAAATAAATAAAGGTGTGTATTGATTTTGGCAGCAGTTACTGATTGTTATTTAAATATTTATGATTTGTTAATATGTGGACTTGGAATTATGTGGTTTATTGGCGAGTTATATGATTTTATTTCGCTTGCAAAAGTGAATCTATGGTAATTTTCATTTCATAAATATTTGAGTTGTCTTTAAAATTGGTTTTCTAATTTTATAATCTCAATAATTATTTTTTTAGGACTTTATAAAAATTGAGAAATCAATATTTTGTTAACTATTCATTTTTAAATGATTTTCTGAGTGTGTTAAATGCTAAAATCCATATTTAATTATGGGAATCTTTAAAAATTATAAAATTTATATTTTATTAAGTTCATATTATTCGGAGAATTTTAAAATTATTTTGGGAATTTTCAGGAATCGTTTCATGCGCGCGTCGTTTCGTTATTTATTAAAAAGCGGGTATGCAGCGCAACCCAGAATTGTTTTAAAATTCTGAAACTTATGATTTAAATAATTTTGGAATATTTGTATCATATTAGCTCTGTTAAGGCGATGTTCTGATTAATAGTTATTTATAAATTGGACCCTTAAAAATAGATTAAAACAGCGTGTCGGGCTTGCAGTCAGTTAAAATGAAAATAAAACGACACGTATCCAACGAAGTTGGACACGTGCCGTGCGTTGGTTAAGTCAGGAGGCTGAATAATCAAATTGGGAGAGGGGATAAACATCACTTTTCTTGTCTCTCTCTCCCGACTGTCTCTCAATTCTCTCTGTTCTCTCTCTCGAATACTTCGAGTTTGCTCGGTTTTTTTTTCCTTCTCGGCTATCATCTTCTTCCTTTTCGCTTCCCTAGGCTTCGTTCCTCTTATTGTTTCTTTCCGGCTTGTTTTTCCGGTGAGCCTCCGCTGTGTTTTTCAGTTTGGCTTGGTTCAATTCTTGCTCAGTTGGTATACATATACATATATATATACATGTGTGTGCTCTGTGTGTGCATATGTGTTGTGTTGTGTATGCTGTACTGTGTGCAGTGTGTGTGTGGGGGGTGGCGCGTGGCCGTGTGTGTGGCTACGGTTGCTGTTCTGTGGTTTTCGGTTGGGCCTGTGTATTCGGGCCTTGGTTTTGTTGTTGGGCCTTACAGTTATGTTAACTATTGGGCTTGTGGTTTGGATTTGGTGGGCTGTTTATGCTCTGTTGGGTTGGTTTATTACAGATTTTAATTTTGTTTAAATTCCATTATTGCAGGTAATTATTGATTAATATTCATGATATTAATTATTCGTGTTGGAAATGGTTTTAAAATATCGGTATAATTTATTTGGGAACCCGTAATATGTCGGGCGCCAATAAATTGTGCCGCCGTTGACGATGAACTTCGGCGAGTCAACGGTGGACGGTGATGACGATGTTCTGAGTCCTAAATTTTATAAATAAATAAAATGATTTTTTTTCATAAAATATTTCCAGATTTAAATAATTAATTGTGATTGGTGTTGGGATGTAAGTTGTATAAAAGGACGAAGTAATATGGTGAATTGTGTGATTGTTGACGTCGATTGCAATCACCGGGTAGTCCTATAAATAAATGAGATGCTGCCAAAATTTCCTAAAAATATGTTCGAAAATATATATTTATATGTTTTCTTAACAATATTTTCGACTATATGACTATGTGATTACAGGTTATGTGTATAATATAATACGAGTCGGGTTGTCGGATTTGGGTTATTAGGATTTGAGGATATCAAGCATGTCGGTATAACTAATTAGGGTATTTTGTAATTGTAGATCCCAATCGAGTCCTTCCAGGATCGAAGTCAGCGTGAAAGCTATTAGGGTTTGTAAAGCATTGCAAGGCAAGTACCCCTGACCATTCTTTTATGGTTCAGTGTATATGGATAGCTAAATGTTTTATTCTCGTAATGGAACAGAAACTTTTTAAGTTACGTATTCCCCGTAGTTATAAAATCACCGTTTTCGAATTGTTTTGGGGAGAAGTAACTTCAAAAGGTACCTATCTCAAACGAAATGAATTGCGAAACGGATTTTATATGTGTGCTGGTTAAATAAATGATTTTGAAAATGAGATGGGTACAAGTGTTTTGAAAACTGGATAAAACGGTCAGATATGGGATACATTGGGGCCAGAGTAGGCCTATTGAGGTGGCGTAAGAGGCTAATTCGGTTGCGCGCATTATAAAACCGATTAGTCCAGCAGGTCAGAGACCTAGCTAGTCTCTGAGTTCCGGAACAGGTAAATGGGATGGCAGTTAGAGCCGTCTGGTGTTGATAGCCTGATCAGCTGTCTTCACATATCCGCTATGTATCTGATTGGGATTTATGAATTATATGAAAGCATGATTTATTGATACAGCGGTTTTATAAAATGATTAGCATGCTAAAATTGGATTCTGGTATTACGCAGCACACTATATTGTTGTTTTCACAAAGCATGCTAATTAGTGTTATCCAGTTACTTTGATTATCATTATGAAATGTTGATATCGTGATTACAGCTCTGTTCCCATTATTGTTACTTTACTGTTTTTAATTTGTTATTCATATTTGGTACTGCTGAGCGATTATGCTCACCCTTGCAAACTATTACGTATATTTCGCAGATGCCTAGAAGATCTGTCAGACCGACCCGTGTTCCCGCCCCTTCTGGACCTGGCTCCTCTGAGGTAGTTTGTATCAGACCATGAGGTCTGAAGAGTTGCTGAATAAAGTTAGTGCGTCGTAGATAGTGAATAAAGAGTTTGTAATAATGAGAAACCTGAATTATACTTGAACCTGGATCGGATCTTGGTTCGGGGTCGAGTTAGTATATTTTAATAATAATTCTGTTGTTTATATTTTTGGTAATTGTGTTTAGTGACGTCAACTCCTGACCCCGGGGTTGAGGCCGTCACAATATGTCAGATTCAGAATCAGAAAATGATCAAGAACCTGAGGTTGTTGCTGGTGAAGAACCTATTAATCATGATGATACTCAAGGTAATGATGATGAAAACATTAGCAACAATGGAGATACCACTGCTACTGACGAAGAATCATCAAGTCAACCTGGTGACAACTCAGGGGGAGATGTTGAAGGATCAACTAGTAGGACACAACATCCCAATGTATTTCAAGGTGAATCATCAAGATCAAATCTTCCAAGACAGACTGTCTGGAATAAAGCTCATCCTTTTGAGTTGATTATTGGTGATCGAGATGTTGGAGTCAGAACTAGACGTGCTACTGAAAATGAATGTCTGTTCTCAGGATTTCTTTCTGAGATGGAACCTAAAAAGATTGAGGAAGCACTGACTGATCCAGATTGGGTGATTGCTATGCAAGATGAACTCAATCAGTTTGAACATCAACAAGTCTGGAAACTGGTACCTAGACCTACACACAAGAAAGCTGTTGGTACTCAGTGGGTATTCAGGAATAAATTAGATGAAGATGGTGTGGTTACAAGAAACAAAGCAAGACTTGTAGCTAAAGGGTATTCTCAAGCTGAAGGCATTGATTATGATAAAAACCTATGCTCTAGTGGCTAGATTAGAGGCCATTAGGATATTTCTGGCATTCACAGCATTCTCAAACTTTAAAGTTTATCAAATGGATGTCAAGAGTGCATTTCTGAATGGAAAGCTGGATGAAGAAGTGTATGTAGAGCAACCTCCTGGTTTTGAAGATCCAGATCATTTGGACTATGTCTACTTTCTTTTCAAAGCTATTTATGGTCTCAAACAGTCTCCGAGAAAATGGTATGACACTCTTTCTGAATTTCTTATTGAAAATGGCTTTATTAGGGGTGTCATAGACAAAATTCTCTTTTCTAAAAACCATAAGAATGATACTTTATTAGTCCAAGTCTATGTGGATGATATAATATTTGGGTCTACTAATGATAGTCTTTGTAAGAGATTTGTTAAGTTAATGCACAACAAATTTGAAATGAGTATGATGGGAGAGCTGAAGTTCTTTCTTGGATTACAAGTAAATCAAAGGTTAGATGGAATATTTATTTGTCAATCCAAGTATCTCAAGGAACTCCTCAAAAAGTACAATCTAGCGGATTCTGCATCAGCAAGGACTCCGTTATCTACAGCTGTCAAGCTTGGACCATGTGAAAACTCCATTAAGGTAGATGTCACAAGCTATGGAGGTATGATTGGCTCGTTACTCTATCTTACTACAAGTAGACCAGATATTATGTATGCTACATGCTTATGTGCAAGGTTCCAAGTGGATCCTAGAGATACTCACCTCGTTGATGTTAAACGAATCTTGAGATATCTTAAGGGAACACCAAATCTAGGTATTTGGTACCCTAAAGAATCTGGTTTTAACCTCGTTGGATATACAGATTCAGATTACACAAGAAGTGTTGTTGATAGGTGTTAGGGCGAAATCACGCACTAATATTCACGCAAGTATACGCGTTCGCAAATAATATACTCCCTCTGTCCCATCCATTTCTTTACAGTTACTATTTTGGGCCGTCCCATCCATTTCTTTACATTCCAAAAATAGTAAACTTTTAATAATATAAAACACTATTACACCCACTAACTTCCTCCACTCTCTCAAATCTATTATTAAATATTAATAGGTCCCACTACTTTAACCACTTTTCATCATTTTTCATTACTTTACCTACTTTTATATATATATATATTGGTCTCCGTGCCCACCAGAGATGTAAACATCCTGGTGGGACGGAGGGAGTATAATATTTTCTAGTTCGTTCCCTCAGAGACTCAGACTAAGTTTTTGTCTAATTAAACTCACTCACCAATGTATGACTACTTCTCAATGTTAAGATAATAACACTTAAAATTGTTGATTAAATATTAACTATAATTAACTACTTAATTAACCACTTAACTAACACTTCAACTTATCAATAATAAAACACTCATGAGATCACAACTTCATTATTACTTCCTTCTATAGCCATTGTTATTACCTTTAGCATGTGACAGTGATGATATTAATCGAATAACACGAAACTGATAAAAGCCAACTTTTATTGTACTAATACCATTCTACCAAGCATCCACAATTAAGTTAGAAGTTGAATAGTCATCAATTATGTTAAGTTCCTATATGTCTACAGAAATTGACAACACAACGATTTAAGCACAAGTTATTCCTTTTGATTACATAGGGCAAATAAAACTGTTAGAGTTACCCACTAATCATGCACAACGTACATGAACCTATGCTAGCATGGCAAGTTCTAAATCTCAAGATCCAACGTCGCTTCACAAGAGATTAACCCCCTATCTTATATGTTTGCGACGCACATAAGACGAATACGCACAACCAATACTAGATATCATGCAATCATCACACACTAAAGTATTAAACAATTAACTAAAGAATTTCATAATAAATCCGTTGCAACCCCATGATCACGATTAGCCCATAATAGAACTTATCGCCATCATGGGTTCATATGAAATCATGATAATCAACACAAGAAAATAATAACTAAACTAATTATATTAAAACAGAGTACGTCACAAGAGTAAATAAGTCAAAGCAAGAAAACTAGCATCCAACGTTACAACGAAACAAGAATCACAAGAATATATGCTTCCTCTTCGCTGCAGTGTGCTAAATCGGTCTTCTTCCTTATCTCCTTCGCTTCTTGCGCCAACACAATTTAAAACATAATCTCCTTCTTATTTTCTATGAAAACGTCTCAAATCTACTTATATAATAGTCCCATAAAACTCAGATTACATAGAAGTTGGAAGCCAAACAGAAGTAGAAGTCTAAAATAATTCAGCTTTTTCCCCGACCCTGCGCGGCCGCTCAGCATTTCTGTGCGGGCGCGCAAGGCTGCTGCGCGGCCGCTCAGCATTGCTGCGCGGGCGCGCAGGACCCTACTGGAAAAATTCCCGGTTTGCTCCGTTTCTTCGCCGTAATCTGCCCGTTCTCTTCCTCTCGCAATGGTGAACACATGCCAAGGCTTATTCTTGATGATTCCTCCTCCGAAATGCAACTAATACCCTGAAATGCATAAACACTAGAAAAACGCATCAAATACACAAAATACTTGATTTCAAGACACCAATTTAAGGCATTTTAAGACGTTCTAAGTGGTATAAAATGCCACTTATCACACCCCCAAACTTAAATCGATGCTTATTCAAACATTCATCATATGAGTGTCCAAAGACGGAGAAGTCATCCATGAACACTTCGATGTTATTTCCAATCATGTCAGAGAATATAGCCATCATACATCTCTGAAAGGTGGCTGGGGCGCCACATAACCCAAACGAAACTCTTCAAAAAGCAAATGTGCCAAATGGACAAGTGAAGGTAGTCTTTTCCTGATCCTCTGGTGCAATACAAATCTGATTATACCCGGAATAACCATCCAGCAGACAAAAATACTCATGTCCCGCCAATCTATCAAGCATTTGATCAATGAATGGGAGAGGGAAGTGATCCTTCCTTGTGGCTTTGTTCAATTTTCTATAATCCATGCATACTCTCCATCCTGTAACTGTTCGAGTAGGGATGAGCTCATTCTTTTCATTTGCGACCACAGTGATACCTCCTTTCTTAGGTACACATTGCACGGGGCTCACCCACGAGCTGTCGGAAATAGGATAAATGATTCCTGCATCTAGCCATTTCAGAATTTCTTTCTTCACCACCTCCTTCATGATCGGGTTCAGTCTTCGCTGCTGTTCCACAGTTGGCTTACTACCTTCCTCTAACAGAATTTTATGCATACAATATGAAGGACTTATCCCCTTGATGTCTGCTATGGTCCATCCTATAGCCGATTTGAATTCTCTCAAAATCCTTAAAAGCTTGTCTTCCTCACTACCTGAAAGGTCAGCTGAAATAATAACAGGTAACGTAGATGAATCACCTAAAAAAGCATACCTCAAGTGTTCAGGTAATGGTTTTAGGTTCAAGGTAGGTGCTTCCTCTATTGATGGTTTGAGCTTCCCTTCAGCATTCTTAAGGTCAGAAGTACCAAGAGATTCAAATGGTATGTCGAGCTTTCGCTTCCATGGAGAAGCGTTCAGATATTGTAATTGCTCGTTGCTATCTTCATCATCGCTGTCAAAATCCCCCACTAAGGCCTTTTCCAATGCATCAGACATTAGCATGTGCTCGAGTTCTGAAGTAACTGCGGAATCAATCACATCCACTTTTAAGCACTCTTCATCTTCTGTAGGGAATTTCATTGCCTTGAATACGTTGAAGGTCACATCCTGATCTTGGACCCGCATAGTAAGTTCCCCTTTTTGCACATCTATCAAAGTGCGGCCAGTAGCCAAGAAAGGCCTCCCCAAGATTATGGGAATCTTCTTATCTTCCTCAAAATCCAGAATAACAAAATCTGCAGGAAAGAAGAGCTTATCCACCTTGACGAGCACATCCTCAACTATGCCCCTTGGGTAAGTAATGGAACGGTCCGCCAACTGTAGCGACATGTATGTGGGTTTTGGATCAGGCAGATCCAGCTTTTTAAAGATCGACAACGGCATCAGATTAATGCTTGCTCCCAAATCGCAAAGACACTTGTCAAAAGTTAGATTGCCAATGGTGCAAGGAATGGTGAAGCTTCCTGGATCTTTCAGTTTTGGTGGTAACTTTTGTTGCAGAACCGCGCTACATTCTTCCGTGAGAGCAACTGTTTCAAGGTCATCCAGTTTTACCTTCCTTGAAAGAATAGTCTTCATAAACTTCGCATAACTAGGCATTTGTTCCAGAGCCTCAGCGAAAGGTATATTGATGTGAAGTTTCTTGAACACCTCCAGAAACTTCCCGAACTGTCTATCCAGCTTTTGTTGCTGCAATCTCTTAGGAAAAGGTGGTGGAGGATAGAGTTGTTTCTCCCCTGTATTAGCCTCAGGCAGAGTGTGTTCAACAGTAGTCTTCGTTGGTTTCGCCGCTTTCTCCTTTTGCTTAGATTCTTCATCTCTAACTTCAGCTTCGACTTCTTTTGCCTTTTCAGCATCAGCTACTTTTCCAGACCTTAAGGTAATAGCCTTAACTTGCTCTTTAGCTTCCTTCCTGCCTGGTACTTCCGTGTCACTGGGAAGAGTGCCAGGTTGACGATTGAGCACTGCATTGGCTAATTGACCGATTTGATTTTCCAAGGTCTTGATAGAAACCACCTGACTCTTGCACAAGAGCTTAAGTTCCTCAAAATCAGCACTAGTAGGTGCAGCTGCACTTCCCTGTTGAGGATATGATTGCCTTGTAGCATACTGCTGTGGTTGCTGGAATCCAGGTGGGTTAAACTGTTTACTTACTCCTTGCTGATATGGTGGCTGAATAGCATTCTGATTATTCCCCTAGCTGAAATTTGGATGATTTCTGTTGTTAGGATGATAGGTCGCTGGCACAGGCTGCTGTTGTCGCTGATAATTATTCACATACTGAACAGATTCGTTGACAAGAGAACACTGATCCGTAGCATGAGAACCTGCACAAAGCTCACAAACCATAGCTATTTGATTAACTCCATACGTAGCCAAAGAATCAACCTTCATTGATAGCGCTTGGAGCTGGGCTGCAATAGCGGTGGCTGCATCAACTTCCAGAATACCTGCTACCTTGCCTGACATCATCCTCTGAGTTGGGTTTTGATGCTCATTTGCAGTCATTGTCTCTATAAGATTATACGCCTCAGTATAGCTTTTAGCCCATAAGGCGCCTCTAGCTGCTGCATCGAGCATGGGCCGAGATTGGGCCCCCAAACCATTATAAAAACCAGTGATTACCATCCAATCCGGCATTCCATGATGTGGACATTTTCTCAACATTTCCTTGTAGCGTTCCCAAGCCTCGCATATAGATTCTGTAGGTTGCTGCGCAAACTGAGTAAGAGCACTCCTCATAGCAGCAGTCTTTGCCATTGGATAAAACTTCACCAGAAACTTTTGCGCAAGATCTTGCCACGTAGTGATGGACCCAGCTGGTTCAGAATGTAACCAGTCTTTAGCCTTATCCCTCAGTGAGAATGGGAAAAGCCTCAACTTGATAGCCTCATCAGTCACGCCATTATACTTAAAAGTGCTGCAGATCTCGACAAAATTCCTTATGTGCATGTTGGGGTCTTCAGTTGCCGCTCCTCCAAAAGAAACAGAATTCTGCACCATCTGAATAGTGCCTGGCTTGATTTCAAAGGTGTTAGCTTGAATAGCCGGATGAAGGATGCTTGACTGAATGTCATCAATTTTAGGCCGAGAAAAATCCATAAGAGCTGGATCAGCTTGAACAATACGATCTCCCATGTGTACTGGTTCTTTCTGCTCAGTTCCTGAATCCGAATCCTCAAAATCTAACTTCTCCGGAGTATCAAGAACTTCGTCTTTCTCCTCAGCTGTATCTAAGGTCCTCTTGCGAGCACGAGAACGAGTTTGCATAAACGCTTGCTAAAGTACCTGAAACACAACCGAAAAGAGTAATTAACTACTACGTCCTAATCACTGAGTCCTAATGACCAATGATGGTAAGTACATAAACTAAACAAATACGCCGAGTCCCCGGTAGCGGCGCCAAAAACTTGTTAGGGCGAAATCACGCACTAATATTCACGCAAGTATACGCGTTCGCAAATAATATAGAATACTTTCTAGTTCGTTCCCTCAGAGACTCAGACTAAGTTTTTGTCTAATTAAACTCACTCACCAATGTATGACTACTTCTCAATGTTAAGATAATAACACTTAAAATTGTTGATTAAATATTAACTATAATTAACTACTTAATTAACCACTTAACTAACACTTTAACTTATCAATAATAAAACACTCATGAGATCACAACTTCATTATTACTTCCTTCTATAGCCATTGGTATTACCTTTAGCATGTGACAGTGATGATATTAATCGAATAACACGAAACTGATAAAAGCCAACTTTCATTGTACTAATACCATTCTACCAAGCATCCACAATTAAGATAGAAGTTGAATAGTCATCAATTATGTTGAGTTCCTATATGTCTACAGAAATTGACAACACAATAATTTAAGCACAAGTTATTCCTTTTGATTACATAGGGCAAATAAAACTGTTAGAGTTACCCACTAATCATGCACAACGTACATGAACCTATGCTAGCATGGCAAGTTCTAAATCTCAAGATCCACCGTCGCTTCACAAGAGATTAACCCCCTATCTTATATGTTCGCGACGCACATAAGACGAATACGCACAACCAATACTAGATATCATGCAATCATCACACACTAAAGTATTAAACAATTAACTAAATAATTTCATAATAAATCCGTTGCAACCCCATGATCACGATTAGCCCATAATAGAACTTATCGCCATCATGGGTTCATATGAAATCATGATAATCAACACAAGAAAATAATAACTAAACTAATTATATTAAAACAGAGTACGTCACAAGAGTAAATAAGTCAAAGCAAGAAAACTAGCATCCAACGTTACAACGAAACAAGAATCACAAGAATATATGCTTCCTCTTCGCTGCAGTGTGCTAAATCGGTCTTCTTCCTTATCTCCTTCGCTTCTTGCGCCAACACAATTTAAAACATAATCTCCTTCTTATTTTCTATGAAAATGTCTCAAATCTACTTATATAATAGTCCCATAAAACTCAGATTACATAGAAGTTGGAAGCCAAACAGAAGTAGAAGTCTAAAATAATTCAGCTTTTTCCCCGACCCTGCGCGGCCGCTCAGCATTTCTGCGCGGGTGCGCAAGGCTGCTGTGCGGCCGCTCAGCATTGCTACGCGGGCGCGCAGGACCCTACTGGAAAAATTCCCGGTTTGCTCCGTTTCTTCGCCGTAATCTGCCCGTTCTCTTCCTCTCGCAATGGTGAACACATGCCAAGGCTTATTCTTGATGATTCCTCCTCCGAAATGCAACTAATACCCTGAAATGCATAAACACTAGAAAAACGCATCAAATACACAAAATACTTGATTTCAAGACACCAATTTAAGGCATTTTAAGACGTTCTAAGTGGTATAAAATGCCACTTATCAATAGGAAAAGCACCTCAGGGAATTGTCAATTCCTAGGTAGCAGGCTAGTCTCATGGTACAGCAAGAAACAGCAAACAGTTTCCAACTCAACGGCCGAGGCTGAATATATTGCTGCTGGAAGCTGCTGTGCTCAGATCTTGTGGATTAGGAACCAACTACGGGACTATGGCTCTGTATTGAACAAAATCCCTATTCTATGTGACAATACAAGTGCAATAGCCATCACCAACAACCCTGTGCAGCACACAAGGACCAAGCACATTGACATCAGGTATCATTTTATTAGAGAGCACGTCATGAATGGTACTGTTGAACTATTTTTTGTTCCAACAGAAGAACAAATAGCAGATATTTTCACTAAACCACTTGATGAATCCACATTTACTAGATTAGTTGGTAAATTGGGTATGTTGAATAGCTTTAGTGATTAAACTAGTTAATATCTGAGATCTGTTCTTGAATGAATTTACAAATGATTTTTTCATGAATGAAAAATTCCTATGTTTACCATATTTCTTGCTTATTCCTATGTAATTTTTATTATCTTATCTTCTTTATTTATTCAACTTGTTAATTTTAAATATCTCAATAATATCTTATTTTCTATAAAAATATTTTTCTATGAATTTTATTTGATAAAATTTAAAAGAAATCTATTTTTGGACTAAAATAGAATTATTTCTGAATATTTTATTTATGTAAATATGTTCTGCATTTTTGCCATATTTTTATTACTCTTTATTTTTCTATTCTATAATTATTAATATTATTTAGGTTTTCTGTATTTGCTAATATTTTCTGTATTCTCTTTTCTATTTTTTAAGTTTTTTTATATAACTGCAATGACAATCGGCAAGACTATTGCAATTGTCTTGCTGAAAATCATTCCAGTATTAACTGTGTTTATTTTATTTTATTTTTTAGAATAGTTTTATATTACTGCTTTTATTTTGTATTGGTATGACAATCGGTATGACTATCAGATTGTCATACTAGTTCTTTTTATTTACTTTTATTTTGTATTGGTATGACAATCGGTATGACTATCAGAATGTCATACCAGTTCCTTTATTTTTTATTAGAATTCTAGTGTTTTACCTAATATAACTATCGGTATGACAATCGGTATGACAATCCCGGATTGTCTTACCAGTTATACTACTTAGTCAATTGTTTTTGTTTTGTCTTGTTAGTTTACATCTCTCTCTATCTCTCTCTTTTCTGCTTTAAAAAAAACAAATCGATCGCCAATTGATCCTCTTGCTCGAGTTTTTACTCAGCACACTGAACTGTGATATACATATATTTGTATACATACAGGAAGAAGTGCTGCTCAATTGTTTTTCTTTCTCTTCAAAAACGAATCTGTTTGTTTTTGTGTCTTGTGTTTTTGTATTTCAATTTGGTTTTGTGTCTTGTGAGTTTGCAAATTTGATTGCTAATCTGATTTTTTGAGTTAAACACATTAACAAGATACATTTCTTTCTAAATTTTTCGGATATAATTGAATTAGTTCGAATTATTAATTTTTTTTAATTCGAATTTTCTTAATTTAATTCTTAAAATTCTGAAAGTGTGTGTTTTATTATATTTTTTTATGGCTCTCAATTTCCAGATTGTCTCGCATAATCATGTTGATTTTTTAATCCAGAAAAGTGTGATGTGGAAAAATTTAAGCCGTGGATTAGATTTTTAAATGACCATTCGATTGTTAGCTCTGCTATTAAATCAAATGTTCTATTAAATATCGATCTACTTAGACTGATTTGCACAACCTCTACTATGACCGCTGATTCTAAATCTTTTTCATTCACCGTGGCAAACACACAGTATGTAGTTGATGAAACAGTCATCAATCGAGTGTTAAATTTTCCAATGGACAATTTCTGTAGTTTACCCTGTGACAATGAGATTTCAAACTTTTTTCATGCCATTCACTATCAGGGGGTGATTAATTTAACCAAGTTGTCTAAATCCAATTTGGTTTCTAAATGGGATATTTTCTTCGATACACTTTCCAAAGTGTTTGCCAACTGCACTAAATCCAATTTTCACAACATCACTTCCACTCTGCAGTATATTGGTCTTGCGGTTGTTTTCAATTAAAGATCAATTTTGGCAAACTACTTTTACCCATTCTTCTGAGACGTCTCACTGCAGCTTTACGTGATCATTCTACGAATCGTAGGGTTTCGTGCTACTATGCTCGTTTTCTTATGCTTATAGCAGAACATCTTCTCTCACTTGAGCATAAGGCTCTTTTTGCTAACTCATTAGTAGCTGAACCCCTCTGGTAAGCAAAAAGATCTACACACGCCAAGACACTACCTTCAAATTCATGCAAGTTCCAGTACTTGTATCTGCTTTCATGGCCACTTTCATTCCTTTACCAATTTTCAATCTTCCCGGTCATGAACAACAAGCTCAACCTCCAGTGGTTCAAGCCACCCAGACACAAACATCTGATGCTCTTCCACTGCAGGTAATAATTCCTCACTCTCAAACTATTCCTACTTCTGTTGAAAGACCCTCAGTGGTTGATATGGCTGACCATGAAGTTGTAGAACCGCAGCTTCAATCCCAGGGCATAGAGCCAAACACAGAGTCACAACCTGTCTCAAACTCTCCCCCACTGTCAAAAATGTTACCGAAAAGGTTAGTAGGAAGTAGTGTGCTTTTGGATGTGAATGAACCCTCAGCTCTGCCTCCTCCCAAGAAAAGAAGAACATTTACTGAGGCATCTGAAAGCCCATCCTTGTCCTCCCAACAGGACATGGACTTTGAAATGGCCAATGAACAGTTACTAGAGACATTCTCTCAACAGGATGAATCTATTGAAATTCGCCATAGGGCCATGACATCTTGTACTGAGTCAAGCACACTTCCATTACTCACAATGGAAGCATACATACCAATAGATGATACTCAGGACACAGAGAGAGGAGTGCACATTGAGTCGGTTATAGTGTCTGCCATAGTTATGGCAGAAGAGCAGTCACATGCTTTAGAGGGAAAATCTGACTCTCAGCCACCTCTAATAGAGCCATTTTCTCCCCTCCCAGATCCAACACCTCTGGCTCCCTCATGGAATTCTCCACTCGCAGATTTATCTGGAGAAAGTGGAGGGCAACTCGGTCAATCTATCCCTGAAGCAATTCAGACATCTATTTCACATGAAAAGATAGATTTGACTGAGGATCGGGACTTGCGAATTCCCATTGCACCACCACTGACCTCTCTTGAAGAGGCTAGGGTGTTTTCAATTACAGGTACAGAAGACCAGCAACAGGATGGCTCCTCACGAGCAATTATATTGAGAGAAACACAAGCACGTGAGATGAGTGAACCAAACACGAGAGATATTCAGGTGAGCGCACACACAGACACAAACACTGAAAACCTGTTAGCTCAGATTGCTACTCTGAAAGAACAACTTGCTAAAAGTCAGGCTGAGGCTCAAACATTCAAAGCACAAGTGGTTGAACGGTCTTCTTCTTCCACCTCTGTCAACAATCAGCTGGCATTCATCAGGAATGATATCTCAGATTTGAAGACCATTGTGATACCAAAGCTTAACTCCATTCAGGAATCTCCAACTTTATCAGCCGAAGATATTGCAAACTTTTGCTCTCTCCATACTAGAATGAATTCTCTTGAAGACCTGGTTGAAATGAATCATTCACTGGACTCTTCCAGATTCGTGAAGATAGAAAAGGGCATGGAACATCTCAATAAAGGGATGAAGCACTTGTATTTCATTATAAAAAATTCTCACTACCCTAATGAAGAGCAAAGGACTTTCTTTGAAGGGCCGTCTGGTGGAGGCTCGGGCTCTGGAGGTAATGGAGGTCATGAAGGGTCTAAAGGAAAATCTGTAGAGGATTCCTCAACTAAGGGGGAGAAGCAGGGGAGAAGTGCAAAAGGAAAAGAAAAAGATTCTTCTGCTGGAGAGACAAGGAAGACTGATGATGTCTACTATAGTGGAGAACAAGATGACTTCGATATTCTTGATGTTCCCACTGAACCAGTCTTGGAAGATAAAGCCGATTTCTTTGAAGCTGAGGAGGAAAGTAATTTTGAAGAATGGGAAGAGGAAGCTCAAGTGGATCCTGTTTTTGAGAAAGAGTTCCAGTAGCAGCAGTCAGAGTTGAAAAGAAAAGAAGCTGAACTTAAAAAGATATCTCAGATCATTGATATGAGGAAAGAAATCCAAAGAACATAAACTCTTGAAAAGCAACGTCTTCATGACATTAAAGCTGAAGCAAGAAGAAGAGATATCACTCTGAAGATTGGTGAAAAATGGGATGAAGCAAGAAGAGTTATTGATATACCTCAACTGAGTAAAACAATGATAGGGAGTTTCTACATCTTCTTGACAGGCTGGAAATTTCTAATCCAAACAATGACATGTACATGAATGCTATCATGACTGAAATCTCAAGGATCTCAGCTGCTTTTGACAGATCACTAAATAAAATGAGCATATTTGTATAATGTCAGAATGAAGGATCTTTCAAGGTATCACTTCATCTGTTTGAGAATCGTTCTTTATCAGAGATTTGGGTTCTTCTCAACAAAGTCAAAAGAAGCTCAGAATTGAATGAAGTCCTTCGTGAAAGGCTAAAAGAGTTTGCTAATAGGGCTAGTCCTCAAGTGGTCAACTTACCCTTTCAAGTAAAATTCTTTAAGTCTGACTGTCTTCAAATCTGCCATCTCGATTCACAATCTCTCAAAGACTACTCTGCTAAGCATCTTGTCTGGATGGAACATCACTTAAGAACTGCTGGATACTCATCTGAGTTGAAATCTAAAGCTGCTGATCTGATTCAAGCTTACTGTGAAAAGAACATTAAAAGGTACAATCAGTTAAAGAATAAGCTAAAGTCAGTTGGAGTTCAACCAGTTAGACCAGACAGTTTCACTTCAGAAAGGGATCGTGTATTTGACAAGGAGTTGCTGCAAGAATTGGAAGAATGTGAATTCGGAAGGGAAGACAATTGAATTCGAATAGCTCAAAACTTAATGTAATATGCTTAAAGCTTTATGAATCAAGATAGACAAATGTATTCATATGTTCGGTCTAGAGGAACATCTATCTTGTATTCACTTGTAAATTTCTTTTGGAATCTGAAAAATGTTAAATATAATCCAAAACTTTTCTGCTATTTACTTTACATTACTGTTTATATCTTTTTCTTCTTTGTTAGTTGAGTTATCCTCTAGGTATTTGTTGTTATTGTCTAACAAACAAATATGGGGAGATTGAAAGGCATATGTCATAGCCTATTTGTTTATTCGAGGATTTAACTCAACTCAAATAAGAATGTAACAAGTAAATAGTGGATCTATCGTCAAAGAGATCTCTCAAAGTAAAATATGTCAAATGATTAAGAAATATTGTTCATCTACAGACTTGAGGAATTACTTCACTGGAAGAAGTTCAAGAAATTGATCAAGCCTCAGTGATATAAATCAAGCTTGTGGATTTAATCAAGTGTCAGAGATCTTGTTAGGGTATCAGATAATTACAGGGATTTAATCTGAAGAAAATCATGTTATCAAAGTCAAGACATGAAGAAACGTCACGGAAGTTAGTCATTCATGAACCAGACAGTACATCGAGTGTCAACATTGAAGTGGTGGAATTGATTCATAATTTTCAGTGATTTTCAGAAGATTGTCAGAAGAGTGGTTGCTGTTCAAGAATAGTATTAATTCTCTATTAATTAATTAAGTCATATAATTTAATTAAGAAAATAAATTATATTTACAAGGATTAATTTATTGATTAATTGAATTAATTGGTTAATTAATTCTGAATTAATATTATGTATTTTCAGAATTGATTTTGAATTAATATTCAATATTAATTCAGCAAGACAAATATTTGAACTGGTATGACAATTCAATTGTCATACCAAAAGTCTCTCCAGCTAAAAGGATTGTCTTGCCGAAAGTCTCTCCAGCTCAAAGGATTGTCTTGCCGAAAGTCTCTCCAGCTCAAAGGATTGTCTTGCCGATAGTCTTGCCAGTACAATTCAATTGGATTGATTGATTACTTAAGAAAACAGAAGCAGATCATTCAAAACAACATATTGAATATTCAACCAACTCAAGAACACAGAAAGAAAAGAAGCAGAGAACTTATTATCTTCAACTGCAATATTTCAGGACATTAATTTCTAGTATTTATTGTTAAATCTAAACCACTAGAAATCCTTCTCTTGTTCTTGTGTAACTATCTAGCGGATCTAAATCCCTAGAACTTAATCTCAAATTGCTTTTAGCATTTGTTCTTTTTATTTCAAAAATAGAAAAAGTTCATGTCGAATTTATTCTAGATTTGGAATAATTTATTTGAGATTAATCCCTTGTAAATGATACCGTTGTTGTAACACCTTTCAAGTTTAATAATAGTTTTATTTAACTTGAATTTTGTTTCACTTTTTTATTCCGCATTATATTCGATTAAACGGTATAGTTTGTATTCAACCCCCCTTCTACAAATATATTGGGACCTAACAGTGCTTAAATGCTAAAAACCAAAGGCAAGTATTACTATACTATACTAATTCTAGAATACTTTAATATCTTACTAATCAAACTGCTTATTTATGATTATGCAAGTTTTCATATACTATTCTACTTACAGAATAGTTATATATGTATATATTAGAATTAAACTGTTTTATAAAGATTTTGGAAGATATTGCATGCATATAATCATTGGATGATTGAAATCATGCTATTCTAGCAATTGTACTGCTAGAACATAATTCAATTTCTGATAGATAGTGAATAACTATGTTATCTCATTTCACTCTATACAGTGGAACTTGATATTGGTATTTAGCGAATAACTAATTCTACTAGTTACCTAGGGGCGCGAGATAACTCTCTCTAAGGAACTCGGAAAAATTCTCGCCATCAGTTATTGAAATTACTCTGGACCATGAGAAATGGGAATTGATTATAGAAGGATATCGATTGATTTAATTCCTTTATGAAAGAAAAATATTTTTGATTAGATGGTGCGTAAGTGACCCGGGTGGACGGTCCAGCAATGGGGCTTTGTATTAACAGATATATGTTTAATACAATTTTGTCCATGGCCACAGTGTGCCTTTTTATTTAAGTACATACCGGTGTTGGCTGATGTAGCTTTTATTTGAGTATTCGTGTTTAGGACATGAATTCTATGAATCATGATCCAGTACTATCATAGTGGTTGATCAGCATGTGATAGTGTATCCGCAAAAATTTTATGATTCCAATCCAAAAACTTATCGTTTAATCATTAAGCTTATGATAGCTTGTGATAGGTTTTGTTTTCGTACATATCCTGTGATTGATAATCATAAATATATAATTTATCATAAATTGTCATTGCATGGTTTACATTAAAATTTGATATTGATATTTAATTTGTTGTTAAATATCAAAAATGGTATTAATATATATGATTGATGTTGACTTCAGTATGGGATGTTGTGAGCATCAAAGTTAGTATTAATATCTAATTTGATGTTGACATCAAAATGAGTATTAATATCAAGAGTAAAGTTTATGATTCAATCCATAATCATTGTTTTATGTTGTTGTTTACGATATTCATGTAAACACTATTTTGTGAATTTTATTCTCGTCGAGATTCAAAGTATTGTTGAAGCATTTTTGCTCAAAAACATCAAAAGCGTTTTGGATACGTTGAAGGAACCAATTCTGGGATTTTCTTAACTAAATTTTCCGATTCAGCAATTACAATTTTAAATTTCCATCTCTGTTGCAGATGTGGGTTTTTATATCAAAAGACCATATATATTTCATACTGAACTTGCTGAGCATTTCTTTCGCTCTTACTTGCCTGTTTTTAATTTAACCTTCCGGTGAGGATTAGCTTGCGCTGTTTAGCCGCGTAATTCGAGAAAAGCAAATGAAGAATCTTTTGGAAGGTGGTTGGTCCAGGGTTTTCGGACTAGAGTAAGTTCTATTGTGTAAAGTTATTTGTTTATATATTAGTTATATTATCGTATATTTGGGCCTAGTATATTTCCTTTCAAAGTTGTACCATCGGGTTTAGTTTGGAGTTTGTAAATTGTTGAAAAAGATGTTTTAAAAGAAGTGAAAATATCTTGTTTCTAGAACTGTAACCTAAAAAGATCTTGGTGTAGTTTGGGGTCGCATGTGTTATATTTCAGCTTCTGGCATTTATTTTTTGATTCAACAGGTTGTTTTGGATTGAGGTTTCATGGTGACGACCAAATCCTCTGACCCTGGATTTGGGGCCGTCAGAGAATGGTATCAGAGCTAAGGTTAGAGTAAACTAGAAACAAGAGTGTGTAAGAGTGTGTATAGTTATGTAAGGACGCTAGAGCTCATATCGAGTTCGTGTTGGACTATTAGATATGGTACCAATTAGTAAGTTAAGATAGGCGCTCGTTTGAGATTATTGTGTGGAGCTAGATAGAATTCTTGGCAGCTGCGAACGTCTATTGTGGAATCTTTCGAGGCTACTAGGAGTCGACGACGATGTAGATTATCGATAAATTTAAGATATGGAGAAGAAGCGTTTGGAATCGGATGACGAGTCATTTGAAGAATCGATAAAGAAGATAAGTATGAACACTTTTGAAATACCTTATCTTTCTATTAATTATTTTAACATCCCTCAAAAAGAGATATATGTTAGAAGATATATTCCTTGATACTTGTTTTCAATCACGTATGTGTTTTAAATGTGCCAGAGGCTGTCATGAATCCTATTTTCAAGTTTTGATAGCTCTGTCAAGTTGCAATATTGAAATTTCCACTTTTCTTATATAGTTGATAGTTTTATTGGTGATGTGACACCACTTGGCCATTTTGTGCTAGAATTTTTGTTTTTTGGATTTCATTTCCTCCAGAAATATCATCTTTGAAATCTTTTCAGTTTTAATCTGAGGATTGCCTTAACAAGGCATTTATTATAAATCCTTAATTATTTATTTGATTTTGAATTTTATTTATATTCTCTTACTCTAACTGAGATGAACAACCTTATTTTATAAGGGACGCCAGGAATTTCTGTTTGTGTGATAGAAGTTAGATGGGACGTCATCGCTAGTGTGTTGTGCATTACAAAAAGGCTATTTTTTTCACCTGTAAGTGTCTTAACTAAGGCACGCAACATAAGTTCTTTTGATCATATTGATCTCTTGGTTATTCTTTTATTCCAACAAATTTTATTCAAAAATTCATATTTTGAAAATCACAGTTGTGGAACATGTGTTAGATATGAGATCCTTTTCTTTTTAGAACTTCACTATTTTATCATTTGAAATATTTAAAGGTATGCCAATCGACTTGAGATTAGTTATTCTAGTCAAGTCAAAATAAGACTTTGTGATGGGATTACCAAGAACGACAGTGAATTGCAATGCAGTTATAATATCAATGGTGTATAGTGAAGTCAGCTTGTTCTTTCTTTCTCTCTATCTCCTTTTCTTTTTCTTTCTTTTCTCCCTCTCTAACTTTTTTTCTCTCTCTATATTTTTCTCTCTCTATCAATAAAGATTATCCTATTGAGAAGTTGGTCAAATTATAAGAGTAAGAGACAATGCAGCGGAGTGAAGCCCCCGTGATAATTATGATATACAAGGAATCCAAGTTTTTATTTGAGATTTTCAGAAAGGTTACTTATGCAAGTTTGAAAAGTTGGTAAGAAGATCCCTAGTGTTCTCTTCTACTGATTCCGAGTATGGAATCCTTATAAGGGGGTAGATTATGATATCCCGGATTTTCAGCTATCATCATCATTATTATTATTATTATTATTATTATTATTATTATTATTATTATTATTATTCTTTGAGTATGTTTATATGATTTTTTGATTTCGAAGGAAGAAAATTGTGGATATTTTATTCATGTTTGACGTGTTCGTTTCATTAAATGATAATGTGCTAATTGGTAGTTTGTCCCAATCCCTGTTATTATTGTGAAGGTATTTAATTACTTTTACAATTTAAAACTTTATCTGAAAGCCGATTGTTTTATCGATATCGGTAAAACTGAATGTATTTTCCAGTCTTGGGGATCGAGTGGATATTTTACTCGTCTCAATATTTTATCCGTGTCAGAAATATTATTTGGTATTTTAACCTTGTTCACCCGGAAAAAGGGTAAGGTTCAAAAATATTTAAAAATAATATTTTACAGCTATTTTGTTACGTGTTAAAAGAATAATAATAGGTTTAATATTATTTAGTTTGGCCATAATTTAACATACGGTGGATTTGTATTACCAGAGTTTTTTTCGGATGCTCATTACATGTTTAAAATGCGTTTATATGAACTTATACGCGATATGGACGCATGTTAAAGTGCGTTTTTATCGAGATAGTTGTTTTATCTCGTTTTGTGCGCGTTTGCATTCGTTATATGTATTTTCGGGGTTTACTATTAATTTAGGAAGTATTTTGATTTTCCAAAAGTTATCGGACTGCGACCTGATCGAGACATAAAAGCCCACAAAATATGTACTTATATTTTTATAAAATCAAGGACTCTTCGGATAGTCCGTGTTTTCGTATTTTTAAGATGTACGTAATTTTCGGGAAATTTTGACATAAATATTGTATTTATCCATAAATTATATTTTTACAGCTTTTTCCCGTAAATTATTACTTTCAGGGCTTGTGATTTAAATTATACGAGAATGAGGTACAACTTTGTGATTTATCGGGACTGTTTGTGTAAATATAAATAGTCTCGTACCTATCTTATTCAGTCTGTAGTAATCCAAAACAAACAGATATATATTCATATTTTTTCTCTGTTTATCAAATTATCAGTATATTTTAGTTTTCGAAAACCATATCCAAAGAATTAAGCTTTCTGATCAATCCAAGTATCTATTGATTGTGTTCTTCATACCGTTGCGGAACTCGTATCGAGACGATCAATTCCATGCCAAAAACATCGAATAAGGTTGATTATTCTTGTATTTCAATTTTTCAAAATTTTGATTAAAATTTAATTTTGAATTTTGAATGATTGTTTGATTGTTTTATGAATTGATCATCATTCCTGAGGTTGTAAGGATTATTTTTTTTACTACTTGTATGGTTTTGATTCTATAGTAATAAAAACCGAGTTTTGGGTTTTGTCAGATTTTAAATTCAAAATTCTGGACATGTTCTTGATTGTTTGATGTTCATAAGATTGTGAATAGGTTTGATGTTTAATTATCATTGTTTTGACATCAAATTCTTGAATTTTCATCATATTTTGGTTAGAATCGAGGTCCATCGGACATTCACGGGATTTTGGTATTAAACTCGCCGGAATCGATGAGTTGTTATTTGTTTGATGTTGTGATTGTTAGTCTAGGATTGCTGGGAAGATGTTGAATGATATCAAGTCCAAAACATGTTGAAATCTTGTTGTTTTAACCCATTTTGGCTGTCACCAGAACTCGGCCGGAGTTGGGGCTCACCGGCCGGATTTTGGAAAACCCAGAATTCCGGAGGTGTTCTTCCCGACCCGCCTGATTTCTTGGTGACCCGTTTGGTTGACCCATTTGACCCGACTTTGATCTTCTGTTTCATGTTCAGTGATTTAAAAAATCTGTTTCTACAGATTTTATTTAAAATTATAAATCAAAATTCGATTTTAATTTCCAAAAATCAATGTAATTTCAAAAATTAATTTGGTTAATTATTTAATAATTAGCTGAATTGTTTTAAATTCCAAAAATTTATTTTATTTTATTATTTTCAAAAATTCAATTTGATTTAATGATTAATAATTTATTTTAATTAATTATTTATAGTTTTAATTAATTGATTAATTCATTTAATTAATTAATTTTATTTATAAATAGTTAAATAAAGTATAATTATTCATAATTAATCCAAATAATTCCTAAAAATTAATTTTAGCTTTTAAAAATATATAAATTTATTGAATATTCAATTAATATTATTATTAATTAAATTATTCTTATATTATTCGTAAAAAAATAGACCATCATCCGTTTAATACGAAATATACGTGTCTAGACTCAGAAACATATTCTGCTTCTCTTAAAAAAAACTTTCGAGACATAAGTCTTTTTGTTTCGAAAGGTCGCTTATTTTGAAAGTCAGTTCTGAGTCGCGTATTTATCGAAAAAGTCGTATTTTGACTCGATTTCACGTTTGAACTTACCGAGTCGAATGTTTTGACGAACTGAATTATGTATTGTATAAAAATTTATGTGATATGTGAATTATGTGTTTACGTGCTATATGAATTACGTGCGTACGTTGGTCAAGAGTCTTGTGTTTGACTGTTATAATTTTGTGTGGGCTATCATTTGGGTAGACGATAGAATTTTGACGGGCAGTTTGTAAAGTAATTATGGTTTAAATGATTAAAATGTTATTTTTTAATTATAGATGCGAGACTTTCAAGACAATCAAGACACATACAGTGGGATCCAGAGTAAAGTTAAATAGTAATGCATATCGGGCTTCTAGCAATTGCAGGAGCTGTATATCAGTGAATTGTTGAAATAGAAGACATCAATGTCATGAGATGTCAGAACGAGTCAATTATGTCATTGCGAGTGTACTTAACTGCTAAAAACCAAAAGGAAAGTATTATTGTACTATTCAAATTCCAGAATAGTTTAATGTTTTACTTATCAAGCTGCTTAATTATGATTATGCAAGTTTTCATATATTATTCTACTTCCAGAATAGTTACATGTTTATATATTAGAATTAAACTGTTTTATAGAGATTTTGGAAGACATTTTATGCATATAATCATTGGATGATTGAAATGATGTTATTCTAGCAACTGTTGTGATAGCTTTTGTTTTCGTACCTATCCTGTAATTGATAATCATAAATATATGATTTATCATAAATTTTCATTGTATGGTTTACATTAAAATTTGATGTTGATATTTAATTTATTGTTAAATATCAAAAGTGGTATTAATATATATGATTGATGTTGACTTCAGTATGGGATATTGTGAGCATCAAAGTTAGTATTAATATGTAATTTGACGTTGACATCAAAATGAGTATTAATATCAAGAGTAAAGTTTATGATTCAGTCCATAATCACTGTTTAATATTATTGTTTATGATATTAATGTAAACACTATTTTTCTAATGTTATTCTCGTCGAGATTCAAAGTATTGCTGAAGCATTTTCGCTCAAAAACATCAAAAGTGTTTTGGATACATTTAAGTAACCAATTCTGGGATTTTCTTAACTAAATTTTCGGATTCAGCAATTAAAATTTTAAATGTTCAGCTCTATTGTAGATGTGGGTTTTTATATCAAAAGACCATATATATTTCATACTGAACTTGCTGAGCATTTCTTTCGCTTATACTTGCATGTTTTTAAATTTAACCTTCCAGTGAGGATTAGCTTGTGTTGTTTAGCCGCGTAATTCGAGAAAAGCAAATGAAGTATCGTTTGGAAGGTGGTTGGTCCAGGGTTTACCGACTAGAGTAAGTTCTATTGTGTAAAGCTGTTTGTTTATATATTAGTTATATTATCGTGTATTTGGGCCTAGTATACTTCCTTTCGAAGTTATACTATCGAGTTTAGGTTGGAGTTTGTAAATTATTGAAAAAGATGTTTTAAAGAAGTGAAAACTGTATTTATGGAATTTGGATATCTTGTTTCTAGAACTATAACCTAAAAATATCTTGGTGTAGTTTGGGGTCGCATTTGTTATATCTCAGCTGCTGGTATTTATTTATTGATTTAACAAGTTATTTTGGATTGAGGTTTCATCGTGATAAACAAATTCTCTGACCCCGGATTTGGGGCCGTCACAGACACTATAATCAAAATATGTAAAATATTTCGAGATAATATTTTTGATTATCCGAAAGGATTAGAATAATTTTCTGAAACTCAGAAAATATTTTAAAATAGGTTTTATGATTTTTAAATCATATAAATCATTTAATAAATATTTAATAACTAAATAATAATTATTAAATAATTAAACTTTGAATTATTATATTTTAAAAAAATATTTGAAATAATATTTCTCAACTAATTTATGTTTAAGTAATTAAATTAATCTTTATTAAATATAAAATAATTGATTTTAAATAAAATAATCGTCGAAGAAAACTTCTCTTTTTTTAATGAATAATTGAAATAATATTTCATTACTCGAGTAATTAAATATAGTTGAGGGAATACGATCCTTGGAAATTGTTTTAAATAAATTCGAGGTATTTAATACTTCGCAAGAGACATCGAGTCCCTTGGAATAAAATAAGCAAGGACTTTACTTGTCCAAAACATCTCCGAAATACTTCCGAGTTTTTAAATAATATATACTGACCGACTCTCGGTCTATAATATATACGCCACGCTGCTCGCTTGCGTTAACATTTCTCAAATATAAACACCTCCGGAATACTTCCGGATTTTTATAAACCTACATCGACTGACTCTCGGTCGAAATATATTATTTCAAATCCAGTATTTTTACTATACCAAAATCATCTTATCTTATGATTGAATATATAACAATTTGTAAAATATCATAAAACATTCATTATGCATATATATTGCAGTATTTGAAAGCAAACACAACACAACAGTTCTTAAAAGGTAGGGTTTGAAAACTTTCCTGGAGTCCAAGATACGTTTCTGACTTCCACCGTTCCGAGTTTTCTAATCAACAAATATCATAATCTAAATCAGTATTCTTAATCTCATCAACGATATATTTTACTAATAAGTGTAATACTTTACAATTTTCGATATTCGACCTACTCGAAATAACTATCAAACCTTGGTCACAATGGACGGTCAAAGTGGTCTTCTAGGGTTGAATTTGTCGAATGTTACTATTACGCGACTCGCACTCTAATATTTTTAATAAATCAAAAAATTAATATTTAATACAAAACCACCCCAAAGAGCTTTTTGAATGTTTGTAATGTTTATAATAAAAGTTTTACTCTGAAAATATGAATTTAAATAGGTGAAAAATATTTTAAAAATTCGGTAAACTATGGAGTTTTACTATTCATAACGTTTTCAGTAAAACGTTGATTTCTCTCAAACTGTTAACTCAATTGATGCACCGTTTTCGCGTGCATGATCTAGACAAAATTTAGAACAGATTTTTTGAAAATGATTTTCTGGAAGAGGTTGTTGGGTTTACTATTAAGGTATTCGCAGGATAATAAAATCCACTAAAGAATTATTTTCATGAGAAGGTGTGTCTCACCAAGGAAAACTATTTTTTGAATAAAACGTAATTATCATATATGATGTTTTACGTGAGTTTATCATACAGTCATTTTCACACTGTACATTATTATGCTGGGCATTATAGCTCACTCTTGCTTTCTTTTAAATGACACAACACAACAGATAACCAGTATGTCGGTGTGGGACATAGTTGCTTGCAGTCTTGGGGAGAATCCCTGGTAGTCCTTGTCTCAGGTGTGCCAAAGTATCAGATAGGTATAAGATATCAGTTGTAATTATTGTAACTTCATGTAGAGGTTATGAATAATTGTTTGAGATCCTGTAAAGTACATTTGACTTTTAATAACAGATGATACTTGTCGTACGTCATTTCTAAGGCTATAACTTGTGAGTGTGTGAGATTGGGGGTCTGTGATATGGAATTATTGGATTATCAAGTTAATGCAGGTTACACATGATAAAAGGATTGCGTGACAACCCAGGTTCTTGACCCCGGATTTGGGGGCATTACAGTAATGGTATCAGAGCATTAAGTTATAGTACTCAGAAATGAGAGTGTTAGGAGTCTGTCTAGATGCGAGATTTCGTAAGAGCTCATATAGAGTTCATCATTGGACTACCGGATGTAGCCTCAATGTGTAGGTTAGGATAAGTGTATATTTGAGGTATTAAGGTATGACTAATGAGACTACTGGAGATTATCAGAATGATGAGAAAAAAAATTAGAATCATATATGATTTGGAAATGATGTGGATGTAGAACTCGGAGCTGAGTCTCCAGGGCATTTGGAGTAAAGATGAAATTACCAACACCATATGTTCATTTTGATAACACGAGTATGGTTACTTGTAGTTCTTTATAGGTTTCCCATGAAGGGGCATCACATAAGAACCATAAACTCTAACTATTAGTATACAGTTGAGGTTATTAACCCAAACTAGTTGAAGGTGTCATTTTACCAGTGAGGATGGGAATGCCGTATTAATCACAAACTTACCAGAGATAGTGTCCAATATACCCTTGAGAATTCTAATTATATTACGGAATATTTGAATGTAATATAAGAATGTCATCATAAGACGACTACACTACAGGATATTATTAGTGCGCTTAACATGTAAGGATATGATGGTTTAGATTAAAAATTAAGAGCATCGATAATCGATGGCATGTCTATAATTAAATGGCGTAACATTCTAACGAGCGATGGTTCGATCTTAGAACTTTTTAAAAAGGGATAGACCAGTGAGTCTAGAGCGGAATTCTTCGGTAGATATGATGTTAGAGGCTCCGTATATATACCCGTATGTTAGATATATTTGATAATGTCATGGCTAATATGATTTATGTTTAGTTTTCAGATCTTACTTAAACAGGATCAATCAGTACTTACTGGAAGTCGGGACTTAAGGATATCAGTACTTATATTATCAGGAGATAATCATCAGAAGATGGATATCAGAACTTAAGTGCTGAAGGACGTTCAGATAAGGACAGCAGCTGATTAAGGGAAAAAAGATCGAGATAAACATAAGAAGAGATATGCATGAAGAAGGAGTTCTATGAAGAATAGAATACTTGGAAGAAAAGATATCTGATTGATATATTTTAGGAAGCAGAATTATATTCCATATCAATTAGCGATTATCTTGTAACTGTGTAGTATATAAACACAGACATAGGGTTTACACTATAAGTGTTATCATATTCGAGAAGATTATTCAATATAACCCTAGCAGCTCTCGTGATATTTGTTCATCACTGAGAGGTAACAGTTCCATACTGTAACAGAGTTTATTGTTTCAATAAAGTTTGTTTTCTGTTACTTGAGATATTAAAGTTTGACTTGATTGTACTTTACACTGTATTCACCCCCTCTACAGTTTGTGTGACCTAACAAGTGGTATCAGAGCCTATCTGTTAACGCACATACAGTTAAAGATCCAAACACAATCATGTCTGACACAGAAACTCCAACTAAGCCTACCAAAACTGAAGAACCTCCAAAGACACAAATTCAAAGTCGGTATGAAACCATCAGAGTTCCCATACTGAGACCATCTGAATATGCCATATGGAAGGTGAGGATGACCATGTTTCTGGAAGCTACAGATCTAGAATATCTTGATAGAATCAAGGAAGGACCTCATAAACCAACCAAGCTCGCTGTTGCAGGTGAAGCAGCAAAGACTGTACCAAAGGAGAAGAGTGATTATACTGCTGAAGATATCGCATCAATTGCTAAGGATGCTAAGGTACGACACTTATTGCATAGTGCCATTGATAATGTAATGTCAAACAGGGAAATTAACTGCAAGACTACAAAGGAGATATGGGATGCTCTGGAAATAAGGTGTTAGGGAACTGATACAATTAAGAAGAACAGGAAGACAATACTCACTCAAGAGTATGAACACTTTGACTCAAAGGCTAATGAGTCATTGACTAATTTATATGATAGATTTGTTAAACTCTTGAATGATCTGTCACTGGTTAATAAGGAGTATGATCTTGAAGATTCAAACCTTAAATTCCTGTTAGCTCTTCCTGAATGTTGGGATTTGAAGGCAACAACAATAAGAGATAACTACAGTCTTGATGAAACAACTCTTGATGAAATTTATGGAATGCTCAAGACTCATGAACTTGAGATGGAACAAAGAAGCAAGAGGAAAGGAGGAAAGTCAAGGACAGTTGCTCTTAAGGCTGAAGAAGAATCCCCCAAGGCAGCTACCTCAAGGAAAGACAAGGGTAAAGCTCTTTTCATAAAGTCTGATACTGAGTCATCAAGCTCTGAAAGTGATGATGACTCAGATTCTGAAAGCTTGCCCGAGACTGATGCTGATGAGGAGATGATGAAGTTGTATGCTCTTATGGTGAAAGGGATCACAAAGATTGCATACAGGAAGTTCAGGAAGGGAAAGAAGTTTTCCAGGAAAGGCACAAGTTCTGATAAGAAGAATTTCAGAAGATCTGAGGGAAGAGGAGGAAAGTCTGATAGAGGAGATTATAAAAATGTCAAATGCTATAACTGTGGTGAGAAAGGCCACATATCTCCTGATTGCAAGAAAGTGAAGGGTGACAAAGGCAAGGCTCTTGTCACAAAGAAGAAAAGCTGGACAGACACCTCAGACTCTGAAAGTGAGGAGAACTATGCTTTGATGGCAAATGCTGATAAAGAAAGTGCTGAGAGCAGTTCTGAAGCTGCTGAAACAAAGGTACCTCGGACTACTTATGATTTTCATACTAATGATATTAATGAGTTGAGAAGATATCTTAAAACCATGTTTGTTAGTTATAGAGATCAAACTTTAACATGTGAAAGATTAACTTCTGAAAATCTTGCTTTTAAGAAAAGAAATGATTTCTTAGAAAAAGAGTTAGTTATGTTCCATCAAACTCAGAAGGATAGAGATGATGCTTTTTATGTTAGGGATGAAGTGCTAAAAATGAATGAATCTCTAAAAACTGAGTTAGGAAAGGAAAGAGAGATTATCAAGACTTGGACTAACTCTGGCAGAACAACTCAAAATTTGCTAAGTAGTGAAAATTGGAAAGAGGGCTTAGGTTATGGAGAGGAAAAGAATGATAAAGGAACTGTAGAAATTAAGCCTGTTGTTAAGCAAAAGCCAAAGTTAAAACCTGTAAAGTTTGTAACTGTAAAGTCTGATAATGAGAAATCAGAAGTTAAAGAGGGATTAACTTCTGACAAACTAAAACAGGAAAAGACAGCTGAAGTAAACATAAGCTTAATGACTAAGAAGCAGCTTAAGCATAAGCTGAAAGATGTTAAGAATGCAAACAAGGTAAAATCACCTAGGAAAAATAGGAATGGAAAGGAAGGTGTGAATAAAAGTAATGATTATAAGCCTGTTCCTGAAGCTCCTATTAAAACGTGTCATAACTTTGGAAGTTCTAACCATCTGGCTTCTTTTTGCAGGAAGAATAAGAACATAAACTCCTTACCTTCAAAGTTAAGAGTTAAGAGTCAGTCTGTTAGATATAAGCCAAAAAATCCTTGTTTTCATTGTGGTAGTTTATGGCATTCCATTTATACTTGTAAGGAATATCATAGTTTGTACTATGATTATTATCAAATAAAACCTTCTTTAAAGAAAATTTCTATTATTCCTTCTAGTGTAAATTCTGATACAAAGTTTGATAGTGTAAATTTTGATAAGAAAAATGTTAACATAAACTCTGATGCTAAATCCGCTGCAAATGTTAACAAACTTGATAAGGCCAAAGGATCCAAGCAAGTCTGGGTCCTTAAAACTAATCAATAGTGGTCTTTGTGATTGCAGGGCAACAGAAAAAATATCCTAGTTCTGGACAGTGGATGTTCAGGACATATGACTGGAAATAAAGCCCTGCTATCAGACTTTGTGGAGAAAGCTGGCCCAAGTGTTTCTTATGGAGATGGCAACATTGGAAAAACATTGGGATATGGCAATATCAATCTTGGGAATGTCATCATTAAAGAAGTAGCTCTAGTCTCAGGACTTAAACACAATCTACTGAGTATAAGTCAAATCTGTGACAGAGGTTATCATGTTTATTTCTTTGAAGATCACTGTAAAGTTGTGAGTAAATCTAAAGGAAAAGTTGTTCTGAAAGGATACAGGCGTGGTAAAATTTATGAAGCCAAGCTTTCAACAAGAACTGATGGTTCTGCAATCTGTCTGATGAGTAGAGCATCAATTGAAGAAAGCTGGAATTGGCACAAAAAACTCTCTCATTTAAATTTCAACAATATAAATGAACTAGTCAAGAAAGATCTTGTGAGAGGACTGCCAAAGTCAGTATTTGCTCCTGATGGCCTTTGTGATTCTTGTCAGAAGGCCAAACAAAGAAAATCTTCATTCAAGAGCAAGACTGAATCATCAATTCTTAAGCCTTATCATCTACTACATGTTGATCTATTTGGTCCAGTGAATGTCATGTCTATTGCAAAGAAGAAATATGCCTTGGTCATTGTAGATGAGTTCACTAGATACACATGGGTGTATTTCTTGCACACAAAAAGTGAAACTGCATCTATCTTGATTGATCATGTCAAACAACTGGATAAATTGGTCAAAGACTCTGTGAAAATCATAAGGAGTGATAATGGCACTGAGTTCAAGAATTTGATAATGGAAGAGTTCTGCAAAAACCATGGAATTAAGCAGGAATTCTCTGTTCCTGGAACTCCACAGCAAAATGGAGTTGTTGAAAGAAAGAATAGAACTCTTATTGAAACTGCACGTACAATGCTTGAAGAAGTAAAGCTTCCAACCTATTTCTGGGCTGAAGCTGTGCAGACTGCTTGTTTTACTCAAAATGCAACACTCATTAACAAGCAAGGAAAGACACCATATGAGATGGTGAAGAAAAAGAAGCCAAATCTGAAGTATTTTCATGTATTTGGATGCAAGTGTTTTGTTCTCAAGACTCATCCTGAACAGCTATCCAAATTTGATCTAAAAGCTGATGAAGGAATCTTTGTTGGATATCCACTTTCCTCAAAAGCCTTCAGAGTCTATAATCTGAGAACAAGAGTGGTCATGGAATCTATCAATGTCTCTTTTGATGACAAGAAGATTACTGGACTTGAAGATTTTATTGATCATGATCAGCTGAGATTTGCAAATGAAGACTCAAATTCTGATACTGAAAATCCTGACAATCTAAGTCCTGATACCGTAAACTCTGATGGATTAAACACTGATGTTATTGAAACTGTGGTAACTACGCCGAAGGAAGATGCATCTATGCAGGGGGAGCATACTCAAGATCTTACCACATCTCAAGAAGCATCAGAACATACATCTGGCTCTTCAAGTTCTGATTCGTCAAGTTCTGATAAGCCAAGTTCTGATAGTTCTAAAAATCTAAATTCTGAAGAATCCAACTCAGAGAGCATAGTTTCAGGGGGAGCATCAGAAAATGAAAATGAAGACAGCATGGATCATGTGGGAGCATCCAGTTCTAGAGAAAACCTTCCATCTGCAAGGAAGTGGACTAAATCACATACACCTGATTTGATAATTGGAAATCCTGTTGCAGGTGTCAGAACTAGAACAGGTACTTCAAATGAATATATTTACAATTCTTTTCTTTCTCAGACTGAGTCAAAGAAAGTGGAAGAAGCTCTTCAAGATGCTGATTGGGTGCAAGCAATGCAGGAAGAGTTAAATGAATTTGAAAGAAACAAAGTCTGGACCCTAGTGCCAAGACCAAAGAATAGATCTGTTGTTGGTACAAAGTGGGTATTCAGAAACAAAACTGACAATGATGGCATAATTACAAGAAATAAGGCAAGGCTGGTTGCAAAAGGATATTCTCAACAGGAGGGAATTGATTATGATGAAACATTTGCACCAGTTGCTAGGTTAGAAGTCATAAGGATATTTTTGGCTTATGCTGCTCACAAAAAGTTTACTGTCTTTCAAATGGATGTGAAAAGTGCTTTTCTCAATGGAGAATTGGAGGAGGAAGTATATGTTGAACAACCTCCAGGCTTTGTAGATTCCAAATATCCAAATTATATCTATAGGCTAGATAAAGCACTTTATGGACTCAAGCAAGCTCCTAGAGCATGGTATGAGACTTTAGCTCAATTTTTTCTGGAAAATGGATTTAACAGAGGAACAATAGAAAAAACACTGTTCTACCTCAACCATGGAAAGGACTTACTTCTGGTCCAGATCTATGTTGATGATATCATTTTTGGATCTACAAATGACAGACTTTGTAAGAAGTTTGCCAAACTGATGCAGTCAAGGTATCAGATGAGTATGATGGGGGAACTTAGTTATTTTATGGGCCTTCAAGTCAAGCAGAATGAAGAAGGCACTTTTATTTGTCAAACTAAGTACACCAGAAACTTGCTGAAGAAATTTGGAATGCAAGATTGTTCAAGTGCATCCACTCCCATGGCCACTGCAACAAAACTGGATAAGGATACTGGTAAATCAGTAGATATTACTGATTACAGAGGTATGATTGGCTCTCTACTCTATCTAACTGCTAGTAGACCTGATATCATGTATGCTACCTGTCTTTGTGCAAGATTTCAAGCAGATCCAAGAGAACCTCACTTAACAGCTGTGAAAAGCATTTTCAAGTATCTTAAAGGAACAGCTGATCTGGGATTGTGGTATCCCAGAGAATCAGATTTTAAACTAATAGGTTACTCAGATGCAAATTTTGCAGGTTGCAAAATTGACAGGAAAAGCACAAGTGGAAGCTGCCAAATTCTTGGAGGCAGATTGGTTTCTTGGTTTAGCAAGAAACAAAAGTCAATTTCCACATCAACTGTAGAAGCAGAGTATATTTCTGCAGGAAGCTGTTGTGCACAGATTCTTTGGATGAAGAATCAATTACTGGATTATGGGTTAACATATTTCAAAATCCCTATTTACTGTGATAATCAAAGTGCTATTGCTATGAGAGGTAATCCAGTTCAACACTCTATGACAAAGCACATCAGCATCAGGTACCACTTCATCAGGGAACATGTGGATGAAGGTACAGTGGAATTGCACTTTGTTCCAACAGATCAACAACTAGCAGATATCTTCATAAAACCATTGTGTGAAGCTACTTTTACAAGATTGGTAAATGAACTTGGAATGGTTTCAGGTTCTTTCTCTAAATCTGCTTAGTTTTGTTCTGATGCATCAGACTTTATGATCAGTATTTACAGAATTTACTCTCTTTGTGTATTCTGTGCTTAATTGAAAAATGTGCTTAAGTACTGACTGATGTCTGATATATGTTTCTAAACTCTAAAAATGATATGTCTATTTGTGTAACTATTCAATCCTATGAGGATAACTGTGCTAGATGCTGACTTAGTAGTCTTCAATAAACAAGGGATCCCATGTTAGAAGTAATTATTTCTGTGGAAATTCATTGACACAAGCAAATTCTGATATTGAGCTTAGTTGAGTTTACTTTGTCTATCTTATTACTAAGTCACAAACTAGAATATTGCTTCTCATCTGTTGAGTTCTGATGCTAGTAAATCTGTTTGGATGTACTAAGTGCTGATAAACCTCACTTATCAAAAGAAAAAGAAAACGAATCCAGGATTAAAATTCAGGTACTCCTTTGAGATCTAGAGTACAAATGTGGAAGGAACGACCCAAGTGCATTGCTGGTATTAAGTAAATATGCATCAGAAAAGCAAAATATTGTCTTGGTGACTTTTCACACTCTATGATTACTGGAGAAATACTCTGATAATAGCATAAATTCTGATAAGCAGTTTTGACTCACTTACACTGAGAAGCCACTGTAAAATGGAATTTAAAAAGATGCACAAAATTAGCACAAAATAGTTGAGGTGGACTCCAGCATGAACTCATTCAACAGTAGGTTTCAGAATAATGACAGATTTTTAGTAAAGTTTTAGTTATGCCTTATTTCTAAGATGTACTGAGGTGAATCAGACTTTACTCTTTGTCTGATATTTAGCTTAATGCACACACTCAACACTCCATATGAATGATGAAAATTACTGTGGTGATCTATGTTATTTCAGATGAACAGTAATTGTGTCACATTGCACAAATTCTGAGGACAAGTTCTGATTGCACGTTCTGATGATTAAGTTCTGAAGAATCTATATCAGAACTTGTGTGAGGACTTACTAAGATAGGCATTCAGTTTTCGAGTTAAGAAATTATGTTCTGATGACTGTTAAGTTCTGATATAAGTCTAAGTTCTGATATTAAAATCTGATTCTTTACTTGACTTATTTGTGGATTCAATTTAAAAAACAGTCTCAGTTTAAACTAGAATATGTTGAAGTGGAAGATTAACAGTCACTATATTTAGGGATAGTGGTACTCGTACATGCACAGTCAATTTTTACTTGCTACTTGTGCGCATTAAACCATGTTTTACCTTTCCAATGACTGTTTTTCTTTTTCCAAGTCTGGGGAGACGAGGTAGAATAATTTCTACCTGTCAGCATTAAATTTCTTTGCGTCTCCTGGCATTCTCTTGCCTGTATAAACAACCACTTCACATCAGCCTTCCCATCAAATCTTTTATCACAAACTCACCTTCATCATCCTTATATCAAAAACACCATGATCAATTACAATATGTTTTTAAATTATGAAACATTTAACATGGAGCTGAGTTGTGTCAATTGGCAGCAGGAATGGCACGTCACTGCCATTCCTGATGAGATATGGGACTCCGTTCCCCAGGAGGTACTTACCCACCTCCTGTTCTTCTACATGGACTACCATCGCCATCTGGAGCGATTGGAGGAGGAAAGGCTGGAAGCTCTCCGCCAGCAATAGCGAATCATACGACTCGCTATTCTGTTTGTCGAGAGTAGGAAGAAGAAATAATTTATTTTCTTCTTCCTGTTTTTCTTCATCATCAGCCTTGCCCTGCTTCTTGTAAAAGTTCTGATGTAATTTAACTTTCATGAATGTATTCTCTTGATATATTAATGAAATTTGTTTTTTTACAAGATCTTGTCTCTGAGATATTTTGTAATGCATTGATAAATCCTGATAACTATTCATATTCTGTTGACCATATAAATTTTGTTTTAAATTAAGTTCTGATTTTACTTTATCAGTACTTGATCATCTGATTTATTTTGGTCATTTTCACTCGAATTTTTTCAGAATATTGGTGTTGAAATTGAATAAGTGGGAACAGTTTCAATTTTGAATTAAAACTGATTTACCTTGATTAATGGAATAACTGGGTAAGTGGAACGGTTTTTCCTTGAAAAACTGCAAGTGGGTAAGTAATGATTACTGTTTTCTCGTGCCCATTAACTATTCATTTTTACTGCATGTCTGACAGGTGTCCAACGGTTACATTTTTTTTTCAAAAGTATAAGTAAGACAGAGAGAGGATTTTTTAATCTTTTATTCCCTTTCATACTTTTTCTCTCTATTTGCTTTTACTCTCTTTCTTCTTCTAACGTTGTTTTTTTTTCATATAGACATTCTATCAAACACCTAACAGGCACTTATAAATCTCGATTAATTTCATGGCACCTAAGGATTTAATCATTGATGGAGCTAAATTTGTTCCAAACAACTATGCTGCAATTCTTGATAATACTGAAGCTCCGTCTGAGTTGCATTTTGTGCAAGATCTTCTTGCACACAGTGAAATCGGGTATGCATTGACCCAACCTTCAGTCTTCTCAAGCCAACAAGTTCTGACATTTTGGAGGACTATAAACTTTGATAATGGTGGTCAAAATGGTACTCCGAGTATTGTTTTCGAAGTGGGTGATTATCCATATACAGTCACTCCTGGTACAATACGCAAGGCCCTACATCTACCAGAAGGATGTATTTTTTTCACTCCAGAGGAATCAGCTCTTCAGGAGTTAATGGTCAGTTTGGGGTATGAGCAGAGTTTGGCTAAGCTTGGGCAGTTGAAACGGGCTCATATCGGAAGGGAATGGAGCTTCTTCTTCGACTGCATCACTAAAGCTTTTGGGAACAAGTGTTCAAATTTTGATGCCATCCCCATAATGAGTCAGCACATCGTGTATGCCATTATAAACCAAACTCATTTTGATTTTGCAACTGCTATAATAGGTTTTATTGGGGATAGGATGACAGAGGATAGGAATGTTGTTTACTTTGCTAGATTCTGTCAACTTATATATACTTTTTGTACTGATGAACCTCGACTAGCCAGTACCTTAACTCCACCTTTTAAAGTTGCAAAACGTTACTTTAATGACCTGGTAAATACTGACACTAAGAAACAAGTGGTTAGACCTTTACAGATTCCTCAATCTGTAAAACAGATCTTAGTAAATGTTGATCCTGATTCCTATAGATCTGTTTATCCTGATGTCCATCCAACAACCAACTCCCAACCACTACAACAACCATCAGAACATACCACCCATACTACTCAACCAACCCTCAGACAATATCTCAAATCATATCTCTCCACTTCACAGAAAGTTCAATCTTCATCCTCAGAACCTACTGTGAAGCCTTCCTCTTCCAAGCCAAAGAGGACAAAGACTGTTCCTCAAACACCTCAAAAGAGAAGGAGAATTGCTTTGAGAGATGAGTGAGACAGTGAGGAACAGGTTTCTACATCAGAACCTGTTGTCAAAGAAGCTGAGAAAGTGACTTCTCAGAAGGATTCTGGAATTGGGGGATCTAAGCTTCTCAAAAGGCTTAGAAGAATTACTGTTGTTGAAACTCCCAAGGAGTCCGTATCTTCAAAGAGATACAAGAAACAGAGGGCAAAAAGGCCAGTTTCAGATGATGTAGAAGCAGCAGCTAAGGAAGGAGATCAGGAATCTCTGATCTCACAAGAAAAGGAATCTGCTAAAGTCACTACTTCTCCATCAACTCCACCTCAGGAAGCTGTTACTGAAAAGGCCAACACACCATCTGTGTCTCCTGTTCAAAAATCTGTATCTCCTGTTACTACAGGCACAAGTGCTGATATAGATATCCAGACCTTGGTTGTTCCTGAAGTCATTTGCTTAGAAGCTCCAACAGCAACCAATCCATCAACAACACCTGTTACTGATGCTGCTCAAACTCCAGAATTATCTACTACACCTTCTCTGCATCTAGATGCTGATGATCAGAATATAGGTGAGCATCAGGATATGGCTGTTGATCAGAACTTGGAACCAGATCAGCAATTAGAGGATGCTGACGCATCCATTGCTACTCACACTGTTGTTTTATCAGAAGATACTGATTCTGTAAGTTCTGATGCTGCAAATGCTGGAGATACTGGTGATGCTGCTACAAATGTAGATGCTGATGAAGCAGGTCCTTCAGGACATGCCCCTCAACAAACTGTTCTTAAATCTGAACTTGTTAAGAAGTTTGTTACAAGAGAAGCACCAGTGCCTTGGAGTGAAACTCCTGCAGGACAGGAGTGGACTAAGGAATGGAACTCAATTACTTGTGTTCCATCTGCAAAGCATCTGGCTGAGCACTTGACAAAAGCTGATGAAATGTTAAATTCTGATGATTTCAAAACACATCTTAGAGTCACTGCATTGAGTACTAAACATCTACAAGGTCTCCATTCAACTACTCATGCAGAGCTACACAAGATTCAGGAAGAATTCATCAAACAAGAATAAGTTCAAAAGATTGATAAGAAAAAGTTCTTCCAACCTACCTTTGACAGGATTGCTCGTATTGAGAAGACTCAAGAGACTCAACAAGCTCAGATTGATGATATTCTGATAAATCAAGCTTCTCAGCAATCACAACTTAATGAAATCCAAGCCTCAGTGGAATTGCTTATCTCTCTTCTATTACCTGCTGATGCCAAAAAGGGGGAGAAAGTAATTAAGTCCAAATGCAAGACTGATAAGACACTGAAAAGGAAGGATGATGAAAAGGATGATCAAGGAAACTCGGGAATGGGTAGAGGTCATAGTCAAGGTAGAGGTTTTTATCAAGAAAAGCTGAAATCACAAGTCACAGGACAAGTTCTGATACTGGGAAAAGAATTAGTTCTGCTACTGGTAAAAGGATAAGTTCTGATGAACTTTTAGATCTTGATGAAGAAATGTCAAGACAGTTATTTCTTCAGGAAAATCCAGGAATGGACTTGGAGAGATTAATGGAAGAAGAAGCCAGACTTAAAACAGAGAGAGTCACATCTAAATCTGAAGCTTCTGGTAAAAAGACACTTCCAAAACTTAAAGGCATTGTGATAAAAGAAAGGACAAATACTGAAGCAACATTGGCTAAATCACAACCGCAGATAGATCCAAGATCCAAGGGTAAAGAAAAGGTTGGTGAACCTATCAAGGTTTATGTGCCTCCTGAGAATGAAGAAATCACTTATGAAAAGGATGATCTTGCTCTGACTTCAAGAAAAGTTCTTAAAACAACCTCTGACACGGCTCAAGTTGTTCAGAGTCAAGAGACTGTAAATTCTGATATTTTAAAGAAGCAAGTAACCTCTGACATAGCTCAAGTTAACTTGATATCAGAAGATAGATCAAAGAAACTCCTACCAGGATTCACTAAAGCAAAACAGACTCAACCTTTGAAGACTACTGCAAGTGGTTTTGAAGCAAGAGTAGTTACTGGAAAGGAAGCAAGAGATAAAACTGGATTGGGAAGTGTTGATGAAAGAAGAATACAGAACACTACCAATGATCCAACTTCCTTGAGTGAACCAGGTATTAGAGCAACTCCTGAGAGATTGAATCAACTGAAATCTGTACAAATGGTTTACCATACCTACTTGAAAGAACACATCTTGTTGTACTTCATGACAGATGGTAGGGTTTATCATATAAGGCAAAATGCCATTCCATTAAAGTATTTTGAAGAATTGGAGCATGTACTATTCTTACTTCAAGTGGATGACAGATTGACAGGAAGTGCTGCAAACTATTTGAAGGATCAGATTCAGAGACAGAAAAGGCTTTATTCTGTTAGGTCTGACAGCACATATGTTCCAAAGTACAGAGATCACAAGGGTGATATAGTTGAAATGAAGCCCAACACTGCTAAGATTATAACTACCTTTCTAGGTTACAGGGCTGTGGAATTCAATCTTGAGTCTGATAAGGCATATTTCATCAGACTGGATCAGGATATAAGAAAAGCTAAGATTAATGATCTCAGGGCTGCAATCTTTCAAATTGGTAAAGATACTGCAGAGCTTAAAGATGCTAAAAGGAGGATGATTGATGAACTTAGATATGCTGAGAGATGTTTGTTGAAGAACTATCTCATAACAACTCCTGACATCAGAGAGATCAGAAGATGAAGCCAAGTCATGATCTACAACTGATTAAATTCTGATATTTGTACAGACTGAAGCTGTTATCAGAAGTTAAATATTTGTAAAGCTTTAAGGACTGTAAGTTGTAGTTATCTAGTCTAATTCTCATGCATTTGTACTTAATATTTTTTACATCATCAAATATTTATTGAACTTGTATATTATGCTAATTTACAAGTTAGGGGAGATTGTTAGATATATTTGATAATGTCATGGCTAATATGATTTATGTTTAGTTTTCAGATCTTACTTAAACAGGATCAATCAGTACTTACTGGAAGTCAGGACTTAAGGATATCAGTACTTATATTATCAGGAGATAATCATCAGAAGATGGATATCAGAACTTAAGTGCTGAAGGACGTTCAGATAAGGACAGCAGCTGATTAAAGGAAAGAAGATCGAGATAAACATAAGAAGAGATATGCATGAAGAAGGAGTTCTATGAAGAATAGAATACTTGGAAGAAAAGATATCTGATTGATATATTTTAGGAAGCAGAATTATATTCCATATCAATTAGCGATTATCTTGTAACTGTGTAGTATATAAACACAGACATAGGGTTTACACTATAAGTGTTATCATATTCGAGAAGATTATTCAATATAACCCTAGCTGCTCTCGTGATATTTGTTCATCACTGAGAGGTAACAGTTCCATACTGTAACAGAGTTTATTGTTTCAATAAAGTTTATTTTATGTTACTTGAGATATTAAAGTTCGACTTGATTGTACTTTATACTGTATTCACCCCCTCTACAGTGTGTGTGACCTAACACCGTAGACCTCTAATATATTCGGTAACGTATGTTCAATTACACACATATGCCACTGAACTTATGGACTGCATTGAGATCCCTAGGAGATCTCTTTGATCTGTTCCCAGGGGGAACTGGCCACTTATAATGAGTAACAGATTCGTGTAGCAGGAAACTATCGGCTTAACATACGTTTTTGGAATATTTCTGAGTAATGTCTTCGAGGTAAAATACCGAATGACATATATACGTGCGAAAGTCAAGTTAGTAAGCGATTTTAAAATAATGTTGAAAGAGAAACTATTTGAAACATGGAATTACAAAGAAGAAAAGGTGGGATCATCCTCTGATGGATAATGACGAGAGTTAGGATAATCAGTGAAATATTTTGGCACCTACTCACTGTCACGTTATTCCCTCCAAATTGTTGATCATTCTTATTTCCTGGATAAGTTATATCAGGAAATCCTTTTCGTTCCCTACTTTGAACTTCTGATGTGACCATCTTGAATAGTCTTTCTCCGCATCAGGACTTGTTCAATTCTTTTAATTAATCCATGAACTTTCATTCATAGATTATGATCTTCTTGTTTAACTCAGAGATATTTATACTTCATTTCAATTATCCAATAGATTTTTTTATATATAAATTTTCCCTCAATTCATCGATGAATATTCATAATGAGTATCTTCATTTGATTCTTCTTTCATACTTACTCTTCTCAGTCGAGATTGTAAATATCTAACAAATTGTTAAAAACATGGATGATCTAATATCCATATATTTCTCGGGAATCTTTTCCTCTAATCGGGATGAAATTATATATTGAACTTTGAAATCATAGTAAGGGTATCAATTTGATATTGGTATTCCGATTCAATTCTATTTAAAGATCTGATAAAGTATGTGAACTAGGGCACCTATGAGTGTACCCTTTATTTGGAAAGAAATATTTGATAAGAGGCTATCAATTGTTCCGATGCCAAGACCACTTGATTCAGAGTTATAATTGTCTTTCTCGGCCCATAAAAAAAACTCTTGATTTTAAAATCGTCATCCAGGTAGCCACAATTTCTTCAGTGGTTACGATGTTGAGATTTTTACAAACAAACTGAAATATGCCTAGTTGCATATGTTCTCATGAATGACTAGTTAATTGTCCTAACTAGTCAAAATTTTAATTAATACGATGAAAGCCTAGCTAATCGTCCTAGCTAGTTGCTATGGGACAAACCAATTGTGTTGGCCATTTTCTTAACCGGTTGAGAATATTGCTTGATATGGACTAGTTATTATTTTGCTAAGTTCCACTTCCAATAAAATTTGATTATTCCATAGTGCATTATATATGCCAGATTTAATTGTTGATGAAATTTTCAAAGAATGATTTAATTGAGACCTAATTAGGTCGCCCACTCAAACGAGAATTCATATTCAGTTTTATGAAATATTTTGTTAACGAAATATTTTATTCTTTCATTTGTATAACGAATATCCAATTAAAATTACAAAGTGATTGAAGAACAATATACTTCCTTATTTATTAATCATTGGATAAAGTTCCTTCTTTCAAAATAGCACCTCTTGGAGACCTCAATGGTTAACCTTTGGTTGAGGATGTCATTCGATATTTCTTTCATTATTCGAGAAGAAAAGTATTCTTTCAATGGGAAAATCTTACAAGTATCATTCGTATGATGTTATTATTCAGCAATCATTGCTTTCAATGGATATTCTGCATAATATCACAATATAGAATTCTAAGGACATGGAAGGATAATCTTCGTTATATTCTTCCTTCCAAGTTATAAATCTTCTGAGTGTTGCGACTTTTTTATTCAGAGCTCATTATTTGTTCAGATATTAGATTTTGAAACCTTGTTAAGACTGTCTAAATTTCATCGATATCGTGAAAATCATTTTTCCAAGGCTAATTGCCTTCCCAACAAAGAGAGGTATAGTTGAGAACCGATTGTTGTAATATGAGACTGAAAGCTTAGTGTATGATGGTGCAATCGGAGCATCGTGAGGAGTAAATTGTTTTAAAAAGAAGAATACTATGTTTAGTTATTATCATAAGTATCTTTAATATGGTTATAGAAGAACGAAAATAGGGATACAACGTGACTAGTGAGGTACACTTCTATGAAACATTATCGGGAAAGGTGCTAATAAATTTGGGAAAAACCAAGCATGTATGAATTTGAGGAATAAGATTTTCAAGAATTGAAGGCAAGATTAGTAGCAATCCCGTGCTAGAATTACTCGACGATAAAAATAGGATGTTGCGTGAAGTCTAATGATATGTCTACACAGCTTAAGGACCGTGACATAAGGCTTTCTAATAATAATCTAGAACAATTATGATAAGGTTCGGACTGAAAGGGACAAGGAGTTTACTTATGAGAAAATTTTGGAATTTTTTTTTCACTGAACACGAGATAGAGGCTATAGTCAAATTGATCAAAGGCCATGATTGAGAAATCTATTATCATCAAGGAAAGGCCAATGTGGTGGCTGACACTTTAAGTATGAAAAGATATATGGAGGATGACAAATCTCAGAATAACTGATGAGAAGGATCGCATGAAAAGAACGCTTTAATACTTAACAAGAAGACTTAAAGGTGCCTAAAAACATAAACGAATATTAATCATGACAGAATATGAAAAGGGATGTCATTAAGTAGGTAAGTAAGTATTCGACATGGTTGAAAATGAAAACGGAAAGGCGAGGATTAAAATTTTGGCGATTTCGACTTGTAGATGACCCAAATAGGAGTAAGAGTTAATTATAATAAATTTTGAAGGAAGATTATCAAGAACCAAGTTAGCCGTCATGCTATTTGAGGATTTTGAGTGATGGATTAAATAAGACCGCTTACTTTATTATGCAAACGATAGATGTCCACTCTACAAAATTGTTATGAACGCGGAAGAAATAATTGGGACCGAGAGACCCTGTGACGACTGCGCCACGCAAGGACCCAAGATTTAATTAACGGGACTATTTCCCAAGATATTTTGTGAAAAAGGGCGGACAGAGGAATGACTTAGAGTTCTCAAATTGACAAGTAGAATGAGAGGACTATCCTGACCATTGAAGATACGTCTAGCGGCTTACCTTTTATTTGGAACGGTTTGGGGAATCGCCTATTGTTGACAAATAATTCGTGTAGATGTACTTACCACGCTAGCATACGAAAAATAGTCGCCGATATCCCTTACGAAGGACAGCGTGAAAGAATGAAGGATGTCATTGTCCGAGCTGATAGAAGGCAAAGAAGATCGTACACGCCCTATAAAGGCCACTGGTAGCAGATATCAATAAATGTGAATACGTCTAAGGCGCTAGCGAGAATAACAAGTATGACCCAGAAGGTATCGTAGTACTATAGATATTATACAGGGAATGATTAAAGAAGTCCGACCGATGACGGAAGCTGAACATCCCACGATCCTAAAACGTGTCAATCAATTGCGTATGAAATGGTGCTTCCTTCAAGATGGAAATAGGACGAGGATGTGCCTTACGTTACTACGGGAAGAAATGTTAAATCTGACACTAAGCGTGTAACAGGAGACGAGCGTTTTGAAATGTGACGAGAACTTCTTACATAAAATAATCAATATAGATGATGCGCCAAAATGGGAAAACGTTAAGGAACGAAACTCTAACACTAGTAGGAGGGATGGAGGGGGGAAACGAATAAGTTGAAGGATGATTCTAATCAAGATTCGCTAATCGTCCATAGTATAGATTTTAAGGGAAATGAAGCTACCAGTTGACGTTAATCGAATTATCGACAATAACGAGTTATCATGCGTGCATTGGAACCGCTACAAAGCTTTGTACGGAAGAAAGAATCGTTCTCTCTTAGGTTGGGAAGAAATTGGTAAACGGAGGATACTGGACCATAGTTGAGTCAACAGACCAAAGGAATTCCTAGAACTTATCAGAACCCGGCTAGTGGCAGCCCAGGATGAATAATTAGGATATGCGGACCATAACTATAAAGATAGAAAGTACGAAGTAGCGGAACAAGTATTGTTGAAAGTACCTCCCGAGGAGGGAGTGATGAGATTCGAAAGGGAAAGAAATGTTGAACCTAAGATTTATTGGACCAGTTGAAGAATTAAAGGACTAAGAAAGTTGACTTATAAATTAGCACCATCGTCGAACGGTCACAAGTTTATAACGAGTACCATGAATCGAGGTTAGGAAATTTAACCGTCAAAGCCAAACATATGATTGAAAATGAGCTAATAAACTCGTAGCCAGACTTAGCGTATGTCGAGTAACGTGTAGAGGTCATAAGACTACAAGGACGAGTACCAGGAAATATATTGGATGGATGAGTGAAAATTTTATGAAAAGATCAAATACTGCAAGGTCAACGTGAGAACTCGAGGTTGTTATGCGAGAAGCATATCCCTACCTGTTTCTGAACTGATTCCGGGACGGAATCCTTTTAAGGGGAAGACTGTAATAACCCAAATTTTTGACATCGATAAAAGACCTTTATGAATAGTAATATAATAACTTGAATTTTTGAGACCTTGTAAAACGTTTAATGAATAGTAACCCTGACGGATGGGGAAAAACTTTTTAGCCCACACTATATTGTGCATGAGAAAATGAGTTTCGGAATTGATAACATGATTATACATACCAAATGAATGTATGTAAACACTATTAGTTTTCGAAGAAAATGAACTTTGAAAAACGACCATATTTACGACTCATCGAGGATTACGGGAATCATAATATAATTACGAATTTAAAACCCTACGGATTTATATCCAAGTATGATAATTCAAAACATAAAGAATAAATACTAAAGGAATTATGTCGCGAACCATTTACAAGAAAGTATTTTGAAAATATTTAAGCGACCGAGCGAATGCGCAAATGATTAAATAAACGTAATGCACTAACTAACCATGGTAAGAAAGTAACCATGGTTACTTTATCAAATAGTGAGCTAGAGATAGGATGATCAACCAAGGCTAAGAAAATAGTGAGCTAAAGGGCTAAGTTAAGTAGATTAGCTTACAAACTACAAGGCTGGCTAGTTTTCTTGTCCATGGATTTGGCAACAAGAATAAACCTAGGATCCTAAACTAGAAGATATCAATCAATATAAGATATCACAAGATATCACAACCTCATTTCCAAGAAGCAACCAACATACTTTCCTAGAAGCAACCAAGGAAGCAAGCATAAAAACACTTCTTCTCTCCCAAAACCATTCCATTCGGCCCTTCATCTCCAAGCCAAGAAATCAAATTCAATTCTTCAAGTTCTAGCAATGGATAAATCCTCCCATTAATTCTCAAGCTTCCTAACAACCAAACTAAGGTAAGATAATTCTTTGATCTCTTTTTATCAAAGTTTGATGGGTGTAATAAAATCAAGAAAGTTGAGAATGAATAATATGAATAGTAACTCTTCTTTAGTTCCTTGATTTTAATGGTGGTTTTAGGTTCCAAAAACCATACCAAGCACTCCCAAGACTCCACCATCCTCAAGAACACATCTCAAGAGTTCAAGAAAGGTAAAAATATTTGACCCAAACTTATTTAAGATTTAAGTTCAAGATCCTTTTAGTATGTAGTTGCAAACCTAGTTTTGGTAGTGGTATTGTTGAAATCTTGATATTTATCTAAGTAGATTTAAGGTTGATTGGTGTTGCCTCAAGAACAAGATGTTCTTGAGAGGAGTTAGTGTTTTGATGATGATATGTTGATTGTTGGTGGTAGTATAAAGATTTAAGGCGTAAACGAAATTCCGATCATAAACGTAATCCCGTTAAAATGAACAAAACATAACTTTAAGTTTCTGCAGAAAGTCCCGAAGATTTAAACTATAGTTTCTTGAAAAATAACCCTTGATTATGATAGAAAATTTTATAAGGATCGTTTAGGCGCTTGAATCGCTTGATTCCGATTTACGGATCAAAAGTTATGGTCGTTTTACTAAAAGTGATTTATGCGACAAAAACTGCTACGAATTACGAATTTTGAAAATATAAAGGATCGACTTAAGAATGTTCATTGTTATTCCCAGTGGACTAACAATGAGATTTACAGAAGGGGGGTTGAATGTAAATCTCAAAACTTTTTCAAGTTTTGAATAGTTTCTAAGGCCAAGTGTTTTAGTGAGCAAATGTGTGTGAATGGCTTGAAGCTGATACAGACAGATATATATATTCAAACACAAATGTAAAGAACACAAAGAACTTAAAAACTTTTCTGGTGGATTTGTTGTTCCACCAGAGATGTGTTATTTCAGAAAATCTGTGATTCAAAGAATTAAATCACAGTTGCTTCCTAGTACAAACTAGATGATTTTCTCTCTGGATTTTTCTAAACAGCTCTGGAAAATTCACACCTAATTACTAGCTGCTACTTGGTTTATATATCACCAAGTTTACAAGTGAAGACAAAACTGTAAAATACAATTAAAAAGGCTCTTCACATATTTCTTCTTCATTTCTCTATCCAATGCAATTTAGGCTTAGCTGTTAATCTTTGAATACTTCCTTGTTTGCACCAGAATGGAAATGCTGCATTTTCTTGATTCCTCCTAGAGGCTTCCATATTCCAGTTTGTCTCTGTCAACCCATGTGCCTCTGTCAGCTTATGAATTGTCACTATCAACTGCTAATGAACTAAGCATCCGTTAAAGCTTTCATCCGTTGATGCCTTATCCGTTGAGGCTTTATCCGTTGAAGCTTTATCCGTTGATGCATTATCAGTTGAAGTCTTTATCCGTTGAAGCACTTATCCGTTGATGGATATTATCCGTTGAAGCATTAGAGACATCCGTTGAAGCTTTGTTTCTTATCCGTTAAAGGTCTTCAATATCAGTTGATACTTCTTCACTTATACAAAATTACAAGGCATGAAATATTTACAATTAGCCCTCCTATTTGCATATCCACTAGTAGTCAACATGACTGATACTTTCCTACAACATCTAAGAATTACAACTTGAATCCAGAGAATGAAATGTGCTACAATACTAAACTTATTGGTAAGTAAAGCTACTCCTTCAACGGATAGCCAAGATGGTCTTATCTGTTGAGGCTACAAACACTAGATTTCTACTTAAGTGTTTTGTTTAACTTATCATCAAACTAATACACATATTCCTAACAATCTCCCCCTATTTATATCTACTAGAACTGTAGGCATAAATTTGGGTTTAGCTTGATGATAACAAAACACTAGACAAATATATTAACTGTGATAAAGCAGAAATTCAAAAGTGCTGCAAAAATGTGTATGCTGAGATGGAATTGAAGAATTACATTATTTCCAAGGGTGCTCCTTTAGCCTGAGCAGATTAATTTCTTTTCCTTTGATCCCTTGTTTTCTTTCCTAGCCTCCTATCATTCTCCTCTATTTGAAGTAGAAGTTGTCTGTAGAACTCAGCTTCATCTTCTTCATTGATGTCCAACTTAGATTGCATATCCTTGAGAGTTTCATTACTGGCAATCTTGAGCTGATCTTCAAGTCTGAAAAATCTTCTGACTCCTTTGTTGTCTCTGAACTCCATCAACCAATGAGGTGATTTGTGAGTTGTAATTCCTCTTTCTTGAATGAGTAATGTTCTAGGCAAGGCATTGGGCTCCCACCAAGTTTTCCTTATGTTGGCAATCTTGTTGAGAATCTCAGTCTTGGCAGTCCTGGTAAAGCCAGAATCCCTTTGTATGGCTGAGTAGACTCTAACCAAGGTAGAGTAGTCTTCATTCAGAATCCTGTAGAGAGGCCAAGTTCTTTCCCCACTTCCTTTGTATTTGAACACTAGTCTTTCTGGTAGCTGTCTGTAGGCAGCTATTCCCCTTACTTCCTCCAGCTCATCCAGATAGAGTTCAATGTCTGAAAATTCTTTTATGTCACAAATGTGAACATAATCATCCTTAGAGGCTTGTGGCTTAGGCTTAGGCTTCTGAGTGAATTTGATTGAGGTTTTAGAGGGTGTTGATTTGATTCTTCTTTTCTGCTTCTTTGATGGTGGAGAAGAGGTTAAGAAGGTGGGCAATTTGATGGTGTCCCAATCAATTGGTTCCTCCTTAGCAATGATTGTTTCACCATGAATGTTTATGAAGGGGTCAGGCACAATGGGTTCAGGAATAGAAGGTAGTGGTTTGGATTTTGATTGGGTTTCTTCAATATCATCTACCATCTTTCTCTTTGCATTGGCCTTCTTTCTGTTCCCTTTCTGTCATTCCTCTCTTTCCTTACTTCTTTCTTCCATATCATTATCAACCATGTCCCCCATACCTTCATCTTCACTTTTGTCTTCAATTTCTTTCTTTTCTTCAGCTTGACTTGACTTTAGCTGTTTTTCAAGCTTTGCTTGTGCTCTTTTGTCAGCCTTTAGCTTTTTGGCTTCTTCCTTCAACCTTCTGGTTTCTTTCCTCTTGGCTATTGAGAATTTGGGATGTCCTTGCATCACACAGATGCTATTTCCCTCTCTAAAGATAATAGCCATGTTCCTTCTTACAACCACATCCATGGTCTCTTTGTGCTTTGTGATACTTCCACCCAAAACCTTGTCTTCATCAGGCTTTGGAAGAGGAAAATCCACTTCTTTCATCTGAGCAAGGCTTAGAGGATTCTTTGTAGAGTCCTTATTGGATCTGTTGTTGGGCTTAAGAGCCATAGGTTTCAGATTCTTGGAAGAAGTCTCTCCAACCTTATTCCTCCTTACTGGCTTGAGCTCCATAATAATTGGTTCCACCTTTGTGCTATGCTTCACAGATTGTGATTTAGAAGTTGTAGAACCAAAAATTTGTTGCATCTTTTCATCAATTTTCCTCCTTTGCTCTTTGACTTGCAATTCAGCTGCTGCTATCTGGATTAGATCAATTCCATCAAGCTTTCCTTTGATTTCAATAGTTGGAGAAGTGGTGATGGCAGGAACTAGCACTTGAGATATTTGAACTGTTGTTAATGGCTCTCTTTCCCCTTCCCCTTTATTCTCCCCCTTTTTGTTATCATCAAGGGTAGGGGTCAAGCCTTGTGCTTTTGCCAGCTGCATTAGTAGATTTGTCTGAGTTTGTTGATTCTGAAGAATGGTGACCATAGAGTCTTCAATGATCTGAACTCTATCTTCCAACCTCGCCAGCCTCTTGTCAGCATCAGATGCTTTCCTCAGTCTCCCCAACAAATCTTGTATAGTACCATAAGGCATGACTGAATCCAACTTCTCAGCATTGTAGGATTTCAAATCAGCAATGTCCTGCTTGAGTTCATCCACACTTAGATTCTGTTTGAAATGCTGCAACTGTAAGAGATGCAGAGAGTCCAGATGAGCTTGAAGAATTGCCTTGGTACCAGCATCCGTAGTCTCCTGAAGGGCCTTCTGAATAGTCATTACTTGCCTGACCAAAGTTACACCAAACTCTCCTGGTGTAGATGCATTTGCCCATTCCCAATCAGGTAGATCTGGAACAGAACTTGGGCCTGCTTCTCCCCCTAAGTTCATGCTCTCATCCAAAGAATCAGAGTCATCATCATTAGAATTTACTCCAAATTCTTCAGATGGCTCACCAGCTTGAGAAGGCAGCCTGTTAACAGCAGCTTTGTCTCTGAGAAGAGATTCTGAAGTGTGTACAATGTTTAAAGTCTGTTCTGCCTCCACATTTCCCTGAGCAGCCAACAATTGATAGGCTGGAACAGGGTGAGTAAAAGTGTCAGCATCCAAGGAAATGTTATCAATTATAGCTTTATAATGTTGCTGAAATTGTCTTTCCTTTTCTACATCATCCACTATCATTGACTCACTAGCAATGGTTGGATCCACCCTTATAGCTTCTGTACCTGCCTTTCTCTCATTTTCTCTATTTTCTTGCATCAGGGGCTCCCCCTGGCTCACACACACCCTCACACCCTCACCCTCACCTTCTAAGGTGGCACTCCCCTCACTCACTTTTGCCATACTGGAAGAAATAGCATGCATATGGTGACTCTCAACCTCTCTTTTTGCCTGGGAGCAACCCAGCCTCTCACTCAAATTATCACTCCCTTCCCTCAAACCTAAAAGTGATTGTACAGTAACCATGTCCTCTACAATTGGAAGTGTTTTTGTTATATGTGTAGAGACCATCAACGGATAGGGAGTATCCGTTGAAGTGGAAACTGATGGTATCAACGGATAACTGCTGTTAAGCTTATTCGTCGAAGAACAACCACTTGTCAACGGATGAGAGATATCCATTGAAGAAGGAAAAGATGTAGATATAGAAAGTGACATAATTGTTGAATCTGTGTGAATTGATTTTAAGTGAGGTGACACAAATTCTTCAACTATATCTGAAAGAATTGGCTGATGATCCAACAAATCATCTAAAAGATGATGATCATCAGGTTTTGAGTGGGGCTCCTCCCTGAGTTTTAATGAGGGAGAATCAGGAAGTGATGTGAATATCATATCCACATCCAGAGAGGGTGATGGAGAGTTTGATGATGGATGTGTTTCTATTATGAGATAATGGGGCTGTGACTCCACATTTGCTGGAGTCACATAAAGCTGAATTTGAGAAGGCAAAGATACAGGTGGATGTATATGTGTTGTGTGTGCCCCTTGTGTGGAAACTAGGGTCTTGGCCTTCTTCTTCCTTGAAAAGTCTTTGATTGGTAAATTTGTGGCTTCAGTGTCCCTCCCTCTTTTGTTCTGTGTCCCTGGTTGGGGACTATTTTCAATAGTTGCACCCTTTTGGGAGGATGCAACTAGGGATGTGTTTGACTCCTTTTGAACCACCACAATCTTTTGAGAGACTGTGGCTTGGCTGGCTGGGGTACCACTCACCTCTCCCACCTTATCCTGGGGGGTTTTTTGATGTTCACCCCTCCCCTCACCACTCACACCCTGTTCACTCCCTTCAGGGTTTATGGTAGTTGTTACAACCGTTGTCTTTTGAGAAACAACAGAGGTGGTTTTCTTTGACTTGTGTTTTGAAATTTTAGTTTTGGTGGCTTTGGTAGGAACCTGTTTGGACAAAGACACGGATTCCATTGCCACACTGGAAGGCAAAGAAACAATGGGGTTGGAGACAGTAGGAGTTATAGAAGTGTTTACCTCACTTACCTGTGGTGCATTCATGATTGGAAAATATACCAATGGCACCTGGCTGTTGAGGTTCATTCTCAAAAGGTCTGCAAGGACCCTTTTCTCTTGTGCCCAGCATTTGAGTTTATTGTTCTCATTAGATACAACCAATCCTTCAGCAACATGGTTAGCCAATAACATAAAGAATCTAGCATAGTAGATGTTATGTGGTCTATTAGCTTTGTTACCTAATCTGGAACCTAATTCTAGCATGACATTGTTGCTAAAATTAAAGTACCTATCAGAAACTAGCATATAGAGCATATTAACAAGAGATGAAGTTATGGCATCAAAATTGCTAATCTTCCCAGAGAAAACCTTGATAAAGGCATCTCCAAGAAAACTCCATTCTTTCCGAAGGCCCTTCCTTCTAATACTACCTAAACTAGCAGAATCAAAAGCATAGCTTATGGAATCTAACATAGCAGATACATCTTTATCAGTGTGTGGTGTCATGGCATTATTCTCAGGCAACTTAAAGCAAGACTGTATATCATCACAGTTAATGCAATAATCCTTACCTTTGAGAGAGAAGGCAATAGTCATATCTATGGAGTTGAACTCTGCAGTTGTCCAAATCTCCTCAATCACCTCACAGTAGATGGTTGGGGCTTCCAGCATTGCATAGCTTAGTTTGCAGTTTTTGATGAAGTCCATCATCTTGTGATAATCAGAATGGGCTTCATTCTTTTCAACCAAGGCTACGAAATTATTCTTTTCATAAACAAATCCAGATTGAGACATAATTTTCACTACTGGTGCCATTGTTGTGAGTAGAGGTTGCAGAGAAAAACTTGAGAATTTTGGGAGAGAAGGTGAATAAAAATTACAAGAAAGCGTAAAGTGAAAATTAGAATTCAATGGGCTTTTATACTTTCTTGAATTAAAACGTAAATAAAATGATTAAATGATACTTTTAAATAAATTACAGCCATTTAAGAATAAAGAAAACTGTAGAAATTCTGAAAACTGCCTTTAATACAAATACATACAACAGTGTATATCTGTATCAACGGTTAAGTAAAAGAATCAACGGCTGTGACTCACTTAAAGTGACTGATGTGACACTTCAACGGATAAGGTAAATAGTTATCCATTGATGATCAACATTATTTTATCCGTTGAGGGATAAAATTACCAGAAATGTATTTGTCTTTCAACGGATAATGAACATCCGTTGATAGAACAATTTTGACTATCAACGGATAGGGAATATCCGTTGATAGAATAAGTCTTACTTAAAGCCAACTTTGTTCTTGCAGTAAATTCATTTCAGGCTTCAAGGCAGATTATATAGAGGACATAAATTTATGAATAATTAAGCATACCTAGCTCACTTACTAATCTTGTGAATGTTGATTCATCAAGTGGCTTGGTAAATATGTCTGCAATCTGTTTTTCACTTGGAACAAAATGAAGTTCCACTGTACCTTTCATCACATGTTCCCTAATGAAGTGGTACTTGATGTCAATGTGCTTGGTTCTTGAGTGCTACACTGGATTTTCAGTAATGGCAATGGCACTTGTGTTGTCACAGAATATAGGAATTTTGTCAACAGTTAGTCCATAGTTAAATAGTTGATTCCTCATCCATAGTATCTGTGCACAGCAACTACCAGCAGCAATGTACTCAGCTTCAGCTGTTGATGTAGAAACAGAATTTTGCTTCTTATTGAACCATGACACAAGCTTGTTCCCTAGAAATTGACAGGTGCCAGTTGTGCTTTTCCTGTCTATTTTACAGCCTGCATAATCTGCATCTGAGTAGCCAATTAGATCAAAACCAGACTCTCTAGGGTACCAAATTCCTAGATTTGGAGTCCCTTTGAGATATCTGAAGATTCTTTTAATAGCCACTAAGTGAGATTCTTTAGGGTCAGCTTGAAATCTAGCACAGAGACATGTAGAAAATATTATATCAGGTCTACTATCAGTTAAATATAAAAGTGAGCCAACCATGCCTCTATAACTTAAAATGTCCACAGACTTTTCAGCCTTGTTTAATTCAAGCTTGGTGGCAGTGGCCATGGGAGTTTTTGCAGATGAACAGTCCATTAAGTCAAACTTCTTTAAAAGATCATAAATATATTTAGTTTGACTAATGAAAATTCCACCACTAACTTGTTTAACTTGTAAACCAAGAAAATAAGTTAGCTCTCCCATCATGCTCATTTCATATTTACTTTGCATTAACTTAGCAAACTTTTTACAAAGTTTATCATCTGTAGATCCAAATATAATATCATCTACATAAATTTGAACAAGTATTGTAGAGCCATTAACATTTCTAAAGAAAAGAGTTTTGTCAACAGTACCTCTTGTGAAGTGATTATCTAGAAGGAATTTTGACAAAGTCTCATACCAGGCTCTAGGTGCTTGCTTTAGTCCATAGAGTGCTTTCAACAGATAATACACATAGTCTGGAAAGTTTGGATCTTCAAACCCTGGAGGTTGGCTTACATAAACTTCTTCCTCCAATTCCCCATTTAGAAATGCACTCTTGACATCCATTTGATAGACTTTGAAATTGGCATGGGTTGCATAGGCTAGAAAGATTCCTATGGCCTCAAGTCTGGCAACTGGAGCAAATGTTTCATCAAAATCTATTCCCTCTTGTTGAGAATAGCCTTTAGCAACCAATCTGGCTTTATTCCTTATGACAGTGCCATTTTCATCCATCTTGTTTCTGAATACCCATTTTCTGTCAATAGAACTCTTGTTCTTTGGCTTGGGTACCAGCTTCCATACTTTGTTCCTCTCAAATTGGTTTAGCTCCTCTTGCATTGCTAAAATCCAATCTGGATCCAATAGAGCTTCTTCCACTCTCTTAGGTTCCTCCTGTGATAGAAAGCTACTATACAGACATTCATCTTGAGTAGCCCTTCTAGTTTGCACTTTAGATGTAGCATCACCAATGATCAGTTCAAAAGGGTGATTCTTGGTCCATTTCCTTTGAGGTGGTAGATTAGCTCTAGATGAGGTTACCTCAGTATTGTCATGATGTGAGATAGAATGTTGATTGGTTGACACTCCCCCTGAGTTGTTGATCTTTTGAAAGGAATTGGGAGCTCTATCAACTGATAAAGTGAATTGATTATCCGTTGACAGACTGTGATCAACGGATGCTTCATTATGAACTTCAACGGATGATGCACTTTGTCTTTCAACGAATGTTGCATTGCTTCTTTCAACGGAAGCTGAATTATGACTTTCAACGGATGCAGCATTCCGTGCATTATCCAAAGGCAGATTTTGAATTCTTCTTGAGATGCCTTCTTCATCATTCTCATCTTCACTATCATCACAATATATCTCAATATTATTAAATTTAAGTCCTTCATGATGTCCCTCATCTGTTAGTCCATCAATCTTTTTATCATCAAACACAACATGCACAGATTCCATGACAATGTTGGTTCTTAGATTGTAGACCCTATATGATTTTCCAGCAGAATAACCAACAAATATTCCTTCATCAGCCTTTGCATCAAACTTCCCTTTGTGATCAGATTGATTCCTTAAGATGTAACATTTGCAACCAAAGACATGCAGAAAGTTTAAAGTTGGTTTTCTTCTCTTGAATAATTGATAGGGAGTCATGCCTTTTGCCTGATTGATTAGAGAAATATTCTGAGTTTAACATGCACAGTTAACAGCCTCAGCCCAAAAGTAAGTTGGGAGTTTTGACTCTTCAAGCATTGTCCTTGCAGCTTCAATTAGTGATCTGTTCTTCCTTTCCACCACACCATTTTGTTGTGGGGTCCTTGGATCTGAGAACTCATGCATGATCCCATTTTCTTCACAGAACAACTTCATGGTTGAATTCTTGAACTCAGTTCCATTGTCACTCCTAATATTCCTTACTTTGAAATCAGGATGATTGTTGACTTGCTTGATATGATTGATAATGATTTCACTAGCTTCATCCTTTGATCCAAGAAAATAAACCCATGAAAACTTTGAGAAATCATCTACAATCACTAGGCAATATCTTTTCCTTGAAATTGACAATACATTGACTGGTCCAAAGAGATCCATGTGTAGCAGTTGTAATGGTTCATCAATTACAGATTCAAGCTTCTTACTGAATGATACTTTCTTTTGCTTTCCTTTCTGACAAGCATCACACAGTCCATCCCTTGTGAATTCTACTAGAGGCATTCCTCTAACTAAGTCCTTTTTGACTAGATCATTCATTGTCTTGAAATTCAAATGGGACAGCTTCTTGTGCCATAGCCAACTTTCAACTGAGCTTGCTTTGCTGAGAAGACAAGTAATAGATTCTGCATTTGTGACAATACAGGCTTCAGAATTGAAGGAAACAGTATTCCCTCTGTCACATAGTTGACTGATGCTCAATAAGTTGTGTTTGAGACCATCAACCAATGCAATTTCATCAATGATGACATTTTCTTTTGAAATCAAGCCATATCCCATAGTGAATCCTTTGATGTCATCTCCAAAGGTTATACTAGGGCCAGCTCTCTCCTTAAACTCTATGAGCAGGGTGAAATCTCCTGTCATGTGTCTTGAACAACCACTGTCCAAGTACCATAGATTCCTTCTTTTTCCCTGTACACAACAAAATCAATCAAGTTGATTTTGGTACCCAAGTTTCCTTGGGTCCAGCCTTGTTAGTCTTTTTCCTAGACTTCATTCCTCCTGCATCTTTTGACTTAGGTAACTTTGGGTCAACCTTGATCTCAGATGTGGTTGGTTGAAGTGTAGGGTTAGTCACAGAATTATTTAGCACATTTGATTGAATTTGATAAGGCATAGATTGTGCAAACATGTTATTCCACATAGGCATATTGTATGGCATTTGAGGCATACTAAATGCAGTAAAATAAGGATTATTAATATATGGCATGTTTGCAAAATGTGCATGGGGATTCTGATGAGACATAACAGGCATGGCATGCAGAGGTGACATAGACATGTTAGTCAAGGAGGGATTTGAAGGCATGGGAGCATTTTTAACAGATTTGCAATTATCAGATAGGTGATTAACACTTTTACAATGCACACAGCTTTTTCTAGGAGCATACCTATCAGGTGTGTAATTGTTATGTTTATTAATCCCTACCTTCCCATTTCTTTTAGATTTCCTTTTAGTTTCCTTCTTATCCTCAACCAACTTAAGCCTATTTTTCAGCTGATCCAAAGTCATGTGTCCTATATTCACCTTACTGGCATCTTTGGATGTGCTAGCTCCTTCTTTGACAAAGTTCTTGAAAGTTGAATCATCCTTCTTATTGAGATTTTTATTTTTAAAATTACTTTCCTGTTTTAATTGATGAGCCTTCAACGGATGCTCTTTTTCTTCCTTCAACGGATAACTTTCATCATTCGTTGATTCCACATCCGTTGACAATCCATCAATTAATTCTAACTCCTTTTTGTTTTTCTTCCAGGCATCCTCACAGAATGATTCAATTCCCTGAACCTTGGCAATCTGAACACTAACATCCCTAGATGTTTTCCAGGCCTTAATTACCTCTTGCTCACTTTCTAACTGTTTAGAAAGAATTTCTACTTTCTTAACAGCTTCTTCTAGTTTACTCTCAACAGTCAAGCATTTAAGTTTAATCTTTTCAAGCTCAATTACCTGATCCTCTAACACAGCATTCCTATCACTTAAAAACACATTATTCTCTTTGATCCTAGTGTTTTCTTTAGCTACTGATTTAAGGGAAACACGCAAATGATATAATTCATTGGACATATCATTTATGGCTTCATTGCATTCATTTTTAGAAAGCTGAGAGAGATCAGTAGTAATTACCTGGTTGCTTGATGAACTAGTTTCATTTTCATCAGAATTAGCCATCAGAGCTAGGTTGACATATTCCATATCATCATCTTCATTGACTCCATCTGCTGCCCAATCATCTTGAGTGAGAAAAGCTCTTTCCTTTTATTTGAGCAAATCAAAATACTTCTTTTTGTAATCAACTTGCTCAAATTTCTTCTTATCAGAGGTTGGCTTCCTACACTCACTTGCAAAGTGTCCACTAATGCCACAGTTATAATATTTGAGCTTGGATTTGCCCACCATGTTTTTGTTTGGCTTAGTGAATTTTATATTTTTCCTGAACTTCATCTTTGCAAACCTCCTGGACAGAAAATCCAGATGTTCATCAACATCATCAGAGTCATCCTGACTGGAATTGTTTTCATCTTCAGCTACTTGCTCTTTACCCTTGCTTGATTCTGATTTGCTTGTGCCAATTTTGAGACTTGGCATTGTCTTCTCCTCATTCCTGGCTTCAACCTTCTCACTGTCAGCTACAAGTGCAACTGATCCTCCTTTTCTCTTCCCTTTTTCCAACAGCTCATCTTGCTCCATCTCAAGTTCATATGTCTTCAAAATTCCATATAATCTTTCAAGAGTGAAGTCCTTATAATCTTGAGAATTTCTTAGAGAAACAGTCATAGGCTTCCATTCCTTTGGTAGAGACCTTAGAAATTTTAAATTGGAGTCCTTGACTTGGTAAATTCTGCCATACAGCTTCAATCCATTCAACAGTTTCTGAAATCTGTTGAAGGTATCATTCAATGATTCTCCTTCTTCAAAATGAAAATATTCATACTGTTGAATGAGAAGCTGCATTTTGTTTTCTCTAACTTGCTCAGTGCCTTCACAGATAAGCTGCACAGTATCCCAAATTTCCTTAGCAGTTTGGCGGTTAATGACATTGTCAAACATATCTTGATCTAGGCCATTAAACAGAATGTTCATGGCTTTCTTGTCCTTGTGAACCTCTTCAATATCTTCAACAGTCCATTCTGCCTTTGGCTTGGGAATAGACTATCCAACAGCAACTGTTGCAGTAGCAGCTGTGGCCACCTTGTGAGGGATGTGAGGACCATTTTCAATGCAGTTGATGTAGCTTTCATCTTGAGAGAGAAGATGTAAATGCATCTTCACTTTCCAGTGATGATAGTTATCTCTTTCCAAGATTGGAATCTTTACACCAATATCCTTCTTACTCATGATGTTAGCAGAATAGATCTTTAAACTCTTTGTATGTTAAGAGCTTGCTCTGATACCAATTGTTATTCCCAGTGGACTAACAATGAGATTTACAGAAGGGGGGTTGAATGTAAATCTCAAAACTTTTTCAAGTTTTGAATAGTTTCTAAGGCTAAGTGTTTTAGTGAGCAAATGTGTGTGAATGGCTTGAAGCAGATACAGACAGATATATATTCAAACACAAATGTAAAGAACACAAAGAAATTAAAAACTTTTCTGGTGGATTTGTTGTTCCACCAGAGATGTGTTATTTCAGAAAATCTGTGATTCAAAGAATTAAATCACAACTGCTTCCTAGTACAAACTAGATGATTTTCTCTCTGGATTTTTCTAAACAGCTCTGGAAAATTCACACCTAATTACTAGATGCTACTTGGTTTATATATCACCAAGTTTATAAGTGAAGACAAAACTGTAAAATACAATTAAAAAGGCTCTTCACATGTTTCTTCTTCATTTCTCTATCCAATGCAATTTAGGCTTAGCTGTTAATCTTTGAATACTTCCTTGTTTGCACCAGAATGGAAATGCTGCATTTTCTTGATTCCTCCTAGAGGCTTCCACATTCCAGTTTGTCTCTGTCAACCCATGTGCCTCTGTCAGCTTATGAATTGTCACTATCAACTGCTAATGAACTAAGCATCCGTTGAAGCTTTCATCCGTTGATGCCTTATCCGTTCAGGCTTTATCCGTTGAAGCTTTATCCATTGATGCATTATCAGTTGAAGTCTTTATCCATTGAAGCACTTATCCGTTGATGGATATTATCCGTTGAAGCATTAGAGACATCCGTTGAAGCTTTGTTTCTTATCCGTTGAAGGTCTTCAATATCAGTTGATACTTCTTCACTTATACAAAATTACAAGGCATGAAATATTTAAAATTAGCCCTCCTATTTGCATATCCACTAGTAGTCAACATGACTGATACTTTCCTACAACATCTAAGAATTACAACTTGAATCCAGAGAATGAAATGTGCTACAATACTAAACTTATTGCTAAGTAAAGCTACTCCTTCAACGGATAGCCAAGATGGTCTTATCCGTTGAGGCTACAAACACTAGATTTCTACTTAAGTGTTTTATTTAACTTATCATCAAACTAATACATATATTCCTAATATTAATAAATCATGAAATATTTATAGAGAGTAGTATTTTGAGTTTCCTAACTCCCATAAAAATTTCAAGTGAAAATAATGATTTTTCAATTTTATAAAAATATCGGAGCCGAGACCGCGCGATTAGAAACCGTAGAATCCATAAGCGGAGCCGACAACGAAAATGAAAATGAACCTAAGATACTTAGAAAAATGAAGCGACCATGATGTGAATAAGGACTTAAAGGAATAATAAGGGTAATATAAGTTGAGAGGGTGCATAATGATTAGCACATGTGTAACGCCCCCAGATCCGGGGTCGGAGATCCGGGTCGTTACGAGTTCCATTTCCCTTAATAACACCCAATCTTAATAATTACTCAACTACTCTGTACTGTGACCCCACAATAAACACACACACCACACGTTATAGTCTCAGAGATGAACATCCAAAAATAACCACAAGTCATTTTATTCCACAATTATCTGCCAATACACCTTAAAAGGTTTTCTGAATAAATTTACATTTCTTTGCCATTATTACAATTCATAAATATAAATAAATCTGGTACATCAAAAGTTGAAAGCCTAGCCTATTGGTAGTTCCTACCTCAGCTACGGCGGCATCAATGCTTCTAGAAAACTGCGGAACGCCTCCTAATCGCTTGCGAATCGGGAGCTTGGTTCTGTTCATCTTTTCTATCTGTTATTGTGTGATGAAAGAAGAAAGCAAGGGTGAGCAGCAAGCCCACCAAAATAATATGTATAATGATTAATAGTATATGAGCCTTCTCATAGTACTCATGAAAGTCTTGGTCAAAAGAAATGAACCAAGTTTGATATCTTAATGCGATGAAGTCGCAAAATATTCAGTATATATATACATATATACTTTTCAAAATATTGGAAGTCCTCTTCCATGCATAATACACACAGAGTTCCAGTGTATAACTGTATAAAAATATCGTTGCAAGGTGATCTCATATATCTAACCTTGTCTCAACATTATTCTGAAAATCTTTATCATGCATAAGATAATCATTTACTAGATATAAGTTTAAAAGATGAAGTTACAAGATACTCCAATATACTTATATCTTTTCCAAATACTACTTGAACTACCATCGTTCAAGTTATAATTAGCTTCAAAAGTTCATCACATAGATGAGACTATAAGGCAAGATTTGAATAGATTAAATCTTTAAAATATTATCAAAATAAAATGAAGTTACGAGATACTTCATTTGATGTAAACATCATTTTGAAAACTTGACCCTGCCAACACTCAACAATCGCCCAACCGTAGCCTTTCTATCGAAGTGCTCTGGGTAGTGTTGCAGAAATTATCCAATTGGATGATGAACTCATTACGGGAGTTTGCCGCGCCAGGAAGACCACTTACGATGATCAGTCGTAGTAGTACAACCCCACCATTTTCTACATGTAGAGGAGAACCTGTCGGATTTACTTGTCAACCGAACACTAAACTCCTAAGGAATGGACCGCCTTAGCGGAACTTCCAGGCCATTTGGGCCAATATAATAAGGCTGGGCCGGCGCTACTCGGCCACTTACGCCACTCCTAGTTCAGATGAAATCCATGACTCTGAAACGTAAAGCTCGTCCCCACTTTCCCCAAGTAGAAACTTGTTGATACGGCTCCACCAAGAAGTCGTATCCATTTGGAAAGGAGAACTCACCGATATTTCCCAGGCGATGCCTGTTAATGGATTAACTTGTTCCAAGAATTTTACTTCCCGAATATTGGGTAAGTAATCAAAAACTCTTTTACCAAGACAGCAACCTTGTTGCGAATATAAAACACACCACCGAGCCGGATCCCCCAGGTTTTGAGCGAGTATTTAAATCCCCTTTTTAAAAGGAAGATCTTAAATATAAAAATAGTTTTGGGATCCGCTCTAACTTTTGAAAATCATTTTAAAGACTCGAAAACACTTTAAAGAGTGTTTGGAGTAAAACTGATTTAATGAAGTAAATCAGTCCCCAGAATATTTAGAAAATGTCTGAATATTATTATTTAAATAATATTCCCATAAAAAAATAATCTTTATAAAATAATTGAAGTAGAAGTATTAAAACTTATACTTGAAATGAATAGCAAATAATCAAAGATATACTTATACGAAAGTAATATCTTTATTTGAATAATCAAAAATAAGTTTGATTATCGACACCTTATTCTTTAATAAAATAAAGAATATATCTCAGCAAATAATCGAAGTCATAGATCCTCAAATGAATATTCAAATAATATTCAATAAATAAAATAAGCTGAGTCATAATACCTCGAATGAATATTATAAATAATATTCATTAAATAAAATAAAGGAGTCATACATCCTCAAATGAATATTCAAATAATATTCAATAAATAATGTAAAGGAGTCATACGCCTTCGAATAATATTCGAAATAATATTCAATAATAAAATAAAGTTAAAGTTATCGAATAAACCTTATTCGATTAATAGTTTTAAAAACTATATCCATATATATATATAAATAAATATATATATATATATATATATATATATACTCGGGAACATCGACTCCCGGTTTAGAAATATGTTCACCTTTTATCCCCTATACTAAGGGTATACGCAACTACTTGCTTATTTCTAGCATAGGTATTATGCAACTATAAGCATTGAAATCAACAGATAGATAACCAGATTACGAAACAGACATGCATATATACCATATTAGCATGCTCCAATATATCGCAAAATTTGTTAATAACAATCATGCAATATCACAAGATAATGCATATACATATATTTACATCACAACAACAGTATAACGGGTAGAAAACTTGCCTGAGCGACTGGGGTTACGAATGGCTCGGGACGAGTCTGGTAACCTATAAACAATAAGTAAGTTGGAATTAAACCAAAGTCACTTGTAAATCTATACTTTAACTAACTTAGACTCTAACGCTTGTTTTGCGCTCACTGATTCGCTTAAGCCACTCGGGTACCCTCGGCTCCACCATGTTTAATAATTTAACCTTTACGAGTTTTAAAGCGATTCCTTCGCGAGTGTCTTACCAACTGCCTAACACACTTACCATAAATGTTTCATACATTAATTAACCCTTTTTGGTCTTTAATCTATGTTTCAAAGTAAGGCGAGGGGAAAAGTTTCGTTCGCGAAACGCCGTTACTTGAAACGGTCGTTTCTCCTAAACCGTGCATCGGAATCGAACGAACTACATATCAAAACGAAGCTCGTAACATGAGCTATCTAAACATGGCAGTGGTCATAATCTAGCAGGGGGTTCTCGGGTCCTAATGTTATGCACAAAAACAGTCTACAGGAAATCGGACGTTACGACGGCTATGTTTACGCGATTTCCCAAATTTTAAACCATTCAATACCAACCACAAATCAACCCCAAATCAATCATACAACCAATATCCCTCCAAACCACATCATAACAGCCCCAACAAATCCACATTAACCATTTATACTTATTCCTCACATGAACTAAAGGCTTTACTTAGGTTCTTTAACTAATTACCAAGATTTACAACTCCAACAATGCAATAAAACCAACTAATCTCTACAAACTCAACCAAACCTCAACCAATCAAGCATCATGCTTCACATATGCTATATCAAACACATTCAATCCTAATTACTCAAAACTAAAGCTAGGGTTTGTAGTTTATACCTTCCTTGGAGAGTGGAGAATCAAGAGAATGGCTTGGAATCACCTTTAAAGCCCTTATCCAAGCTTAATCTAAACAAAACTTCAAGAACACAAATTTTAGTTCTTGAAAACACTATTCACCATCTTCTTTCATGATTTATAGAAAAAGATTGGCTTGGAATTAGAAGCTTAAACTTATAGGAAGTATGTAACTATCCATGGGGAAGCTTAGATAATTACCTTGCTAAATAGTAAGTGGAGGAGCTTGGACTTTCATTTTTTAAGAAAACCACCCGAGAGCTTCATGAACAAAGCCTTGGTTGCTTTTGATTTTTGATGAAAATGATTTTTGCTTGGCTTGGTTGCTTGGTTTTTGTGCTTGCTTTAGTCAATTACCTTCTTGCCCTTGAATTTGTGTGGTTCTCATTCAACCACACCTCCTTCCTTCCCATGTCATGCTTATATCATCCTCATGATGTCATCCTCCCTTCCTTGTCCTCTTTCTATTGGTTGGATGACATCATTCCCACTAATCCCTTTGATTAACTTCCTAATCGTTTGCCTAATGACCGCTGATCTGTTATACGGTTCGCTTAACTTTCGTTCTCGTTTATCGTTTGAAGGATCATACCCGGGATCTTATTACTTAGGTTCCCTTAACCTTTCTCAATACATTATATTCCTTTTTATGATCCTCTATTATAATCCTTTAATTTAAATCCTTTTTATCCTGTTACCTTATACTCAATTCTCTCCGTATCTTGTGGATTTCCGGGAAAAACCAAAGTGTTCGGATTTGGATTCTGACGATCTTTACATACACTTATATCCCATATAAAGTACTAATAAAATCTCAGAATATCCATATCAGAACCCCTACATAGTGTGGCATGAACAGTTTTCTCATTCAGCAAAAACACTATTCATAAGGGTTTCAAAAATTTCCAAAAATTGGGGTTATTACAGTCTCTCCTCCTTAAAAGGATTCTGTCCCGGAATCGGATAGAAATAAATAGGGATACTTTCTTAGTATTGCACTTTCTAACTCTCAAGTCAATTCTCCCACATTGTGGTTCTACCATCAAACTCTTACTAGTTTGATAACCCTTCTCCTAAGCACTCGTTCCTTCTTAATCTATACCCTTCCTGGTTGGTCCATATAGGTTACGTCTGGTTGCATGTCTATGCGCTCATATGCCCCTATTTGTCTGGCATCCGAATTACACTTCCTTAACATTGATACGTGGAACACGTTATGAACTTGCTACAGGTTCGGGGGTAGGGCTAGCTCATATGCTAACTTACCAAACGTCTTAATATATCCAAGGGTCCAACAATTTGTGGACTTAGCTTTCCTTTCTTTCCGAACCTCATCAATCCTTTCCAAGGGATACCTATAACATTTCTAGGTCCCCTATTTCATACTCTTTATCCTTTCGTGTCAAATCAACATACTTATCATGTCCATCTTGGGCTACTACCAGCCGTCCTCTGATTAGATCTATCATATCCTTGGTCCTTTGGACTACTGCGGGTCCGAGCATCTTGCGCTCTACAACTTCATCCTAACATAAGGGAGATCGACATTGTCTTCCCTCAAGGATCTCATAAGGCGACATCTCGATAATGACATAGGATCTATTGTCGTAAGATAACTCAATTCTCATTAAGTGATCATTCCAAATTCTTTCAAGTCTATTACACAGACTCTCATCATAGCTTCTAATCATTAGAACTTTTGCTTCTCAATACCCATTCTTTTCCAGTTCGTAATCGCTACTACCTTCCGTTCCTAATATTATACGGGTTATACTTTTGCTCGCTAGCGTTCTATAACCTTTTAATAACCACGTCAACCTTAGTATCACGAATGTGTTCCCATTCCGCATACTACCACCACTTTATTACTCCTTTTTCAGTTGTTTCTATTTTCCAAAATTTGATCAATCAAATAGAAGTAAAGGAATTTGTTGAGAGATCACTAAGATCATGAACACTTGTTATATCGCATAGTTAGTACAGAAGGTGGCCAGCCTTTAGTACTTGACAAGCAATTAAACAATAGCTGGTATCCTACTCGGCTTCTATCACACAGATAGATAGTCATTCGGCAATACCTCCCCTTCTGGAAGGGTTGTTCTTCTCAGCTTACATGAAATGAAAAGAAGATAAAAGAACGAATTGAAGAGATTTGTATATATGAAAAAAAAATATACTGCCACAAAATATCTGGCTTGGAACCTACCTCTGAACTATAGAGGTTTGTCATAGGAGAACGAAACATATGAGTATTTATAACAACATCAAGTATTATAGCATCGTATTTCACATGCCTAAATATTTGCTATTCCGTCCATCATTCTATGGACCCATGCTCTTCCTCGAGCTTATACACAATTACCTTTGAAACTCCCTCGATGTCGAAAATCGAACCTGGGATCTCATTCTAGACATCATCGTTACTAGAATTCTATGCTTGCACCGCAACCTTCCTCGTATAATAATACGACTCTCTATTAATAAGAAAGAATAAATATTCAATAGGTAGATACTCTACTTAATTAGTCTATCAATGATAACTTATACACTACCACTACCCGATTAGTGGTATTCAATCTCAACATCCATTCCAATACAACTCTCACGATTGTAACCAGCTCATTACTCGCAGAATCATTGCTGCATTACTATGGTCCACTACTGACCTACTGTCGTCATTCATTTTCCAAGAAGTCTTAATAGCTAACCATACGGAGTCCATACATGTCGTATCAAATCCTTCTAAGGAGATAACATAATCACCATTCATGATTCATGGAGTACACTCATGATTCTGACATACATACATGACATGAAGCAGATAAAATTTGCAGAAGAGTTTTGCTCAAAGCAACGATAGCAGGTTAATACCATTCTTAATCATATACCTTCAATAGAAGACTTAACTCAAAGGTTTGTTTAGTCCTTTTTGAAATATAGTCCTGGCTCATTCTCAAGATAGGACCTTCTAAGATAGATAGCCCGTTCATGGCGATTACACGAATTAAACCTTTACCAACTACTATTACGGTTGGGTATTGCACAGTCATCAGGAGGAATGTCAATCTTCCAAACCATAATACAACCTTCGCAGTTTTAACCATCATCACTGTATTCTTTTGGCACAAGCGCCTATAATTATCCTCTTACCTTTAAAGTGTCGGCCACCTCTTTAGCCTTTCCTGATAGTAAAATTTCCTTACAGTCAATGTCATTTTAACCACCTCCAAATACATTTTCTACCTTATTTCAATCACAGCTTATGTGAAGATGGTCTCAGTCTTTAGAGGTTAATCACTGTCATGACTGACGCTCAATCATAATTAGAACATCTTTTATCTTAAGTCCTAATTGCCCTGAACAATTTCGACCATTACTGGTTCGATCCATACTTTCTCGTGGTTTAACACGTGCCTCACTTGGCAACATTATAATTATGTCGTATTTCCTTTATCAACATTTCTATTCTTGAGAATTTTGAATATTACCTTTCTCCTTGTAAAACCTCTAAGGTTATCCTTCAATCGTTCCTCCTGTATTCCCTAGATACAGGGCATATCACAATACCATTTACTAATACTAGAACCATTGTCTATATTCTTCTGAAAAATTTCTCCACTGATTCTTAAAGGTTGTTGTTACCTTAACCCTTTCCCAATCATACTGTCAAAACTCATACTGTCCCTATTAAGGGTGACATGCCAACCTTTATGCAGTCCCCTACGATTCATTTTAAGTTACCAATGTTCTATCCTTAATTCCACCTTTAAAAGGTACCTGCGTCCTTCCATGGATAAATCAAGTCATATATCCTTGATAGATTATCTTATTCATCATTCCCACCTCGATAGTCTATACCTAACTTCATAATAGCATCCTTATTCAAATTGAGGTCAATCCATATGTCCTCCAAAAGATAACAATGGTCATCCGCTTTTCTTTCCTGATTTGGTAATGATAACATGGATGTTCTGGAAGATATTGGTCATGTTCAACGTGAACTTCTTCTTAATAATTCCTTATTTACTTTTGTTGTTTATCTCAACAGTCACCTCAATGTTGGGATACCTCCCATACCTGGCGTCTCCCTTTCTGGGTATCGAGCCACCGGTCTTACATTTCACATTATTGAAGGTCACTTCCTTCATCCAATTTTTCCTGATTTCTTACTTTCTTGTCTCCTCAGTCTATCCGTGTCTCAATATTTATCCTTCGAACTATCTCAAGGTTTCCTCGAATCCTCCCAACTTAAAGGGGGTACAATATATGTATCTCTTATGCCTTCAACCATCAATTTTAACTCATGGTGGATCATCATCCTGACGATTACATACTTTTCTATTTCTATTGCTATGAGTCTTTAGGGTTTCCTCAAACTCTATTGCCTTTATATTCCTTTCCACTTCAGTTTCTTTTTATTTTCCTTTCTCTTATCGTTATTTTATGAACCAACACAACATAAGCATTGATTTCAAACATCCCGTCATTCTGGATTCGTGTCCTCAGAACGAATCTTGATAACTTTTTCAACTTAGATTCATAATTCATCATACTCATCCGCTTTTGTTCTAGCTCCAAAGCTTTTACACTATCTCCTTATCTTTGGGAATTACTTTCCCGAAAACAATTGACTGGACTTAAATCAGTTTATTCTAACCTCTGGCTCCGTGCCTTTCTTGGTCTTTCACCAACGGGTGGTCTCTCTCTTAGGAGGGTAAGTGACAAAACAGTCTTTTGTGATTCGTCAATCATTTAGAATCTCAAATGATTCCTATATTTCCTTTAGCCAGGCTCTTGCCTCGACTAGGTCAACCTGTTCCTTGGAACTCTGATAGCTTAATGATTTAAAGGTCATGAAAGAATTTCCTGCCGCATTGTCCCCTCAGGGTGGTGGTTGGGGATAATAGTCTAAGTTCTGTCTAGACAGGTCCATAAATTGCCATATAGGAGTACCGTCTCGGGTCTCCTTTCCTTACTCGACTTTCTGTTTCCTTAGTATGAAATGTTTCAACCTTCTCCCATAATCGGGGTTATCTTATACATTAAAAACCTTGTTTTCCACTCTATTATGTTATGGGTTCTTTCTTTCTTGATGGCAACCTCCCTGACTATCACACTCTGGGTTTGCCCTAAATCCTATTCCTCAAACTATGGCTCTCATCTAAGTTCTCATCCTTAAGCTCTTGAACTTTCGGAACCCAAATTCTATAGGAATACCTCATTATTCCCTTATCATCTTTCTCAGTATTAATCTCATATTTATTTGTTGGCTCTCTGCCTTCATTCATCACCTTTTTCTGGCACAATATGCTCTTTTCCAATAATTCGATCTCTATTGCAATCTCAAACAGCTTTTCGGTACCGGCTCCGGTTACCTTCACTACTATTTCCATTTTCTCAAAATCTCTTATCAACTCTCCCAAAGACATTATCATCTTGAGTCTCTCCTTTTTACTAATGGCATCAGCCACCACATTGGCTTTCCCCGAATGATAAAGAATCTCCCAATCATAATTCTTGATTAGCTCTAACCGCCTCCTCTGGCGTATATTGAGCTCTTTCTACGTAAGAATGTACTAGAGCACTTATGGCTTAGGTAATTCTCGCACTTCTCTCCATACAAGTAGTGCCTCCAATCTTTAGGGTAAAACTATTGCCACGAGCCTAAGCTCATGGACGGTGATATCAAATTTCATATTACCTTAATTATCTTGACGCAGACGCGATTATCTTGCTGTGCTAAGAAGCACCCTAATTCCTTATGCGAAGCGTCACTTACAAATCACAAAATCTCCTTTTTCCATCCGGCAATGCCAGCATAGGGGCCATTACCAACCTCTGCTTCAGTTCTTGAAAGCTGTTCTCGCATTTCTCTGTCCATTCGAACTTCTCAGTCTTACGAGTAAGCCGCGTTAAAGGGGCTACTATCTTTACAACTTGAACGAACCTCCGGTAGTGACCGGCCAATCCTACCTCTGGTAGTCGACCTAACCATGGTCATCAATTCATCAGTGGTCCTTTATTCATTCTTGTCAGGATCCTCCATGGGATCCTTCTCAGCAACTATCCCTTCTAGGACAACATCCTCAACCGCTACATCCTCAATATCAACATCATCCGGTCCTGCATTAGGACACTCTATCGGATCCACAATTCGATCTCCAATTAGTAATAAAATATCATCGCGATGTTGCTCCTCAACCTCAGGGTTCGGAGTCCCGCTACCATATACGATAACGAACTACGCTCCTATCACGATATTTATAAGGGTTCCCATAAGGGTTTTAACTGTCAGTGCTACGTTAGGTAGCCCGACTATGAACTTGGCAAGAGTTCTTATTATCTTAGTTAACTTATTATCTTAACGTCCCATCATCTCTGAGGTTTATAACGCTTGGCTCTGATACCATTTCTGTAACGCCCCCAGATCCGGGGTCGGAGATCCGGGTCGTTACGAGTTCCATTTCCCTTAATAACACCCAATATTAATAATTACTCAACTACTCTGTACTGTGACCCCACAATAAACACACACACCACACGTTATAGTCTCAGAGATGAACATCCAAAAATAACCACAAGTCATTTTATTCCACAATTATCTGCCAATACACCTTAAAAGGTTTTCTGAATAAATTTACATTTCTTTGCCATTATTACAATTCATAAATATAAATAAATCTGGTACATCAAAAGTTGAAAGCCTAGCCTATTGGTAGTTCCTACCTCAGCTACGGCGGCATCAATGCTTCTAGAAAACTGCGGAACGCCTCCTAATCGCTTGCGAATCGGGAGCTTGGTTCTGTTCATCTTTTCTATCTGTTGTTGTGTGATGAAAGAAGAAAGCAAGGGTGAGCAGCAAGCCCACCAAAATAATATGTATAATGATTAATAGTATATGAGCCTTCTCATAGTACTCATGAAAGTCTTGGTCAAAAGAAATGAACCAAGTTTGATATCTTAATGCGATGAAGTCGCAAAATATTCAGTATATATATACATATATACTTTTCAAAATATTGGAAGTCCTCTTCCATGCATAATACACACAGAGTTCCAGTGTATAACTGTATAAAAATATCGTTGCAAGGTGATCTCATATATCTAACCTTGTCTCAACATTATTCTAAAAATCTTTATCATGTATAAGATAATCATTTACTAGATATAAGTTTAAAAGATGAAGTTACAAGATACTCCAATATACTTATATCTTTTCCAAATACTACTTGAACTACCACCGTTCAAGTAATAATTAGCTTCAAAAGTTCATCACATAGATGAGACTATAAGGCAAGATTTGAATAGATTAAATCTTTAAAATATTATCAAAATAAAATGAAGTTACGAGATACTTCATTTGATGTAAACATCATTTTGAAAACTTGACCCTGCCAACACTCAACAATCGCCCAACCGTAGCCTTTCTATCGAAGTGCTCTGGGTAGTGTTGCAGAAATTATCCAATTGGATGATGAACTCATTACGGGAGTTTGCCGCGCCAGGAAGACCACTTACGATGATCAGTCGTAGTAGTACAACCCCACCATTTTTTACATGTAGAGGAGAACCTGTCGGATTTACTTGTCAACCGAACACTAAACTCCTAAGGAATGGACCGCCTTAGCGGAACTTCCAGGCCATTTGGGCCAATATAATAAGGCTGGGCCGGCGCTACTCGGCCACTTACGCCACTCCTAGTTCAGATGAAATCCATGACTCTGAAACGTAAAGCTCGTCCCCACTTTCCCCAAGTAGAAACTTGTTGATACGGCTCCACCAAGAAGTCGTATCCATTTGGAAAGGAGAACTCACCGATATTTCCCAGGCGATGCCTGTTAATGGATTAACTTGTTCCAAGAATTTTACTTCCCGAATATTGGGTAAGTAATCAAAAACTCTTTTACCAAGACAGCAACCTTGTTGCGAATATAAAACACACCACCGAGCCGGATCCCCCAGGTTTTGAGCGAGTATTTAAATCCCCTTTTTAAAAGGAAGATCTTAAATATAAAAATAGTTTTGGGATCCGCTCTAACTTTTGAAAATCATTTTAAAGACTCGAAAACACTTTAAAGAGTGTTTGGAGTAAAACTGATTTAATGAAGTAAATCAGTCCCCAGAATATTTAGAAAATGTCTGAATATTATTATTTAAATAATATTCCCATAAAAAAATAATCTTTATAAAATAATTGAAGTAGAAGTATTAAAACTTATACTTGAAATGAATAGCAAATAATCAAAGATATACTTATACGAAAGTAATATCTTTATTTGAATAATCAAAAATAAGTTTGATTATCGACACCTTATTCTTTAATAAAATAAAGAATATATCTCAGCAAATAATCGGAGTCATAGATCCTCAAATGAATATTCAAATAATATTCAATAAATAAAATAAGCTGAGTCATAATACCTCGAATGAATATTATAAATAATATTCATTAAATAAAATAAAGGAGTCATACATCCTCAAATGAATATTCAAATAATATTCAATAAATAATGTAAAGGAGTCATACGCCTTCTAATAATATTCGAAATAATATTCAATAATAAAATAAAGTTAAAGTTATCGAATAAACCTTATTCGATTAATAGTTTTAAAAACTATATCCATATATATATATATATATAAATAAATAAATATATATATATATATATATACTCGGGAACATCGACTCCCGGTTTAGAAATATGTTCACCTTTTATCCCCTATACTAAGGGTATACGCAACTACTTGGTTATTTCTAGCATAGGTATTATGCAACTATAAGCATTGAAATCAACAGATAGATAACCAGATTACGAAACAGACATGCATATATACCATATTAGCATGCTCCAATATATCGCAAAATTTGTTAATAACAATCATGCAATATCACAAGATAATGCATATACATATATTTACATCACAACAACAGTATAACGGGTAGAAAACTTGCCTGAGCGACTGGGGTTACGAATGGCTCGGGACGAGTCTGGTAACCTATAAAAAACAAGTAAGTTGGAATTAAACCAAAGTCACTTGTAAATCTATACTTTAACTAACTTAGACTCTAACGCTTGTTTTGCGCTCACTGATTCGCTTAAGCCACTCGGGTACCCTCGGCTCCACCATGTTTAATAATTTAACCTTTACGAGTTTTAAAGCGATTCCTTCGCGAGTGTCTTACCAACTGCCTAACACACTTACCATAAATGTTTCATACATTAATTAACCCTTTTTGGTCTTTAATCTATGTTTCAAAGTAAGGCGAGGGGAAAAGTTTCGTTCGCGAAACGCCGTTACTTGAAACGGTCGTTTCTCCTAAACCGTGCATCGGAATCGAACGAACTACATATCAAAACGAAGCTCGTAACATGAGCTATCTAAACATGGCAGTGGTCATAATCTAGCAGGGGGTTCTCGGGTCCTAATGTTATGCACAAAAACAGTCTACAGGAAATCGGACGTTACGACGGCTATGTTTACGCGATTTCCCAAATTTTAAACCATTCAATACCAACCACAAATCAACCCCAAATCAATCATACAACCAATATCCCTCCAAACCACATCATAACAGCCCCAACAAATCCACATTAACCATTTATACTTATTCCTCACATGAACTAAAGGCTTTACTTAGGTTCTTTAACTAATTACCAAGATTTACAACTCCAACAATGCAATAAAACCAACTAATCTCTACAAACTCAACCAAACCTCAACCAATCAAGCATCATGCTTCACATATGCTATATCAAACACATTCAATCCTAATTACTCAAAACTAAAGCTAGGGTTTGTAGTTTATACCTTCCTTGGAGAGTGGAGAATCAAGAGAATGGCTTGGAATCACCTTTAAAGCCCTTATCCAAGCTTAATCTAAACAAAACTTCAAGAACACAAATTTTAGTTCTTGAAAACACTATTCACCATCTTCTTTCATGATTTATAGAAAAAGATTGGCTTGGAATTAGAAGCTTAAACTTATAGGAAGTATGTAACTATCCATGGGGAAGCTTAGATAATTACCTTGCTAAATAGTAAGTGGAGGAGCTTGGACTTTCATTTTTTAAGAAAACCACCCGAGAGCTTCATGAACAAAGCCTTGGTTGCTTTTGATTTTTGATGAAAATGATTTTTGCTTGGCTTGGTTGCTTGGTTTTTGTGCTTGCTTTAGTCAATTACCTTCTTGCCCTTGAATTTGTGTGGTTCTCATTCAACCACACCTCCTTCCTTCCCATGTCATGCTTATATCATCCTCATGATGTCATCCTCCCTTCCTTGTCCTCTTTCTATTGGTTGGATGACATCATTCCCACTAATCCCTTTGATTAACTTCCTAATCGTTTGCCTAATGACCGCTGATCTGTTATACGGTTCGCTTAACTTTCGTTCTCGTTTATCGTTTGAAGGATCATACCCGGGATCTTATTACTTAGGTTCCCTTAACCTTTCTCAATACATTATATTCCTTTTTATGATCCTCTATTATAATCCTTTAATTTAAATCCTTTTTATCCTGTTACCTTATACTCAATTCTCTCCGTATCTTGTGGATTTCCGGGAAAAACCAAAGTGTTCGGATTTGGATTCTGACGATCTTTACATACACTTATATCCCATATAAAGTACTAATAAAATCTCAGAATATCCATATCAGAACCCCTACATAGTGTGGCATGAACAGTTTTCTCATTCAGCAAAAACACTATTCATAAGGGTTTCAAAAATTTCCAAAAATTGGGGTTATTACAGCATGAGTGCGGGTAGCCGTAAATTAGAACGGGACCTAACAAAATGACTTATGCTATGATTATAGATTTCCGAGCGGAACCTAGAGCATCCTCCACCTCAAGATACCCAGGCAAGTTTTCAAACCCTACCTTTTAAGAACTGTTGTATTGTGAATATTTTACAAAACTGTGATATATGCATGAGATTGCTTTAAACTGTTTTACGAAGTTTGAGATGTATTACATTACTCAATTGTTGATAATTTCTATTATATGTTCATAACCGAATTCGAAATGTTATGTTTAAACCGAAAGTCGGTCGGTGTAAGCTTATGAAAATCCGGAAGTATTCCGGAGGTGTTTTTATTAAGAATATTAACGCTACGGTAGAGCGTGATGTATAAGTCGTAAGACCGAGAGTTGGTCAGTTTTGTTTTTATAAAATAAAAACCCGGGAATCATTCCGGTGATATTTATAGGACGATTAAAGTCCATAGTAGTTACGTTTCAAGGGATTCAACGTCCACTTACGAAACATTAAAATACCTCGAACTTTTATTAAAACGATTTCCCAACGATCATATTCCCTCAACTATATTTTATTGTTCGAATAATAATTACTATATACCTATTCCTTTATTACTGGAGAAGTATACTCCAACGACTATTTATTTCAAACCTGATTAAACAGTAAAGATTATTAATTACGTAGACATAAACTAGTTGAGGAATTTTATTTTAAATATTCTTTTAGAGAGTAAACTCATTCGAGGTTTAATTATTTATCAATTATTTTTTAGTTATTTATTATTCATTAAAGGGTTTATTATTGATTTAAAAATCATAGATCCTGATTTAAAAATATACTTTCTGATTTCGGAAAATCATTCGAATAATTTCTGATCGTCGGAGATTACTATCCCACTTATTTAATATAGTTTCAATGAGAAACTTTTCCCCCTTATTAAATTATCTGTTGACAACGGTCAACTCACATCCTTAGTACTTCCTCCGAAAATCTCGGAAGTATATATATATATACATTTATATCTTAGTAAGATAAATTGTTTCTATCAACAAACAAAACACTTGGGGAACTTCGATGTGGTTCGAATTCTCGAGATTGATAGAATTCTTTTAAAGGACAAGGGAGGGGTAGACTCCGGTACTATGTGTGCTAGATGGACTACCAAAGGTACCGCAGGCGAAGGTACTCTGTGTACTCAGGAACTTGTGAAGTATGTGTATACCCAAAAATGGGACATAAAGCCCGAATGCGGCAAGGGTGATAACCGGGATACGAAGGTGTCGTCCTTCTACTAGTAGAAAAGGTTATTATTATCGTATTACGACTGATCATCGTATACGGTGGCTCCAACGAATGTCCTATTCTTCCAATTGGAATTGTGATGCAATACCGTAACCCAAGCCTAGGTGCTGGGTTTACTATTAAGGTATTCGCAGGATAATAAAATCCACTAAACAATTGTTTCATGAGAAGGTGTGTGTCACCAAGGAAAACTATTTTTTGAATAAAACGTAATTATCATTATGATGTTTTACGTGAGTTTATCATACAGTCATTTTCACACTGTACATTATTATGCTGGGTATTATAGCTCACTCTTGCTTTCTTTTAAATGACACAACACAACAGATAACCAGTATGCCGATGTGGGACTTAGTTGCTTGCAGTCATGGAGAGAATCCCTGGCAGCCCTATCTCAGGTGTGCCAGAGTATCAGATAGGTATAAGATATCAGTCGTAATTATTGTAACTTCATGTAGAGGTTATGAATAATTGTTTGAGATCTTGTAAAGTACATTTGACTTTTAATAACAGATGATACTTGTCGTACGTCATTTCTAAGGCTATAACTTGTGAGTGTGTGAGATTGGGGGTCTGTGATATGGAATTATTGGATTATCGAGTTAATGCAGGGTACACATGATTAAAGGATTGCATGACGACCCAGGTTCCTGACCCCGAATTTGGGGGCGTTACATCTCTCCATCCTCTCATCTTGCTCTATTTCAAGCTCATAAGTTTTCAGGATGCCATACAGTCTCTCCAAAGTAAACTCTTTGTAATCTTGAGAGTTTCTCAATGAGACTGTCATTGGTTTCCATTCCTTTGGAAGAGATCTAAAGAACTTAAGATTGGAGTCTTTTGTCTGATAGACTCTTCCATGCAACTTTAGAGCATTTAGTAGTTTTTGAAATCTACTAAAAATGTCAGTGAGAGACTCACTATCTTCACTATGAAAGTGCTCATATTGCTGAATTAGCAGCTGCATCTTATTTTCCCTAACTTGTTCAGTGCCATCACAGATAATCTGTATTGTATCTCAAACTTCCTTGGCAGTTTTGCAATTGATGATGTTGTCAAACATGTCACCATCAACTCCATTGAACAGAATATTCATGGCCTTCTTGTCTTTCCTGACTTGTTCAATATCAGGATCTGACCATTCGTGCCTTGGCTTGGGAACTGATGGCTCATTTCCAGTTACAGCTCTCATTGGTACATGAGGGCCTCTCTCTATGCAATTTACATAGGCCTCATCTTGAGAAAGTAAATGAAGATGCATCTTTACCTTCCAGTGATGGTAATTATCTTTGTCCAGAAAAGGAATCTTGACTCCAACATCCTTCTTGTTCATCTTGCTATTTGATGTGATCTTTAAACTCTTTGTTCTTCAAGAGCTTGCTCTGATACCAATTGTTAGTCCTTAACAATGCAACAAGAATTATAGAAGGGGGGTTGAATGGAATTCTTGAACCTTTTTCAGAAATATAAAATGTTCTAACTCAAGATATATATGATAGTGTTTTGATTTGCAAAGTGCAGAATAACAAGTTAAATATGAATAAAAACATAAAGTAATAAAAACACAAGTTCAAAACACAAAGTAATAAAAACACAAGTCTTTAAAACTTTCTGGTGGATTAGAAAGTATCCACCAGATATATATATATATATATATATATATATATATATATATCGAGAGAACTCTGTGAAGCTTGAATAGCTCACAGCTACTTACAGAATAAGAACAACTAAACTTACAGAGAAATGCTAAGAATACAACTTACCAATTTTTCTCTGAGAATTTTCTTGCTTAGTCTACTTATTGTTCTAATTGCTACTTTTGGTTTTTATATATCACCAAGATTACCCAGTAATAAGACAAGATAATAAAAACAAAATCTATCAAGTCTAATACTATGCTACTTCATTACTCTGTTCCAACATCTTTGAATATCATCATAATAGCATGAAAATGGCAATGCTTCTTTGTTCTCAAAAACCCAGTTCAATAGGCTGCCACATTCCTTTTGCATACACTCGACGCATGTAACCGTGTTGTCACTATCAACAGATGTTTGAATTGATTATCTGTCGTGTACATGATCATCCGTCGGGTTGCCTTGTTGATCATCCGTCGAGTAGCTTTGTTGATCATCCGTTGAGTAGCTATTTGGCACTTGACTTCATTTTATTTATGCAGAATTACAAAACATCATTTATGTATAATTAATCAACCTATTCTGCATATCTAATTAAAGTCAACATGACTTATATACTACTACAGAATCTAAATAAAGATGTTTGCACAAATGTGCTACATGACTTATAGTTACATAAGCTACTCACTCGATGGATAATAAATCATCATCCGTCGGGACTATATTGAGTCATCCGTCGGGACTATATTCCTTATCCGTCGAGTGCTACATTTTTCACTAAGTTAAATTTACTAAGGTGTTTTGTTAATGAAATCATCAAGTTCACAACATATGCACAACATATATCTTGACTTAGAACATTTTTTTCTAAAATAGATTTATTCAACTCCAAACTTCTTTAACTTTTCTTTGAGGCATGATCTTATTGATCTTATTCCAGAGTATATTCTTAGGATTGAGACTGTTTACAGAAAAATACTCCAGTCTGATCTTTAACATTTTTGCAGACTCAAGTAATACAATACAAAATACAGATTTAGACTATCATATAACTAAATCTTAGGGTTTTCAATATGACTTAGTCTTGTTATAGTACAGGCATGACTTGCACAACAATATATACTTTAGCACATCAAGAGGCATATCTTCCTTATTTCTAAATTGCCATGAACAATGTTTGAGATTTAGATTCTGATAACAATATTGGATAATTTAAACTGTAGATGTTGATTGCAAAGGCGGTGTATGATAAATCAGGGCCATCAATCGTTCACAGGAAACGCTTTTAAGTCCTCAGACCTAGATAATGTGGTTGTTACAAAGCTATATTTATATTTTGGTCTCGAAAATCTTTTGATAATATCTTCACATCACTTTTTATTTTTCCATTTTTATATGTTTTCTTTGTACAATGTTTATATATCTAATATTGGAGGTTGGATCATACTAAGATTCAGAGTTTCCATTAATAATATAAGCGGGTATCTACAAACCTAGAAAGCATGAACTACTCAAAACGTGCGACACATTTCTCTTAACAAATTACATTGTCCAGACCTCTAAATGATACAACCTGTCTGAAGGATTTAGAGAACAAAGAAGCATTTCCATTTCCATGCTAAACAGATGATATTCAAAGATGCTGGAAAGAGAAGTGTAGCAGCATGAAGTTAGCTAAATACAGTTAGTCTTATTATCTTGTCTTTTTATCATGTAACTTGGTGATATATAAACCAAGTGTAGCAAGTTGAATTGTATCCAAGAAAGTAAGCAATTACCTGAAAAATAGTTAAGGCAAAATCTGTAAAGAATTTCTCAGTTCTTGTATTTCAACTTGTAAGTAGCTGTGAACAATTTTGTTACACGGAGTTCTCAACTTAATATATATCTCTGGTAGAACTGTTCTTAAAATTAAAAAGAAGCCACAATTACATTCAACCCCCCTCCTGTAATTCTTGTTTAGATTGTTTGGGAATAACAATTGGTATCAGATCAAGCTCTTAAAGAACTAAGAGTTTAAAGATCACAACAACTAACAAGATGAGCAGAAAAGATGTTGGAGTAAAGATTCCTTTTCTGGACAAAGACAACTATAACCATTGGAAGGTGAAGATGCACCTGCATCTCCTATCTCAAGATAAAGCATATGTGGACTGCATTGAGAAAGGTCCACATGTCCCTATGAGAGATGCTACAGGAAATGAACCATCTGTCCCAAAGCCTAGAGCAGAATGGTCTGATCCTGATATTGAACAAATTCATAAGGATAAAAAGGCCATGAATATTTTGTTTAATAGTGTTGATGGTGACATGGCCGACAACATCATAAACTGCAAAACTGCTAAGGATGCCTGGGACATAATTCAAGTTATATGTGATGGAACTGAGCAGGTAAGGGAAATCAAAATGCAACTCTTGATTCAGCAATTTAAGAATTTTCACAGTGAAGAAAGTGAGTCACTCACTGGCATTTTCAGTAGATTTCAAAAATTACTGAATGCCCTAAAAATGCATGGAAAAATCTATCAAACAAAAGATTCAAACCTCAATTTCCTTAGATATCTACTAAAGGAATTCACCTTGGATAGACTGTATGGGATTCTAAAGACTTATGAGCTTGAAATAGAGCAAGATGAGAAGTTGGAGAAGGGAAGAAAGAAGGGAGGGTCCATTGCATTGGTTGCTGTGCAAGAAAAGGAGAAGGAGACAAAGGTTGAAGTTGTTGAATCTGCATCAAACCTTAGAGTTTGTGAAAGTAAGGGAAAAGGGCTAGTAGCTAAACATGAGGAAAATCTTAGTCAAGATGACATGGATGACATAGATGAGCATAATGCTTTTCTATTCAGGAGATTTTCCAAGCTCAAATTCAAGAAGAATTTTGGAGCAGCTAAGTCAAACAGAAATATGGTTGATAAGTCCAAGTTCAAATGTTTCAAATGTGGCTTGGCAGGTCATTTTGGGAATGAATGCAGAAAGTCTGATTCTGGTAAAAAGAAGTTTGAGCATGTTGATTATAAACAGAAATATTTTGAGTTGCTCAAACAAAAGGAAAGGTTTTTCATCACACAAGAAAATGACCGGGCTGCAGATGAATTAGAAGAGGATGAAGATACAAGCTATGTCAATCTAACACTTATTGCCAAATCAGATGAAACAGAAGTCTATTCATCCAGCAATCAGGTAATCACCACTAACCTAGCACATTTATCTAAATCTAAGTATAATGATGTTATAAATGACATGTCTACTGAATTATACCATCTGCGTGTTACACTCAAGTCTCTCACTAAAGAAAATACCAAACTTAAATAGAACAACTGGTTTTTAAGTGGAAGAAACAATGTGCTAGAGACTCAGTTTGTTGAGTTTGAGAAATTAAAGATCAAATGCAGGATTGCTAAAGATGAACTAACTGAATCCTTAAAGAAAGAGGAGATTTTAAGAAAACAGCTTGATCGAGAACATGAAGTAATTAAGGCATGGAAATCATCTAGAGATGTCCATGCTCAAATGACTAAAGTTCAAGGTATAGAATCTTTATGTGATGCATCCTGGAAAAAGAGCAAGGAGAAGCTTGATGCCAATATGGTTGAAGGACTTTCAACGGATGTGGATTCGACGGATGAGGAACATTATCCGTCGAATAATCAAAAGGATTATCCGTCAAAAGACAATAAGCCACATTCGTTGAGTGAAAGTAAACCAGTTAGCAAAGCTAAGCTAGCTAAATTAAATGAAAAATATGGATCAGTTTTTAAGAATTTTGTTCCAGGAGAAACAAGTCAAGTGAAACAGAACAAGAGAGTCAATGTATGACATCTGTCCATTAAGCAATTAAATGACAGATTGGAGAAAATTGAAGTGAGAGCAGAGTCTAAAAAGAAAAACAAAAGGAATGGGAAAGTAGGAATTAACAAATACAACAACTACACACCTGATAAATATGCACCAAGAAAAATCTATATTAAGTGTGGTAGTGTTAATCATTGGTCTGTTAATTGCAAACTTGCTATGACTGCTCCCATGTCTGCACCTCCTTCATTTCCCAGCATGCCTACAATGCCTGTTAATGTTATGCCTGCACATAATTTGAATGCACAGTTTGATAATATGCCATTTACTCAAAATCCTTATTATGCTGCATTTAGTATGCCATAAATGCCTTTTAGCATGCCATATTGGAATAACATGTTTGCATAAAATATGCATTTCCACTTTAATCAGCCTGTGCATGATAATTCTACAATGATGAATGATTTTAAGGACTCTACTCAATTGACTAAGGATGAATCCCAAATGTCTAAGTCAAATGAGGACAAGCCTAAGAAACCTAAAAAAAGGCTAACAAAACAGGACCCATGGAAATTTGGGTACCAAAATCAACTTGATTTGATTTTATTGTGTGCAGGGAAACAGAAAGAATCTTTGGTATTTAGATAGTGGGTGCTCAAGGCACATGACTGGAGATTCTACCATGCTCACTAAGTTCAAGGAAAGAGATGGCCCAAGTATCACTTTTGGAGATGACATTAAGGGTTATAATGTGGTATATGGCTTGATTTTAAAGGATAATGTCATCATTGAAGAGGTTTCCCTAGTAGATGGACTCAAGCACAATTTATTGAGTATCAGCTAGCTTTGTGACAAGGGCAACTCATTAACATTTAATTATGAAGCCTGTATTGTGACCAACAAGAGAAGCAACAAAGTGATTCTCACTGGAGTGAGAAAAGCAAATGTGTACTTAGCTAATTTCAACTCATCAAATGCAGAATTTGTCACTTGTCTATTTAGCAAGGCAAGTCAAGATGAAAGTTGGCTATGGCATAAGAAGCTGTCCCACCTTAACTTGAAGGCTATGAATGAGCTAGTCAGGAAAGATTTGGTAAGAGGTATTTCTCAAGTGGAATTCTCAAAGGATGGACTGTGTGATGCATGTCAGAAAGGAAAGCAAATCAAGGCATCATTCAGAAAGAAGCTTGATTCAACAATTGAAAAACCCTTACAATTACTGCACATGGACTTATTTGGACCAGTAAATATATTGTCAATCTCAAAGAAAAGGCAATGTCTAGTAATTGTGGATGATTTCTCAAAGTTCTCTTGGACATATTTTTGTTAGGGCGAAAACACGCACTAATATTCACGCAAGTATATGCATTCGCAAGTAATATAGAATACTTTCTAGTTCGTTCCCTCAGAGACTCAGACTAAATTATTGTCTAATTAAACTCACTCACCAATGTATGATTACTTCTCAATGTTAAGATAATAACACTTAAAATTGTTGATCAAATATTAACTATAATCAACTACTTAATTAACCACTTAACTAACACTTCAAATTATCAATAATAAAACACTCATGAGATCACAACTTCATTATTACTTCCTTCTATAGCTATTGTTATTACATTTAGCATGTGACAGTGATGACATTAATCGAATAACACGAAACTGATAAAAGCCAACTTTCATTGTACTAATACCATTCTACCAAGCATCCACAATTAAGATAGAAGTTGAATAGTCATCAATTATGTTGAGTTCCTATATATCTACAGAAATTGACAACACAACGATTTAAGCACAAGTTATTCCCTTTTGATTACATAGGGCAAATAAAATTGTTAGAGTTACCCACTAATCATGCACAACGTACATGAACCTATGCTAGCATGGCAAGTTCTAAATCTCAAGATCCACCGTCGCTTCACAAGAGATTAACACCCTATCTTATATGTTCGCGACGCACATAAGACGAATACGCGCAACCAATACTAGATATCATGCAATCATCACACACTAAAGTATTAAACAATTAACTAAAGAATTCCATAATAAATCCGTTGTAACCCCATGATCACGATTAGCCCATAATAGAACTCATCGCCATCATGGGTTCATATGAAATCATGATAAACAAACACAAGAAAATAATAACTAAACTAATTATATTAAAACAGAGTACGTCACAAGAGTAAATAAGTCAAAGCAAGAAAACTAGCATCCAACGTTACAACGAAACAAGAATCACAAGAATATATGCTTCCTCTCGTTGCGGTGTGCTAAATCGGTCTTCTTCCTTATCTCCTTCGCTTCTTGCGTAAAACACAATCTAAAACATAATCTCCTTAATACTCTCTATGAAAACGTCTCAAATCTACCTATATAATAGTCCCATAAAACTCAGATTACATAGAAGTTGGAAGCCACACAGAAGTAGAAGTCTAAAATAATTCAGCTTTTTCCCCGACCTTGCGCGGCCGCTCAGCATTTCTGCGCGGGCGCGCAGGCTGCTGCGCGGCCGCTCAGCATTGCTGCGCGGGCGCGCAGGACCCTACTGGAAAAATTCCAAGCTTGCTCCGTTTCTTCGCCGTAATCTGCCCATTCCTTTCCTCTCACATGGTGAACACATGCCAAGGCTTATTCTTGATGATTCCTCCCCCGAAATGCAACTAGTACCCTGAAATGCATAAACACTAGAAAAACGCATTAAATACACAAAATACTTGATTTCAAGACACCAATTTAAGCCATTTTAAGACGTTCTAAGTGGTATAAATGCCACTTATCACACCCCCAAACTTAAATCGATGCTTGTCCTCAAGCGTCACAGACTCAAAACAAATAAAAATATGCATGAATGCAATCTATATGAAAATACAACGATCCCCCTTACTACAATTAACCAACCAAATTGTCACATCTCAACGAATGCAGTTAGACATCTAAAGATCAATAAACTCATGCAACCGGACAAACAGCCAGAACGTGGTGTGTGCGAATGCTTAACAGATATGCTTCGGAACTAGACCAATTACTATGACTAGACTATCCTCAAGGCAATCCTACGATTATACAAAGAATAAAAATTCTAGGCACAAAGTGATATACAACACTACAAGAACTCTGGAGCTTACTACGGAATTGTGCTTTTTATTTACAACTCAAATGCTTATTTGACCGTGCAATGAGTGAGGTCCACAAAAGACTTATACAATGGTATCCATGTAACGAGCGTTAGGTTAGCGGATCCCAGACTCTAAAAGCCTTAGGTCACTAGGCACAAAGTCCCCTAAGAACTTAATAACTCGAATACCAAAGAGCCCACTCTTGATCAATTATGCAGAATTTTTTTTTTTTTCATAACTTCTGAGCAAGTGCGTTTCGCTCCATCTTACTCAACCCTAGACTACTCGCAACATAAGCGAGCCGGCTACTAGCCATTTGACGCCTAGCCACAACTAGCAACAACTTCCATATTTTTTTTCTCCAAAAAATTTTTCATTTTCATGTTTTTATCACTAAGAACCTATAATCGAATTCTAAGCATAATAAATAGATTGACCTTGAAAACAACCAAATCATAACAACAATCTAGCCCTTACGCATTCTTTAAGACTCAGCGGACTTACAATTGTTTCTAGCATGCATATCAACCTACACAACTTAATATCACTTTAATGCTATCACTACACTCGCATCAATATCACAATTAAGTCGATAAATCATTGCAAAAGGGATCATAGTAAATGCATGAGCTACATGACATTCATAAAAAAAAAACTATATGGCATAAATTATGCAACTATATGAACTAACTATCATGAATATGCAACTAAATGACACACACACAATATTCCTTTAACTACCACCCCCAAACTAAAAATCTTCACTGTCCTCAGTGAAAGTAGTAGAAAGGAACACAGGGTATACCTACTCAGAGTCATCATCATCATCACCCTCAGCGGGTGGAGTATCAGGCGGCGGGTATGCAGAGTCCTCACCAAAAACTGGCCACTGGATATCAGCTCCAAGGCCTCGAAAAGCAGTCCCTAACGCAAGGGTGAGCTCCTGAGCAAACCTACTCTGCGTCTCATACATGGCATCCATCCGCCGTGAAAGCCTCCTATACTGGGCATCACCCATCCCAGCACCCTCCTGAGCTCTCGACAAACCAGCCTCACCACGCCCTGGCCTAGCCATAGTAGCACCTCGTGCTGGACGCCCTCCTGGAAGACGATAACCCAACCCATGCTCCTCAAGCTCACCACCGGTCCACTCCTGCATCCCATTCAGAGTGCCAGAATCTATCGGAGCTGCTGGCAACTGCAACTGCTCATGAGCCGGCCAGTTCACTCCCACTGCTCGGCATAGCTTCGTAACCGTGGATGCATAAGGGATGTTCATATGCTTTGCTCCCCTCAAAAACTTCAGAATTCCTTGGTAGATAAACTCACCAAGGTCCACATAGTATTCCTCATTCAGAATTCCCCACAACAGCTGTGCTCTCTCAACTGTGACCTCGTGTGCATGTGAAGAAGGCAAAATATTAGCACATATAAATGCATTCCATGCACGGGCATACCTGTTCATGGCGATCGCCGGAAAGTGACGATACTCATTATTGGCTGGACTGCGGTTCCAAACTGTGCCCGGTCGACAGAGAGTCGCACAAATCAAATCCAAGTCAAAATCCTCAGCAGTCTTTTCATTCCAGTTCTCCTCCTCGGGCTTCCTCTCTCGCTGTCCAATCACACGGCGAATCACCGCAGGATGATAATCAACCGTCAGCCCATGGACTACAGAAAACCCATTCTTTTCAGCCTTCGCGTTCGCGTAGAACTCGCGAACAACGCTCATCGGTACTGCTTCGGGTGACTCACAAAAAGCTATCCACCCCTTCTCTGCAATTATGTGCAACAACTCACCATCCCTCCCTGATGGTAAAAACCCCCTCTCCTTCAGAATCGGCTTCCCCAACAGCCTAGTGTACTCCTCCTCCGCAGCTCTGTCAGTTAACCGAGGCCTTGCAGCAGTGCCCCTCGAAGAATCAGCAGTAGGAACTGTGCTGCTGCTGTCAATAGTGCGTGCTCTCTTGGGTGCCATTGATTCGTGAATAGAAGTGTGTAAGATCTGATTTTTGATGTTTGTGAGAGGGTTTAAGTGTAGGAAGTTTTGTGGGAGATATGTAGGATAGGTGTATGTATATATAGGGTATGGATTAGATTAGGGTTTGGGAATTAAGGGTTAAAATGATGGGGTAGTGGGAATAATTCGTGGGTTTATGGGCTAAAACTGTTTTTGTGTTTTTGTTGTTTATTTTTTTTTTTTTTCTGAACTACAAAAAAATTTCTGGAACTCGACCCCTGCGCGGCCGCTCAGCATTTCTGCGCGGGCGCGCAGCAAGCTGCGCGGCCGCTCAGCATAGCTGCGCGGGCGCGCAGAGGGTCTCTGGAAAAAAAAAATTTCAGCCCCTGTTTTCTGATTTTTTTTGTGTTTTTGGATAGGTTATTAACTTCTAAGGGTTCCTGTAACAACAATTCATGGGTTGCCTCCCACGCAGCGCTTCTTTTTCGTCATTAGCTTGACGTTCCGTACCTTTCTCAAGTAGTCAACAAAATGGCACTAACCACCTCTCGGTTTGCCATGTCCTCATAGTAGTGCTTCAACCGCTGACCGTTAACCTTGAATGCTTGGTCCGAATCATTCTCAAAAATTTCCACCACTCCATGTGGAAACACAGTTTTGACAATAAAAGGTCCAGACCACCTTGATTTCAACTTCCCAGGAAAAAGTCGGAGCCGAGAGTTGAATAAAAGAACTTGTTGCCCTGGCATAAATAACTTAGGATGTAGCTTCCTATCGTGCCACCTCTTCACCTTTTCCTTATACATTTTGTTATTCTCGTACGCTTGAAGTCGAAATTCATCAAGTTCATTAAGCTGAAGCATTCTTTTCTTACCAGCTGCATCTAAATCCAGGTTCAATTTCTTCAATGCCCAGTAGGCCTTATGCTCAAGCTCCGCTGGTAGATGACATCCCTTACCGTACACCAACTGAAACGGTGACATCCCTAGTGGAGTTTTGTATGCTGTTCTGTAAGCCCAAACAGCTTCATCGAGCTTTAAAGACCAATCCTTCCTTGACGGACAAACAACCTTCTCTAGAATGCGCTTTATCTCTCTGTTAGACACTTCCGCTTGACCATTTGTTTGCGGATGATAGGCAGTAGCTACTCGATGATTTACATTATAACGCTGCATCATATAAGTGAACTTACGGTTGCAAAAATGCGATCCTTCATCACTTATGATTACCCGAGGCGTTCCAAACCTTGTGAAAATTTGCTTATGAAGAAAATTTAGTACTACCTTTGCATCATTTGTCGGTAAAGCTTTAACTTCGACCCATTTTGAGACATAATCGACTGCCAGCAAGATGTACTGATTATTGCAAGATGAGATAAAAGGCCCCATGAAATCGATTCCCCACACATCAAAGACCTCGACTTCAAGCATCACATTTAATGGCATCTCATCCTTCCTTGACAAATTTCCCACTCTTTGGCAACGATCACACCTTAAAACAAACTGATGAGCATCCTTGAACAAAGTAGGCCAGAAAAAACCTGCTTGCAGAATACGAGCTGCCGTCTTCTCACCTCCATAGTGTCCACCATAAACCGTGGAATGGCAGTCTCGTAATATCCCCTCCGTCTCACAGAACGGGATACATCTCCTGATGATCTGGTCAGCTCCCTGTCTAAACAAATATGGTTCATCCCACATATACCACTTCACCTCATGCAGAAACTTCTTCTTTTGCGCGGATATCAAATTAAGAGGCATTATATTGCTGACAAGATAGTTTACAATATCTGCAAACCATGGTTCTTCCTCCTGAATTGCAAACAACTGCTCATCCGGAAAAGATTCATTGATTAACGTCCTATCTTGTGAAGTAGAATCGGGATTCTCCAACCTAGAGAGATGGTCAGCTACTTGATTCTCGGTACCTTTTCTATCTTTGATCTCTAACTCAAATTCCTGAAGTAAAAGCACCCAACGAATGAGTCTCGGCTTCGAATCCTTCTTAGAAACCAGATAGCGAATAGCTGCATGATCAGTGAATACTGTTACTTTCGTACCAAGCAGATAAGATCGAAATTTCTCAAAGCCAAAGACTATAGCCAAAAGCTCCTTCTCAGTAGTGGTGTAGTTCAATTGGGCACCATTTAAAGTCTTACTCGCATAATAGACCACATGGAAGAGATTTTTCTTGCGCTGTCCCAGAACTGCACCTACCGCATAATCACTCGCATCACACATCATCTCAAACGGTTCTGTCCAATCTGGTGCTGTAATAACTGGTGCAGTGATCAAACTCTTCTTGAGAGTCTCGAATGCTGCCAAACATTCATCATCACATTTGAAAGGCACATCTTTCTCAAGCAAATTGCACAACGGCTTAGATATCTTTGAAAAGTCCTTGATGAATTGCCGATAAAAACCTGCATGACCAAGAAAACTACGGATTCCTTTCACAGAATTGGGTGGGGGAAGATTTTCAATGACTCCCACCTTGGCCTTGTCCACCTCCAGACCCTTGCTAGAGACCTTATGCCCAAGGATAATGCCTTCACGCACCATAAAATGACATTTCTCCCAATTAAGCACCAAATTAGTTTCCACGCATCTTTTGAGTACGGCGCGCAGATTATTCAAACATTCATCATATGAGTGCCCAAAGACGGAGAAGTCATCCATGAACACTTCGACATTATTTCCAATCATGTCAGAGAATATAGCCATCATACATCTCCGAAAGGTGGCCGGGGCGCCACATAACCCAAACGAAACTCTACGAAAAGCAAATGTGCCAAATGGACAAGTGAAGGTAGTCTTTTCTCGATCCTCTGGTGCAATACAAATCTGATTATACCCGGAATAACCATCCAGAAGACAAAAATACTCATGTCCCGCCAATCTGTCAAGCATTTGATCAATAAATGGAAGAGGAAAATGATCCTTCCTTGTGGCTTTGTTCAATTTCCTATAATCCATGCATACTCTCCATCCTGTAACTGTTCGAGTAGGGATGAGCTCATTCTTTTCATTTGCGACCACAGTGATACCTCCTTTCTTAGGTACACATTGTACGGGGCTTACCCGCGAGCTGTCAGAAATAGGATAAATGATGCCTGCATCTAGCCATTTCAGAATTTCTTTCTTCACCACCTCCTTCATGATGGGATTCAGTCTTCGTTGCTGTTCCACAGTTGGCTTACTACCTTCCTCTAGCAGAATTTTATGCATACAATATGAAGGACTTATCCCCTTGATGTCTGCTATGGTCCATCCTATAGCCGATTTGAATTCTCTCAAAATCCTTAAGAGCTTGTCTTCCTCACTACCTGAAAGGTCAGCTGAAATAATAACAGGTAACGTAGATGAATCACCTAAAAAAGCATACCTCAAGTGTTCAGGTAGTGGTTTGAGCTCCAAGGTAGGTGCTTCCTCTATTGATGGTTTGAGCTTCCCTTCAGCATTCTTAAGGTCAGAAGTACCAAGAGATTTAAATGGTATGTCCAGCTTTCGCTTCCAGGGAGAAGCGTTCAGATATTGTAATTGCTCGTTGCTATCTTCATCATCACTGTCAAATTCCCCCACTAAGGCCTTTTCCAATGCATCAGACATTAGCATGTGCTCGAGTTCCGAAGTAACCGCGGAATTAATCACATCCACTTTTAAGCACTCCTCATCTTCTGTAGGGAATTTCATTGCCTTGAATACGTTGAAGGTCACATCCTGATCTTGGACCCGCATAGTAAGTTCCCTTTTTTGCACATCTATCAAGGTACGGCCAGTAGCCAAGAAAGGCCTCCCCAAGATTATGGGAATCTTCTTATCTTCCTCAAAATCCAGAATAACAAAATCTGCTGGAAAGAAGAGCTTATCCACCTTGACGAGCACATCCTCAACTATGCCCCTTGGGTAAGTAATGGAACGGTCCGCCAATTGTAGCGACATGTATGTGGGTTTTGGATCAGGCAGATCCAGCTTTTTAAAGATCGACAAGGGCATCAGATTAATGCTTGCTCCCAAATCACAAAGGCACTTGTCAAAAGTTAGATTGCCAATGGTGCAAGGAATGGTGAAGCTTCCTGGATCTTTCAGTTTTGGTGGTAACTTTTGTTGCAGAACCGCGCTGCATTCTTCCGTGAGAGCAACGGTTTCAAGGTCATCCAGTTTCACCTTCCTTGAAAGAATAGTCTTCATAAACTTCGCATAACTAGGCATTTGTTCCAGAGCCTCAGTGAAAGGTATATTGATGTGAAGTTTCTTGAACACCTCCAGAAACTTCCCGAACTGTCTATCCAGCTTTTGTTGCTGCAATCTCTTAGGAAAAGGTGGTGGAGGATAGAGCTGTTTCTCCCCTGTATTAGCCTCAGGCTGAGTGTGTTCAACAGTAGTCTTCCTTGGTTCCGCCGCTTTCTCCTTTTTCTTAGATTCTTCATCTCTAACTTCAGCTTCTACTTCTTTTGCCTTTTCATCCTCAGCTACTTTTCCAGACCTTAAGGTAATAGCCTTGACTTGCTCTTTAGCTTCCTTCCTACCTGGTACTTCCGTGTCACTGGGAAGAGTGCCAGGTTGACGATTGAGCACTGCATTGGCTAATTGACCGATTTGATTTTCCAAGGTCTTGATAGAAACCGCCTGACTCTTGCACAACAGCTTAAGTTTCTCAAAATCAGCACTAGTAGGTACAGCTGCACTTCCCTGTTGAGGATATGATTGCCTTGTAGCATACTGCTGTGGTTGCTGGAATCCAGGTGGGTTAAACTGTTTACTCACCCCTTGCTGATATGGTGGCTGAATAGCATTCTGATTATTCCCCCAGCTGAAATTTAGATGATTTCTGTTATTAGGATGATAGGTCGCTGGCACAGGCTGCTGTTGTCGCTGATAATTATTCACATACTGAACAGATTCGTTGACAAGAGAACACTGATCTGTAGCATGAGAACCTGCACAAAGCTCACAAACCATAGCTATTTGATTAACTCCATACGTAGCCAGAGAATCAACCTTCATTGATAGCGCTTGGAGCTGGGCTGCAATAGCGGTGGCTGCATCAACTTCCAGAATACCTGCGACCTTGCCTGACGTCATCCTTTGAGTTGGGTTTTGATGCTCATTTGCAGCCATTGTCTCTATAAGATTATACGCCTCAGTATAGCTTTTAGCCCATAAGGCTCCTCCAGCTGCTGCATCGAGCATGGGCCGAGATTGGGCCCCCAAACCATTATAAAAACCAGTGATTACCATCCAATCCGGCATTCCATGATGTGGACATTTTCTCAACATTTCCTTGTAGCGTTCCCAAGCCTCGCACATAGATTCTGTAGGTTGCTGCGCAAACTGAGTAAGAGCACTCCTCATAGCAGCAGTCTTTGCCATTGGATAAAACTTCACCAGAAACTTTTGCACAAAATCTTGCCACGTAGTGATGGACCCAGCTGGTTCAGAATGTAACCAGTCTTTAGCCTTATCCCTCAGTGAGAATGGGAAAAGCCTCAACTTGATAGCCTCATCAGTCACGCCATTATACTTAAAAGTGCTGCAGATCTCGACAAAATTTCTTATGTGCATGTTGGGGTCTTCAGTTGCCGCTCCTCCAAAAGAAACAGAATTCTGCACCATCTGAATAGTGCCCGGCTTGATTTCAAAGGTGTTAGCTTGAATAGCCGGATGAAGGATGCTTGACTGAATATCATCAATTTTAGGCTGAGAAAAATCCATAAGAGCTAGATCAGCTTGAACAATACGATCTCCCATGTTTACTGGTTCTTTCTGCTCAGCGCCTGAATCCGAATCCTCAAAATCTAACTTCTCCAGAATATCAAGAACTTCGTTTGTCTCCTCAGTTGTATCTAAAGTCCTCTTGCGAGCACGAGAACGAGTTTACATAAACGCTTGCTAAAGTACCTGAAACACAACCGAAAAGAGTAAGTAACTACTACGTCCTAATCACTGAGTCCTAATGACCAATGATGGTAAGTACATAAACTAAACAAATACGCCGAGTCCCCGGCAGTGGCGCCAAAAACTTGTTAGGGCGAAAACACGCACTAATATTCACGCAAGTATACGCGTTCGCAAGTAATATAGAATACTTTCTAGTTCGTTCCCTCAGAGACTCAGACTAAATTATTGTCTAATTAAACTCACTCACCAATGTATGATTACTTCTCAATGTTAAGATAATAACACTTAAAATTGTTGATCAAATATTAACTATAATCAACTACTTAATTAACCACTTAACTAACACTTCAAATTATCAATAATAAAACACTCATGAGATCACAACTTCATTATTACTTCCTTCTATAGCTATTGTTATTACATTTAGCATGTGACAGTGATGACATTAATCGAATAACACGAAACTGATAAAAGCCAACTTTCATTGTACTAATACCATTCTACCAAGCATCCACAATTAAGATAGAAGTTGAATAGTCATCAATTATATTGAGTTCCTATATGTCTACAGAAATTGACAACACAACGATTTAAGCACAAGTTATTCCCTTTTGATTATATAGGGCAAATAAAACTGTTAGAGTTACCCACTAATCATGCACAATGTACATGAACCTATGCTAGCATGGCAAGTTCTAAATCTCAAGATCCACCGTCGCTTTACAAGAGATTAACACCCTATCTTATATGTTCGCGACGCACATAAGACGAATACGCGCAACCAATACTAGATATCATGCAATCATCACACACTAAAGTATTAAACAATTAACTAAAGAATTCCATAATAAATCCGTTGTAACCCCATGATCACGATTAGCCCATAATAGAACTCATCGCCATCATGGGTTCATATGAAATCATGATAAACAAACACAAGAAAATAATAACTAAACTAATTATATTAAAACAGAGTACGTCACAAGAGTAAATAAGTCAAAGCAAGAAAACTAGCATCCAACGTTACAACGAAACAAGAATCACAAGAATATATGCTTCCTCTTCGTTGCGGTGTGCTAAATCGGTCTTCTTCCTTATCTCCTTCGCTTCTTGCGTAAAACACAATCTAAAACATAATCTCCTTAATACTCTCTATGAAAACGTCTCAAATCTACCTATATAATAGTCCCATAAAACTCAAATTACATAGAAGTTGGAAGCCACACAGAAGTAGAAGTCTAAAATAATTCAGCTTTTTCCCCGACCTTGCGCGGCCGCTCAGCATTTCTGCGCGGGCGCGCAGGCTGCTGCACGGCCGCTCAGCATTGCTGCGCGGGCGCGCAGGACCCTACTGGAAAAATTCCAAGCTTGCTCCGTTTCTTCGCCGTAATCTGCCCATTCCTTTCCTCTCACATGGTGAACACATGCCAAGGCTTATTCTTGATGATTCCTCCCCCGAAATGCAACTAGTACCCTGAAATGCATAAATACTAGAAAAACGCATTAAATACACAAAATACTTGATTTCAAGACACCAATTTAAGCCATTTTAAGATGTTCTAAGTGGTATAAATGCCACTTATCAATTTTCTCAAGTCCAAAGATGAATCAAGTGAAATCATCATCAATCACATAAGACAAGTCAACAATCATCAATGGAACTGAGTTTAAGAATTCTGTGATGAGATCATCTTGTGAAGAGAATGGGATCATGCATGAATTCTCAGCAGCAAGAACCCCACAACAAAATGGTGTGGTGGAAGGGAAAAATAGATCTCTTATTGAAGCTGCAAGGACAATGCTAGAAGAATCAAAGTTACCAACATATTTTTGGGCTGAAGCTGTAAATACTGCATGCTACACTCAGAATATTTCTTTGGTTAATCAAGCAAAGTGCATGACTCCCTACCAATCGTTCAAGAATAGGAAGCCAACACTAAACTTTCTTCATGTCTTTGGCTGTAAATGCTATATCTTAAGTAATCAAACTGAGCAACATGGGAAGTTTGATGCCAAAGCAGATGAAGGCATCTTTGTTGTATATGTTGTTGGAAAAGCATATAAAGTCTACAATCTCAGAACCAACATTGTTATAGAATCTGTACATATTGTGTTTGATGATAAAAAGATTGAAGGACTACAAGATGGAGATTTCCATGAAAGCCTCAAATTTGACAATGTTGAGATGGTTAGTGAAGACTGTGATGATGAAAGTGACCAAGAACCAATGTCTAAGGAAAATGCAGAAAAATCTACAACTAATGAAGCACATAATTCAACATCCGTCGAAAGACCAAGTACATCATCCGTTGGAAGACAATCTGCATCATCCGTCGAAAGGCAAAACTCAACATTCGTTGAATCATCAATAGAAATTGAGGGCAAATACATATCACAATTAGAAAGGACCCCAACTACAAGTCAAAGATCCACAAACTCAGGGGGAGTTTCTTCTAATCAAAACTCTGTCACACGTCAAGACAACAATGAGGCCTCTTCATCTAGAGCTAATCTGCCACAACAGAGAAAATGGACTAGAGTTCACCCATTTGAACTGATCATTGGTGATGCATTTTCAAAAGTGCAAATAAGAAAAGTAACTCAAGAGGAATGTCTATATAGCAACTTTCTATCTCAGGAAGAGCCTAAAAAGGTAGAAGAAGCTCTGTTGGATCCTGATTGGGTTTTAGCTATGTAGGAGGAGCTAAACCAATTTGAAAGGAATAAAGTATGGAAGCTGGTACCCAAGCCTAAAGGAAAGAATCTTATTGACACCAAGTGGGTATTCAGAAATAAGATGGATGAAAATGGCATAGCAGTCAGGAACAAAGCTAGATTGGTTGCTAAGGGCTACTGTCAACAAGAAGGAATTGATTTTATTGAAACCTTTGCTCCTGTTGCAAGACTTGAAGCCATCAAAATCTTCTTAGCCTATACATCCCATGTAAATTTCAAAGTCTATCAAATGGATATTAAAAGTGCCTTTCTAAATAGAGATTTAGAGGAGGAAGTCTATGTCAGTCAGCCTCTCGGTTTTGAAGACCCAAATTTTCCAAAATATGTCTACTATCTTTTGAAAGCGCTTTATGGATTGAAACAAGCACCTAGAGCCTGGTATGATACTTTGTCAAAGTTTCTCTTAGAAAATCACTTTACTAGAGGTACTGTTGACAAAACCTTATTCTTTAAAATGTTAATGGCTCTAGTATACTTGTTCAAATTTATGTAGATGATATTATATTTGCTCTACAGATGAAAAACTTTGCAAAAAGTTTGCCAAATTGATGCAAAGTAAATTGAAATGAGCATGATGGGAGAACTAACTTACTTTCTTGGTTTACAAGTTAAGCAAGTTAGTAATGAATATTCATTAGTCAAACCAAATATATTTATGATCTTTTGAAGAAGTTTGATCTAATGGATTGTACATCTGCAAAAACTCCCATGGCAACTATAACTAAACCTGAATTAAACACAACTGAAAAGTTTGTGGATATTTCAAGCTATAGAGGCATGTTTGGCTCACTTTTATTTTTAACAGCTAGTAGGCCAGATATAATGTTTGCTACTTGTCTATGTGCTAGATTTCAAGCTGATCCTAGAGAATCTCATTTAATAGCTATGAACAGAATTTTCAGATATCTCAAAGGAACTCCAAAACTTGGCATTTGGTATCCTAGAGATTCTGATTTTGATCTAACTGGTTATTCAGATGCAGATTATGTAGATTGTAAAATTGATAGAAAAAGTACAACAAGAACCTGTCAATTTCTAGGACACAAGCTAGTATCATGGTTCTGTAAAAAGCAAAATTCAGTTTCTACTTCTACAGCTGAAGCTGAATATATTGCTGATGGTAGTTGTTGTGCACAGATTTTATGGATGAAAAGTCAACTGTTAGACTATGATCTTCTGGTGAATAAGATTCCTATTTTCGTGATAACACAAGTGCTATTGTGTTAGATATATTTGATAATGTCATGGCTAATATAATTTATGTTTAGTTTTCAGATCTTACTTAACAGGACAAATCAGTACTTAACTGGGAATCAGTACTTATACTGGAAGTCAGGACTTAAGGATATCAGTACTTATATTATCAGGAGATAATCATCAGAAGTTGGATATCAGAACTTAAGTGCTGAAGGAAGATTAGATAAGGAAAGTAGCTGATTAAAGGAAAGAAGATCGAGATAAACATAAGAAGAGATATGCATGAAGAAGGAGTTCCGTGAAGAATGGAATACTTGGAAGAAAAGATATCTGATTGATATATTTTAGGAAGCAGAATTATATTCCATATCAGTTAGCGATTATCTTGTAACTATGTAGTATATAAACACAGACATAGGGTTTACACAAAAAGTGTTATCATATTCGAGAAGATTATTTATTGTAACCCTAGCAGCTCTCGTGATATTTGTTCATCACTGAGAGGTAACAGTTCCATACTGTAACAGAGTTTCTTGTTTCAATAAAGTTCATTTTCTGTTACTTAAGATATTAAAGTTCGATTTGATTGTATTATACACTGTATTCACCCCCTCTACAGTGTGTTTGACCTAACAAGTGGTATCAGAGCTTATCTGTTAACACACATACAGTTAAAGATCCAAACACAATCATGTCTGACACAGAAACTCCAACTAAGCCTACCAAAACTGAAGAACCTCCAAAGACACAAATTCAAAGTCGGTATGAAACCATCAGAGTTCCCATACTGAGACCATCTGAATATGCCATATGGAAGGTGAGGATGACCATGTTTCTGGAAGCTACAGATCCAGAATATCTTGATAGAATCAAGGAAGGGCCTCACAAACCAACCAAGCTCGCTGTTGTAGTTGCAGGTGAAGCAGCCAAAACCGTACCAAAGGAAAAGAGTGATTATACTGCTGAAGATATTGCATCAATTGCTAAGGATGCTAAGGTACGACACTTACTGCATAGTGCCATTGATAATGTAATGTCAAACAGGGTAATTAACTGCAAGACTGCTAAAGAGATATGGGATGCTCTGGAAACAAGGTGTCAGGGAACTGATACGATTAAAAAGAACAGGAAGACAATACTCACTCAAGAGTATGAACACTTTGATTCAAAGGTTAATGAATCATTGACTGATTTATATGATAGATTTGTCAAACTCTTGAATGATCTGTCACTGGTTAATAAGGAGTATGATCTTGAAGATTCAAACCTTAAATTCCTGTTAGCTCTTCCTGAATGTTGGGATTTGAAGGCAACAACAATAAGAGACAATTACAATCTTGATGAAACAACTCTTGATGAAATTTATGGAATGCTCAAGACTCATGAACTTGAGATGGAACAAAGAAGCAAGAGAAAAGGAGGAAAGTCAAGAACAGTTGCTCTTAAGGCTGAAGAAGAATCCCCCAAGGCAGCTACCTCAAGGAAAGACAAGGGTAAAGCTCTTTTCACAAAGTCTGATACTGAGTCATCAAGTTTTGAAAGTGATGATGACTCAGATTCTGAAAGCTTGCCTGAGACTGATGTTGATGAGGAGATGATGAAGCTGTGTGCTCTTATGGTGAAAGGGATCACAAAGATTGCATACAGGAAGTTCAGGAAGGGAAAGAAGTTTTCCAGGAAAGGCATAATGTAACACCCCCAGATCCGGGGTCAGGGATCCGGGTCGTCACGGTCTTTCTTTCCACAATATCACTTCACTTAATTAACAATAAATAACCTCATGATGTGACCCCACACTAACACACACCACAACCCGTTATAGTCTCAGAGATGAGATTGAAATAGGTACAAGTCTTTGAATCCACAATTTAAAAGTTATTACAACCCAAAATGATTACTTGATAAGTTTACAATTAATTGCCATTATCTGCCACAAGTTATAATTATACATAATTGATTCCCAAAAGTAGAAGGTCTGATCTACAGGTAGATCTACCTCTGCAGCTATAGCAGCTATGATCTCAATGGGAAGGCGCGGGGCGCTTCCCACGCTCTTGCGCTGGGTCTGCTGGAGTCTGGCCATCTTTCCTAACTATTGTTATGTGATGAAGAAATAAAGCAAGAGTGAGCATTACAGCTCGCAAGATAATATAAAGTGTAAACAATAACGCAAGCATCTAAATGGATGACTTGCTGGAAACCTTTATCAGGTGAAAGATAATTACTTACTGGATATAAGCAAAAACAAGGGATGAAGTTACCAATTACTTCACTATACTTATATCATTTATAAGGCTACTTGAACTACCACTGTTCAAAGTATTATAGGTTTCAAAAGGTCATCCCATAGATGAGACCACAAGTTAAGACTTGAATAGATTCAATCTTTGAAATATTATTGAATGAAATAAAGTTACGAGATACTTTATTTAGTCCCGATATATCTTAAACTTGAATTTAAACTATACTTAAGTCCTTTAACCAATCAATAAGATTTCAACATCCAATTTACCACAACTCCAACCCAAACTCTAATTATGCAAGCATCAAGCTACTCTTTTACCATAACTATCAAAATCATCCTAATATACAAAGTAAAGCTAGGGTTTGGAGATGTTATACCTTCCTTGAAGTGATGTAAGTAGCTAGGAAGCCTTAAGAAGCCTTGAGATGTCTTAGGGATGCTTGGATCTTAAAGGAAAAACAAGAAAAATCAAGTTAAAAATCTTGAAATCACTATTCATTATCTTCTTCATTGATTTCTTGGAGAAGATTGTGAATGATTTGGAGGCTTAAACTTATAGAATAGCCATAACTATGCATAAGGAGTACTAGATAATTATCTTACCAATTTAGGAAGCTTATAACTTGAATTTTGAAAATTCTTCTTCTTGAAATGAAGAAAAGCCGAGAGCAATATTGAAGAAAGAAATGATTTTGTGTTTTGCTTTGATTTGTTTTGGCTAGCTTGGTTGTTTTTGTTTTGTTTTTGGTTAATTACCTTTCTAACCTTGAACTTTGTGTGGTTTTAAATCAACCACACCTCATTCTCCTTATGTCATGCTTATGTCACTTTGTGATGTCATCATCCCTTACTTGCCCTCTTCTTATTGGTTGGATGACCTCATCATCCCTAACCTCCTTGATTAACTTCCTAATTGTTTGCCTAATGACCGCTGATCTGTTATACGGTTCGCTTAACTTTCGTTCTCGTTTCTCGTTTGAGGGATCATACCCGGGATCTTATTACTTGGGTTTCCTTAACCTTTCTCAATACATTATAATCCTTTTATGATCCTCTCTTATAATCCTTTAATTTAAATCCTTTTTATCCTGTTACCTTATACTTAATTCTTTCCGTATCTAGTGGATTTCCGGGAAAAATCAAAGTGTTCGGAATTGGATTCTGACGATCTTTACATACACTTATATACCATATAGAGTACTAATAAAATCTCAGAATATCAATAACAGAACCCCTACATAGTGTGGCATGAAAAGTTTTCTTATTCAGCAATATCAGCAAAAACACTATTCATAAGGGTTACAAAAAGTTCAAAATTTTGGGGTTATTACACATAAGTTCTGATAAGAGGAATTTCAGAAGATCTGAAGGCAGAGGTGGAAAGTCTGATAGAGGAGATTATACCAATGTCAAATGCTATAACTGTGGTGAGAAAGGCCACATATCTCCTGATTGTAAGAAGGTAAAGGGTGACAAAGGCAAGGCTCTTGTCACAAAGCAGAAAAGCTGGACAGATACCTCAGACTCTGAAAGTGAGGAGAACTATGCATTGATGGCAAATGCTGATAAAGAAAGTGCTAAGAGCAGTTCTGAAACTGCTGAAACAAAGGTACCTCGGACTACTTATGCTTTTCATACTGATGATATTAATGAGTTGAGAAGATATCTTAAAACCATGTTTGTTATTTATAGAGATCAAACTTTAACATGTGAAAGATTAACTTCTGAAAATCTTGCTTTTAAGAAAAGAAATGATTTCTTAGAAAAAGAGTTAGTTATGTTCCATCAAACTCAGAAGGATAGAGATGATGTTCTTTATGTTATGGATGAAGTGCTAAAAATGAATGAATCTCTAAAAACTGAGTTAGAAAAGGAAAGAGAGATAATCAGGACTTGGACTAACTCTGGCAGAACAACTCAAAATTTGCTAAATAGTGAAAATTGGAAAGAGGGCTTAGGTTATGGGGAGGATAAGAATGATAAAGGAACTGTAGAAATTAAGCCTGTTGTTAAGCAAAAGCCAAAGTTAAAACCTGTTAAGTTTGTAACTGAAAAGTCTGATAATGATAAATCAGAATTTAGAGAGGGATTAACTTCTGACAAACTAAAACAGAAAAAGACAGCTGAAGTAAACATAGGCTTAATGACTAAGAAGCAGCTTAAGCATAAGCTGAAAGATGTTAAGAATGCAAACAAGGTAAAATCGCCTAGGAAAAATAGGAATGGAAAGGAAGGTGTGAATAAAAGCAATGATTATAAACCTGTTCCTGATGCTCCTAGGAAAACATGTCATAACTGTGGAAGTTCTAACCATCTGGCTTCTTTTTGCAGGAAGAATAAGAACATTAACTCCTTACCTTCAAAATCAGGAGTTAAGAGTCAGTCTGTTAGATATAAACCACAAAATCCTTGTTTTCATTGTGGTAGTTTATGGCATTCCATTTATACTTGTAAGGAATATCATAGTTTGTACTATGATTATTATCAAATAAAACCTTCTTTGAAGAAAGTTTCCATTGTTCCTTCTAGTGTAAATTCTGATACAAAGTCTGATAGTGTAAATTTTGATAAGAAAAATGTTAACATAAACTCTGATGCTAAATCCACTGCAAATGTTAACAAACTTAATAAGGCCAAAGGATCCAAGCAAGTCTGGGTCCTTAAAACTAATAATTAGTGGTCTTTGTGATTGCAGGGCAACAGGAAAAATATTCTAGTTCTGGACAGTGGATGTTCAGGACATATGACTAGAAATAAGGCCCTGCTATCAGACTTTGTGGAGAAAGCTAGCCCAAGTGTTTCTTATGGAGATGGCAATATTGGAAAAATATTGGGATATGGCAATATCAATCTTGGGAATGTCATCATTAAAGAAGTAGCTCTGGTCTCAGGACTTAAACACAATCTGCTGAGTATAAGTCAAATCTGTGACAGAGGTTATCATGTTGATTTCTTTGAAGAACACTGTGAAGTTGTGAGTAAATCTAAAGGCAAAGTTGTTCTGAAAGGATACAGGCGTGGTATCATTTATGAAGCTAAGCTTTCAACAAGTACTGATGGTTCTGCAATCTGTCTGATGAGTAGAGCATCAATTGAAGAAAGCTGGAATTGGCACAAGAAACTCTCTCATTTAAATTTCAACAACATAAATGAACTGGTCAAGAAAGATCTTGTGAGAGGACTGCCAAAGTCAGTATTTGCTCCTGATGGCCTTTGTGATTCTTGTCAGAAGGCCAAACAAAGAAAATCTTCATTCAAGAGCAAGACTGAATCATCAATTCTTGAGCCTTATCATCTACTACATGTTGATCTATTTGGTCCAGTAAATGTTATGTCTATTGCAAAGAAGAAATATGCATTGGTCATAGTGGATGAGTTCACTAGATACAAATGGGTGTATTTCTTGCACACAAAAAGTGAAACTGCATCTATCTTGATTGATCATGTCAAACATCTGGATAAATTGGTCAAAGATTTTGTGAAAACCTTAAGGAGTGATAATGGCACCGAGTTCAAGAATTTGATAATGGAAGAATTTTGCAAAAACCATGGAATAAAGCAGGAATTTTCTACTCCTGGAACTCCACAGCAAAATGGAGTTGTTGAAAGGAAGAATAGAACTCTCATTGAAGTTGCACGTACAATGCTTGAAGAAGCAAAGCTTCCAACCTATTTCTGGGCTGAAGCTGTGCAGACTGCTTGTTTTACTCAAAATGCAACACTCATTAACAAGCAAGGAAAAACACCATATGAGATGGTGAAGAAAAATAAGCCAAATCTGAAGTACTTTCATGTATTTGGATGCAAGTGTTTTGTTCTCAAGACTCATCCTGAATAGCTATCAAAGTTTGATCTAAAAGCTGATGAAGGAATCTTTGTTGGATATCCACTTTCCAAAAAAGCCTTCAGAGTCTATAATTTGAGAACAAAAGTGGTCATGGAATCTATCAATGTCTCATTTGATGATAAGATGATTACTGGTCTTGAAGATTTTATTGACCATGATCAGCTGAGATTTGAAAATGAAGACTCAAATTCTGATACTGAAAATCCTGACAGTCTAAGTCCTGATACTGTAAATTCTGATGTATTAAACTCTGATGTTATTAAAACTGTGGTGACTACGCCAAAGGAAGATGCACCTGTGCAGGGGGAGCATACTCAAGATCTTACCACATCTCAAGAAACATCAGAACATACGTCTGGATCTTCAAGTTCTGATTCGTCAAGTTCTGATAAGCCAAGTTCTAACAATACTGAAAATCTAAATTCTGAAGAATCCAACTCAGAGAGCATAGTTTCAGGGGGAGCATCAGAAAATGAAAATGAAGACAGCATGGATCATGGGGGAGCATCCAGTTCTAGAGAAAACCTTTCATCTGCAAGGAAGTGGAAAAAATCACATACACCTGAATTGATAATTGGAAATCCTGATGCAGGTGTCAAAACTAGAACAGGTACTTCAAACGAATATCTTTACAATTATTTTCTCTCTCAGACTGAGCCAAAGAAAGTGGAAGAAGCTCTTCAAGATGCTGATTGGGTGCAAGCAATGCAGGAAGAGTTAAATGAATTTGAAAGAAACAAATTCTGGACCCTAGTGCCAAGACCAAAGAATAGATCTATTGTTGGTACAAAGTGGGTATTCAGAAACAAAACTGACAGTGATGGCATAATTACAAGGAATAAGGCAAGGCTGGTTGCAAAAGGATATTCTCAACATGAGGGAATTGATTATGATGAAACATTTGCACCAGTTGCTAGGTTAGAAGCCATAAGGATATTTTTGGCATATGTTGCTCACAAAAAGTTTACTGTCTTTCAAATGGATGTGAAAAGTGTTTTTCTCAATGGAGAATTGGAGGAGGAAGTATATGTTGAACAACCTCCAGGCTTTGTAGACTCCAAACATCCAGATTATGTCTACAGGCTTGATAAAGCACTTTCTGGACTTAAGCAAGCTCCTAGAGCATGGTATGAGACTTTAGCTCAGTTTCTTCTGGAAAGTGGATTTAACAGAGGAACAATAGACAAAACACTGTTCTACCTCAACCATGGAAAGGACTTACTTCTGGTCCAGATTTATGTTGATGATATCATTTTTGGGTCTACAAATGACAGACTTTGCAAGAAGTTTGTCAAACTGATGCAGTCAAGGTATCAGATGAGTATGATGGGGGAACTTAGCTATTTTCTGGGCCTTCAAGTCAAGCAGAATGAAGAAGGCACTTTTATTTGTCAAACTAAGTACACCAGAAACTTGCTGAAGAAATTTGGAATGCAAGATTGTTCAAGTGCATCCACTCCCATGGCCACTGCAACAAAACTGGATAAGGATACTGGTAAATCAGTAGATATTACTGATTACAGAGGTATGATTGGCTCTCTACTTTATCTAACTGCTAGTAGACCTGATATCATGTATGCTACCTGTCTTTGTGCAAGATTTCAAGCAGATCCAAGAGAACCTCACTTAACAGCTGTGAAAAGAATTTTTAAGTATCTTAAAGGAACAGCTGATCTGGGATTGTGGTATCCTAGAGAATCAGATTTTAAACTAATAGGTTACTCAGATGCAGATTTTGCAGGTTGCAAAATTGACAGGAAAAGCACAAGTGGAAGCTGCCAATTTCTTGGAGGCAGATTGGTTTCTTGGTTTAGCAAGAAACAAAAGTCAATTTCCACATCAACTGCAGAAGCAGAGTATCTTGCTGCAGGAAACTGTTGTGCACAGATTCCTTGGATGAAGAATCAGTTACTGGATTATGGGTTAACATATTTCAAAATCCCTATTTACTGTGATAATCAAAGTGCTATTGCTATGACAGGTAATCCAGTTCAACACTCTATGACAAAGCACATCAGCATCAGGTACCACTTCATAAGGGAACATGTGGATGAAGGTACAGTGGAATTGCACTTTGTTCCAACAGATCAACAACTAGCAGATATCTTCACAAAACCATTGTGTGAAGCCACTTTTACAAGATTGGTAAATGAACTTGGAATGGTTTCAGGTTCTTTCTCTAAATCTGCTTAGTCTTGTTCTGTTATATCAGACTTTATGATCAGTATTTACAGAATTTAATCTCTTTGTGTATTCTGTGCTTAATTGACAAATGTGTTTAAGTACTGACTGTTGTCTGATATATGTTTCTAAACTCTGATAAGTGATATGTCTGTTTAAGTAACTATTCAATCCTATGAGGATAACTATGCTAGATGCTGACCTAGTAGTCTTCAATAAACAAATGATCCCATGTAAGAAGTAATTATTTATGTGGAAATCTATTGACACAAGCAAATTCTGATAATTGAGCTTAGTTGAGTTTACTTTGTTTATCTTATTACTAAGTCACAAATTAGAATAATGCTACTCATCTGTTAAGTTCCGATACTAGTAAATCTGCTGAATGCACTAAGTGCTGATAAACCTCACTTATCAAAAGAAAAAGCAAAAGGATCAAAGAATAAAATCAGGTACTCCTTTGAGATCTAGAGTAAAAATGTGGAAGGGACGACCCAAGTGCATTGCTGGTATTAAGTAAATATGCATTAGAAAAGCAAAATATTTTCTTGGTGACTTTTCACACTCTATGATTACTGGAGAAATACTCTGATAATAGCTTAAATTCTGATAAGCAGTCATGACTCACTTACACTGAGAAGCCACTGTGAAATGGAATTTAAAAAGATGCACAAAATTAGCACGAAATAGTTGAGGTGGACTCAAGCATGAACACATTCAACAGTAGGTTACAGAATAATGACAGCTCTTTAGCAAAGTTTTAGTTATGCCTTATTTCTAAGATATACTGAAGTGAATCAGACTTTACTCTTTGTCTGACATTTAGCTTAATGCACACACTAATCACTCCATATGAATGATGAAAATTACTGTGGTGATCTATGTTGTTTTAGATAAACAGTCATTGTGTCACTTTGCACGAATTCTGAGGACAAGTTCTGGTTGCATGTTCTGATGATTAAGTTCTGAAGATTATAACTTAGAACTTGTATGAGGACTTACTAAGATAGGCATTCCTTTTTCGAGTTAAAAAATTATGTTCTGATGACTGTTAAGTTCTGATATAAGTCTAAGTTCTGATATTACAGTCTAATTCTTTACTTGATTTATCTGTGGATAAAATTTGATAACAGTCTCGGTTCAAACTAGAATATGTTGAAGTGGAAGATTAATAGTCACTATGGTTAGGGTTAATGGTATTCGTACTTGAACGGTCAACTTTTACTTGCTTCTTGTGCGCATTAAACCATGTTTTCTCTTTCCAATGAATGTTTTTCTTTTTCCAAGTCTGGGGAGACGAGGTAGAATTAATTCTACCTGTCAGCAATAAATTTATTTGCGTCTCCTAGCATTCTCTTGCCTATATAAGCAACTACTTCACATCAGCCTTCCCATCAAATCCTTTCTCACAAACTCATCTTACCTTCATCCTTTTTCTTTCAAAAATACCATGGTCAGATACAACATGTTTTTGAACTACGAAACATTCAATATGGAGCTAAGCTGTGCCGATTGGCAGCAGGAATGGCATGTCACTGCCATTCCTGATGAGATATGGGACTTTATCCCACAGGAGGTACTCACCCACCTCCTGTTCTTCTATATGGATTACCATCGCCATCTGGAGCGATTGGAGGAGAAAAGGCTGGAAGCTCTCCGCCAGCAAGAGCGAATCATTCGACTCGCCATTCTGTTTGTCGAGAGTAGGAAGAAGAAATGATTTATTTTCTTCTTCCTGTTTTTCTTCATCATCAGCCTTGCCCTGCTTCTTGAGCTAGGACTAAGGCTGTTGACGTTAGGTTTAGCAGCTTAGGGAAATCTTGTACTAGTACTGATGTAATTTCAATTTCATGAATGTATTCACTTGATATATTAATGAAATTTATTTTTGTTTCAAGATTTTGTCTCTAAGTTATTTTGTAATGCATTGATAAATCCTGATACATATTCATATTCTGATGACCATATAAATTTTGTTTTAATTTAAGTTCTGATTTTACTTTATCAGTACTTACTTATCTGATTTATCTTGGTCATTTTCACTTGATTTATTCTCGGAATATTAATGTTGCAGTGAAAAATAGTTAAATAAGTGGGAACGGTTTCAATTTTGAATTAAAATTGTTTCACCTTGATTAATGGAATATCTTGGTAAGTGGAACGGTTTTTCCTTGAAAAACGGCAAGTGGGTAAGTAATGATTACTGTTTTCTCGAGCCCAGTAACTATCCGTTCTTACTGCATGTCTGACAGGTGTCCAACGGTAACATTTTTTTTCAGAGTATAAGTAAGAAAGATAGAGGATTTTTTTTAATCTTTTATTTCCCTTCATATGTTTTTTCTCTCTACTTGTTTTTACTCTCCTTCTTCTTCTAACGTTGGTTTTTCATACAAACATTTTATCAAACACCTAACAGGCACTTTTAAATCTAAATTTTTCACATGGCACCTAAGGATTTAATCATTGATGGAGCTAAATTTGTTCCAAACAACTATGCTGCAATTCTTGATCATGCTGAAGCTCCATCTGAATTGCATTTTGTGCAAGATCTTCTTGCACACAGTGAGATTGGGTATGCATTGACCCAGCCTTCAGTCTTTTCGAGCCAACAAGTTCTGACATTTTGGAGGACTGGGCACTTTGATAATGGTGGTACACATGGCACTCCTAGTATTGTTTTCGAAGTGGGTGATTCTTCATATGCAGTTACTCCTGGTATAATACGCAGGGCTCTACATCTCCCAGAAGGATGTACTTTTTCAATTCCAGAGGAATCCGCTCTTCAGGAGTTAATGGCCAATTTGGGGTATGAACAGAGTTTGGCAAAACTTGGGCAGTTGAAACGGGCTCATATCAGAAGAGAATGGAGCTTCTTCTTCGACTGCATCACTAAAGCTTTTGGAAACAAGTGTTCGAATTTTGATGTTATCCCAATTATGAGTCAGCACATCGGGTATGCTGTTATAAACCAAACTCATTTTGATTTTGCAACTGCTATAATTGGTTTTATTGGGGATAGGATGACAGAGGATAGGAATATTGTTTACTATGCTAGATTCTGTCAACTTATATATACTTTTTGTATTGATGAACCTCAATTAGTCAGTTCCTCAACTCCACCTATTATGGTTGCAAAACACTACTTTAATGACCTAATAAATGCTTACACTAAGAAATCAGTGGTTAGACCTTTACAGATTCCTCAGTCTGTAAAATAGATCTTAGTAAATGTTGATCCTGATACTTATAGATCTGTTTATTCTGATGTCCAACCAACAACAACTTCCCAAACATCACAACAACCATCAGCACCTACCACTCATTTTACTCAACCTACCCTCAGGAAATATCTTAAATCCTATCTCTCCACTTCACAGATAGTTCAACCCTCATCCTCAGCACCTACTGTGAAGCCTTCCTCTTCCAAACCTAAGAGGACAAAGACTGTTCCTCAAACACCTCAAAAGAGAAGGAGGATTGCTTTGAGAGATGAATCTGATACTGAGGAACAGATTCCTTCTTCAGAACCTGTTGTTAATGCAGCTGAGAAAGAGACTTCTCAGAAGGATTCTGGAATTGGGGAATCTAGGCTTCTCAAGAGGCTTAGAAGAATGACAGTTCCTGAAACTCCCAAGGAATCCAAATCTACAAAGAGATACAAGAAACAGAGGGCAAATAGGCCAGTTTCAGATGATGAAGAGGAAGCAGCTAAGGAAGGGGATCAGGAATCTCTGATCTCACAAGAAAAGGAATTTGCTAAAGTTACTTCTTCTCCATCAACTCCATCTAAGGAAGCTGTTTCTGAAAAGGTCCACACGTCATCTGTATCTCCTGTTGATCCAGGCACAAGTGCTTATATTGATGTTCAAAACTTGGTTGTGCCTGAAGTAATTCTCTTAGAAGCTCCAACAGCAACTAATCCTTCAACAACACCTGTTACTGATGCTGTTCAAACTCCAGAGTTATCTACAACACCTTCTCTGCATCTAGATGCTGATGATCAGACTTTAGGTGAACATCAGGATATGGCTGTTGACCAGAACTTAGAACCAGATCAGCAATTAGAGGATGTTGAAGCCTCCATTACTACTCACACTGTTGTTTTATCAGAGGATACTGATTCTGTAAGTTCTGATGCTGCAAATGCTGGAGATACTGGTAATGCTGCTCTAACTGCAGATGCTGATGAAGCAGGTCCTTCAGGACATGCTCCTCAACAAACTATTCTTAAGTCTGAACTTGTTAAGAAGTTTGTTACCGGAGAAGCACCAGTTCCTTGGAGTGAAACTCCTGCAGGACAGGAGTGGACTAAGGAATGGAACTCAGTTTCCTGTGTTCCAACTGAAAAGCATCTTGCTGAGCACTTGACTAAAGCTGATGAAATATTAAATTCTGATGATTTCAAAACCCAGCTTCGAGTCACTGAATTGAGTACTAAACATCTAAAAGGTCTTCATTCAACTACTCATGCAGAGCTACACAAGATTCAGGAAGAATTTATCAAACAAGATCAAGTTCACAAGATTGATAAGAAATAATTCTTCAAACCTACCTTTGACAGGATTGCTTTTATTGAGAAGACTCAAGAGAAACAACAAGCTCATATTGATGATATTCTGAAAAATCAAGTTTCTCAGCAATCTCAACTTACTGAAATCCAAGCCTCAGTGGAATTGCTTGTCTCTCTCCTATTACCTGCTGATGCCAAAAAGGGGGAGAAAGTAATTAAGTCCAAATTCAAGACTGACAAGACACTGAAAGGGAAGGATGATGAAAAGGATGATCAAGGAAACTCTGGAATGGGTAGAGGTCTTAGTCAAGGTAGAGGTTTCACATCAAGAAAAGCTGCAATCACAAGTCACAGGACAAGTTCTGATACTGGGAAAAGAATAAGTTCTGCTACTAGTAAAAGGATAAGTTCTGATGAACTTTTAGATCTTGATAAGGAAATGTCAAGACAGTTATTTCTTCAGGAAAATCCAGGAATGGACTTGGAGAGTTTAATGGAAGAAGAAGCCAGACTTAAATAAGAGAAAGTCCATCTAAATCTGAAGCTTCTGGTAAAAAGCCACTTCCAAAACTCAAAGGCATTGTGATCAAAGAAAGGACACATACTGAAGCAATATTGGCTAAATCACAACCGCAGATAGATCCAAGATCCAAGGGTAAAGAAAAGGTTGGTGAACCTATCAAGGTTTATGTGCCTCCTGAGGATGAAGAAATTACTGATGAAAAGGATGATCTTGCTCTGACTTCAAGAAAAGTTCTTAAAACAACCTCTGACATGGCTCAAGTTGTTCAGAGTCAAGAAACTGTAAGTTCTGATATTCAAAAGAAGCAAGTAACCTCTGACATAGCTCAAGTTAACTTGATATCAGAAGATAGACCAAAGACACTCCTACCAGGATTCACTAAAGCAAAACAGACTCAACCTTTGATGACTACTGCAAGTGGTTTTGAAGCTAGAGTAGTTACTGGAAAGGAAGCAAGAGATAAAACTGGATTGGGAAGTACTGATGAAAAGAGAATACAGAACACTACCAATGATCCAACTTCCTTGAGTGAACCAGGTATTGGAGCAACTCTTGAGAGATTGAATCAACTGGAATCTGTACAAATGGTTTACCATACCTACTTGAAAGAATACATCTTGTTGTATTTCATGACAGATGGTAGGGTTTATCATATAAGTCAAAATGTCATTCCATTAAAGTATTTTGAAGAATTGGAGCATGTACTATTCTTACTTCAAGTGGATGACAGATTGACAGGAACTGCTGCAAACTATTTGAAGGATTAGATTCAGAGACAGAAAATACTTTATTCTGTTAAGTCTGACAGCACATATGTTCCAAAGTACAGAGATCACAAGGGTGATATAGTTGAAATGAAGCCCAATTCTGCTCAAATTATAACTACCTTTCTAGGGTACAGGGCTGTGGAATTCAATCTTGAGTCTGATAAAGCTTATTTGATCAGACTGGATCAGGATTTAAGAAAAGCAAAGATTAATGATCTCAGGGCTGCAATCTTTCAAATTGGTGAAGATACTGCAGAGCTTAAAGATGCCAAAAGGAGAATGATTGATGAACTTAGATATGCTGAGAGATGTTTGTTGAAGAACTATCTCAGAACAACTCCTGACATCAGAGAGATCAGAAGATGAAGCCAAGTCAAAGATCTACAACTGCTTAAATTCTGATATTTGTACAGACTGAAGTTGTTATCAGAAGTTAAATATTGGTAAAGCTTTAAGGACTATAAGTTGTAGTTATCTAGTCTAATTCTCATGCATTTGTACTTAATGTTTTTGACATCGTCAAATATCTGTTAAACTTGTATATTATGCTAATTTACAAGTTGGGGGAGATTGTTAGATATATTTGATAATGTCATGGCTAATATGATTTATGTTTAGTTTTCATATCTTACTTAACAGGACAAATCAGTATTTAACTGGGAATCAGAACTTATACTGGAAGTCAGGACTTAAGGATATCAGTACTTATATTATCAGGAGATAATTATCAGAAGTTGGATATCAGAACTTAAGTGTTGAAGGACGATTAGATAAGGAAAGTAAATGATTAAAGGAAAGAAGATCGAGATAAACATAAGAAGAGATATGCATGAAGAAGGAGTTCCGTGAAGAATGGAATACTTGGAAGAAAAGATATCTGCTTGATATATTTTAGGAAGCAGAATTATATTCCATATCAGTTAGCGATTATCTTGTAACTGTGTAGTATATAAACACAGACATAGGGTTTACACAAAAAGTGTTATCATATTCGAGAAGATTATTCATTGTAACCCTAGCAGCTCTCGTGATATTTGTTCATCACTGAGAGGTAACATTTCCATACTGTAATAGAGTTTATTGTTTCAATAAAGTTCATTTTCTGTTACTTAAGATATTAAAGTTCGATTTGATTGTATTATACACTGTATTCACCCCCTCTACAGTGTGTGTGACCTAATATATTGCCATCACTGAAAATCTAGTACAACATTCAAGGACCAAGCATATTGACATCAAGTACCACTTCATTAGAGAGCATGTTATGAATGGTACCGTGGAACTTCATTTTGTTCCAAGTGAGAAACAACTTGCAGACATCTTTACCAAACCACTTAATGAATCCACCTTCACTAGGTTGGTAAGTGAGTTAGGTATGCTTAATTACTCATAATCTATTTTGATGTCTAAGCAAATTGAATTGCAGCTAGAATAATATTTGATATTTCTTGTCAATAATCTTGTCAATAATATAAGTTTTGGCTAAGTCAGAATTTATATCTCGACGGATGTTCATTATCCGTTGAAAATGAACATCCGTTGAATTTTAGTATCCGTAGAAGTATCAATTATTACTCTGGGTAATTTTGTCATCATCCGTCGAATTGTACTCAATCTTAGCCGTTGATTTTGAGCATCATCCGTCGAATTTACTTACAGCCTGTATGTATATTTCAATGGATAATCTTAGAATTTTGACAGTTTTATTTATTTTTAAAATGACTATTTTGGGCTAATTTGATTGGTTACTTTATTTCACTTTTAATTTTTAACAGTTTACTTCTGAGAAAGTATATAAGCTAATTTCATTTCTATTCTCTACTTTTATCTTTCTCAAGCAATTTCCCTAACTATTTCTTCTCCAAAGCAAGATCTTTTTCTCTCTGCAAACTATTATCATTTTCAGCAATGGCACCAGTAGTCAAGATCATGTCCCAATCTAGGTTTGTGTATGAAAAGAACAATTTCGTTGTATTAGTAAATAAAGAGATTGTTGCTTCTGATGATTACCACAAAGTGATGGATTTCATTCGAAGTTGCAAACTGAAGTATGCTATGCTAGAGTCTCCTGTTATCTACTATGAAGTGGTTGAAGAGATATGGACCACTGCTGTTTACAACTCAAGTGACAAAACCATTACCTTTTCTCTCAAAGGTAGAACCTATTGCATAAACAGTGATATAATTTATGCTTGTTTTCAATTGCCTGAGAATAATACACTAAGCCTACACACAGACACATATGTGAGTTCCATGCTCAGTTCTATGGGTTATGTTTTTGACCCCACCAAGCTAGGTGATGTCAGGAGAAAAGGCCTCAGAAAGGTGTGGAGCTTTCTCTGTGATTCTTTTATTAAAGTATTTTCTGGGAAAATTAGTAATTTTGATGCAGTAACTTATTCACTTGTAAATATATTATATATGCTGCTTAGTGATAAGTATCATAACTTTAGTGAGTATGTTTTGTTTGAATTAGGTTTTAAGCTAGGAGACATTAAGAAAAGATCTAAAACATATATTATGCTAGATTCTTTATGTTACCGGCTAACTTTGTTTCAGAAGATCTCATTATTGAGAACCCAACAAACAAACTTGATTGTTGGGTTCAATAAAGAAGGGTTATTGTTGACTTGAACAGGGCAAACCATCACAGTGAGGTTCCCCTGGTTTATATAACAATCATGGAATTGCCTCAGGTAAGTGAGGTAAATGTCTCTGTCTCTACTACTACTACTTCTCAACCACCTGCTTCTTTGCCATCAACTGTGGCAATGACATATGTGAATGTGACCAAACAGATGCCTACCCAAGCCACAAAACCAAAGGTTTCCAAACCCAAATCAAAGAAAGCCCCCTCTAGTTTCTCTCAACAGAAGCTAATTGTAAAATCCACACAAAGCCACGAGGGGAGTGTGAAGGAAAGTGAGGCTGGTGAGGGACAGGGTGAACATCAAAGAAGCCCTAAAAATAAGATTGGAGAGGTGAGTGAATCCCAGCCTAGCCACACTGCAGTTTCCCAACAAACTGCAGTGGTTAATAAGGATATTAGCTCATTGCTAGTTGCATCCTCCCAAAAGGATATAACTATTGAACAAAGCTCTCAGCCAAGAGCATAGGCCAAGAGGGTAAGGGACACAAACTCACCCCAAACTTATGCTAGAAAGAAGAAATCCAAAACAATTGGGGATACACAGGGTGCACACATTTTGCCTACTGTAGTCAAAGACTCAGTACATGCACCTTCTCAATATCAGGTTGATGTGGCTTCAATAAATATGGAGTCACAGCCAAAATCCTTAATAATAGAAGCACCTATCACACCAAACTCACCCACACATTCTCAGGATGTTGATATGATTCATACATCAATTCCTGATTCTCCATCTCTAACTCTCATGGAGAAGCCAAAAATTCAAGTAAGTGAGCATCATCTTTTAGATGATTTGTTGGCTCACTTGCCATTTCTTTCTGAGTCTACTGAAACATCTGTGCAAAATCTCAAATCAATCACCACAGATTCTACAGTAGTCTCTACTCCAAACTCTTTCATTTCCACTATTTCAATGGATATTGTTCATTCGTTGACAAGTGATCGTATCCATCTACATCAAGCCCAACAAACTTAGCTACTTCAGAAGTTGGTGGCTGCACATACTTCTTCCTCTACTCAACTTGATGCTAACAAAAAAGGGAGAAAGACTCAATTGTTCCAGTTAGCCAAGGGGAGCAACAAGTAAGGGGGAGAAAGTGTTAAACATTCAAGTCAGTAAAGTAATTGTGCCAACAATTGCTTTCCCTAAGTCACCAGTTTTGGACATCATTGATCTAATCAAGATAACAGCTGCTAAGTTGGAATTAAATGAGAAATCTAAAAAGCTTGATGTTGCAGTAGTTGAGCAAGAGCTAGATGCAAAATGGAGGAAGCTTGGTGAAAACATCAAGAAGAAATTTGGTCTAATTGAGAAGCAAGACAAGGTCTTTTCTCACTTCTGCAAATTGAGACAAATTTCAGCTAATGAAATGAGTTTAGGGAACATGGAAAGGGGTCAACCCTCATCAATCAAGTCTCCAAAGGCCAGTGTGATTTTTCAACCAAAAAGGAATTATCCAAAGAATTCAGACAAAAATCTACTGGACCTATCTTATGAAACCCCTAGGCCAGATGAAAAGAAGCTGCTTGCAAGGTCCATTGCCTTATCCAAAGATCCCAGAGATACAGTGTCAAAGAACATAATTGCTAAGATCTACAGGAATGGTAAACTAATCTGTGTGGTGGCTGAACATCCACAGTTTGCAGAAGCTAAGAAAGAAGAAAAGGTGAGGCTTAAATAACAACAAAAGAAAGTTGCTTTAGATACCAAGAACCTAGACAAAAAGCCTGTAACCACAGAAGTTACATTGCCTGCTGTGACAACTGGAAATTTGGATGAAGGAAAGAAAGAAGAACCAAAGCAGATAAAGAGAAAGTTTAGATACAAGATCCATGCAAAGAGGAAGATAGATTTTGATGAAGATAATGAAGATTACATGCCAGCCCAATCTATAACCACAAGCCAATCAATCATACCTACTGTGAAGGAGGTTGAGTTCAAGGTTGATCCTAACATCACCTTTCATGGTGATCATGTTGTTCCAAATGATGAGCCTATAGATTGGGTCAGCTTGCCTCTTCCTGATCTAAACCTTCCCATATTTGCCAAACAGAGGAGAACAAAGGAAAGAGTTGTCAAAACAGTCAAGCCTGTCAAGCTTCAGTCCAAGCAACTGGCCAAACCCAAACTTACTATCAACAAGGGAGATCAACTCTTCATATGTGACATCAAAGAATTTTCAGACATAAATATCTATCTTGATGAGTTAGAAGAAGCCAGATCTATTGATGCCTACAAGCACCTTCTAGAGAGATTGGTCTTCAGGTATAAGGGTGGTAAAGAGATGACTTGGCCGCTTCACATAATTCTCAATGAAGGCTAGACAACTTTGGTGATCATTTTCTCCTCAATCAAGAAAATTTTTGGATTCAACATAGTTGCCAAGAAAATGGTACTAAACAAGATTGAGGAGATAAGAAATAGCTGGAGAGGACAAAATATACTCATGTTGTGCATATGTTGTGTACTTGATGATTTCTTAAACAAAACATCTAAGTAGATTTTACTTAGTGAAATAATGTAGCACTCGACGGATAAGAATTATAGTCCTGACGGATAACTCATTATAGTCCCGACGGATGATTAACTTATTATCCATCGAGTGAGTAGCTTATGTAATAATAAGTTTGTAGCAAAGTGATGTATGCACCTTTGTATAGAATCTGTAGTAGCATATAAGTCATGTTGACTTTAACTAGATATGCAGAATAGGTTGATTAATTGTACATAAGTAATGTCTTGTAATTCTGTATAAGTGAAATGAAGTCAAGTGCCAAAATAGCTACCGACGGATGATTAACAAAGCCTTCGACGGATGATCAAATGACTATCAACGGATGTTTAACATAGCAGTCGACGGATGATCAATCAAGTCATCGACGGATGATCTGAAAGTCGACGGATGATCATATCAAGAATTCAAACATCAGTTGAACAGTGAAAGCTGACACACAGCAGTCGAGTTGGATATAAACACATTGTGGAAGCCCATTAACTGGTAAATAGAGGACAAAAAGCAACAAAGATTAAGACTGTTAGATTTTATATTTGTTCAGTATTTTTGACTTTGTAATCTTGGAATTATATAAACCAAGTGAGTAGCAAATAGAAAAAGAACCGAGATAGTTGAGAAACACAAAAACTAAGAAATCCTTGTAAGCTTAATCTTTAGCATTTCCTGTTTTCTCAGCAGTTCAATTTGTAAGCAGCTGTGGGCATTTCTGCACACAGAGTCCTCTCGATATATTATATATATCTCTGGTGGAATTGTTTAAATCCACTAGAAAGTTTTTAAAGACTCTTGTTTTTAATTACTTGTGTTTTGATTCATTCAAGTTTATATTCCGCATTGTGTTAATCAAAACAAATATATCAATAATCGAGTTGAACATTTTTATTTCAAGAAAAAGGTTCAAGAATTCCATTCACCCCCCCTTCTGTAATTCTTGCTTCATTGTTAAGGGACTAACAATTGGTATCAGAGCAAGCTCTTAATCTACAAAGAGTTTAAAGATCAAAACAATTCAGCAAGATGAACAAGAAAGATGTTGGAGTCAAGATTCCTCTTCTTGATAAAGATAATTACCATCATTGGAAGGTAAAGATGCATCTTCACATGCTCTCTCAAGATGAGGCCTATGTGGACTGCATAGAAAGAGGCCCTCATGTTCCAATGAGAGCTGCAACAGGAAATGAGCCATCTGTTCCAAAGTCAAGGCATGAATGGTCTGATCCTGACATTGAACAAGTCGGGAAAGATAAAAAGGCCATGAACATTCTGTTCAATGGTGTTGATACAGACATGTTTGATAACATCATCAACTGCAAGACTGCCAAGGAAGTTTGGGACACAATACAAATAATCTGTGATGGTACTGAGCAAGTAAGAGAAAATAAAATGCAGCTCCTGATTCAGCAATATGAGCATTTTCACAATGAAGAAAGTGAATCACTCACTGACATTTTTAGTAGATTCCAAAAACTACTAAATGCTCTTAAGTTGCATGGAAGAGTCTATCAGACTAAAGACTCCAATCTGAAATTTCTCAGATCTCTTCCAAAGGAATGGAAACCAATGACAGTCTCATTGAGAAACTCACAGGATTATAAGGAGTTTACTTTAGAGAGACTGTATGGCATTCTGAAAACCTATGAGCTTGAGATAGAGCAGGATGAAAGAATGGAGAGAGGAAAGAAGAAAGGAGGATCCATTGCACTAGTTGTTGATCTGGAAAAGGAGAAGGAAGTGAAGATGGAAGCTGTGGAATTAACTTCAAAGGTCTGTAAAAGCAAGGGTAATGGGCTAGCTACAGAAAATGAAGATTCATTGAGCCAAGATGACATGGAGGACATTGATGAGCACCTAGCATTCCTTTCAAGAAGATTTTCCAAGCTCAAGTTCAAAAAGAACTTTGGAGCAGCCAAGCCAAATAGAAACATGGTGGATAAGTCAAAATTCAAATATTTCAAATGTGGCTTGGCAGGGCATTTTGTAAATGAGTGTAGAAAGTCAGATTCCAGTAAGAAAAGATTTGAGTCTATAGATTACAAGCAAAAATACTTTGATCTACTCAAACAAAAGGAAAGGGCTTTTATTACACAAGAGAATGACTGGGCAGCTGATGGCTTGGATGAAGATGAAGATGTCAGCTATGTCAATCTAGCCCTTATGGCCAAGTCTGATGAAACAGAGACAAGCTCCTCAAGCAATCAGGTAATCACTACAAACCTTGCACATTTATCTAAAGCTGAGTGTAATGATGCAATAAATGACATGTCTACAGAATTGTATCATTTGCGTGTTACACTTAAGTCCCTCACTAAAGAAAATGCTAAAATTAAAGAAAACAACTTGTTTTTAAGTGAGAGGAATAATGTGCTTGAGTCTCAGTTTGTTGAGTTTGAAAAACTAAAAATTGAGTGTAGGAATGCCAAGGAGGAATTAACTGAGTCCTTGAAAAAGGAAGAAATTTTAAAGAAGCAGCTCGATCGTGAACAAGAGGTGATTAAAGCATGGAAAACATCAAGAGATGTTCATGCTCAAATCACCAAGGTTCAAGGATTTGAGTCTTTTATGATGAAGCCTAGAAAAAGAATAAGGAGAAACTAGAACCTATTTTGGTAGATGGGTTGCTGACAGATGTAGACTCGACGGATGATGAGGACTATTCATCGGATAACAAAAAGTGTTATCCGTCGAATGATAAAAATCCTCATCCGTCGGCTGTAAGCAAACCCATTAGCAAAGCCAAATTAACCAAGCTAAATGATAAGTATGGGTCTGTTTCCAAGAACTTTGTTTCAGGAGAGTCAAGTCAAGCTAAGAAAGAGAAAAAGGCTAATGTTGGTCACATGACTGTCAAACAGTTAAGTGACAGACTTGAGAAAATAGAGGTAAAAATAGAGACTAAAAAGAAAAACAATAGGAATGGTAAAGTAGGGATTAACAAACACAATAACTACACACCTGATAAATATGCTCCTAAAAAGATCTGTGTCAAGTGTGGTAGTGTAAATCATTTGTCTGTTAATTGTAAATCTGCCATGCCTACTCCCATGTCTGTTTAGTCTCAATTTCCTAACATGAATGCCATGCCTCCCATGCCTGTTAATGCTATGCCTACACAGAATATGAATGCACAATTTGCTAATATGCCATTTGCACCTAATCCATATTATGCTGCATACAATATGCCTCAAATGCCATTTAGCATGCCTTACTGGAATAACATGTTTGCACCAAGCATGTCATTTCCTGTTAGCCATAACATGCATGATAATTATGTTGCATCTAGTGGTTTCAAAGGCCCAACCCAAATGACTAAGGAAGAATCTGAAATTCCTAAGTCAAATGAGTTAAGACCTAAGAAACAGAAGAAGAAAGCTAACAAGGCAGGACCCAAGGAAACTTGGGTACCAAAATCAACTTGTTTTGATTTTGATGTGTGCAGGGAAACAGAATGTAACACCCCCAAATCCGGGGTCGGGGATCCGGGTTGTCACGAGTTCCATTTCCCTTAACAACACCCAATCTTAATAAATAATCAACTACTCTGTACTGTGACCCCACAATAAACACACACACCACAAGTTATAGTCTCAGAGATGAATATCCAAAAATAATCACAAGTCGTTTTATTCCACAATTATATGCCAATACACCTTAAACAGGTTTCTGAATAAATTTACATTTCTTTGCCATTATTACAATTCATAAATATACATAATCTGATACATCAAAAGTTGAAAGCCTAGCCTATTGGTAGTTCCTACCTCAGCTATGGCGGCATCAGTGCTTCTAGAAAACTACGGAACGTCTCCTAACCTCTTGCGAATCGGGAGCTTGGTCCGGTTCATCTTGTCTATCTGATGTTGTGTGATGAAAGAAGAAAGCAAGGGTGAGCAGCAAGCCCACCAAAATAATATGTATAATGATTAACAATATATGATCCTTCTCATAGTACTCATGAAAGTCTTGGTCAAAAGAAATGAACCAAGTTGATATCTTAATGCGATGAAGTCGCAAAATATTCAGTATATATATATATACATATATACTTTTCAAAATATTGGAAGTCCTCTTCCATGCACAATATACACAAAGTCCCAGTGTATAACTGTATAAAAAAAAATATCGTTGCAAGGTGATCTCATATATCTAACCTTGTCTCAACGTTTTTCTGAAAATCTTTGTCATTCATAAGACAATTATTAATTAGATATAAGTTTAAAAGATGAAGTTACAAGATACCCCAATATACTTATATCTTTCCCAAATACTACTTGAACTACCATCGTTCAAGTTATAATTAGCTTCAAAAGTTCATCACATAGATGAGACTATAAGGCAAGATTTGAATAGATTAAATCTTTAAAATATTATCAAAATAAAATGAAGTTACGAGATACTTCATTTGATGTAAACATCATTTTGAAAACTTGACCCTGCCAACACTCAACAATCGCCCAACCGTAGCCTTTCTATCGAAGTGCTCTGGGTAGTGTTGCAGAAATTATCCAATTGGATGATGAACTCATTACGGGAGTTTGCCGCGCCAGGAAGACCACTTACGATGATCAGTCGTAGTAGTACAACCCCACCATTTTCTACATGTAGAGGAGAACCTGTCGGATTTACTTGTCAACCGAACACTGAACTCCTAAGGAATGGACCGCCTTAGCGGAACTTCCAGGCCATTTGGGCCAATATAATAAGGCTGGGCCGGCGCTACTCGGCCACTTACGCCACTCCTAGTTCAGATGAAATCCATGACTCTGAAACGTAAAGCTTGTCCCCACTTTCCCCAAGTAGAAACTTGTTGATACGACTCCACCAAGAAGTCGTATCTATTTGGAAAGGAGAACTCACCGATATTTCCCAGGCGATGCCTGTTAATGGATTAACTTGTTCCAAGAATTTTACTTCCCGAGTGTTGGGTAAGTAATCAATTCATTTATCAAAACAGCAACCTTGTTGCGAATATAAAACACACCACAGAGCCGGATCCCTCAGGTTTTGAGCGAGTATTTAAATCCCCTTCGAAAGGAGGATCTTAAAAAAAATGAGTTTTGGGATCCGCTCTAACTTTTAAAAAAATCATTTTGAAGACTCGCAAAACATTTTTAAGAATGTTTGGAGTGAAGCTGATTTAATGAAGTAAATCAGTCCCCAGAATATTTAGAAAATGTCTGAATATTATTATTTAAATAATATTCCCATAAAGAATAATCTTTATAAAATAATTGAAGTAGAAGTATTAAAACTTATACTTGAAATGAATAGCAAATAATCAAAGATATACTTATACGAAAGTAATATCTTTATTTGAATAATCAAAAGTAAGTTTGATTATCGACACCTTATTCTTTAATACAATAAAGAATATTATTAAGTAATAAGCGGAGTCATAATACCTCGAATGAATACTATAAATAATATTCATAAAATAAAGGAGTCATACATCCTCAAATGAATATCCAAGTAATATTCAATAATAATATAAACTGAGTCATAAGCCCTCGAATGAATATTCAAATAATATTCAAATAATAAAAAAAAAACTGAGTCATAAGCCCTCGAATGAATACTCAAATTAATATTCAATTAAGTAAAACAAAGGTATCGAATAAACCTTATTCGATCCATAGTTTTAAAAACTATATCCATATATATATAAATATATATATATATATAATATACTCGGGAACATCGACTCCCGGTTTAGAAATATGTTCACCTTTTATCCCCTATACTAAGGGTATACGCAACTACTTGCTTATTTCTAACATAGGTATTATGCAACTATAAGCATTGAAATCAACAGATAGATAACCAGATTACGAAACAGACATGCATATATACCATATCAGCATGCTCCAATATATCGCAAAATTTGCTAATAACAATCATGCACTATCACAAGATAATGCATATACATATATTTACATCACAACAACAGTATATCGGGTAAAAAACTTGCCTGAGCGACTGTGGGTTACGAATGGCTCAGGACGAGTCTGGTAACCTATAAACAACAAGTAAGTTGGAATTAAACCAAAGTCACTTGTAAATCTATACTCCAACCAACTCAGACTCTAACGCTCGTTTTGCGCTTACTGATTCTCTTAAGTCACTCGAGTACCCTCGGCTCCACCATTTTTAATAATTTAACCTTTACGAGTTTTAAGGAGATTCATTCGCGAGTGTTTTACCAACTGCCTAACACACTTACCATAAATGTTTCATGCATTAATTAACCCTTTTTGGTCTTTAACATATGTTTCAAAGTAAGGCGAGGGGAAAAGTTTCGTTCGCGAAACGCCGTTACTTGAAACGGTCGTTTCTCCTAAACCGTGCATCGGAATCGAACGAACTACATATCAAAACGAAGCTCGTAACATGAGCTATCCAAATATGGCAGTGGTCATAATCTAGCAGGGGGTTCTCGGGTCCTAATGTTATGCACAAAAACAGTCCAAAGAAAATCGGTCATTACGACGGCTATGTTTACGCGATTACCAATGTTTAAACTACTCCAATTAACCACCAACCAACTCATAACCATCCATACAACAAAACTTCACCTAAACCATACCATATCAGTCCATAATCTCCAAGGTTTTCAACTCAAACAACCACAATCAAGACCTATGAACTATAATCAAGCTTCAATTACCAAAAACACTTCCAAATCAAACCAAACTACTAATAATCACAATCCATGCTTCTCATTTCACAACATCAACCATTAAACTTACTAACAAATAAAGTAAAGGCTAGGGTTTGAAGTTTATACCTTCCTTGGGAGGTGTTAAGTTGCTAGGAAGCCTTAGGGAGCCTCCTACAAGCTTGATCTTTCCAAAGAAATCAAGAACACAAAGTTAGGCTTTGAAGTTTCTAAAAGTCCGATTTAAATAACTGTAAAAATGAGGGTCTTACCATGATTATTTTGACGAGACTTGTGAACAAGAGTTGTAGGCCATCTCAATACCTTTCCAATGAGCTATAGAACACAATATTTGAGTGAGAAATGAAGGAGATACAGCAGTTTTAGTGTTCTGGTTCTGTTTTGGCCGAGAGCATGAAGAACAATGCCTTGGTTTCTTTTTGATTTTGATGAAAAATGATTTGCTTGGCTTGGTTGGTTTGATTTTTGTGTTTGTTTTAGTAAATTACCTAGTTGCCCTTGATTTTGTGTGGTTAAAAAGCCACCACATCTCCTTCCTTCCCATGTCATGCTTGTGTCATCCTCATGATGTCATCCTCCCCTCCTTGTCCTCTTCTCATTGGTTGGGTGACATCATCCTCTCTAATCCTTTTGATTAACTTCCTAATTGTTTGCCTAATGACCGCTGATCTGTTATACGGTTCGCTTAACTTTCGTTTTCGTTTATCGTTTGAAGGATCATACCCGGGATCTTATTACTTAGGTTCCCTTAACCTTTCTCAATATATTATATTCCTTTTATGATCCTCTCCTATAATCCTTTAATTTAAATCCTTTTTATCCTGTTACCTTTTTTCTCAAATCTTTCCGTATCTAGTGTATTTCCGGGAAAAATCAAAGTGTTCGGATTTGGATTCTGACGATCTTTACATACACTTATATCCCATATAAAGTACTAATAAAATCTCAGAATATCCATATCAGAACCCCTACATAGTGTGGCATGAAAAGTTTTCTCATTCAGCAAAAACACTATTCATAAGGGTTTCAAAAATTTCCCAAAAATTGGGGTTATTACAGTCTCCCCTCCTTAAAAGGATTCCGTCCCGGAATCAGATAGAAAATGAATAGGGATACTCTCTTAGCATTGCACTTTCTAACTCTCGAGTAAATTTTCCCACATTGTGGTTCTACCATCAAACTCTTACTAGTTTGATAACCCTTCTCCTAAGCACTCGTTCCTTTTTACTCTATACCCTTCCTGGTTGCTCCATATAGGTTACGTCTGGTTGCATGTCTATGCGCTCATATGCCCCTATTTGTCTGGCATCTGAATTACACTTCCTTAACATTGATACGTGGAACACGTTATGAACTTGCTACAGGTTCGGGGGTAGGGCTAGCTCATATGCTAACTTCCCAAACGTCTTAATATATCCAAGGGTCCAACAAATTGTAGACTTAGCTTTCCTTTCTTTCCGAACCTCATCAATCCTTTTTCAAGGGTTTCCAAGGGGATACCTATAACATTACTAGGCCCCCTATTTCATACTCTTTGTCCTTTTTGAGTCAAATCAGCATACCTCTTATGTCCATCTTGGGTTACTACCAGCCGTCCTCTGATTAGATCTATTATATCCCTGGTCCTTTGGACTACTGCGGGTCCGAGCATCTTGCGCTCTACAACTTCATCCTAACATAAGGGAGATTGACATTATCTTCCCTCAAGGATCTCATAAGGTGACACCTCGATAATGACATATGATCTATTATCGTGATATAACTAAATCCGCGTTAAGTGATCATTCCAAATTTTTTCAAGTCTATTGCACAGACTCTCATTATAGCGTTTAGCATTAGAGCTTTTGCTTCTCAATACCCATTCTTTTCGAGTTCGTAATCGCTACTACCTTCCGTTCCTAATATTATACTGGTTATACTTTTGCTCGTTAGCGTTCTATAACCTTTTAATAACCACGTCAACCTTAGTATTACGAATGTGTTCCCATTCTGAATACCACCATAACTTTACTACTCCTTTTTCAGCTGTTTCTATTTTCGAAAGCTTAATCCTTCATATAGAAGTAAAAGAATTTTTTGAGAGATCACTATGATCATGAACACTTGTTATCTCGCATAGTTAGTACAGAAGGTGGCCAGCCTTTAGTACTTGACAAGCAATTAAACATTAGTTGGTATCCTACTAGGCTTCTATCACACAGATAGACAGTCATTCGGCAATACCTCCCCTTCTGGAAGGGTTGTTCTTCTCAACTTACATGAAATGAAAAGAAGAGAAAAGAACGAACTGAAGAGAATTGTATATATAAAAAAAATATACTGCCACAAAATATCTGGCTTGGAACCTACCTCTGAACTATAGAGGTTTGTCATAGGAGAACAAAACATATACGTATTTATATCAGCATCAAGTATTATAGCATCGTATTTCCCATGCCTAAATATTTCTATTCCGTCCATCATTCTATAGACCCATGCTCTTCCTCGAGCTTATACACAATCACCTTTGAAACTCCCTCGATTTCGAAAATCGAACCTGGGATCTCATTTTAGACATCACCGTTACTAGAGTTCTATGCTTGCACCGCAACCTTCCTCATATAGTAATACGACTCTCTTTTCATAAGAGGGAATAAATATTCAATAGGTAGATACTCTACTTAATTAGTCTATCAATGATAACTTATACACTACCACGACCCGTTTAGTGGTACTCAATCTCAACATCCATTCCAATACAACTCTCACGGTTGTAATCAGCTCGTTACTCGCAGAATCATTGCTGCCTTACTATGGTCCACCACTGACCCACTGTCATCATTCACTTTCCATGAAATCTTAATAGCTAACCATACGGAGTCCATACATTTCGTATCAAATCCTTCTAAGGAGGTAACATAATCACCATTTCTGATTCATGAAGAACACTCCTGATCTCAAAGGTTCGTTAAGTCCTTTTGAAACATGGTCCAGGCTCATTCTCAAGATAGTACCTTCTAAGATAGATAGCCCGCTCATGGCGATTACACGAATTAAACCTTTACCAACTACTATTACGGCTGGGTATTGCACAGTCATCAGAAGGAATGTCAATCTTCCAAACCATAATACAACCTTCACAGTTTTAACCATCATCACTGTATTCTTTTGGCACAAGCGCCTATAATTATCCTCTTACCTTTAAAGTGTCGGCCACCTCTTTGGCCTTTCCTGATAGTAAAATTTCCTTACAGTCAATGTCACTTTAACCATCTCCAAATAAATTTTCTACCTTATTTCAATCACAGCTTATGTGAAAATGCTTTCCTTAAAATCTGATGAGTAAAAAAAAAATCACCATTTTTCCATAAGTTATTGCCTCAGTCTTTAGAGGTTAATCACTGTCATGACTGACTCTCAATCATAATTAGAACATCTTTTATCTTAAGTCCTAATTGCCCTGAATAATTTCGACCATTACTGGTTCGATCCATACTTTCTCGTGGTTTAACACGTGCCCCACTTGGCAACATTATAATTACGTCATATTTCCTTTATCAACATTTCTATTCTTGAAAATTTTGAATATTACCTTTCTCCTTGTAAAACCTCTAAGGTTATCCTTCAATCGTTCCTCCTGTATTCCCTAGATACAGGGCATATTAAAATACCATTTACTATTACTAGAACCATTGTCTATATACTTCTGAAAAATTTCTCCACTGATTCTTAAAGGTTGTTGCTACATTAACCCTTTCCAAATCATACTGTCAAAACTCATATTGTCCCTATTAAGGGTGAAATTCCAACCTTTATGCATTCCCCTAGGATTCATTTTAAGTTACCGATGTTCTATCCTTAATTCCACCTTTAAAAGGTACCTGCATCCTTCCATGGATAAATCAAGTCATATATCCCTGATAAGGGTGTCTTATTCAATCATTCCCACCTCGATAGTCTATACCTAACTTCATAATAGCATCCTTATTCAAATTGAGGTCAATCCATATGGCCTCCAAAAGATAACAATGGTCATCCACTTTTCTTTCTTGATTTGGTAATGATAACATGGATGTTCTGGAAGATATTGGTCATGTTCAACGTGACCTTCTTCTTAATAATTCCTTATTTACTTTTGTTGTTTATCTCAACAGTCATCTCAATGTTGGGATATCTTTCATATCTGGCGTCTCCCTTTCTGGGTATCATGCCACCGGTCTTATACTTTACCTTCTTGAAGGTCACTTCCTTCACCCAATTTTCTTAATTTCTTACTTTCTTGTCTCCTCAGTCTATCCGCGTCTCATTATTTATCCTTCGAATTATCTCAAGGTTTCCTCGAATCTTCCCAACTTACAGGGGATAAAATATATGTATCTCTTATACCTTCAACCATCAATTTAACTCATGGTGAATCACTCTCATCCGGACGATTACCTACTTTTCTATTTCTATTTCTACGAGTCTTTAGGGTTTCCTCATACCCAACTCACATATCATTCCTCAAACTCTCTTGCCTTTATATTCCTTTCTCTTATCGTTATTTCATGAACCAACACAACATAAGCATTGATTTCAAACATCCCATCATTCTGGATTCGTGTCTTCAGAACGAATCTTGATAACTTTTACAACTTAGATTCATAATTCATCATACTCGTCTGCCTTTGTTCTGGCTCTTAAGCTTTTACACTATCTCCATAACCTTGGGAAGTACTTTCCTGAAAACAATTGACTGAACTTAAATCAGTTTATTATAATCTCTTGCTCCGTGCCTTCCTTGGCCTTTCACCAGCGGGTGGTCTCTCTCTTAGGAGGGTAAGTGACAAAACAGTCTTTTGTGGTTCGTCAATCATTTAGAATCTCAAATGATTCATCTATTTCCTTTAGCCAGGCTCTTGCCTCGACTGGGTCAGCTTGTTCCTTGGAACTCTGAGAGCTTAGCGACTTAAAGGTCATGAAAGAATTTCCCACCGCACTGTCTCCTCAGGGTGGTGGTTGGGGATAATAGTCTAAGTTCTCTTTAGACAGGTCCATGAATTGCCGTATAGGGGTACCATCTCGGGTCTCCTGTCCTTACTCGACTTTTGTTTCCTCATTCTAAATATTTCTTCCTACTCCCCATAATTGGGGTCATCTTACATAATTTAAATCCTCATTTTCCACTTTATCATGTTATGGGTTCCTTTTGTCTTGGTGGCAACCTCCCTGACTATCACGTTCAGGGTTTGCTCTAACTCTTATTCCTCAAACTAGCTTTCATCTAAGATTTCATCTTTAAGCTCTTAAACCTTTGGAACCCAAATTCTATAGGAATACCTCATTATTCCCTTATCATCTCTCTCGGTATTAATCTCATACCTATTTGTTGGCTCTCTGCCTTCATTCATCACTTTTACTGGCACAATATGTTCTTTTCCAATACTTCAGGCTGTATTGCTATCTCAAACAGCTTTTCGGTACCGGCTCCGGTTACCTTCACTACTATTTCCATTTTCTCAAAATCTCTTATAAACTCTCCAAAAGACATTATCATCTTGAGTCTCTCCTTTTTACTAAGGGCATCAGCCACCATATTGGCTTTCCCCGAATGATAAAGAATCTCCCAATCATAATTCTTGATTAGCTCTAACCGCCTCCTCTGGCGTATGTTGAGCTCTTTCTACGTAAGAATGTACTAGAGCTCCTATGGTTTGTGAATCTCACACTTCTCTCCATACAAGTAGTGCCTCAAATCTTTAGGGCAAAACTATTGCCACGAGCCCAAGCTCATGGGTGGGGATATCGAATTTTAAATTCCCTTAATTGTCTTGACGCAGACGCGATTATCTTGCTGTGCTATATAAGAAGCACCCTAATTCCTTATGCGAAGCGTCACTTACAAATCACAAAATCTCATTTTCCATCCGGCAACGCCAACATAGGGAACGTCACCAACCTTTGCTTCGGTTCTTAAAAGTTGTTCTCGCATTTCTCTGTCCATTCGAACTTCTCAGTCTTACGAGTAAGCCGCGTTAAAGGGGCTACTATCTTTACAAACTTGAACGAACCTCTGGTAGTGACCGGCCAATCCTACCTCTGGTAGTCGACCCAACCAGGGTCATCAATTCATCAGTGGTCCTTTATCCAATCTCGTCAGGATCCTCCATGGGATCCTCCTCAGCAACTATCCCTTCTAGGACAACATCCTCAACCGCTACATACTCAATATCAACATCATCCGGTCCTGCGTTAGGACGCTCTATTGGATCCACAATCTGATCTCCAATTAGTAATAAAACATCATCGCGTTGATGTTCCTCAACTTCAGGGTTCGGAGTCCCGCTACCATATACGATAACGAACTACGCTTCTATCGCAACATTTATAAGGGTTCCCATAAGGGTTTTAACTGTCAGTACTACGTTAGGTAGTCCGACTATGAACTTGGAAAGAGTTCTTATTATCTTAGTGAACTTATTATCTTAACGTCCCATCATCTCTGAGGTTTATAACGCTTAGCTCTGATACCATTTCTGTAACACCCCCAAATCCGGGGTCGGGGATCCGGGTTGTCACGAGTTCCATTTCCCTTAACAACACCCAATCTTAATAAATAATCAACTACTCTGTACTGTGACCCCACAATAAACACACACGCCACAAGTTATAGTCTCAGAGATGAATATCCAAAAATAATCACAAGTCATTTTATTCCACAATTATATGCCAATACACCTTAAACAGGTTTCTGAATAAATTTACATTTCTTTGCCATTATTACAATTCATAAATATACATAATCTGATACATCAAAAGTTGAAAGCCTAGCCTATTGGTAGTTCCTACCTCAGCTATGGCGGCATCAGTGCTTCTAGAAAACTGCGGAACGTCTCCTAACCTCTTGCGAATCGGGAGCTTGGTCCGGTTCATCTTGTCTATCTGATGTTGTGTGATGAAAGAAGAAAGCAAGGGTGAGCAGCAAGCCCACCAAAATAATATGTATAATGATTAACAATATATGATCCTTCTCATAGTACTCATGAAAGTCTTGGTCAAAAGAAATGAACCAAGTTGATATCTTAATGCGATGAAGTCGCAAAATATTCAGTATATATATATACATATATACTTTTCAAAATATTGGAAGTCCTCTTCCATGCACAATATACACAAAGTCCCAGTGTATAACTGTATAAAAAAAATATCGTTGCAAGGTGATCTCATATATCTAACCTTGTCTCAACGTTTTTCTGAAAATCTTTGTCATTCATAAGACAATTATTAATTAGATATAAGTTTAAAAGATGAAGTTACAAGATACCCCAATATACTTATATCTTTCCCAAATACTACTTGAACTACCACCGTTCAAGTTATAATTAGCTTCAAAAGTTCATCACATAGATGAGACTATAAGGCAAGATTTGAATAGATTAAATCTTTAAAATATTATCAAAATAAAATGAAGTTACGAGATACTTCATTTGATGTAAACATCATTTTGAAAACTTGACCCTGCCAACACTCAACAATCGCCCAACCGTAGCCTTTCTATCGAAGTGCTCTGGGTAGTGTTGCAGAAATTATCCAATTGGATGATGAACTCATTACGGGAGTTTGCCGCGCCAGGAAGACCACTTACGATGATCAGTCGTAGTAGTACAACCCCACCATTTTCTACATGTAGAGGAGAACCTGTCGGATTTACTTGTCAACCGAACACTGAACTCCTAAGGAATGGACCGCCTTAGCGGAACTTCCAGGCCATTTGGGCCAATATAATAAGGCTGGGCCGGCGCTACTCGGCCACTTACGCCACTCCTAGTTCAGATGAAATCCATGACTCTGAAACGTAAAGCTTGTCCCCACTTTCCCCAAGTAGAAACTTGTTGATACGGCTCCACCAAGAAGTCGTATCTATTTGGAAAGGAGAACTCACCGATATTTCCCAGGCGATGCCTGTTAATGGATTAACTTGTTCCAAGAATTTTACTTCCCGAGTGTTGGGTAAGTAATCAATTCATTTATCAAAACAGCAACCTTGTTGCGAATATAAAACACACCACAGAGCCGGATCCCTCAGGTTTTGAGCGAGTATTTAAATCCCCTTCGAAAGGAGGATCTTAAAAAAAATGAGTTTTGGGATCCGCTCTAACTTTTAAAAAAATCATTTTGAAGACTCGCAAAACATTTTTAAGAATGTTTGGAGTGAAGCTGATTTAATGAAGTAAATCAGTCCCCAGAATATTTAGAAAATGTCTGAATATTATTATTTAAATAATATTCCCATAAAGAATAATCTTTATAAAATAATTGAAGTAGAAGTATTAAAACTTATACTTGAAATGAATAGCAAATAATCAAAGATATACTTATACGAAAGTAATATCTTTATTTGAATAATCAAAAGTAAGTTTGATTATCGACACCTTATTCTTTAATACAATAAAGAATATTATTAAGTAATAAGCGGAGTCATAATACCTCGAATTAATACTATAAATAATATTCATAAAATAAAGGAGTCATACATCCTCAAATGAATATCCAAGTAATATTCAATAATAATATAAACTGAGTCATAAGCCCTCGAATGAATATTCAAATAATATTCAAATAATAAAATAAACTGAGTCATAAGCCCTCGAATGAATACTCAAATTAATATTCAATTAAGTAAAATAAAGGTATCGAATAAACCTTATTCGATCCATAGTTTTAAAAACTATATCCATATATATATAAATATATATATATATAATATACTCGGGAACATCGACTCCCGGTTTAGAAATATGTTCACCTTTTATCCCCTATACTAAGGGTATACACAACTACTTGCTTATTTCTAGCATAGGTATTATGCAACTATAAGCATTGAAATCAACAGATAGATAACCAGATTACGAAACAGACATGCATATATATCATATCAGCATGCTCTAATATATCGCAAAATTTGCTAATAACAATCATGCACTATCACAAGATAATGCATATACATATATTTACATCACAACAACAGTATATCGGGTAGAAAACTTGCCTGAGCGACTGTGGGTTACGAATGGCTCAGGACGAGTCTGGTAACCTATAAACAACAAGTAAGTTGGAATTAAACCAAAGTCACTTGTAAATCTATACTCCAACCAACTCAGACTCTAACGCTCGTTTTGCGCTTACTGATTCTCTTAAATCACTCGAGTACCCTCGGCTCCACCATTTTTAATAATTTAACCTTTACGAGTTTTAATGCGATTCCTTCGCGAGTGTCTTACCAACTGCCTAACACACTTACCATAAATGTTTCATGCATTAATTAACCCTTTTTGGTCTTTAACATATGTTTCAAAGTAAGGCGAGGGGAAAAGTTTCGTTCGCGAAACGCCGTTACTTGAAACGGTCGTTTCTCCTAAACCGTGCATCGGAATCGAACGAACTACATATCAAAACGAATCTCGTAACATGAGCTATCCAAATATGGCAGTGGTCATAATCTAGCAGGGGGTTCTCGGGTCCTAATGTTATGCACAAAAACAGTCCAAAGAAAATCGGACATTACGACGGCTATGTTTACGCGATTACCAATGTTTAAACTACTCCAATTAACCACCAACCAACTCATAACCATCAATACAACAAAACTTCACCTAAACCATACCACATCAGTCCATAATCTCCAAGGTTTTCAACTCAAACAACCACAATCAAGACCTATGAACTATAATCAAGCTTCAATTACCAAAAACACTTCCAAATCAAACCAAACTACTAATAATCACAATCCATGCTTCTCATTTCACAACATCAACCATTAAACTTACTAACAAATAAAGTAAAGGCTAGGGTTTGAAGTTTATACCTTCCTTGGGAGGTGTTAAGTTGCTAGGAAGCCTTAGGGAGCCTCCTACAAGCTTGATCTTTCCAAAGAAATCAAGAACACAAAGTTAGGCTTTGAAGTTTCTAAAAGTCCGATTTAAAGAACTGTAAAAATGAGGGTCTTACCATGATTATTTGGACGAGACTTGTGAACAAGAGTTGTAGGCCATCTCAATACCTTTCCAATGAGCTATAGAACACAATATTTGAGTGAGAAATGAAGGAGATACAGCAGTTTTAGTGTTCTGGTTCTGTTTTGGCCGAGAGCATGAAGAACAATGCCTTGGTTTCTTTTTGATTTTGATGAAAAATGATTTGCTTGGCTTGGTTGGTTTGATTTTTGTGTTTGTTTTAGTAAATTACCTAGTTGCCCTTGATTTTGTGTGGTTAAAAAGCCACCACATCTCCTTCCTTCCCATGTCATGCTTGTGTCATCCTCATGATGTCATCCTCCCCTCCTTGTCCTCTTCTCATTGGTTGGGTGACATCATCCTCTCTAATCCTTTTGATTAACTTCCTAATTGTTTTCCTAATGACCGCTGATCTGTTATACGGTTCGCTTAACTTTCGTTTTCGTTTATCGTTTGAAGGATCATACCCGGGATCTTATTACTTAGGTTCCCTTAACCTTTCTCAATATATTATATTCCTTTTATGATCCTCTCCTATAATCCTTTAATTTAAATCCTTTTTATCCTGTTACCTTTTTTCTCAAATCTTTCCGTATCTAGTGTATTTCCGGGAAAAATCAAAGTGTTCGGATTTGGATTCTGACGATCTTTACATACACTTATATCCCATATAAAGTACTAATAAAATCTCAGAATATCCATATCAGAACCCCTACATAGTGTGGCATGAAAAGTTTTCTCATTCAGCAAAAACACTATTCATAAGGGTTTCAAAAATTTCCCAAAAATTGGGGTTATTACACAGAAGGAATCTTTGGTACTTGGATAGTGGTTGTTCAAGACACATGACTGGTGATTCCACCCTGCTCACAGAGTTTAAGGAGAGAGCTGGCCCAAGTATTACTTTTGGAGATAACAGCAAAGGTTATACTGTGGGATATGGCTTGATTTCAAAGGAGAATGTCATCATTGAAGAGGTTGCCTTAGTGGATGGTCTCAACAACAATCTGTTGAGTATCAGCCAGCTTTGTGACAAAGGCAATTCAGTAACCTTCAACAAAGAAGCCTGTGTTGTGACTATAATCAAAACAACAAAGTGGTTCTCACTGGTGTGAGAAGAGGAAATGTGTACCTAGTTGACTTCAACTCAACTAAAGCAGAATCTGTAACTTGTCTTCTCAGCAAAGCAAGTCAAGATGAAAGTTGGCTATGGCACAAGAAGCTATCCCACTTAAACTTCAAGACCATGAATGAGCTGGTAAGGAAAGAGCTAGTTAGAGGCATTCCTCTAGTGGAGTTTACAAAGGATGGACTGTGTGATGCCTGCCAAAAAGGGAAGTAGATCAAAGCATCATTCAGAAAGAAACTTGATTCAGAAATTGAAGAGCCTCTGCAACTGCTTCACATGGATTTGTTTGGACCAGTCAATGTATTTTCAATTTCAAAGAAAAGATTTTGCCTAGTAATTGTAGATGATTTCTCAAAGTTCTCTTGGACATATTTTCTTAAGTCTAAAGATGAGGCTAGTGAAATCATCATCAATCACATAAGGCAAGTTAACAATCATCCTGATTTCAAAGTTAGAAGAATCAGGAGTGACAATGGAACTGAGTTCAAGAACTATGTCATAAGAGCATTTTATGAGGAAAATGGGATCTTGCATGAGTTTTTAGCAGCAAGGACTCCACAACAGAATGAAGTAGTGGAAAGAAAGAACAGATCTCTTATTGAAGCTGCAAGGACAATACTTGAAGAATCAAAATTACCAACTTATTTCTGGGCTGAAGCTGTAAATACTGCATGCTACACTCAGAATATCTCTTTGATTAATCAAGCAAGATGCATGACTCTTTATCAATTGTTCAAGAACAAGAAGCCAACTCTAAACTTTCTTCATGTCTTTGGCTATAAATGTTATATTCAGAGAAATCAAACTGATCAAAATGGGAAGTTTGATGCTAAAGCAGATGAAGGAATTTTTGTTGGATATGCTGTTGGTAAAGCATATAGAGTCTACAGTCTAAGGACCAACATTGTTGTTGAATCTATACATGTTGTGTTTGATGATAAAAAGATTGAAGGACTAAAAGATGGAGATTACCATGAAAGCCTCAAATTCGACAATGTTGAGATGGTCAGTGATGAAAGTGATGATGAGAGTGATCAAGAAACAGTGTCTAAGGATAATGCAGACAAATCTACCACCAATGAAGCACATAACTCAACATCCGTCGAGTTACATAATGCTTCATCCGTCGGAAGGCAATCTGTGTTATCCGTCGGAAGACAACCTGCCTCATCCGTCGGTACTCAAAATTCACCATCCGTCGGGTTATCTAAAGGAGTAGGAAATCAAGGAAGGTCACCCATAGAAAGTACCCCTTTCTCAAATCAAAGATCCACAAATTCAGAGGGAGTTTCTAGCAATCAAAACTCAATCACACATCAAGACAACATTGAGGTCTCTTCATCCAGAGCTAATCTACCTCAACCAAGGAAATGGACAAAAGATCACCCCTTTGAACTGATTATTGGTGATGTTTCTTCTAGAGTTCAAACCAGGAGAGCAACTCAAGAAGAATGTCTATACAGCAGCTTTCTGTCAAAGGAAGAACCAAAGAAGGTAGAAGAAGCCTTGTTAGATCCTGATTGGATTTTAGCTATGTAGGAGGAGCTAAACCAATTTGAAAGGAATAAAGTATGGAAGCTGGTACCCAAGCCTAAAGGAAAGAATCCAATAGACACCAAATGGGTATTCAGAAACAAGATGGATGAAAATGGCATAGTTGTCACGCCCCCAACTTAAACAGCAAATTAAATATAACTATTACAACATTTTTAAAAGAAGAATACACAACCAACTCCAAGATCTTACAGTTTAGGGTTTGGAACAGCCCAACACTACCAACTATTATATCTGATTTTAAATACCGAGTCCTCACACAAACTATTATTACTTATTCTACCTGAGCTCGAACATAAGCATCAACATCACAGGTCTTACGGGCAGTCTGCTTGAATCTAACCATAGCTGCTAGCTATAATATCAGGGTAAAGCAAGAAGTGAGTCAAATGCTCAACAAGTGCTAAAAGTACGATACAAAACATAAATCGAGATATAAATTAAAGAATGTCAATGGGAAGACATAATATGAGATAACGAGAGATAAAACATTGGGTAATGGCATCATTTTTACTTGTATCAAAACAAATTTCAAAAATCATGTCTTAATCAAAATCATTTTAGGACGCTACGGATTACATCCGGTGATCAGCCGCGAAGTAATCCCGAACCTCGCTGGGTTCTAAAACATTAATAGGAATCCCTAGGAAACTTTTAAGCCTAATATAAGTGTGGAAATGACTCGCGTCTCAGTCCAGATCCACCATTCAAAGAAAACATTTATCCCCCTTTGGGACTGAAAACCCACATTTTATTCATTTCAAAAAAAAACTGATGCCGAATTAAGACAAAATCTCTTTTTACAGTAAACATCTTTATCAAGGGATTATATATCAACTCGAAATACGAGAAATATGGTATTAAATCTCAGGGCAACGATTCACAAAACTATACTCTATTAAAGTAACTGAATGGTTTTCATATATCAAAGTTTGGACAAGGGAATTTAGTGAGGCTATTGGATATCATGAAGGGAAATGCCAAATTGGGCTTAAAGCAATGGTTTCTCATCAAGGTTCAAGTGCTGGATCTTCAAGGATGTAAGCTTCATGAATACTAAGGGTGTTAAGGTATGAAGAAATGATTTTTAGCTCAGGATATATCAGAATTGACAAGCTTTAGGATAAGAAAGAGGGGTATCAATCAATTAGGGACAACTTTGATAAATATCTGGCTTTCAGGTATCAAGGTAAGGTTCTATATGGGTTCAAGTATCAGTATGAGATATTAATACTTAGGAATCATCAGCATGTTAATCAAGAGAATCAACTAAGAGTGGTAACTACCATTTCCTTTATCATGGCATTCAAATTAGTTTAGTATACTATCATGAATAAGACTTTTGAACTACTTATAATACGTACTCGAGGGTTCATGGCATTTCTATATGATTCAATGATAAACGTAAGATACACTTGATTTAATATATCAAATGACAGGGATAGTTGTAGCAATGTATGAATTATTAGCAGTAGATACGAAGGTCAAGTTGAATCACTTGCCTTGAGAAAGGCTGGTCTGGTCTGACTGGTAGGAGCAACTGGAGCTTCACTCGACCTTTATGGCAAGTTTTCCCTCGTCTCGAGATCCTACATAAATAATAATCCTCATTATAATATATTCTCACTAACTTAACCTATTTACAACCCGAAATTAAACACGGATGGCACTTAGGCCTATATGCACCTAATTATATATTCACTTTTAAATTACGAAAGTACACACATAGCCACATAATCACATATCATATATTAATACCAATAACACCATATATACCATAATTCAATACTAGGCTTGGATGATCTCGACTCACAACTTAAGTCACTTGGTCGCTAAACTAGCCAAGGTCTTCTAATTTTGGCTTCCTAACTCGATGTGCCTTTCCTAAACTATCCAAAACCTATTGACCCTCACTTGTGCCTTTTGCTCTACTGACCTTATACTATCTTACAACTATGGTGGTCGACCTAATACTCACTTCTAAGTATTCTAAAACTATGTGATAAGTGAAAGTGCTCACTGGTGCAAATTTCAGAATGACAACTATGGTTTCTTGAGTGCATTAGACACTCTTAAACTACAAGTTTTCCTTCAAAACTTTTACACAAGACTCTCCTGACCTAAGGGCATCTCACAAACTTGATGTGGCTCAAGGGCCTGGCTTGGGCCTTCTTGGGCCTAAGCTAAAAGTCCAAGGTTCCCCTGTTTTTCTGGGCAGAAAATGCCCTGACTTGAATTAACTTGTGACACATGGTTCTAACTCATATCCTATGAACTATGGTTGGAAAAACTTCTCTGACACTCCCTCTAACTAAGGCCCAATAGGGCCTAATGAGGGCCTACCCATGACATGGTCAAATCTCCCTATTTCTAAGTTGCAACAAAATTGTCCCCTACTGGACAGATTTTGTTATTCTACTTGTGCACCTAACCAAATGACATGCAAACCTCCAACCAACACCTAAACCTTTTATATACTCCTAATAATAACTTCTGGTGGCTTGGGCCTCAAAGTGCACATCAATTACATGATCAAAACTCACTCTAAACCTCAGGGTTCTAAACTGATTTTCTGCAGAAACTATAACTCTCCTTTCTCCAAGGTTTTGACTTGACAAACTCAACTACCAACATCCCAATACTCAAACCAAGACTTAAACATGGTAATATACTAAACTAACTCCCTTATTCTTAAAATAACCTTGGGTGAGATCATCCTTACCTAAGGTACAATTATGGCAAAACAAAAGAAACTACACTTCACAAATCACAAATCTTCATGCTTTTGAAACAATAAGATATGCAATTTTATAAAAGATAACCATGAATTATTACCATGCAACAAGAAGCATAAATCAATATTAACACATTATTCCTACTAAAATTAAGGCTCACTAACAAAATCTTTCCAAATGATCAAAATCTTACAACATTCTAAGAGAAATCCACATGCATGCATGTCTTCGGGTTTTGCAAACCAAAACAACACATTTTCTACATATATTCTATCATAAAATTGACATGCAAGCCTAGCATAAGCTATACCTAGATGATCACTTAGCATGCAAAGAGTTTTATCAAATTTTCACCACAAAATTCAAGTCATTATCACATAAACATGCAAAAATTGATTTAAGCAACAAGAATAGTCTTAAGGACCATTCATTCGGCTCCCATATGGTCATGGCCGAATGAAATGGATGGGAATGACCATTTAATCATCAAAAGTTTCCCTCTCAAGACTTGGAACTTCTCCATTCCTTGTAGTCCTCTCAAAAACAACCCTAAACTCACAAGAATCAAGGTTGTACTTTGAGTTTCAACTAGAATCTTAACATGCAACTTCAAAACTTAAACTTTCTATTCAAAACTCTTTGAAATATGAATGATCATGGTATAGGAAATAACATTTACTTGTATAAAGAGTAGAAGCTTGGTTGAGGAATGAAGAAAAATGGGGAGGGGTGGTTCTCGGCTAAAAGCCGAGAGTGAGGGGGGAAAGGAGGGCCGAGAGGAGGGAGAAGGGAGGGAGGAGAGAGTGAGGTGTGGGTGGAGTATGAAAATGATCATGACACTTTGCTTGTTTTATGGTATTTGATTTGATAAAATTTGAGTGAAAAGGAGAATTGACAAGACTATCCCTCCACTTATACTTGGTTCATTTTGCATGCAAGGGTGAAGAAGGAAATTGGCTAGAAAAATAAGAGTTAGTGGGGTTGGAATTGTCCTCTTTGTCCTTGAAAAGAATGAGAGGGTGGTTTGCATGCAAGGGCTTTCTTGTAATTTGCTAAATATGACAACTAAAATTTATAATGATTTATTTTTATAAAATAAAATACAAGTTCAAAAATTATAAAATTTATACCATAAAATAACTTGGATTTTTAGAGACTTTATAAAATCATTTTCAAAATTTGTGAACAAAATACCTTTTAAAAGAAAAAAATTTCAAGGCTTAGAATATTCCTTATAAATCAAAAATAAAGAAATTAAATAAACTCTTGCTTTGAAAAATCATATACTACATAAAGCAAATTTATAATGCAGAAATTTTCACTCACACAAACGTACAATCATTGAATATATTTCATTCGGCTTTAATATTATACCAAATCCACAAATAATATTACATGAAAATACCGGTTGTAACATAGTAGTAAGGAACGAAGCCAGATTGGTTGCTAAAGGCTATTGCCAGCAAGAAGGAATAGATTTTGATGAAACATTTGCTCCTGTTGCAAGACTTGAAGCCATCAGAATCTTGTTAGCCTATGCAGCCCATGCCAATTTCAAGGTCTATCAAATGGATGTCAAAAGTGCTTTTCTGAATGGAGATTTGGAGGAAAAAGTGTATGTTAGTCAACCTCTTGGCTTTGAAGATCCAAATTTTCCAGAGTGTGTCTATTATCTACTGAAAGCACTTTATGGACTGAAGCAAGCACCTAGAGCCTGGTATGACACTTTATCAAAGTTCCTTTTGGAAAATCACTTCACAAGAGGTACTGTAGATAAAACTTTATTTTTCAGAAATGTTAATGGCTCTAGCATACTTGTTCAAATTTATGTAGATGATATTATCTTTGGCTCTACAGATGAGAAACTTTGTAAAAAGTTTGCCAAACTAATGCAAAGTAAGTATGAAATAAGTATGATGGGAGAACTAACTTACTTTCTTGGTTTACAAGTTAAGCAAGTTAGTGATGGAATATTCATTAGTCAAACTAAATATATTTTTGATCTTTTATAGAAGTTTGATCTAATGGATTGCACATCTGCAAAAACTCCCATGGCCACTGCAACTAAGCTTGAACTGAACACTACTGAAAAGTCTGTGGATATTTCAAGCTATAGAGGCATGGTTGGCTCACTTCTGTACTTAACAGCTAGTAGGCCAGATATAATGTTTGCTACATGTTTATGTGCTAGATTTCAGGCTGATCCTAGAGAGTCTCACTTGATAGCTATTAAGAGAATTTTCAGATATCTCAAAGGAACACCAAAACTTGGCATTTGGTATCCTAGAGATTCTGGTTTTGATCTAACTGGTTATTCAGATGCAGACTATGCAGGTTGCAGAATTGACAGAAAAAGCACAACAGAAACTTGTCAATTTCTAGGAAACAAGCTTGTGTCCTGGTTCAGTAAAAAGCAAAATTCAGTTTCTACTTCTACAGCTGAAGCTGAATATATTGCTGCTGGCAGTTGCTATGCACAGATTTTATGGATGAAAAATCAATTGCTAGACTATGGTTTGCAAGTTGAGAGGATTCCTATTTTCTGTGATAACACAAGTGCAATTGCCATCACTGAAAATCCAGTGCAACATTCAAGGACGAAGCACATAGATATCAAGTACCATTTCATAAGGGAACATGTAATGAATGGTACTGTAGAGTTACATTTTGTTCCAAGTGAGAAGCAACTTACAGATATTTTTACCAAGCCACTGGATGAATCCACCTTTTCTAGGTTGGTAAGTGAGTTAGGTATGCTTAATTACTCTTGAATCTATCTGAGTTATTTTGCAAGTTGAAAAGTAGCCAGAAATTTAACTGATTTTTTAGTCTTGGATGAAATTTTGGCTAAGTCAAAATTTTCATCTCGACGGATGACCATTATCCATCGAGTTGAGTCATCCGTCGATATACAATGTGCAAATAAAAATCAATTATTTTTCTGAAATCTTTAATACTCGACGGATAACAGTTTATCCTCATCCGTCGAAGTGTCTAAATCTTAACCGTTAATTCCCTGAACATTATCCATCGAGTATACATACAGTTTGTAAGCATTACACGACGGATAATGAGTGGAATTTTTACAGTTTATTTTAAAAACGGCTAATTTAGGCAATTTCTATTGGGTAATTAACTTCTCTTTGTTATTTTTATCCGTTGTTTTTGAGCAAAGTATAAAAGCTTATTTCATTCTAATCATTTTCTTTTATCATTCTCAAATTCAACTGTGTTTATTTCATTCTCTCTCAAGCAAAAATCCACTTTCTCTTCAAGCTTTAATTCTCTAACAATGGCACCCGTAGTAAAGATCATGTCACAGACTGGGTTCATCTATGAGAAGAACAACTTCACTGCTTTGGTCAATAAGGGTATCCAGCAATCAGAAGACTATCACAGGATGATGGACTTCGTGAAAAACTGTAAACTAAGTTATGTCATGCTGGAATCACCCACAATTTACTGTGAAGTTGTTGAAGAGATGTGGACAACAACAATCTACAACTCTGTTGACAAAACCATCACTCTAACTATCAAAGGTAACGAGTTCTGTATCAATAGTGATGTAATAAAAGCATGTTTCAAGATTCCTGATAATAATGTAACGGCACCACACACTGACACTGATATTGTCAATATGCTCAATTCCATTCATTATGCATTTCCTACTACAAAACTAAGTGACATTAGAAGACTAGGTCTTAGGAAGGAATGGAGTTACATGTGTGATGTTGTAACGAAAGTCTTTTCTGAAAAAATTAGTAATTTTGATTCTGTGAACATTTCCATGCTTAACATGCTAACATGCTAGTTACAGACAAATTTTACAATTTCAGTGACCTTATTGTGTATGAGTTAGGTTTTAAACTAGGTGACTTAGCCAAAAGAGGAAAGAATGTTTACTATGCTAAATTTTTTATGCTTTTGGCTAACCATCTTTGTCAAGAGATTGTACTTGAGAACCCAAATAACAAATTGGCTTGTTGGGTTCAAGAGAGAAGAATCATTGCAGACTTGAACAGAGCCAACCATCACAGGGATGTGCCAATGTTCTATTTCCCTGCAATGTCGACACCTCAGGTAAGTGAAGTAAGTTCATCCATACCCTCAACCATTCCAATCTCCTCTAATTCTTTGAGTTCAGGCATAGCTATGGCAACTGTGACAATGACCAAACAGTTGCCTACCAAAGCTGCCAAAATAACTGTAATTTCCAAATCCAAATCAAAGAAAACCCCCTCTGGTATCTCTCAAAAGGTACCAGTTGAAAAATCTACCAAAGCCAAAGAGGGGAGTGTGAAGGAGGGACAGATATGTAATAACCCCAATTTTTGGAATTTTTGAAACCCTTATGAATAGTGTTTTGTTGAATAAGAAAACTTTTCATGCCACACTATGTAGGGGTTCTTTTATCGATCTTCTGGGATATTATTAGTACTCTATGTGGTATACAAGTGTATGTAAAGATCGTCAGAATCCAAATCTGAACACTTTGATTTTTCCCAGAAATCTACCAGATACAGAAAGAATTGAGTATAAGGTAACAGAATAAAAAGGATTTAAATTCAAGGATTATAAGAGAGGATCATAGAAAGGAAAATAATGTATTGAGAAAGGTTAAGGAAACCTAAGTAATAAGATCCCGGGTATGATCCCTCAAACGAGAAACGAGAACGAAAGTTAAGCGAACCGTATAACAGATCAGCAGTCATTAGGAAAACAATTAGGAAGTTAATCAAGGAGGTTAGGGATGATGAGGTCATCCAACCAATAAGAAGAGGGCAAGTAAGGGATGATGACATCACAAGTTGACATAAGCATGACATAGGGGGGAAGGAGGTGTGGATGAATGATAACCACACAAAGTTCAAGGTTAATAAGGTAATTAACCAAAATCTAATCAAAAAACAACCAAGCTAAGCTAAACAAATCACAAACACAAAATCATTTCATTTCTTCAACCATTGCTCTCGGCTTTTCTCTCCATTTCAAGAAGAAGAATTTCAAAATTCAAGTTCCAAGCTTCCTTAATTGGTAAGATAATTATCTAGTACTCCTTATGCATAGATATAGCTATCCTATAAGTTTAAGCCTCCAAATCATTCACAATCTTCTCCAAGAAATCAATGAAGAAGATAATGAATAGTGATTTCAAGATTTTTAACTTGATTTTTCTTATTTTTCCTTTAAGATCCAAGCATCCCTAAGACATCTCAAGGCTTCTTAAGGCTTCCTAGCTACTCCAATCACTTCAAGGAAGGTATAACATCTCCAAACCCTAGCTTTACTTTGTATATTAGGATGATTTTGGTTGTTATGGTAAAAGAGTAGCTTGATGCTTGTAGGTTTAGAGTTTGGGTTGGAGTTGTAGTGAATTGAATGTTGAATCTTGTTGATTAGTAAAGGACTTAAGTATAGTTTTAAATTCATGTTGAGAATAACATAAATTGGAGAACTTGAGGTGTTGGGGCTGTTGTAGTGTGATATGGATGGATTTTGGTTGTATGAATAAATGGGGTTGATTGGTGGTTGATTTGGAATGGTATAAATTTGGGAAATCGCGTAAACATAGCCGTCGTAATGTCCGATTTACTTTAGACTGCTTTTGTTCATAATATTAGGACCCGAGAACTCCCTGCTAGGTTTTGACCATTGCCATGTTTATATAGTTCATGTTACGAGCTTCATTTTGATATGTGGTTCGTTTGATTCCGATGTACGGTTTAGGAGAAACGGCCGTTTTAAGTAACGACGTTTCGCGAACGAACCATTACCCCTCGCCTTACTTTGAAACATAGGTTAAAGACCTTAAAAGACTAATTGGAGTATGAAACAATTATGTTAAGTGGATTAGGCAGTTGTTAAGGTACTCGCGAAAGAATTGCCTTAAAACTCGTAATGGTTAATTTATTAAAAATGGTGGAGCCGAGGGTACTCGAGCGACTTAAGAGAATCAGTAAGCGCAAAGCGAGCGTTAGAGTCTAATTTGGTTAAAGTATAGATTTACAAGTGACTTTGGTTTAATTCCAACTTACATGTTGTTTATAGGTTACCAGACTCGTCCCGAGCCATTTGTAACCCCCAGTCGCTCAGGCAAGTTTTCTACCCATATAACTGTTGTTGTGATGTATATGTGTATATGCATGATCTTGTGATAAATGCATATTTGTTATTAGCAAATTCTTGCGATATATTATAGCATGTGATATGGTATATATGCATGCCTATTTCGTATTCTTGATTTATATATCTTTTGGTTCAAATGCTTATTAGTTACATAATACCTATGCTAGAGATAAGCGGTATTTGAGTATACCCTTAGTATAGAGGATCAAAAGGTGAACTTTTTCTAAAACCGGGAGGCGAGACTCCCGAGTATTATATATATATATATATGAATAATTTTTAAAACTATTAATCAAATAAGGTTTATTCGATAACTTTATATTATTTAATGAATATTACTTGAATATTCATTCGAGGACTTATGACTCACTTTATATTATTTAATGAATATTACTTGAATATTCATTCGAGGACTTATGACTCACTTTATATTATTTAATGAATATTACTTGAATATTCATTCGAGGACAGATGACTCAGTTTATATTATTTAATGAATATTATTTGAATATTCATATGAGGACCTATGACTCCGATTATTTTCTGAGATATATTCTTTATTTTATTAAAGAATAAGGTGTCGATAATCAAACTTATTTTTGATTATTCAAATAAAGATAGTATTTTCGTATAAGTATATCTTTGGTTATTTAATACTCATTTCAAGTATAAGTTTTACAACTTATACTTCAATTATTTGTATAAAGATTTTTCTTAAGGGAATATTATTTAAATGATAATATTAAGATATTTTCTAATATATTGGGACGGATTTATTTTAATAAATCAGCAGTACCCCCAACATTCTTAAAAATGTTTTCGAGTCTTCAAAATGACTTTTAAAGTTTAGAGCGGATCCCAAAACTCGTTTTAAAATTTAAGATCTCCCTTTTTGAAGGGGACTTGAATACTCGTTCAAAAATCTAAAGGATCCGGCTCTGGGGTATATTTTATATTCGCAACGAGGTTGCTGTTTTGATAAATGAATTGATTACTTACCCAACGTTCGGGAAGTAAGTCCATCTATTGAGTCGGCATAAGCAACATGGGCTCAGTGGACGTCCATGAAAGTGTAAGTGGCTCAGTGGGAGTCCATCAAATGCGTAAGTGGCTGAGTGGCCGTCCAGCATAAGGTCCTATTGCGGCCAGGGTGATGACCAGTGGGGAATTCGTCCATCTACTAGTAGAAAAGGTTACTTATTGGTATCTTTGCCTGATCAGCAAGATATCAGGTTTATGCCAAGGTTTTCTCATTTCCAAAATTCATTGGATATTGCAACTCTGTTTATAATTTTCATAACAGAGGTTTTCAAGGAGTGTATGAAATGTATATATATATAGGTGTATATATATATATCGGGACTTAATGAAGTATCTCGTAACTTCATTATTTATAATGATATTTCAAGGATTGAATCTATTCAAGTCTTATCTTGTAGTCTCATCTGGGTGATGAACTTTTGAAACTGATTATAACTTGAACGGTGGTAGTTCAAGTAGTATTCAGATATAAGTATATTGGAGTATCTTGTAACTTCATCTTTTGAACTTATATCTAGTAAATGATTATCTTGTGCATGTCAAAGATTTTCGGAAAAACGTTGAGACAAGGTTAGATATATGAGATCACCTTGCAACGATATTTTATACAGTTATAAACGGGAACTCTGTGTATATTATACATGTCAGAGGATTTCAAAGATTGTGAAAAGTATATATGTACATATATACTGAATATTTTGTGACTTGGTCGCGGTAAGATATCAAACTTGGTTCATTTCTTCTTGACCAAGACTTTCATGAGTACTATGAGAATGCTCATATATTGTAAATCATTATACATATTATTTTGGTGGGCTTGTTGCTCACCCTTGCTTTCTTCTTTCATCACACAACATCAGCTAGACAAGATGAACAGGACCAAGCTTCCAATTCGCAAGCGGTTAGAAAATGTTCCGCAGTTTGCTGGAAGCGTTGATGCCGCCGTAGCTGAGGTAGGAGCTACCAATAGGCTAGGTTTTCAACTATTGATGAACCAGATTTATGTATATTTATGAATTGTAATAATGGCAAAGAAATGTAAATTTATTCAGAAACCCTTTTAAGGTGTATTGACATATAATTGTGGAATTAAATGACTTGTGATTATTTTTGGATATTCATCTCTGAGACTATAACTTGTGGTGTGTGTGTTTATGGTGGGGTCACAGTACAGAATAGTTGATTATTTATTAAGATTGGGTGTTATTAAGGGAAATGAAACTCGTGACAACCCGGATCCCCGACCCCGGATTTGGGGTGGTACAAGATAGGTGAGGGAAGGGGTGAACATCAAAGAAACCCCAAAGATAAGGTTGGAGAGATGAGTGAACCCCAGCCCAGCCACACTGCAGTTTCCCAACAAACTGCAGTGCTTAAAAAGGACAAAAGCTCACTTCTAGCTGCATCCTCCCAAAAGGTTGTGGCTATTGAACAAAGCTCTCATCCAAGAGCACAGGCCAAGAGGGTTAGGGACACAAGCTCACCCTAAACTTACACTAGAAAGAAGAAATCCAAAACAACTGGGGATGCACATGGCACACACACAGTGCAAACTAGTGCTAAAGACACAGTCCCTGCACCTTCTCAAATTCAGATTGATGTGGCTCCAATAAATGCGGAGTCACAGCCAAAATCTCTCATTATAGAAGCCACTGAAACACCATACTCACCAACTAACTCACTGGAAGTGGACATGATAAACACTTCAATTCCCGATTCCCCTTCTTTAACTCTGTTGGGGAAGCCAAAATCTAGTGCAAGTGAGCATCATCTTTTAGATGATTTGTTGGCTCACTTGCCAATTCTTTCAGATTCTATTGTGACATATGTGCCTCAAATAACTTCAATCAACACATAGTCTACAATAGTTTCTCTTCCCGCCTCATTCATTTCTACTCTCTCGATGGATATTTCTCATCTGTCGAGTAGTGATTGTATCCCGACGGATAAGCTTAACAACAGTTATCCGTCAGATAGCTTTACCACTCACCCGACGGATATCACTTATCCATCGAGTGTCTCTGCACAACTTCAAACTTCAATAATTTCAAGTGCAGAAGATTTAGTGGTAATACAATCACTCTTAGGACTGAGAGAGGAGAGTACATTGAGTGAGAGGTTGGGTTGCTCCCAGGCAAAAGGAGAGGAAAAGAGTGAATCTCAGCAATCCATTTCTTCAGGATTGGCAAAAGTGAGTGAGAGGAGTCCCACCTTAGTAGGTGAAGGTGAGGGTGTGAGGGTGGGAGCCAGGGTGAGACCCTGATGCAACAAAAGAGAGACTATGAGAGAAAGGCAGGTACAGGAGAAATAAGGATGGATCCAACCATTGCTAGTGAGTCAATGATTGTGGATGATGCTGAAAAGGAAAGACAATTTCAGCAACATTACAAAGCTGTAATTGATAACATTTCCTTGGATGCTGACACTTTTACTCACCCTGTTCCAGCCTATCAATTGTTGGCTGCTCAGGGCAATGTGGAGGCAGAGCAGACTTTGAATTTAGTGCACACCACAGAATCTCTTCAAAGAGATAAAGCTGTTGTTAACAGGATGCCTTCTCAAGCTGGAGAGCCATCTGAAGAATTTGGAGTAAATTGTAATGATGATGACTCTGGTTCTTTGGATGGAAGCATGAACTTAGGGGGAGCTGAAGGCCCAAGTTCTGCTTTAAGTTTACCTGAATGGGCATGGGCAAAGGAATCTACACCAGGACAATTTGAGGTGTCTTTGGTCAAACAAGTAATGGCTATTCAACAGGCCCTTCAGGAAACCTCAGATATTGGTACCAAGGCTGTTCTTCAAGCTCACCTAGACTCTCTACATCTAATGAAGATCCAGCACTTAAGACAGAATCTCAGTGTGGATGAATTGAAAAGAGATATAGCTGACTTGAAGACCTATAACTCTGAGAAGCTTGATTTAGTAATGCCATATGGTACCATGCATGATCTACTACTAAGATTGAAGAGAGAATCGGACTCTGAAAAAAAGCTAGCCAAACTGGAAAACAGAGTTCAAGTTATTGAAGATTCAGTGGCTATTCTTCTTCAAAATCAACAGACTCAGACAAATCTTCTCATGCAACTGGCTAAAGCACAAGGCCTAACTCCTCAACTTGATGATAACAAAAAGGGGGGAGAGAATCAAGTAAGGGGGAGAAAAGACCAACAAAGAGGGAGAAACTTCAAGTACAAATCAGCAAAGTAATTGTACCTTCAATTACTATCTCCAAGCCACCAGTTGCAGATGGTATAGATCTAATTGAAGTTGCAGCAGCAAATTTGAAAGTTGCTGAAAAAGGAAAGTTGAGTTTAATCAAATGGGAAAAGATTGATGAGGAAATTCAGAAAAAGTTTGAACTAGTCAAGGAGCCAGTTAAGTCAGCCATCCATCACTCTCATGTCAAGCCAATCAGTGTGAATGAGATGAGCATGATCTATCTGGAGAAAGGACAATCTTCCTGCATCAAATCACAAAAGGCTGAAATAATTCTCAAACCAAGGGCAAATTATCCAAAGTCATCTTTGAAGAATCCCTTGAATACTGTGTATGAGACACCCAAACCTGATGAAAAAAAGCTTCTGTCAAGATCCATTGTCTTCTATAAAGATCCAGCTGATTCAGCCTCAAAAAGGAGAATTGCTAAGATATTCAGAAATGGAAAGGAAATTTGTGTGGTAGCTGGACATCCACAGTTTGCTCAAGCAAAGAAAGAAGAAAAAACCAGATTAAAGCAGGAAAAGAGGCAAGCTGCTCTAGATGCAAAGAAGTCTAAACAAAAGAAAGAACATATTGCTATCTTGGCCAAGCTACAGGCTGTAAAATCTTCTCAACAAATTCCCTCTCAACCATCTGAAGCTGCTGAATCAAAGAAGAAGATTGAAGAACAGAAGAAATCCCCAAGAAAGAAAGAACTGGCTAGAAGAACTAAAAGGAAACTGGATGTTGTTGACAAGGAATTGGAAGATCAATTTCCTAAGGAATCCACACCAGCTAAAACTCAAGCATCAAAGCCCTCTGTGGTATTTGAAGACATAAGGGTGGTGGACCCCTACAGGAACATACATGGAGAGCCTATTGTGCCAAAGGATGAGCCAATAGAGTGGGATAAATTACCAATTCCTGACTTCAACTTGCAAATTCTTACTAAGCCAAGAAGGATAAAATCAAGGGCAGTCAAGAAAGTGAAGCTGTCACCTATCAAATCCAAATCAGTAGTCAAAGCTCAACCCAAGGTCAACAGGGGAGTCTACTTGTACTTATGTGACATCAAAGAATTCTCAGATCTAAACCTTTATCTGGATGAACTGGATGAAGTAAGGGCAATTGATGCATACAGAAACCTACATGAAAGTTTGGTGTTCAAGTACAAAGGAGGAAGGGAGATGCAGTGGCCTCTTCACAGGATACTTCAAGAAAGCCAAGCTGTGTTGATCAAAGTCTATTCATCCTTCAAGAAAAACTTTGGGTTCAATGTAACTGCAAGAAGACTAGTATTGAAGAAGATTGAAGAGCTGAGGAGTGTTAGAGCTAAAGATGCACTCCCAAAGACTCTAATCATCCCATACACAGGGAGAAGAGTGCATCTAAGGCCCTACTGGCTGATGGAATTCATGGATGACAAGGGTGTAAGAAGATTTTTCAGACTAGAAGACCAATTGAGTATCTCTAGCAATGAGACTCTCTTGGAGATGCAAGAAATGCTAGATCTCTCAGAATCTGATGAACTAGAATTCCACAGGCAGCTCCAGAATCAAATTGAAGAAAACAACAGAAAGCTTGGAAGAAGATCCAGACCTTCAAGAAACTAGAAAAACCTGCACAGGCTAGAGGAGCATCTTGAATTGACTGTGAGCCAAACCTTGTACATTTTGTTTAATTGAAGCACTTTCAGTTTTATCTACTTATCTTTAAAGATATATGTTTAGGATGTTTTGTCATCATCAAGTATCTCTTAATTTATGGCTACAATTCCAGTAGACATAAATTGGGGGAGATTGTTGTGCATATATTGTGTACTTGATGATTTCTTAAACAAAACATCTAAGTAGATTTTACTTAGTGAAATAATGTAGCACTCGACGGATAAGAATTATAGTCCCGACGAATAACTCATTATAGTCCCGACGGATGATTAACTTATTATCCATCGAGTGAGTAGCTTATGTAATAATAAGTTTGTAGCACAGTGATGTATGCACCTTTGTATAGAATTTGTAGTAGCATATAAGTCATGTTGACTTTAACTAGATATGCATAATAGGTTGATTAATTGTACATAAGTAATGTCTTGTAATTCTGTATAAGTGAAATGAAGTCAAGTGCCAAAATAGCTACCGACGGATGATTAACAAAGCCTTCGACGGATGATCAAATGACTATCAGCGGATGTTTAACATAGCAATCGACGGGTGATCAATCAAGTCATCGACGGATGATCTGAAAGTCGACGGATGATCATATCAAGAATTCAAACATCAGTTGAACAGTGAAAACTGACACACAGCCGTCGAGTTGGATACAAACACATTGTGAAAGCCCATTAACTGGGTAATAGAGGACAAAAAGCAACAAAGATTAAGACTGTTAGATTTTATATTTGTTCAGTCTTTTTGACTTTGTAATCTTGGTATTATATAAACCAAGAGAGTAGCAAATAGAAAAAGAACTGAGATAGTTGAGAAACACAAAAACAGAGAAATCCTTGTAAGCTTAATCTTTAGCATTTCCTATTTTCTCAACAGTTCAATTTGTAAGCAGCTGTGGGCATTTCTGCACACAGAGTCCTCTCGATATATTATATATATCTCTGGTGGAATTGTTTAAATCCACCAGAAAGTTTTTAAAGACTCTTATTTTTAATTACTTGTATTTTGATTCATTCAAGTTTATATTCTGCATTGTGCTAATCAAAATAAATATATCAATAATCGAGTTGAACATTTTTATTTCAAGAAAAAGGTTCAAGAATTCCATTCAACCCCCCTTCTGTAATTCTTGCTTCATTGTTAAGGGACTGACAACTCCCAAGAGTATTGACTATTCCCTTTACTGGAGATAGAGTGCATTTGAGGCCATACTGGATTATGGAGTTCAAGGATGAAAAGAACATTAGAAGATTCTTCAGATTGGAAGATCAGCTAAAGATTGCAAGAAATGAACTCTTATGGAGATGCAAGAAAAGCCGGATCAGACAAATAAGGATGAATCTGAAGTTTATAGACAACTCCAAAATTAAATTGAGGAAATTAATGTGAAGCTGGGAAAGAAGTCAAGGTAATCAAGGAAATGATCTATATCTGCTTAGTCTAGAGGAGCACCTTGAAAATGATCTGTAAGACACTCTACAAATCTTTCTTTGTAAGAATTCTTAACAAACTGCAGCACTTGTAAATTTTAATCTACTACATCTCATTCATTATTCATAGAGTGTTTTGTTATCATCAAATTTCTCTTAATTTATGCCTACAATTCCAGTAAACATAAATTGGAGGAGATTGTTAGGAATCTGTTGTGTACTTGATGATAACTTGAACAAAACACTAAGTAAATTTTATTTCAGTGAATTTGTAGCTTTCAACGGATGATAATTTCAACATCCGTTGAAAGAGTAATTTATGTACAATAAGATTAGTAGCACATTTCTGCATACTTAAATGGCTTAGTGAACTAGGTGTTGTAGAATGTTTAAGTCATGTTGACTACTAGATTGATATGCAAGATAGGATGGTGAATTGTAAATATTAGATGCCTTGTAATCTTGTATAAATGAAATAGAGTTAAATGCGAAAAAGACAGTCTCAACGGATGATTAACAAAGTTTCAACGGATGATCAACATAAGTCTCGACGGATGATCGACCAGAGTTTCAACGGATGATCAATCTAAGTTCCAACGGATGATCAAATTCAAAAGAGCAGTTGATACTGACTTGACAGTCACATGCGTCGATTGTATGCAAATGGAATGTGGCAACCTGTTTGAAGGATTTAGAGAACAAAGAAGCATTTCCATTTCCATGATAAACAAATGATATTCAAAGATGCTGGAAAGAGAAGTGTAGCAGCATTAAGTTAGCTAAATACAGTTTGTCTTATTATCTTGTCTTTTTATCATGTAACTTGGTGATATATAAATCAAGTGTAGCAAGTTGAATTGTATCCAAGAAAGTAAACAATTACCTGAAAAATAGATAAGACAAAATCTGTAAAGAATTTCTCAGTTCTTGTATTTCAACTTGTAAGCAGATGTGAACAATTTTGTTACACAGAGTACTCAACTTCATATACATCTCTGGTGGAAAAGTCCAATCCACCAGAAAGTTTTTAAATACTTGTATTTGATTACTTTGTGATTTAATTTCTAAACTACTTTCATTCTGCACCATTACTAAATCAAACACAGTTATATATTTATAGTAGAACTGTTCTTAAAATTAAAAAGAAGTCAGAATTACATTCAACCCCCTTCTGTAATTCTTGTTTAAATTGTTTGGGAATAACAGTACGTAAAAAATCTAGCGGGACGGAGGAAATATATTATTTACCACGGTGAGATGACATTTTGAACCTTTTTTTATACCTAAAATGACATTTTGTATTAAAATGACATTTTGAACATTTTTTACTAAAATGACTTACGTTTATCCTTTTTAATTTTTGACTTCCTAAAAAAACCTCAAAAAATCTTTGCGAATATATTCTCTCTATCTAATCTTTGCGAATATATTCTCTCTATCTAATTTTTCGAAGTAACATGTTCTCACTGGAGTCGGATACAATCAAAGTGATCAAAACAACAGGCACAAAGTCGACGTTGCCACACATCTACCCACGCCCAAACTAATTACCACTTCTTCACTACTCCCGAGACAACATATACATACAAGCAAATTATATGTAGATGCGCGATGATGACACCTCACTTTTCAACAATTTCTGTTGATTTCTTCTACTGATCTTGCTTTCCTTTACTCAAGTAAGCTACTGCTACTTAATTCTCTTCGGATCCGCCCCGATTTTCTTGAAAATTCTAGAATTTAGGGCTTGTCAACTCATTTTTACTGCGATTCCCGCGATTTTTTCAGTTTAGGGTTTTTGAAGTGAATTGTACTGAGATTTATTGATTTCGATTGATTGATTGTGTAGTTAAGTGTTTAAATTTGCGTGTTGCAGGTCAATCGCAGATGGCCGCTTCTCCGGTCAAGTTTCTGTTTGGATTTTTGTTTATTTCCATCATTTGTTGGCTACTGTTCATGTAAGTGTTAAATTATTTGTGTATATGTGTATGTTATGTGTGTGGACGATTGTGTAATAGTTAAATGAAGTGAATTTATGGTTTCGATTATGTTCTGCGAGTGATTGAAATGCGAATTTAAAGTATCTGCCAGTGAGTGAAATCTGTATATATAGTATTGTAGTATCTTTCGTTAGTTAATTGAAGAGGTAATGGTGAGTACTTTTTTTCCGAGGGGAAAGGTAATGGTGAGTACTTTATTTATATCTATATTTATATTTGTCTCGATTTAGTTGTTTCCCGGTTCAAAACTTATCGTGGCGCAACCCCTGCCTTGGAGGACACGACTAGTCCATAGATTGCCGGACTAGTAGTTAAAAGATGATGAGTTGTTTACATACTTATATTTACTAGATTTAATATATAATATTGCTACAAACACATCAATTTCATAGTCCAAAGTAAAAGTAATATACTATTAATTTCAATTAACAAATATTTATTATAGATCAGACATTGCACAATAAATGTGTACTGCTGGCCAGAAAATTTGGTTTTAAAAATGTTTACCCGAAAAGTTGATTCTAATTGCCCAAAATGAGAGATTTTAGTATGCATAAATTTGCATATTATATATGTAACTATTTGTGTGTATATCTGTTTATAACATGAAAAGACCGCATACGCCATACGTATCCTGATGAGGAACGAGAATAAAGAATTAATGCATATGTTATAAATTAGTTTATATTTATTTAATGTAAAGATAGATAATGTATTTATCTTTATGTTTTATATGTGGGGCTAGGAGTATATTAATTAGGTAGTTTATTTATAATAAAGCCAAATTGTTTACGTTCCTTAGTTCATTAGGTTATTTTATTAGGGTTTTTGTTCCCTATAAAAGCATTGTAATCCCCCACACATTTCTTAGCTTTGATTATACACTTTTCTTGGGAATAATATTAATTAATTATTCTTGGAAATCGTATAATTCATAGCTAGTTATCTTATTATCCTTTTTGTTTGATATATCATTGTTTCTAAATCTGTCCTGCATCATATCCTCAAACTTTTTTCTAAATTTTGGGACAGGTTTTTCGATTTGATTTCGAGTATAATTAGTGGACACCAAAATAAACTAGTCATGAAACGGCTAGTTTGAATTGATAAATTATTTCACTTTGGGAGCTAGTAGAGTTGCCCAGCAACCGAAGTTTTTTGTGTAAATTTAATTTTTTATATTTACTAGAAGACTTGAGGCGCCCTAGGCTCAAATTTAAAACATAAGATTCACTAGTGCGTAATGTCCAAGTTAAGACTTGAGGCGCCTTAGACTCGATTCTACTATAATCTAGCATATGTAGTAAAAAGATTTACTAGTTTTATTATATACAACTATTTACCAATTGTCAATATTACAGAATGGAAAATTTAAACAAGTTGTGCGCTTATCTCTTGTGGTTTATGCGGTGATTTAACAACTTAGCGCACATCAATAATGTGCTATTAATTAGTTTATAATTGTTTAGTATAGAGATAAATAAAATATTTATCTATATATGTTTTATATGCGGGGTTAGGAGTTTATATTATAAGTAGTAGTTGTTTGTGGGTCTTAGTCCATTAGGTATTAGTATTATTAGGGTGTTTTAACTCCTATACAAGTCATGTAATCCCCACATTTAACGGACCTTTGATTATACATTTTTCTTGGGAATAATATTGATTAATTATTCTTGGGATATCGTATAATTTAATGCTTATTATTTGCTTTAATCTTTTGGCATCAGTTGTTTGTTAACGTTGTCACAAATGCAGTAAATTTTAACTTAATAACTAAACCACAATGATCATATTATAGACTTGTGTTACTTGAATTGACTAATAATTGCATATAGGATCAGATTCGAGCAAATATGAATGGTACTTTATCTCCTGTATAAATCATTCATTTATTCCTTTGCCACATATTTAATGCTTTGAAGGTTATGTTGCTTCCTTTCTTACCTCCTTATGTTCCCCAATGTATGGGGAAGAACTGGCTTAGTGAACTATTTCCAAATTATTATAGCAAGGGATATCATGGAGGGCTTTTATTAAACCATTATTTTTTTTTCTAATAGTGATAAAAATCAAGGCCACACATATGAACTATCAATTATTCTGTTTATAATGTAGACACCACAAATTCGATGCTTGAATCATCACTTCCTTATTTTATTCCCCTTTTAAACAAGAGAAGTGGCCTTGTAAACAACTCTCAGTATTGCATTACATATCATATGGCTTTACTACCCTTACACTGGTTGTGGCTATAGGTTGTCAACATCTATATCATCTATTTTCAATATTGTATTATTATTTACTTTTGGTCGAAGTATGTTACGGTTACATGCTATTATTGTTTATCATTTTAGTCATAACGATTTAATTGCACGTTGCTCTCAGATTTGCTTCCAGGTTGGTGGCATGGATTTTAAGCCGGATTATGGGAGCATCTGTGGAATTTCGAGTATGTGGATGGAAATGTGCCAGGGATGTTGTTGTGAAGTTCAGAAAGGTAGACTAGTCCTTTGCCAGTAGATTCATCTCTTCCTTGTGCCATAGTCATCTATGCGTTATGTGTGTAACTGTGTATTGATCATGGTGCAGTATGCGGGGCTGCACTTATACTAAAATCGCCGTGCTTGGAAAATACAATAGATTATATTGGGTGAACCTGATATAAGAGTTTGCTGTACCTTTTTGCTGCTCTTTGCTTTGCTATCAAGATAAAGGAATTAAATCATAAAAACTAATTTTAAGCTTACAGCAGCAGATATCTCAATCCATGTTGCCTTGATAAGTAGGAAAGTGAACCTTGATGTTTTTTAAATAGGATAGTGATCACCTATTAGAATTGAAATTTACGATGTTGTCAATATGTAGTTATATATGCATCTCATATACACATGCACAGATTGATATAGAAGATACAAGCCCTAAAACCTTGCAACAGCTTCTCAGAGATTTTCTGACCCTATTTTCTGAACTGGATAACAATCCGCAGACACATAGCAAGCTGCTGGTCCATATATTATGGGTTACTTAATGCAATATCCTGATATTTATGTGCTTCATTCGTTCTGGACTTATTTTTCCTACATCTTGAATACCCTTTACAGTTCTATTGAAAAGCTTATTCAGGCTCTTCAGATATTGGTCTTGGTGCAGTTTATATAATTTTGCAGATGGGCTGTAAGTCGGTATACATTTCTTATTTTACTCGGTAATTTGCAGGGTCCTGTTGAATCTGTATCTGTTGGTGAAATAAGGCTCAGCTTACGGCAATCTTTGGTCAAGCTTGGGGTTGGATTTCTTTCTAGAGACCCAAAGTTACAGTTTTTAATATGCGACCTAGAAGTTGTTTTGAGATCTAAGAAAGGCACCAAAGAGACCGGATCTCGGAAGTCCCACAGTTCTACCAAATCTGGGAGAGGGAAATGGATGGTGTTTGTTACTATTGCAAGATTTTTGTCAGTATCCATAACAGAGTTGGTTTTGAGGGTAAGCACTGTGTTGTATTATACAAAGACGCATGTGCACACACACATAAAAAAAGAACGTACATCGCCTTCGGTTATTAATAGGACACTAAAACTCTATTATAGAACACAATGTTCTACATTGCAGCACACATTTCACGACTATCTACAAAATGTTCTACTGCAACAGATAATTCTACTTCATAACACAATTTTGTTGCTATTTTAGAACACAACGTTCAGAAGCAGAACTCATTAAACTAAAATTCTGTGGTAGAACTCTCTGTAATCTACCCGAAAGTCAAAATCTAGCTTCAAAACACATTTAAGTTCTGCTGCAGAACTCCGTGTAATCAACCAGAAAATCTTGTTAGGTTCTGACCACATTAAGTTTCTGCTGCAGAACTCCTAGTGTACCAAGTTATCAATGTAATAGTGATCGACTGCCTTGATTATATCTAATTTTTATATTCATTAAATTTATTCTCATTTTTTGTACTTATTCATTTAAATTTTATTTGATAGCTTTAGGAATGAAACTACATAATTTTATTAAGTTACCTTACCTAGCATAGGTAAGGTTACCTCACGTTCCCTCTTCCCTATATGTATAATATCATATATATATATATATAAATTTATTCTAGTTTCTAATACGTACCACATAACCACATTGTTGTGACATTCTGTTTTTGTCTGCAAGTAATTAGCTTTCCAAATACATCTGTCCACAATAGCAACTATTACATCAGTGTCAAATAAAACAATGCAGAAAACAGAAAGCAGGAACATAATTATGTAGAATTAGAGAAAACAAAACGCAGTGTGCATTCTGCAGATCTATAATATGAAGAATGCATTCTGCAGATTTATGACATGAAGAAAGCATATTGCAGATTCATGACATGCACAATGCTGAATGCAGATTTATAACATACCTAAAATTAGAAATTCACTGATGCTGAATCACTGAATGTGATTTGAGATTGCAGAAATAAAATTCAAATTCAAAAAAATAAGTCGACCATCAGACTTTACAGTTGACAATTCGACCTAACTAGTCTACAAGTAGACCTAATATCTATCTGATAGCAAGTCAACCAAACCAGTCGACCCTCTAAAAGACTGCTTGACTAGTCATTGACTAATCGCGACTAGGCTGTGACAACCATGCTTTTATTATCTTCCAATAGTTGCTTTTTTGTTCATTGTTTTCTGTGTATTATTATGTTTAAATCCTCATTATTTTAGTGGTTCTATTAAAAAGTTTAGTAGTTATATACTTGTTTCTATTTGACTTCCTACTGTTTAGAAGAATGTTTCGTTCTCTTAAATTATGTAACATTTTCTCTTTAAGTGCAAAAGTGTGTTGAGTGGTTTGTATATCTTTATATTATGGGGTTCCTAGTGTACTTGTTAGCAAGCTCTTACACATATCGCCTTACTAGTTGATTGAGTATGTGGTGAATTGTAAGTATTGTATCCTGACTAAAAGAGTTGGAGTTGCATTATACTGCGGAATGTTAAACGTCCATGATAAATAAGCAAAGAGTCTACTGCTAATGAGATAGGTTTTAATCACCTTCACCTCAGACATGCTTTACTTTATTAGTTCTAGTCACTGTTCTTAAAGTCGGCCGATTAATCGATTAACGGGTAGACGGACATGGCCCGTCTCGATTAAACGGAAATCGGGTAATAAAAAAAGCTATGTTACTTGGACTCGGCGATAAGTGTATGATATGGACACGTGTCCAAGTGTCACTTGGAAATACTTTGAAAATGTACATGTTTTTTGCTTAAAATAAGTGTCCAAGTCCAATTGTCGAGTGTCCGACATGGGTAATCCAAGGTAAAATGAAGAGTCCGAGTACCATAGAAAAAAGCGGTCAAAAGTCGGCGAGACGAAATTAATTGGATCAAAACGGTCAAAAATCGGTATTAATCAGGCAAAGTTGATAAAACAAGTAAAAATTTTAAAAAGTTATTTTTAAAAATAAAATAAAATTGATAAACAACATATTAACTATTATATATGGGTGTCAGTTATTGATTTAGTGAATAAGTCCTTTACCAAATTTCTGATATATCAATTTTATTCTCTCAAATAGAATTAATCTCTTTGTTCACACCAAGTGTGGACCAATGATATGTCGTTTTTTTAATGAATCTTAACATCTGAATACCAATATTGGACTGATGATATATGGTATTTTTTTTTAAATCTTTAATCAGCTTAATGTTGTTTAAATAAAATTATATTATTATTTATTAAATTAAATTGCCTTCAATGGATGCTCCAATTAATCTATCTGATTAATCACTAAAAGGTGCCTCTACCGACTAATTCCGTTTCCTGTCTTTAGAACACTGGTTTTAGTACCGTTTAAGAAGAAATGGAAAATTCATTGTAGTTACAAATTTCAAACTCTTTGTTACATAGCTAATAGCTTCATCTATGAATTTAGGTTGCTACTAGGTGGCTTCAAACCCAAACTTGTCTGTACATAATGTAAAGGATGACAGGGAACACTGTAAAGGATCTTAATATTAAGTGTCTTGTTTGCTGGTAGTGTTAATTGTTAAATGAAATATTTTATGATGACATGGATATGGCAACATGATCCAGTGTATTCCAATAAGAGATGCGGTTGGGCTGATATGACAAAGTAGCGTTATCAAAAAGCAGAAAAAATTTCAAGTATTTAAGATCTATCCTTCACAGATGTTTGACTTTTGATCTTTTTTACTCTGTGTGTGTGCGCGCGTGCGTGTGACGCGCGTGCGCTTGTCAACTTTTGTTTGATATGGATTCACTTATGATGTGAATTTCTGATGAGTTGTTGCAGACATCAGAAGCCACGGTTGAAATTAAAGAATTGGGAGTGGATACATTTAGGGATGGTGGATCCAAGACGGCGCTCTTTGTGAAGCTGCACCTTTTACCCATTGTTGCTCACTGGGGTGTAGCACGGGTTAGTTGTGATCAATCATCAAGTTCTAGCGGTGCTGGTTACAGTTATGGTCACCAGGCTTCCTCGACATTGACAGAAAGAGCTCGTGTTCCTTTCTTATGTGAAGAGTTTCACATTTCGTTTAAGTTTGGTCATGTAAGGTTGGTTTTCTTTTTCTTTCTTTACCCATATACTTCTAGAAGTATCTTAGTTTTGAATTTTTTAAAAGTTTTTTTAAGGATTTAGTCATTTGCCAACTTGTTCTGGGCACAGGGATGCAGGTGTAATTGTTAAAAATGTGGAAGTTACAAGTGGAGAAGTCTTTTTAAACCTAAATGAGGAGCTGTTCATTAAAAGAAATAGTTCACATGGCAATTCGTCTCATGCAAAGTTAGCTAATATCGATTCGACTACTTTGGAATTTGCACATCAAAAGCAATCTTCTCTTTCGAACATCACAAAATCTTGGTTCCCGGAAAAGGTAAATGGTATACATATGCTCTTCGTGTTGCTCATAGTCAATTTCCGAGGGATATATCTATTTATCTTTTGTGGTCCTGATTGCATGAAGAACTCTACTTGTTTCACAGTTGACTTTGGAGAAATGCAAAAGAAATCAAGTTGGCCATTTGACTAATAAAAATAATCTTTAATGCTTGCCCATAGGTTTCCTTCAGTTTACCAAGATTGGATGTAAAGTTTGAGCATCGAGGATATAATCTCATGGCCGAAAATAGTATAATGGGTATTCAACTGAAAAGCTCTAAATCTCGATCTATTGAAGATGTGGGAGAGAGTACTCGCCTGGATGTTGAATTGGATTTCAGTGAGATTTATGTATGTATGAAGTGTTTTAAGTGTTTGTATCATATTCTCTTCATGATTCACATATGTGTTGTCATTCTGTTTTGTAAAGCCTGAAAATTGACTAATCATGTTGATCTCACTGTGTCATTCCAGCTGCTTAAAGAAGATAATATTTCGGTTTTGGAGATTTTAAAACTTGATGTTATCTCTTCAGTTTATGTTCCAGTACAGGTTTGTCCTTTTAAATTTAAGTCTAGATTATTGTTTCTTTTGCTATTGTTCTTTAACTATTTTTTCTATTCAAGATATTTATAATTTATTTGTTCAGAGTAATTAGCCCTTCATCAAGGGTTTTACTTAATAACTTTTAATTCGGAAAATATTTTTCATATTCTTTACTAGGCAGTAATTAATAATTCTTGGGAGAGAAAATATTGTAAAATTAAAATGATAAAGGTTTGACCTTTACTTGTGTAGATTTGTGCATTTTGTTTCTGGATAGGTTCCTTATATCCGTCAATACATAGTGTTAAATACTTCCATCATTTGGTGTCAAGAGGACCAAATTTGTCATGTTTTATTACGGTCAATTTCTGGACTGTGTATTGATGTAATATTATTTAAGTTTTCTTAAAGTAAGGCAACCCAATATAACTAGACTTGAAGTTTCCATACTCTGGTCATCGCTATCTTTAAGTATCTTATTTTTTGTTCGAAGATGACAATTTTAGAACACACATTTGAGACCACACGATATATTTTCTGGTTTGCGCTGTCAATATTTAATTTTGGTTGCTTGAGATTGGAGGTACTATGGTCCAAAGGATCTAGGGTTTTCCATGAAGAGTGGACTTTAAAAATTTTCTTCTCTGTGAAATGTCTTGCATAATTGGTGGCATGGTTTGTTTGATTTGAAAGTTCAGCTTTATGCTTCTGTTTCACCTATGGGAGCTAAGTATTGGTGGAGTGAGGCGGTGAAAGTAATGAATATACTGCTTTACCTTTAAAACAATGATGTTTTCATCCATTAATTGCATTGAAGAAAGCAAACACAACTACATTGTGTTACACGTCTGAGTCCAAACCAAAATTTAGGACTTGCATCTGAATATAATGTAAGCTTGGTCGAGTGGTCCAATTGCAACAAGTTTAGGACAATCCCAAGCCCCCACTGCTCCCGAAAATTTCAAAATTTTACCTGGTGCTCTTAGTAGTAGAGCATGAGCTTATATACTGCTCGACGTGTCTGACGTGTTTGATTTAAAAGTTGAAATTTTCAGTATAATACAATAATAAGACTCCTTGCAACCATAGAAGAAAACTATCCCGCTTTTCAGTATTTTTCTTCTGTAGGTGATGCCATGTTATTAGTTGATGAACATATATTATGATTTTGATTCGTGTCATTTTTCATTTACATTTTTTAGGATGCTTTGATTTCAGCCTACTTCGCCTATCAGATCTGAAGTTGATGTCAAGCTAGGAGGTACCCGGTGCAATCTTGTTATGGGTAGATTAAAGCCGTGGATGCAACTTCGGACCTCCAAAAAGAAGAAAATGGTTCTTCGTGAGGAAACTCCAATTTCTGAAAGGTCACAGTCCACAAAATCAGAAGACATCATGTGGACATGCACTGTATCGGCCCCAGAAATGACTATTGTGCTCTATAATCTAAATGGTTTGGAAGTATATCATGTAAGTTGTCTACCAAAATACCTACCTTCTTTTAATGTTTTGTGGATGTCTCTTGTATGAATTCTTGTGTTCTGCTCTGCTTGTTGTTTTGTTGTACTTGGTAGTCAAGCTTAGCTGCCTTTGAAATATGTTACTCGTAATTATATTATGATTTGGTAAGACTATACTATCTTAATATCTTCAATTTCATCAGCTTATATTGTATTATTTAGAAGCTAACTCGTACTTTGTTCTTCTTGCAATTATTACTGATGATACTTATAAGCATAATTGATAAAATGGTGGTACTCCCTCCGTCCCCTTTTACATGTCCATTTTCAAAATAAATTTGTCCCTTTTTACATGTCCATTTACACTTTCAAAGCAAATTTAGAGATAATTTTACAAAACTATCCCTATAGCTCATAGTTCCAAGGTTTGACTAATTTAAAACTTAGTTGGATTCTAATTTTTTAAGGTATTAATTAGGGTTATCCAAGGGAAATTTTTAATTAACTAACAATTTCTTAATATGTGTTTTTTGCAAAATGGACATGTAAAAGGGGACGGAGGGAGTATATCAGTGGATACTTTTGTTGAGTAACCAGCTCATCTAAAACCTTAAGGTGTTAGAGGAAGGCCCCAATAGGATCATATATTTAACACTCCCCCTCACTCGAAAGCCCATTTATGGGTCGAAGAGTGGAACACCGGCGCCCATCTTTGGGGCATTAATTGCCTTTAATGTCCACAATAAATTGTGAGAATGTTGGGGGTGGCTGGGAATCGAACCTTAGTTCTCCCGCCAGCCTAAGCTCTGATAACATGTTGAGTAACCAGCTCATCTAAAACCTTAAGGTGTTAGAGGAAGGCCCCAATAGGATCATATATTTAACACTCCCCCTCACTCGAAAGCCCATTTATGGGTCGAAGAGTGGAACACCGGCGCCCATCTTTGGGGCATTAATTGCCTTTAGTGTCCACATTAAATTGTGAGAATGTTGGGGGTGGCTGGGAATCGAACCTTAGTTCTCCCGCCAGCCTAAGCTCTGATAACATGTTGAGTAACCAGCTCATCTAAAACCTTAAGGTGTTAGAGGAAGGCCCCAATAGGATCATATATTTAACAGGGCGACTGCTTTGGCTTTCTTGTTGCTGAGGAAGATACGTTCGAGTTTAAGCCAAGTATTCCGAGCTGTGGCTTCAGTGTCAAGAATATGAGTGAGTAGATCATCTGAAACGGTACTGTAGATCCATTGGGAGACCAAAGCATCAAGTTCTTTCCAGGCGGGATATTTGGAATCCGTAGTTACTGGAGGTGGGGTGGTGTCGATGTGGTTCAGGACACGGTAGGCAATGGCTTGAAACTTGAAAAGTTTTACCCAGGAAGAGTAGGTAATGGTTGTGCCATCTAAGGTTCTTATTTTGGATTGAATATTGGATACGGAATAAGCAGGGTGTAGGGCTGTAGGGTTCGTTTTGTTGGAAGAGGATTGCTGGTCATCTGTGGATGTCATGGTTATAGGGTTTACAAACGTTCAGGAAGAAGGGAGCCGTAGCTCTGATACCATGTTGAGTAACCAGCTCATCTAAAACCTTAAGGTGTTAGAGGAAGACCCCAATAGGATCATATATTTAACAACTTTTAGTTTATTGTATGGGCCCTTTTGACCTTCCCTCGAAAAAATTACTTGTTACTCTAACAACATTATTTTTTTTCAATTACAGTTATCTTTTTACTAAAGATATTTACTATGTGGTGGTATAATTGATTATTTTTAAGTTTTTAGAAAAAGAACAAGGACGATTAAAATACTAGAAATTTCGTGGAGAGTAATATAATTTTTTGTCAAGTCAAAGAACAGGCATTAAGTCAAAATATATTTAGCTCCTTCAACTTAATTTTACGAAGTTTTAAGACTGAACTTGAAAAAAGTTTTTTTCAAGTTATTTTGCGTAAGTCCATTCGACAAACATACTGATGTCGTCATATTATTTTGCGTAAGTAGTAGGTTTTAGCACTAAACTGTATTAACCTGTTTCAATATCATTACTGAACTAAACTATATATCCAGCCAACTGCGTAAAACCTAGAAGCCTTCAAAAATCAAATTCTGTTAGAATCTTTGGAAGCTTGAAAGAAAGGTGGCATAGCAGACTGAGGTGTACATATTGGGGCCGCACATAGACCGACTTAACCTTGAACTAAACATGACCCACCATCCATCATGTTGTGATATATATATACACACGCATATACACACACACACACCTGCTACTCTCTACTAAGTAGCTTCTGCTTCACACATGAAGCATTGCACTCTGACCAACCTATACACCAGAAATGCATGTGCTAGATGCTACTCATGAAATAGGTTTTGAAACTGTCCTTCCAACTCTTTATTATGTCGACAACGTGACATTTTACTTTTGTTGGCTCCAACTCCGCAACTTCCTTGACTTGTTCACTGATTAAGTGATTATTGACCTTATACGGTTGGCAGGTTTTTATTGGGTTGATTAGCTCTGAGTGTCCTAATGCTGTTTTACTCAATTATAGAAACCCCAGTGCTTTGTTTCATTCTTAAGAAGTGTATGCATCAGATCTTTCTTATTACTCCAGTGGATATCGTACACAGTTAAATGGCTGAAAAAATGATGCTTTTCTTCATTATAGTTATAAGTTGTGGATTTATTTGCTATATCTGAAAGTTTCCATGCTCACTTAATTCTAATTCTTAATTGCAGGGTTGCTCTCAGTCATCACATGTCTTTGCAAATAACATATCAAATACCGGCACATCTGTTCACATGGAACTTGGTGAACTAAGTCTTCTCATGGCAGATGAATATCAGGAATGCTTGAAAGAAAGCCTATTTGGTGTAGAAACAAACACAGGTTCACTAATGCATATTGAAAAGGTTAGCCTTGACTGGGGCAAAAAAGATGTGGATCCAATTGAAGAAGCGAGTTCGAAGTCTAAATTGGTCCTGTCTGTTGATATAACTGGTACAGGGGTGAACTTGACCCTTAAGCGTGTCGAATCATTGATATCAATTGCGTTCTGCTTTAAGGCTTTACTAAAAAGCTTGTCCGGTTCTGATAAGAACCTAGTACAAAGCCGGGGGCGTTCTAGGAAATCATCAGGGAAAGGGACCCGAATCATGAAATTTAATCTTGATAGGTGTTCTGTTATATTTCACTCTAATGTTAGCGTGGAAAACACGGTGGTTGCAGACCCAAAACGTGTCAATTACGGATCACAAGGGGGTAGAGTGGTCATGAGTGAATCAGCTGATGGGACACCACGTAATGCAAAGATAATGTCAACTAGCTCAGATGAGTACAAAAGTTTGAGTTATTCTGTTTCTCTTGAGATTTTTCATTTTAGTCTTTGCGTGAATAAGGAAAAGCCGTCTGTACAAATTGATTTAAAACGAGCAAGATCCCTGTATCAAGAACATACAGAAGACAGCAGTTCCGATACAAAGGTTGCTTTGTTAGATATGCTAAATGCGAAGTTTGTACGGAGATCTGGTAATTTTAAAGAGGTTGCTGTCTGCTCTCTTTTCAGTGCTACTGATATTGCAGCTAGGTGGGAGCCTGATGTTCATATAGCTCTTTTTGAACTTATGTTACGCTTGAAACTACTGATGCACAATCACAAAATTCAGGAACATGACTCTGGATTAGTGCAAGACAGCTCTTTAGCACGAGATGTCGAGAATAAGAAACATACTGCTACAGATGTAGAATCTGAGAAGCAGAAAAAGAAAAAGGAATCTATCTTTGCTATTGATGTGGAAATGCTTAGCATATCTGCGGAGGCTGGAGATGGTGTTGATGCCATGGTTCAGGTGCAGTCAATTTTTTCAGAGAATGCTCGCATAGGAGTACTTCTCGAAGGACTAATATTTAAATTTAATGATGCCAGAATCTTAAGAAGTAGTAGGATGCAGGTTTCTCGGGTCCCCAAAGCCTCTAGTAGTGCGTATAATACAAAATATGAGGTGTCCACTACATGGGATTGGGTAGTTCAAGCCCTTGATGTCCATGTTTGCATGCCCTTCAGAGTGCAGTTGCGTGCTATTGATGATTCTGTGGAGGAAATGCTGCGAGCTTTAAAGCTCATAACTGCTGCTAAAAGTAAAATACTATGTCCAAAGAACGAAAGTGTAAAGCCTAGAAAGGCTAGTAAGTCCAAGGTTGGATGTGTAAGGTTTTCCATTAAGAAGCTAATTGCTGACATAGAGGAAGAGCCACTACAGGGTTGGCTTGATGAACACTATCAGCTAATGAAGAACGAGGCTCGTGAATTAGCTGTGAGAATAAATTTTCTTGATGAAGCAATTTCTGGCGGAAGCCAATCTTCTGGTGCAGCTGAAACAAGTAATTCTACTTGTGATGGTAAGATGCAGTTTAAAGGAGAGACGATAGATTTGCAAGATGCTTCAGCCATTCAGAAACTGCGAGAAGAGATTTACAAGCAATCATTCCACTCCTATTACCAAGCGTGTCAGCGTCTTGTAAAATCAGAAGCATCAGGTGCTTGTAAAGTAGGATTTCAAGCTGGTTTCGAGCCCAGCACCTCAAGAAGTTCCCTTTTTTCAATTTCTGCAACAGAGCTTGATTTAAGCTTGACAAAAGTTGAAGGTGGTGAGACTGGGATGATAGAGCATTTACAGAAGCTTGATCCCATCTGTCAAAAATACAATATACCATTCTCTCGACTGTATGGGAGTAATATTCTTTTGCATACTAAGTCTCTCGTTGTTCAGATAAGAAATTATACATATCCACTTCTTGCTGCTACTTCTGGTAGATGCGAAGGTCGAGTTATACTAGCTCAGCAGGTTTGTTTGGTAGTAGCCTTCGTGTTATTTACATCTCCCATAACAGTTGAATTTTTCTGTACTTTGTGCCAGTTTGCTACTTAAATATGTGAACCTTAGACCTATAGATACTATAATTAGGTGAAAATATTTCACTCTAGTTAACATAGCAACAAGTAATTTGACGAGTGATTTGTATCTTTCTCCTGAATAGGGAATTCGATGTATTTGGTGTTATTTTACTAAGGAAGTGATAAATCAATAAGGTTAGTCATGCCCTTTTCTTTTGTTTTCTGTAAACTTTTCAAGCACTGTGAAGCATGCCTTGGTGCTATTTCTTCAACAAAAGCTAGGACCATCTGTGCCCAAATTTAATAATAATGATAAAGGATTAAAATGCAAAAGGTTGGTTTTGTTCCTTGCAAGGTTACCATGCAATTTTTTTGGGCCATCTTAAGTTCTACATTAATTCATTTTAGTTTAGCAAACAAAAAAACTGAGAAAGGGAAGCCGTGACAGAAGTTAATCTGGTTCATAATTTTCTTAGTTGTATACATAGGAATCTCCTTGAACAGCCGAAATTTATTAACCAGTTAATGTTGAAGAATTTGCCAACCCTTATGTGATTTCTGTGGTTTATTTCAGATTCGAATTATGTGCAGACATGTGAGAACTCTAGATTTGAGCTCATTTTGTATATCTTTTTACCTTCAGATGCATCTAAATGCTTTAGGGATTCTTCTCGACATGCAAGCTTGGTTTGGCTTTCTATTTCACCCTGTCTCCTCTGACTCTGAGTTGATTAATCATTCTTATGTAGTGCGTCTTTCCTATGACGCTAGAGCCTAGTTAACAAGGCCTAGGATTTCTAAAATATGTTAATCATGATGCAAACATAGTAGCCTTCTGCTAAGATTATATTAAATCAAGTCTTATAAGTTTAATCTGCATGTGTATAGATAGTCAGATTTTTGAGCAACCAAGTAGAAAAATTACATTAAATCCAGTGATTACACCTTTAAATATTTTCAGCAATCGTGGTCTCTCTTTATTGCAGGCCACATGCTTCCAGCCTCAAATTACCCAAGATATCTTCATTGGGAGATGGAGGAAAGTCAGAATGCTTCGTTCAGCTAGTGGCACAACTCCACCAATGAAAACTTATCTTGATTTGCCCTTGCATTTTCAGAAAGGGGAAATCTCTTTTGGTGTGGGTTTCGAACCTTCTTTTGCTGATATAAGTTATGCCTTCACAGTTGCTCTTCGAAGGGCGAATTTGAGTGTAAGAAATCCCAATGCTTCGAATATTCAACCACCAAAAAAGGAGAAAAGCTTACCGTGGTGGGATGAAATGAGAAATTACATCCATGGAAACTCTACTTTGTACTTCTCCGAGACGAGATGGAATATTCTTGCTACAACTGATCCTTATGAAAAAAGTGAAAAACTGCAAATTGTATCCGGTCAAATGGAACTCCACCAGTCGGATGGTCGAGTTTATGTCTCTGCAAAAGATTTTAAGATATTGTTGAGCAGTCTGGAAAGTTTGTTAAACAATTGTGGTTTGAAGCCTCCTAGTGGTACTCCTACAGCTTTTATAGAAGCCCCAGCTTTTAGCCTTGAAGTTACGATGGACTGGGAATGTGAATCTGGTGATCCCCTTAACCATTTTCTGTTTGCGCTTCCCAGTGAAGGTGTGGCTCGAGAATTTATTTATGACCCCTTTAGATCTACTTCTCTTTCCTTAAGGTGGAATTTATCACTTAGACCCTTCCCATCATGTGAGAATCAATCTGGATCCTCAACCTTGGGAGAAAACACTGTCGTTCTTGGAGCTGCCTATGGTTCAGCAAATAAATCTGAAAATGGTCTAGTTGATTCACCGATTATAAATGTCGGTCCACATGATTTTGCATGGATACTAAAGTTCTGGAACTTGAACTACATTCCTCCTCAAAAATTGCGTTATTTTTCTCGTTGGCCACGGTTTGGAGTTCCAAGATTTGCTAGATCAGGTAATCTATCATTAGACAAGGTTATGACAGAATTCATGTTTCGCATTGATTCAACTCCAACCTGTCTGAGGCATATGCCTTTAGATGAAGATGACCCTGCAAAAGGATTGACATTTAAGATGACAAAACTTAAGTATGAACTCTGCTACAGCCGGGGTAAGCAAAACTATACATTTGAATGCAAGCGTGATCTTCTCGATCTTGTTTATCAAGGCCTTGATCTTCACGTGCCTAAGGTTTATATAAATAAAGAAGACTGTCCTAGTGTTGCAAAAATAGCGAATCTGACAAAAAAATGCTCACATCCTGCTCCTGTTGAGAAAGACAGTTCAGAAAGACATGACGACGATGGATTTTTGCTGTCATCTGATTATTTTACTATAAGAAAGCAATCTCGGAAAGCTGACCCTGCAAGGTTATTAGCTTGGCAAGAAGCGGGAAGAAGAAATCTTGAGATGACATATGTCAGATCTGAATTTGAAAATGGTAGTGATAGTGATGAGCATACTCGGTCTGACCCAAGTGACGATGATGGGTATAACGTGGTGATAGCCGACAATTGTCAGCGCATTTTTGTGTATGGCCTCAAGCTTCTGTGGACGATTGAGAACAGAGATGCTGTTTGGTCCTGGGTTGGTGGAATATCTAAAGCATTTCAACCTCCAAAGCCTTCTCCTGCTAGACAGTATGCGCAGAGGAAGTTAGTTGAGAAGGAAACAAAAAAACCTGAAATGCATGATCCTGATGAATCAAAACCACCCTCTGATGGTCAAGATGCATGTACCATGTCTCCAAAACCTGTTGAGGAGCCTAATGGATCACATTCTTCTCCATCAGATTCAGCTACAGTAGAAAAACAGTCTCTGGATACAGTTGGTAAGTTAAAGGTTTTTTTTAACTTTTCTTACTGGTGTTTGTTAAGTTGGGCTTTTCATTAATATTATAAGTATTGTGTTGGGGAAAAGTTAATTGCACATATATGTGAAATGCAACTCATATATGAATATGATTTAGGGCCTCCTGTATTGGTAATAAAGTAACAGCTATATTGATGTTTGATCACAACATCATGTTATGTTAATTTGATTGAAGTAGTAGAAGGATTGCATTAATTAACACCTACTTTAGTTAAGGAACTTGTGTTGAAGCGCGAAGGCATTGTTGACTCAGAGGAGGAGGGGACTCGTCACTTCATGGTGAATGTTATTGAGCCTCAGTTTAATCTTCATTCAGAAGATGCCAATGTAAGTCTTTAAACCTCAGATATACAGTATGAATGCGCTGTGAAAGTAATTTAAAGTTTGTTTTTACGCAATAAATAGGTCTTCCTGATGTTATGTATTTTTTATTTTTGATATCGTGTTCCAGTTTAGATCTGCAAGTGATCAAACATTGACCAATTTCAGTTGATAGACAAGTTTCATACAGGCTTTCTCTAGGGAACATAATTCTATATATGCTTTTAACACTAATACCTATTAGGACACTAGCACTGGGTGCAAATTAAAATTTTATATGGTGTTTTTTAATAAATATTTCACTCATTTATGAAAGTGATCCAGTTGTATAGTCCTGTTTTCAAAGTTTTATTGCAGAAGTGTACAAACAGGGACATGGAATGATGTATTTGCTTACTGGTCTGGAAATGTTGTTATCAGTCATTTGTTTTGTGGTTTTTGACATGAAGCTTAAATTAAGGAATGATTGTTGAGTATTGTATTGTAATCTTTTTTGTGTCTCGCTCTATGTAAACACTAAATAGTGTACTATTCGAAATTATAACAGAAATATTAAACACTGATTTGATTAAATCATGGTCATCTTTACTATTTTCTGCATTTCTCCATGCTGCCACGTATGTTCTGCACTTTGCTTTCAAGTGCAGTACATTTGATTATCACAGTTCACAGCTGATCCTATAAATATGAATAGCTTGATAATGTCTAAAAGTCTTCGTCGACAAAACATAAAAGAGAGTATTATGTTATCTTCAATATTGAGCTTGATCATGTCTTTAAAAGACACTCACAAAAACATAAAGAAGAGAATTATGTCATCTTTTTATTATTTGTGTGCATTACCTCCGACAAGTTTTAGGGATCTGCAAAATTGGTAGATGCTCTTGAATACATTTATCATTCTTTTATTGCAGGGTAGGTTTCTTCTTGCTGCTGCTAGTGGCCGTGTTCTTGCTCGTTCATTCCATTCAGTCCTTCAAGTTGGATTTGAGATGATTGAACAGGCACTACAAAGCAGTGATGTGCATAAACTTGTATCTCAGCCTGAAATGACTTGGAATCGCATGGAATTCTCTGTGATGCTGGAGCACGTCCAGGCTCATGTTGCCCCTACTGATGTTGATCCAGGGGCTGGTCTACAGTGGCTTCCAAGAATCCGTAGGAGTTCACCAAAAGTAAAGCGTACTGGGGCTTTGCTTGAAAGGGTGTTTATGCCTTGTGATATGTATCTTCGGTATACAAGACATAAAGGCGGAACTTCAGACTTGAAGGCAATACCTCTTAATTTAACTGATATATATATTATTAATTATGTACCAAAGCAAATACTAAACAGTATAGTTATATATCCACGAGTTGCTAGTATCTCTAGTACTGCCATGGTGCCTTGCAGCTGCTCCGCCTTAATGTTAAAACTCATTTTATGCAGGTGAAGCCCTTAAAAGAGCTTGCTTTCAATTCTCACAGTATAATAGCAACGATGACGTCTCGTCAGTTTCAGGTTATGCTTGATGTTTTGACCAATCTTCTATTCGCTCGACTTCCCAAGTATGGATACAGTGTATATTTTTTTTTGTAATTTTGTATTTCTCTGTTGCATAGTAAGTAATGCTATATTGCTTTGTCAATTAGTAAAAAAGTTGTGCGCTGCCTGTGTCCTAGTTTTTTGTAAAATTCTTTTGTCGCAAATCATGCACTTTTACATTTTCTCTTATCTGCTTGTGTATCGTATCTAGTGATATCGTAGTTCGATTGGTTGTTCCATAGGTGATTGCAAGGGTCTAGAGTGAACTCCCGAGGAAAGAGAACCAGAAAACCCGAGATTTGAATAGAGATTCTAAAGAAAGAATTTACTATATATTAACATTTGACTATCATTGTTTTAATCAATAAATTTTAAATCAATTCTTGAAATATTCGTGCAAAAAGTCCTACAAATTTTAATTAAGATTGTGAAAACAGATTCTTAAAATTTAAGAGATTCTAGTTTATTTATTTTTACAAATGTTTTTGCAAAGAGATTTTTGTTGTTGATCGAGTTTTTAGATGCATATTAGGGATATAAAAATAGGAAAATGTTATTTCCAGAGCAACTTTCTTATTTCCAGAGTAAAGAATGAGTGAAAAGACAAAATTGCCCCTGTATTCACAATAAAAAGCTCTTGAAAAATATTAAAGCATGGATAATTTGGTAATTTCACGTGTCTTTGCTCTGGAAATAAAATAAGGGCTCTGGAAATAACATTTTCCTAAAAATATTCATAATTTGTTTCGATTTTAGAATTAATTTTTTAAAACGGTCATCTTGGTTCTCCTTTTGAGAGGGCTTTAATCTTGGTTCTCCTTTTGAGAGGGCTTTAATCTTGGTTCTCTTTTTGAGAGGGTTTGGCCATATATTTATTAAGTTTGTGTTAAGCCCTCAAAAAATTCTGCAATGTAGTATATTGAATCTATTATTTAGTGTTGGGTCCCAGTCTTTAAGTCATTGCAACAAAATTTGTATTTTAGGCCTCGAAAAAACAATCTTTCTTTTCCATCTGAGGATGTTGAAGATGTTGAAGAGGAAGCAGATGAGGTGGTACCTGACGGCGTTGAAGAAGTTGAACTAGCAAGAGTAAACCTTGAACGGAAAGAGAGAATGCAAAAGCTGCTCCTTGACGACATCAGAAAATTGTCTGTTCGTAATAATGTTACTGTAGACCTGAACTCGGAGAAGGATGGTGATTTGTGGATGATAACTGGCGGAAGAGCTGCATTGGTAAGTGATGAACCTTCTGAAATACATGTAATAGAATTAGCTTTATTACAATGAAGTTGGAAAACAGATTTTGGTCTGTACTTGCTACTTAACATGATTGATGAGCCTTTTTAGGGACCGGTAAAAGTATTAAAAAATTCAGTCTTGTCTATGTGTAATTTTCGCCCAAATCAGCTTTCTGTTGAGTTTTAAATTTATTTGCCAAACATTTTTCTACTGCAAATACTAGAACAGTAATATTGTAGGCTTTAATGCAGACCCTTCCTTTTATCTGTATTTTGATCCCCATGTTCTAGTATAAAAAACACATCAAATACAATTGTAGTATGAGAAACACATCAGTATTACCTCAACAGGTGCAAAGACTTAGGAAAGAGCTTGGAAACGCTCGTAAATCTAGAAAAGCTGCTTCCGTTTCTTTAAGGATGGCTTTGCAAAAGACTGCTCATCAGCGACTTATGGAGAAAGAGAAGAACAAAAGTCCATCATATGCTATGCGCATATCTATGCAGATTAATAAAGTGGTCTGGGGAATGCTTGTGGATGGCAAATCATTTGCTGAAGCGGAGATCAATGATATGGTATGTCTATAAAGATTGTTTGAGTTTGACAGCTAAAAACTAATATTGCATCATTTCTATTGGTAAACTTAGTTAAGACGTCATGTGACAAACCTCAGATAGGTGTATACTAACTTAAGATGTATCCTATTGTTTTCTAAATGACCATTACTTTTTGTATAAAGACCAAGTATCATGAGATATTATTATGTTACATTAGGCTTGGAGCTCACCAAAGTTGTGTTTTCTTTCTATTCTGAGGTTTTAAATGGACTGAGCTGGGTGAGTTGTCAACATTTATTGCAATAAAACCTTTGAGGTCCGTCTTCAAATTGGTTCACTTAGAGATCGAGCATAATTTGTTATCACGCCAGCCCATATTTGCATTATACTGGCCAAGCTTGATGTAGGACAGGGGTTAGGCAGGGGTAAAAACAAGGGATAAAGCCTATCTCTGCAGAGATGCAGATTTAATTCACAATAATTCAACTCTATTCCATAATAAAGATTACAATCATTTATATGAAAATCCTGAACTTGGTGAACAAGTAAGATCCTACAAAGTAGCAAAACACTCCTAATTAATATCTATTGCCTAATAATTTTCTACTACTATATTTAAAAAAACTGATACTTATCTAATTCTAATATATTTAAATAACAATATAAATATTTAGTAATTAATTCAGTTATTTTATGCTCTGGATCAAAGCTGGTGGCCTGAATCCTCATCCAATAGTTTCGTTTGTTCGTTTATTGCGCTACATTCAAAATCTTGTCCTAATTTGGATCGGAGTCGGCTGGTACTGGCATCATGACTCCTTTGCTGATATTAAGAATTGAGGTACCCATAATATCATCTTATTATCGACAGGGAGAATATTGGCAAATTTCCAAATTTATGAAGCTAATTTTTTCACCCTACCTGGTCCTCAGAGTTCTTTAGTAGTATCTTTCCTTATCTCCAGCATAATTTACTGAAAATATTGTAAAAAATGTAATAACAAGGAAGAGTACATACATAAGTCTGCATGCCATACATGGGTTTTATTCCCTGGGATCGTATGCGCACACCCTTAGGGTTGTAATCTGAATTGGAGCTGGCTTGAATTTAAATCAAGCTCGACCCAATTAAACCCATGTGAGTCTCGAGATCAACTCAACAAAATGGGTTTCTCAACTTGAACTTTTTTCTAACCTCGATCCCGAACAAGTAGTCGATCTGAGTTTTATCCGAGCTCAATAACGTTTTTTACTCCAAATCTGTGCTAAAATGATTAAAATGGAATTTAATCTTGGTTTAAGTGGGTTGGGCTTTATTGGATTTAAAATATAGATGGTTTAAAGTAGTTTGAACTAGGTAAGTTCTGATAAGCTCATAAAAACGGTTGAACTTAGCGAACTTATAGTTTTGAGTAATTTCGTACTTTCATACAAGAGTTGAACTCAAAACACATTTTTATCTTAATTTCAACTTGTCTCGATAAGGAACAGCTTGAAATTGAGCTTATTAACTAAACGTTCAATTCAAAATACAGCCCTACCTGCACATACTTATCCGTAGTTCCATAAACAAACCAACAGATTATGAAAGGGTATGATATATATATATATATGTATGTATATGTAGGTGCAAAGCATATGATTAACGGAAAAGAAAAGCCGATACAACTGTAGATGCTTTTTCCATTTTGTTATTTTTGTTTTCTTCTGATATATAGGGTACCTTTTTCCCTTTGGTTTGTTTATTGTAAAGTTCATGTATCCTAAATATTTTGTTATAATTTATTTGTGCCGGTATGGTATTGATATTATGTTTTAAGTAGAAACAAGCATATAACCCGTTCATACCAGTGATATTTGAATCATATTTATAGTTATAATATATTGATCAATTAAAATAATTACATTTGTTTTAATTTGATTTATTTCATAATGATTGTATGTGTTTTATTTAGTATAAGTTTTTAAAATAGTTAGGCCCACTAAGGTTAGAGATGTGTTTAAATTAGTATAAATATATGTATTTTTTATAAGCTCTTTAATTGTTTTGCTATGAAATTATATGTATTTTAGTTATAAAAGATTATATGTATATATTAATTTAAATAAGTTTTGAAAAGAATTTGGTCTGTTAAAATAGATTTTTAATATAAGTAGGCCCGTATGTTTAAATTAGAATAGTTATATGTGTTTAATTAGGTTTTTAGAATAAATAGGCATGGAGGTTGGCCCGGCCCAATTACCGACCAACCAAAACTTTGAACGTTTTGGGTTTAATTATGTACTAAGAAGTAGGGACACTTGGGTCGCATGCAGAGTCCTCGTGTCGAATACTCGGACACACATATTCCGTATCGGACACACGGATTTTATACTAATATAAAATTTTATCTTCAAAAATTGTAGTCAAAATCTATTTCAGAAAACTACATTCACCAAATTAAGTATCTACGTCTATTAGTTTTTACAAAAGTATTGAGTATTGAACTCATTTTTGCATAAACTAAAAGATTTTTCTTGTATTTTGGTGTTTTAGATTAATAAATGATGCATTTTTCATATTTTCATGAAATTTTTGGTTTTATTAGTAGGTTTTATTATGTTTAACATGAAATATGTATGAAGTATTTGTTTATCTTTCCCGTGTCTCCCCGCATCCGTATCTCCATATTATTATATTTGTCGAATTCCCGTATTCCCAAAGTAAGCACTCACACTCCCACACCCGTGTCCTCGCTTTGCTTCCTAGATAATGTAGTATACATGTTGATGAGTGGATGTAAACGAGTCTCATAGAGGAGAATGCATATGTATATGATGTGTTGACTCTTGTTTTTTTGACAATTATGGCTTATAATATTACAAATGAGTATCTGTTCTCATAAATTCTGAGGGTGAGCGAGGATCAAACCTAGGACCTGAGACGACAGAGGATAAACTCTTAACCATTTGAGCTATCCAACCGTGTATTTCATAATGTTAATTTAATTAGGACGGTACAATTAGTGATCCACAGGACCACATGCTAGAACTTTACTTATTCGTGATTTAGAGATATTATTAGGTTGCCAGACTAACAGTAAGGAGGGTGATAAATGTTTGTTTCATGAATTTATATGTTATTTTACGAATCCGTTATTAAGATATTGAAGGTTAAGAATATTATGGGCAACATGGACTGCTGAACTGGCTCACCACCCTGGCTCATGTCAATGAAATTTTGGGCTAGTTTCTAAGAGTAATATCGTTTTAGCTCAATCTATTAATAAACCAAACGGAACCCTTAAAAACATTTTGCTCTAAATTTGAATGTTGATGAAAGAATGCCTCCCGAAGAAGACATGGTAATACTTGATATCGAAGACAATTGGGGCATCAGTAAATGCCATAGGCAAATAATAATATTACACTCTGATTTGTCCAAATATCCAAGTCTTATAGTAGGAGAAAAACACCATTTGGTGAAATCTTTACCCTTTTTGGTGATTAATCTTGGTGGTCACAACCCCCTTCTCCGGCTCTCTTTAATCTTAGATTTTTTGTTTGATTGAATATGTGATGCGGAGCATAAAACAATTAATTTAGTTGTTAATTACTTTATTTTATTAGTTAGATATAAGATTTTTTTTAATTATTAATTATATATTATAGATAGGAATATTATAGAATATAAATATATATTTGGTAGTAGATAATTGATAGTTATGAGTTATTATTTTAGGATTTGCTTCCTTTTATCTTGATTTTACTTGGTCTCCAAGTCTTGGGAGTTATATAAACAATTGTAATTTTTTTTTATTGTATAGACTTTGATTGATTATTATTGAATTTAGATTGTTCTCTCTCTTGTTATGGATTGCGATCCTAATAAACTTCTCTTTTGCGGTTGAGAAGTCCTAGGGGTTTTGATTCTTCTTCGGTTGGATCACCTTAGGCTTGGGTTTTCTGCGGTCAATCCACAATCATCTTTTTTTAACCTGTTTTTAACCCTTGTCCTGCATTAAGACGAAACTTCGTTTCTTGGTTGCTTTATCTCCAAACATGCCACTAAAGCTCTGGATATAAGAAGATATTAATGGACATTTTATCGGTGCAGATATATGATTTTGATAGGGACTACAAAGATGTTGGCGTTGCTAGGTTCACAACCAAATATTTTGTTGTGAGAAACTGCCTACCAAATGTGAAGTCTGATATGCTACTGTCAGCATGGAATCCTCCGCCCGAATGGGGAAAGTATGCAATCTTATCTTTGCTTACAGAAGCTCTTACTTAACTGTACAGCTTATGTATCTATATATTAGCTTCTGCAGATCTTTAATAGAAACTAATTGTGTAAATGGCATACAAAATTCTTTGTTGAGCTTCCTGTTTCATGCTGCTATCACTGGTCATGAACAATGACAAGTCTATGTTCTTTCGCTCTTACCGCTCCTAGCCTCCTACTATCTATTTCTTATCTAAGCCCTTTAGTAAGTCTATGAGTACTCGAATGACGGTATGAGCATCATTTAATTTTTGAAACATAGGTTCTGATCCGTTAGATACATTTCCTTTGCATATGTATTAGAAGCAACCGAATGACAGTCTAGCATTACTAGCAAGCTTGTTGTATCAACCTGGACTTACTGTTTCACTGGCCTTCTCATTTGAGGAAGTTAGAAGCTACTGCAGATTACTAAATGCTATCATATAGAAGTACTCAAAAAGTTTAAATTTTTAATTTTGGATGCCATCTTGGATATCAATCCATGTACATGATAGTATGTGAATCTACAACACCCATATACCTATTGCAGAAACATGGACGATATGGCTCTCCCCAATATATACAGAAGTATATCCTTTAGAATTCGAAATTCCGAACTTGTAATTTTCAAGACTTTTGAAGTATATTGCAAAAATCAGTTTAAGGTATATACCAGTTATGGACGAGTACGTTTTACTATCATGTGCTACCTAGCAGTATTCGTTGTGCCATACGATTAGAATACTGAGCCATACTGAGCCATAGATCGCCAGCTCGTATATATTCTGAAACACTGTGCACCAAGTAGTATCTCTCACTTACAGTCAATGTGCGAAGTATTAGGTATTGGTTAATTCTTGATGCAATTTGGTTGTATCATCAGAAAATACAAAAAAACTATATATTGTTGAACACAATTGTAAATAGATAGACCGAGTAAAAGCCATGTGATTGATAAAATAATGGTTCTTCTAAATATTTTTGGAAGGTGTTATGTCTTAAATTTTTATGTTTGGAACATTGTATTGATATGTAGCGTCGGACTGTAGCAAGTCATTGTCAGTACTCTCTGCTGAAATGAACGAATATACATATAATTAGAAAAAAGGTAAAATTAAATATGCAATTGAAGTAATTCATAATAGACTGAAAAGGACGAGGTTGCATACCATATTTGCTTAACGCATTTATATGTCATGTTGCTGTGATGGAAGTAGTGAAGTGAGATTGGGCAAACTGTATTAGCTCCTGCTTAAGTATGCAATTAAGGCTAGTTATGTTTCATTGAAGGGCAGTGAATGAAATTAGAAATCATTATCTCTGTATCTTTGTAGATAACTGGTTGAACTCTTTTTTCCCCGTCTTTCCTTCGCATTAGAGACTAGATTCCTGAAGTAATTTCCACCATAGCATCTTCCATCCAATTAGTTCTTCTGAACATATATTCTCTTGTTGGAAATTCCACTAATTTTAATGTATTTCTGCTTACCAAATTCTCTTTCCAGTCCCCCACAGATACTAGGAAAAAAAAATTAGAATGGAAATATAAGCCTTCAGAGCGCTTTTCAGAAATCAGCGTGAAAGGTGCAAGTCTTTTGCAAGATATGTGCAAAATCAAAATCTCCATCAGTAAGTTTAGATTGCATTTGAGGTAATGGTACTACATAAGATCCGATGGAGGAATTAAGGTACTCTTTGACACCAACAAAATAATTAAAACCTCAATCCCTTGAGTTGTTATAGAAAAAGTTAAGTCTTGTGCTCACATAAATTGTTCTATTATGAGTTGCAATAATACCGTTATTAGAGTTGGTTTCCTTGGTGACTTTCTCAATTGTGCTCTATATTTCTTGGAGTACCTTGAGGTTTAGAGGTGTCGAAGATCTCAAAATTAAACTTTCTTTAACTTGTATCCAACCCATATTTTGGGTAGCATCCCATTAATTTTTTTTTATTCTGTTGTCCTTGAAATCACTGCTTAAAAATCCCATATTTATTTCTCGACTGCAGAAAAGTCATGCTGGGAGTCGATGCAAAACAGGGTGCACCAAAGGATGGAAATTCACCAATTGAATTGTTCCAGGTAGTCAAATTTACTTTCTGTTTTACTTGTTAACTGCTATAATTAAGTAAGAAATTATAGTTACTAATGATGAAAGGTTGCAACTCATTTTTTGTTTCAAAAGAAGCCTTAGTTAGAAACTTTTGACATGCCTGTAAGAGTGTACTCAGACATGACAGCTTTGTGAAACTGCTCACACTGACTTTTGAGGACTAACCTTGTATACAACACGAATATTTAGTGTTTGGGTGTGAAAATTCAGTACACGAACACGGAAAGACTTTAGTGTCGGGTTTAGTTTTCCGATATAGGTACACGACACGGAGCGAAATTACATGAAATTATTAAATAAAATTTAAAATATATCATATTTATAAATCACGGATATATTATTCATTTAATACTAAATAAAAATAATTTATTTGTAAAACTAAACTTGAAATCTCGGCCCTTAATTTTATACTGATGTTGAACTTGTATTTTATTGTACTTGCAAGATGTTAGTTTCAAAACTTGTTTGTTGTCGTTAGAGGTTAATTTATCAGCTACTACATTTTCCAACATTTGAGATTTAAAAAAAAAAACTCTTGTAAATTTCATGTACTTCAGTGTACTTTCCGGGGAGATGTGGAAATATTCGTTTCGGGTTAGTGTCACCCAAATGGTACACGAATAAAATTCCGGATCAGGTTCGGTTTTGAAAGTACAGGGAACGATTGTACACGATAAGACACATTGCCAGGTCTACTTGTATCCAATAGTTCTAGTAAGTTAAGTAGGTGTTTATTTGTTTGGCAGAAACCCCTTTTTTTGATTCATCTTCTTTGTGATCCCAGTTTGGAACATATTCCAAAACATTTTAAATAGAATTCTCATTTCTATCTGTAGAAATTTTTTCGGTTTTGCGGTGCATGATAGTTACAATGTAAGCCTTCTCATTTCAGGTTGATATTTACCCTTTAAAGATACATCTAACAGAGACCATGTACAAAATGATGTGGGGATATTTCTTTCCCGAAGAAGAACAAGACTCACAAAGGCGGCAGGTAGTTGAAACTTGGAAGCTCTAATGCATGAAAGTTCTTATTTAAGGATTTTTTAAATATTAACAGTCAATTTTGTGTAATTTACTTGTTGATCTTTTTAGGAGGTTTGGAAGGTTTCAACTACTGCTGGTTCGAAACGAGTTAAGAAAGCTCTGTCATTGCATGAAGCTTCTGGGTCCAGCAGTCACCCATTGAAAGATTTTGAAATTTTAAAATCAGGAGCTTGTGTTGTCCCTTCGAATCCTGACCACAGTCAGCCTTCCATCCCTGCCCAAGTAAGTTTCTCCTGGTGTGACATTCTGCTAGTGTAATTTGAGTATTATTAGATCCGTGAGGAAATAAAGAAACACTTTGTGAATATAGTGCTTGCACAGGCTTGTGCATTTCTAATTTTAGCAGTTTCTATTATGTGAAGTAACGGTGTTCAATTTCTAGTTGTTGGTCTTCTTTTCTTTATGCAAATGGCAACACTGCAATTCTGGAATGTGCAGGCATCGAAGTTGCTCAGCTTAAAAGAGAATAATGATAAGGGGTCAAAGACAGGGTTAAGGCGGACATCTTCATTTGACAGAACATGGGAAGAAACTGTTGCAGAATCAGTGGCTAATGAACTTGTACTACAGGCTCATTCGTCAAGTATTTCTCCATCAAAGAGTGGGCATCTTGGTTGTGTTGATCAAGAAGAATCTTTAAAATTTAAATTAAAGGATTCTAAGCCTCTAAAATCTGGTCGTTCTTCACACGAAGAGAAAAAAGTGGGGAAATCTCAGGATGAGAAGAGATCCAGGCCACGGAAAATGAGGGAGTTCCACAATATCAAAATAAGTCAGGTTGCTGAAAAAAAATCTTATTGTATATACATATTTTTCCTGGCTTTTTAGGACTTCTTCTATTAAGGATATCCATTTATGTTTATAGGTTCAGCTTCTGGTAACCTATGAAGGCTCTAGATTTGCTGTGAGTGATTTAAGGTTGTTAATGGACACATTCCATCGAGAGGAATTCACAGGTACATGGAGAAGACTATTCTCAAGAGTGAAGAAACACATTATTTGGGGAGTCCTGAAGTCAGTTACTGGAATGCAGGCAAGTTTTTTTTTAAATAGAATAAATTTTTTGCTTAGAATAAACAGGCTGGCTACTGTTAATGTCCCGGGGCTAAGCCATGTGCGTAGTACGTTTTTGTTGCAGAAATAACGTTTCAGTTTCCTACAACACACTCATGCACCGGAGGGGAGGGAGATATTGGTTGTTCAATATAGTAGTTTTATCATTAGTTTGTTATTATTAGATGAGGCCATGTAACAAAGAGTTTGAAGTTTATAATTACATTGAGTTCTCCATCTCTTGGGGGAGGCTAGGGGAGGGAGAGATTGGTTGTTTAATACAGGAGTGTTTTGATTAGTTTCTTACATTAGTTGAAGCCATGTAACAAAGAGTTTGAAGTTTGTAACTACATTGAATTCTTCATTTCTTCTTAAAAAGTACTAAAACTAAGAAGGTAATTAGAACATGTCTCACTAGCAATTTAGGTATATCTAGTAGTGTTATGATTAGTTTTTTATTATTTAAGGTAGGGTTTTATTTCTTATTATATAAGCTGATGTATCATCCCATCTTAATAAGATTTTTTAAATTTTAGTAAATGTGAGGATATAGTTGTGTTTCTACCTATTTTTTTTCTAGAAATAGGTTCTGTCAGTTTATTCAGCACTTAATATAGCCATGCATCAGTTTGTGTCCTATACCGTGATGATTTGGTCTAGCAGTTTGCATAATCTGAAGTTATTGCTGGTATACATGCATTCATTTAATATTATATTTTCAATATGTATGCTTGTTGAAGGTGTCTATAAGTTGTTATTAATACTAATATTGGGTATGATCTTGTATGACCATGTAGATTATGGTGTGTGGAGCTGGGGAAGGGAGGAAGTATTCACTTTGGTTTTGAATCAGTTTGAATTAATTTCCTACTGAGAGACATGAATGTTAACATAACTTGTAACTCACGTGCCTTAGGATATTATTGTGTCATAATATGTTTGTATACTTAGAATTTGCTTGCACTTTATTTTTGTTATTTATTTTTAATGTGTATTAAAATAGGTTTTATCAGGTTTGGAGCAGAATAATGTTGGTTGGATTTTCTAGTTTTTGACTAATTAGATATTATAATTAATGATGATGAATGCTACATATGAAAAGAAATGGAAAGCCATGAGAAAAGATCTTTTAAGAATCATAGCTAACTCAACCATCCAACCATTGAAGCAATTTTTGCAATACATACAAGCAACATTTTGTGGTTCTATATCAGATAAAATTTTTTTATACCCTTCTGCATGTTGACCATTTACAGGTTCCCCCTTGTAGATTTTTATGCCTTTTCTTGAACTCTCAAATTGCAGTTTACCGGACACTTGAAATTTGTGTCTTCCTCCATTTTCTGTCGTTTAATTAAATTAATGAAATATTAGATTATATTCATAAATTGTTTTAGGAACCTGCTGTATAAAGATTCTAGAATATTACAGCTCCCGTAGATGACCAGCAATATTATAGCTTCCGTTGATTACCGGCAAGTTGAACTTGCAAGACACAAATTGAATTCTGAGTATGACTAATACACAATAGTGAAGATTATACATTTGACTCTTTTACAAGTATGTTGTGACTTGCTCACTTTGCTCATGTAGGGTAAAAAGTTCACTAAAGACAAAGCACATAGTCATCGGGAAGTCATCGCAGCTAGTGTAGCTGAAAATGATCTCAATTTAAGTGATAGTGATGGTGCTTCAGCTGGGCCATCTGAGCAGTTGCCAGTAGCTTGGCCTAAGCGTCCAACTGATGGAGCAGGTGATGGATTTGTTACATCCATAAGGGGTCTTTTTAATTCCCAGCGCCGCAAGGCCAAGGCCTTTGTGCTCCGGACAATGAGGGGTGAAGCAGAAAGCGAAATACAAGGTGAGTGGAGTGAAAGTGATGCAGAATTCTCTCCATTTGCTAGGCAACTCACGATAACAAAAGCCAAGAGACTTATTAGACATCACACAAAGAAGTTCCGCTCCAGGGGGCAAAAAGGTCAGCGGTTATTCATTCTTTCATGTACTTTAACTCTTTAAGTATTTGTGTGGGTGCACATAGTTGCTTCCCTAAGTTGGATTACCTGGCCTCAAAATCAGTTGTGATCACTTCCAATGAATTCCATTATTGCAGAAATCTAGATATCTACTATTACACCATCAGTACTCTGCTAATACTATTACCATCAAATCTTGTTCTAAAGCTTCTGAACTTTAATTTAGACTGAGAATGCAAACCACAGACTGTAAGTTGGTACTACCATAGATAGTTATTTTACTAAATATCCTTTCTGTTGAGTAACTTGTCGCTCTAAAACCTTAAGGTGTTAGAGGAAGGCCCCAATAGGAGATTATATTCTAACAGTCTCCCTCACCCCAAAGTCCGTTTTTGGGTCGAAGAGTGGATCACGGGCGCCATCTCTGGGGCATAAATTGCCTTCGTATCCATAATAATTCTGAGAATATTGAGGTTGACATGGAGTCGAACTTGAGACCCCCTCCAATCAGAGCTCCGGTACCATGAAGTTTTGTATGAATAAATCTCAGGTGTGGTAGGAATAAATATTATTTATAGTACACGAGTCACCCACTATTTATATATACTCCACCAGAGCTATTCTAGGTATCTAATCTAGATCCTGAAAATCAGTGATTTCATAATTCACCGTCCAAATTATCAGCTAGTAGAATGTATAAAATTAACCTAAAGATATTGACAATTATTGTAAATATTCCTTCATTAAATTCTGATATTCTACACTTTCCGCATCAGGTATGTCTTCTCAGCAGAGAGAGTCACTTCCTTCATCGCCAAGAGAGACATCACCAGTTGAAAGTGATTCATCAAGTGTATCTTCACCATATGAGGACTTCCATGATTAGACGGGTCTCAATTGATCCCAGGATCATCCTGATAAACTCAAGTAACATGAGTCGAGGATTTTGGTCATAGGGTTATCCAACATAATAGAATATGTTTAGCAGTAAAAGTAAACAATATTACCCATACAGCCACCTTGAATGAGTGTCGCTTATTGAAGAGTTGACAGCCATTTTGAATGAGTGTTGTATATTGAAGAGTTCTTTGCCTTCCATCTTAATTTCGGACAGTAAATATTATATGCGGGCTGGGGAAGAGATTTCATGATTGCAAGGCAAGCTAATATACTACTATAGATAACATGTAAATTGGTCACTCTTGTACTCTTGCAAATCCCTTGTCGTTGTTCAGTTAGATGCTGTTAGAGTTTTGACATCAAGATATACACATGGTCGGTGGGCTGCTTGGCAATTTTGGAAATTTCCCTGCCAAGATATATCATTTCATCTGTGCTGGCCCTGCTGGGATTTTGCAGTATGTAGATCATTTGTAACATGTACTTGTATGAAGCAGAAGTTAATGCTTTAACTTGGAATTCATGTCTCTAGCCTACACGAAATGTAAAGAGAGCCTCTGAAAGCAATATTTAAGATTCCATGTAGTTTTATTTCTCCTATACAAACTCGCTTTCAATTTTTATATGTTACATAGTATGTGATGTATGTTGAAAAAATACTTACAGTATTGGTAAAAATGTTTTGCAATTCTATACTCAATGAGAAAGTGCCACTGCCAAAGCTTTGCATTGGCAATACAGGTACCAGAGTCCCCCTCCCCCCTCACACATCAAGCTCTTTGTATTAGTGATTACACTATTAAATTCATATCAGATCAGAAGGGAACTGTGTGTTTTATTGTCTACTTTGCGATTCCTAAATATTTCAGAACTTCTAATTTGAGTCATTTAATATAATATTGGCTAACGTCTAGCAGTTTTTAGGTCCGTTCGTTAAATATTGACTATTTTCTGGCAGGTGGAAACTAAAAATTAAAAATTAAAATGTAATGTATAATTACATTGCAGCTCATCTCAAATTAGAATCTTATTCTGGATCTTATATTGTTTTTCTGATGAAATGGTGCTCCAGAGCATCTTCGAAGGCAATAAGCTAAAATAATATATAATAATCATTAGTTAAAGTTAGAACCTGTTAGAGTTTGTGCTCCAATGGCGTTAATTATAAATTGCTAGTTATAATTTAAAAGTAATATTTTAATAACAAGTTAAGGTTTTCACAAAAATATTTATAACCACTCTATTTTAACCATCGTATTTTTAAATATGTATTTAATGGTATTAATTATTAGTTAAATATTAAAAAAATATTTTATATTATATTTAATTCAAGGCAGTGACATGAATTTATTTGTTTTTATGAATTTTTTATTTTGTAGTTTATTAAAATTATTTTAATAAATAACTTTGCTAAATAAATACACCCTCCGTCCCAGTTTATATCTTGTGTTTGATTTTTAATGGTCAAATTGACTCAATTTTGACCATAAATAAAAATTTGTTCTTTCATTATTTTGAAAAACTGAAAAATACATATTAAAATATATTAAACATCCTTTCTTATGATATAATTTTTATAAATATTTTCAATAATCCATTATGTGAAATTTTTAGTTAAAGTTGGGTTAATTTGACCGCAAAAAATTAAACATGACAGGTAAATTGGGATGGAGGGATTATATAAAGTGCTTAGAAATAATTTTGCTAAAGATGGGACTTGGGCCTTGGTGTATTAGATGACGTGGACACGACAAAGTTGGATATAGTTATATAAAAGACCCGCAAGAAATCAACAAATTTGGCTACTCAATTCTCATCCTCTATAATTATGACGAGCGAGATTATATATATGTGCTACTATTTTTACGTCAACTGGACTATATATCTAACAGGCTCACTAGGTTGGAGTTGCTCCTGCATGGATGATGACCCTAAATATCACTTTAGGGTTAAAAATGATCTAAAATATTATTTCTGAAAATAATGATCCTAAATGTTACTTGAAAACAGTAAATCGTGTAACGTTTATGCAAAAGGTCCAAAACGCTACATCGTGTAGCGTTTTGACACTTTGGTTTTTTGTATATGTACAAAACGTTAGATAAAGTAGCGTTTTGATTCCAAAACGCTATATGATGTACCGTTCAGAACCAAAACACTACTTCAACTAACGTTTTGCATATTATAAAAAAATTTAAAAAAGTGCCAAAACACCACACGATTTATTGTTTTCATTTTTGAAAAAAAAATACAAAACGCTAGACAAAATGCCGTTATGAAGTGACATTTCAGGTCATTATTTTCAAAAATAACATTTTGGGCCATTTAACACTCAAAAATGACATTTTGGTCCATTTTTCTCTAAAGTCATATGTTAGATTGAGTTGTGATAAGTACGAGATACTATACACCTACTTATACATGATAGTATAAGGTAATTATAAAAAAGAAAATTAAGTATAAATAAAAATACATTTACTTACACTTAATAAGATACAAGGTAATTATATAAAAGAAAATAATAGATTTAAGAAAATATTAAGTATAAATAAAATTATAGAATGCATATATAAAAAATAATAAAATACCAAAAAGAAAAGAAATAACGACATATTACAAAACATAGTTGCTAAGAAATCTTTTGTCAACAAACAAGAAAGTGTAGAATATAAATAATCATAGAACATATATAACTCAAATAACAAAATTATGCATCAGATAACAAAAATAACATAAAAATATTGAAAACTTTATATTATTAATAAATGTAAATTAATTAAATATTTATAATCATGAAAATCCATCTGAATTAATTTATAAATTAATTAATATAAATTTAAAGATCATATTAATGCTCACAATTTATTTATTTTATAATCTAATGATAATAGTATGAGTTCTGTTGTTCTCCGACAGACTCAGCATACACATCTCCTACATACGTCCACAGCACACATCCGCCTTTTTAATCTACAACTAATCACCAGATCGGATACGGGGTATGATAGTAATCAGGATTACTATCAATCTTTTTGTCTCTCATTATCCAAATTAAAGTTATTTTATTTGTAAAGTTAGGGTTGATATGTGTGATATGATAAATGAATTAAAGTTACTCATTCGTGTTAATCCTATATTCACCAGGACTATGGGCTTGTTTACTACTTTACTCTTCAAGCATTCCTCAACTTTCACAACACGAGATATAATTATTCGCCCATTCAACTAGATGAGGATTATAGCTCCATGTTTCCCCTAAAAATTACTCATAAACTCGCTCACTCAAATCCTTTGTAAAACCTGAAGAACGAAATCTTCATATATGATAGACTCGGTGATTAACTGTAGGAAAATAATCGCATTCCTCCCCTTACTTACCACTGACATGGCATGTCCGAAGGCTGTTCATGATAGTCTCTACTTCTTTTAACACACTGCATATCAAAATTGATACCTCTTATAGCTAATTCTTGATTTTTTTTTCAATATCTCTTCCACCATTTGTAAGATTCATTATAGTTGGAAGATCCGCTACATCACTTAATTTTGAAGCCAACTAATAGTCACTCATTGTATATACCATCATCAGTATTGGACAATCTCATCTCATCTTTCATATTACAGAATCCCACCAGAATACCCAAAATACGTTTAACATCTCTGGGATCAAAAAGTTGTTTAATGAAAGGAACATGCCACTCCCCATTAATTAAATTCAGATCGACAAAACATACATTACACGGAACAATTGGGGAAATATGGAGGTCCATGTCATCACGTCTAAGAAATCCTAGTCACTCATCACAAGGATAATCACTTTGAACCCTACTTGACAAATTGACTCAGGATTGAAGCGAAACGCTAATTATCGTAAGGACTCCTAAACGAGAAATCTTTGGACACCTTGAATCCACAAGGAAATCATCAAATCCATTAGGGAGAATTCTTGAATCCACGAGAAAATAAAAGAAAACTCTCTGGTTTTTTATTTTTAATCAAAGATTCGCTTCTATTATATAATAACATTATTTTTGTAGGGATAATAAAACCTTAAAAAATATAAAAATTAATCCTAATTAAAATAAAATATTAAATAGAGTTAGTGATCATGCAGATTTTGAGCATGCTCACTCTCCATAATCTCAAGACCACTAATACGTTTTTACATGATCATGCAGCCCGTCAGCATGTGACCTTTAGGATTTTATTATTATAGCATGATCATGTTATTGTCCTCCCATTTTCTAGGGATGGCAAAATAATCCGATCCGACGGATACCCGATCCGAAACCCGAAATTTTAGATTTACCGAACCCGATTTTTTTGATTTGGATTTGGATATAGATTTAATTTTTAAACCCGAAATTTTTTGGATTTGGATTTGGATATTAGGTATACCGATCCGAAACCCGATCCAAAATCCGAAACTCTATCTAAACCCGATCCGAACCCGAAATCCGAAAAAAAACCGAATTATTATATATATAATTATATAATACACATTATAATATTATAATATATATATATTAATAATATACATTATACATATTATTATGTAATTTTTAGAACATATATTTTTATATTTATGTTAAAAAATAACTAATTATAAAGTTTAATTAAATATAATTATTCAATCATTTAAACGGGTGTTAAGGTTTATAAGGTTAACAAAACATCTTTTAGTAATAAATCTAAAAAACTAGGTATCAATTGAGTTGATTTTTTTAAATATTAGCTATACATATAATAACACAATTAATGGTGTGGTGTAGTGGTTGAAGATGACATGTTAAAACTCTTTCTCTACAAGTCGCGTGTTCGATCCCATGCACTTGCAATGTCAATAATTATACAAATTTTCAGATTTCGGATTCGGGTTCGGGTATGAATATCCAATTTAAAAAATTTCGGGTTTCGGGTATACCCGATTCCGATCCGAAATCCGATGGATCGGGTTCAGGTATTTATTTTCGGGTATTTTTCGGATTCGAGTCGGGTTCGGGTATGGATAAAATTTTCCGGTTTGGATATGGATTCTGCAATACCCGTTCCGATCCGACCCGATTGCCATCCCTACCATTTTCCTTACAAGTCTATTCATGTCAAGTTTCTCTTCAAAATTTAGGGACTCTTGTCCTACATCAGTCTCCTCTACTTCTGAAAAACTCGACCCCGTGTTCTCAACTAAAATCAGAACATCGTATGTATCTTGTTTATCTCTCCATGCTGGTATCTTTTTAGACAACTTTTCTTTTGAAGTCTAGTATTTAGCTTTCTCTTCAGAAACAATTTTTAGACATGAGAGCATCACAAGAATAAAATCAAACAAATCATGATTAACAATTGCAAGCTCAAATTTAGAATCCACATCAGAAAACTCTTATGTTATATCAAGGAACACCACACATTCATGTGGTTACTTCAAGACATCCTTATCTTCCATCGGATACAAAACAAAATTTTCAACATTATTTATAAAGCCAACTATTTCCTCTCGACTGTTATGACAAAAGTTTCGATCAAACTGATAAGGTCTAACCAATACCAATTGATATCCACTCAAATCAAAATTATCAAAAACCGTAACATCTTGGAGCACCCTGAAGTTCAAGAGCAATAATATGATGATGTTTTACTACATATTGGGGATCAGATTGTGGATCCAATGGAGCACCCTAACGGGGGACTAGATGATTTTCATATTAAGGATGTAACAATTAAGGATGTTATCCCAGAAGGGATTGTTGCTGAGGAGGATCTCGTGAAGGATCCTAACAAGACTGAAGAGATGATCGCTAAAGAATAAATGACAATGGTCAGGGCGACTACCAGAGGTAGGATTGGCCGGTTACTACCGGAGGTTCGTTCAAGTTTGCAAAGATAGTAGCCCCTTTAACGCGGCTTACTCGTAAGACTGAGAAATTTGAATGGACAGAGAAATGCGAGAACAGCTTTCAAGAACTGAAGCAAAGATTGGTGATGGCCCCTATGTTGGCATTGTCGGATGGAAAAAGGAGATTTTGTGATTTGTATTGACGTTTCGCATAAGGAATTAGGGTGCTCTTATTCAGCACAACAAGGTAATCGCGTACGCGTCAAGACAATTAAGGGAATATAAAATTTGATATCCCCACCCATGAGCTTGGGCTCGTGGCAATAGTTTTGCCCTAAAGATTGGAGGCACTACTTGTATGGAGAGAAGTGCGAGAGTTACACAAGCCATAAGTGCTCTAGTGCATTTTCACGCAGAAAGAGCTCAACATGCGCCAGAGGAGGTGGTTAGAGCTAATCAAGGATTACGATTATGAGATTCTTTATCATCCAGGGAAAGCCAAAATAGTGGCTAATGCCCTTAGTATAAATGAGAGACTCAAGATGAAAATGTCTTTGAGAGAGTTGATAAGAGATTTTGAGAAAATGGAAATAGAAGTGAAGGTAACCGGAGCCGGTACCGAAACGCTGTTTGAGATTGTAATACAGCCTGAATTATCGAAAAAGATCATATTGTGCCAAGAAAAAGTGATGAATGAAGGTAGAGAGTCAATGACTGGAGAAGAGATTAATACCAAGAAAGATGATAAGGGAATAACGAGGTATTCCTACAGAATTTGGGTTCCAAACGTTTAAGAGCTTAAGGACTGGATCTTAGATGAACTCCATAGCTCGAGGATTAAGATTTAGGGCAAACCCCGAATGTGATAGTTAGGGAGGTTGCCATTAAGAAAGAAGGAGCCCGTGACATAATGAAGTAGAAAACAAGGATTTTAACGTATAAGATAACCCCAAGTATGGGAGAAGGATGAAACATTTCATACTAAGGAAACAGAAAGTCGAGTAAGAAAAGGAGACCCGAGACGGTACTCCTATACGCCAATTCATGGACCTGTCTAAAAAGAACTTAGACTATTATCCCCAACTACCACCCTGAGGAGACAGTGCAGTGGGAAATTCTTTCAGGACCTTTAAGTCGCTAAGCTCTCAGAGTTCCAAGGAATAAGCGAACCCAGTAGAGGCGAGAGCCTGGCTAAAGGAAATATAGGAATAATTTGAGATTCTAAATGATGGACGAATCACAAAAGACTATTTTTGTCACTTACCCTCCTAAGAGAGAAGCCATCCGCTGGTGAAAGACCAAGAAAGGCACGGAGCCAGAGGTTACAATAAACTGATTAAAGTTCAGTCAATTGTTTTCGGGAAAGTAATTCTCAAGGTTATGGAGATAGTGTAAAAGCTTTAGAGCCAGAACAAAGGCGGACGAGTATGATGAATTATGAAGCTAAGTTGTAAAAGTTGTCAAAATTCGTTCTGATGACAAGAATCCCAGAACGACGTGATGTTTGAAGTCAATGAGTAGTGGGTTCATGAAATGATTGTAATAGAAAAGAAAATAAAAAGAAACTGAAGTGGAAAGGAAAATAAAGACAATAGAGTTTGAGGAATGATAAGGGAGTTGTGTATGAGGAAACCCTAAAGACTCGTAGCAATAGAAATAGAAAAGTATGTATTCGTCAGGATGAGGGTGATTCACCATAAGTTAAAGTTGATGGTTGAAGGCATAAGAGATACATATATTTTATCCCCTGTAAGTTGGGAGGATTCGAGGAAACCTTGAGATAGTTCGAAGGATAAATAATGAGACGCGGATAGACCGAGGAGACAAGAAAGTAAGAAATTAGGAAAATTGGATGAAGGAAGTGACCTTCAAGAATGTGAAGTGTAAGACCGGTTATAACGACTCGTGAATTCTTTTTAATTATTTAATTGTGCAATTATGGAAATTATTAAATAAATAAGATATGTATGTTGGCTTTGACCGCTTTGTGTTTTTTGATTATTATCCATATATAATTTATGGTGTACCGGATTGTCCCCGTGATCAATTATGGAGTCATATTGAATTGTTTTCACTTTTAAAAGTGAATTTAGTGAAAATTTATTTGCATAAATATTTGGAATGTCTCTAAAATTGTTTTTGTGATTTTACAATTACAATATTTATTTTTGGGATTTTATAAAACTGAAAAATCAATATTTCATCAATTATTTAACCCTGTATGATTTTCTGATTGTATTTATTTGTAAAATTTATATTTAATTCAAACAATCTTTAAAAATTATGAAACTTATATTTGTTTAAGTTTAAAATATTCCGAGAATTTTAAAATTATTTTGGAAATTTTCGGGATTAATTTTACCCGCGCGTTGTTTCGTTTATTTGTTAAAAGCGGGTATAAAGTGCATTTTAAAAATTATTTTAAAATTATGAAATTTACGTTTTTATTTAATTCGGGATATTTCTAATATTTTAAGACTATTTTCGCGATTTTTAGAATTTGTTTTAAGAGCAGCTCATTTCGTTAATTATGAAATGTGGGTACGAGTTGCGTTTCAAAATTTCTTTAAAAATTATGAAAATTTTATTTTATTATATTCGAGATATTTGTATCATTTTAAGACTATTTTTGTAATTTTCTGAATTTGTTTAAAGTTCGACTCGGTTCGTTAATTACTGGACTCATAGATAAATCGGGCCTCAAAATTCATATTTATCTGTTTAAACACGTGACAGTCTAGGAGTGGGCTGCATTTTTGGTTGTTACACGTGTTAGTTAAAAGGAAAAAAAAAGAGATAACAATCAATTAACCCACCCTCCCTGTTCTTCCTGGCACACAATCTCTCTGCATCTCTCTGTACTCTCATCTTTAATCTCTAATTTCTCTCCCTCTCTTATATCTCCAATCGCTGCCCCGCCTCTTTCTTTTTTCGGTTAATCGCCCTCTCGTTTTCCGGCGAACCGCTTTTGGTTATCTCTGTTGATTTCCGCGTCTTGGCTTCCGGCGAGTTGCCGCCGATTGGCCTGGTAGCTCCGTTGTATGTATATATACTTATGTGTATATATGTATGTGGTTCAGTCGGGTGTTAATTGTTTTACCTGTTGCCTGTCGTTGTACTGCTGTTGCCGCCTAGTTCCTTTCTTTTCCGAGGGTGCGTGGCTGTTTTATTGCCGCGGTCTCTCTGCCTGTTCTGATTTTTGCCGACTGATTTATTTTGGTTATGCAATTGTCTGACTCGATTCCTGTTGAATTAACATTTTTATTATTTCTGCAGGTATAATTGACTAATTTTGTGAAATAAACTATGTGATATTCGCAAGAATTAAATTTAATTAATCGGTGAAATACGCGTTGGAAACCCGAGAATTAATCGGGTACCCGCGATATTTTGCCGCCGTCTGCGATGACTATTTATGAGTGGACGGTGGACTGTGATGACGCGATTCTGAGTCCTAATACGAATAAAAATGTAAAATGTGAATAAGAATAATAGTTAAATAATATTGGTGATTGGGATTCGTGCAATTGGATTGTGATTTGGATTGTCATTGTAGTTGTTGTGAATTGATTGGACGTCGATATTGTGTTTCGACGGGTAATCCGATAAACAAAGGGAACGCTGCCCGATTTTCGGAAAATCGAACTATGAAAATACGGGAATGTACCCAGGGATTATCGGGACGTCGGGCGAGTATAAGTATATACATAAATATAAGTTTTATATAAAACCTGAATTGTACATTGTAGTGGAACGATTTTCCAAAACCAATAACCCTAATTTCATACGATAACAAGTATACGTATTTTGTAAAAACGAACACCGAATCGATTTTCGATAACGTGAGCCCTAACTGATGCCTGTATTGCAATACTGTATGTGTTACGAGTCGGGTTTGAATATCGTTAAGTAAAAATTAGTATTGAGGATATGTCAAGCATACCTAGACGTCTAACGTAGGGTATTTCGACCCTGTAGGTTATGATCGAGAACCTGAAAGTGGATGATGGACCAAAGATAACCTAGTGGTCAATTGACAAATTCAGTAGAGTTTCAATAGAAAAACCTGAGTGTCGAAGTCGAATCCAATGGGATATAGTGGTTGGACGTTTAAGCCTGAGCGGCAGCGTCGGATCAGAATTGATAAGTGGTAGTTGTAAAGCCTGTAAGGCAAGTAATTCTGAACTTTACTTCAAGATATATATATTATCAATGTTTTCGAACTGTTTTATAACATGTTGCTATTATACAAAATAACTCTTGTTTTAGATTGTAAAAGCTTCAAACCATTAAACCTCGAACCCTGATTTTCTTGATCTTGAGCCATATGCCTTATTTTTTGTAATCCGTCTTTTGTTGATCCTCAGACACCAAACCATACAAATATAATACTACTCTTCACAAGTATAACTACCAAACACCAAACACTGAAAGAGAATGATTTGAAACACTAAAACCTTTATATTCCAATCATTCTTCATAACATCAAAGAACCATATCCTGAAAAAAAAATCATTTCGGATCAAATACCTGATCATTTTACAAACCGGAAAACCATTTCTTATACATAACCTGATATACCCTTGTGATATCCTTGAGTTTCCTTATGTTTTATTCAAATATTTAATCATCATTAATTATGATCTTGTGTTATCGAATTATATTGTTTATCGTATTGAACTGCTTTAGAATTGGATAGTTTTTATATCTGTGGACCAGATTCGTGGTCAGACCATAACAATGGTCAAGTTAGGCCAATGGGTGCCTTGGATCCAGTAATTAGAGCAGTGCTGTGTGCTTGCTCAGGGTTAGTGCGTGACTGATCAGCAACCTAACCTTGTTTTTTTTAAAAAAAAAACTTAAAATGAATATCCAATTCTAATAATTAGTTAAAAAGAAACTTGATTCCTTTGAATCATCTCATTTGATCATTGTTTAACTTCCGTTATCGATATGGTGACTTGCTGAGCTAGTTAGCTCACCCTTGCGATTCTTTTATATATTTTACAGTTGAAAAGAATATGGATGATAGTGAAGTTCCTTAGTCCAAAGTGCGGGATAAGGTTCCAGTCGAGTTGGATTAAGCTAGCAGAAGTTTCATGCGGTAAAGAGATAGTCAGATTGTAAGAATGATTTTATTATCAATTGTAAGTTAAATTAGTTGGGATTTGGTACGATGTAATAATTAAGGTCGTGGCTTGTTTTCATACTTTAACCTGTTGCGATCCGTGGTTTTGTGAAGCAGGGTCATTATAAATAATATTTCTTATACAGGTTGATATATTGTGTTTATGTTGTGGACCCCAAACTTCTGACCCAAGTTTGGAGGGCGCCACTGGTTGGTATCAGAGCTACAGGTTATAAGTCACTGAAACAAGCCTAGATTGTCGGGATTGGGTAGAGGGTTAGGATTAGGAATAGGAAGTAGAAAGATAAGACGTTGTGAGATTAAGTGCGATGGTATAGTAGGTCTCGGGCACGGTTCGTGTTGTAATTCGGGATTCTTAGCTTGCGACGTGATTTTCAGACAATGGCAATGGTAGATCATGATTTCCCGGTGTCATTTGATCATTTGGAGCTTTCCGTTCGAGGATCGTCATCTTCTCCCAGATTGGAATTGCACCTTGTTCCTCCACCAGTATTAGTGGCATTACCTTCTGTTATAACGATTGCATTTCTTCAAGCTATTCTATGCTACTTTTCTACCTTTTGATATGAGATTACCTATTCAGGAACCTCCATCTGATTATTCTTCTTTCACTGGACATTCGGCTGTGAGCATATCTCTTTAGTTTACCCTACATCCTGTCCTATACCCCCAGTTTAGAACTTGTCCTATGAAGCGATTGTACTTACGAGGATGGATTCGAGAATTACAGTAAATGGTGCGCGCTTGAGATATAAATAAAGGTGAGAAGAAGTTTAAAGAGAAGATTTAAGTGTTTCAGAGGATAGCTGTTATCGGGTTAAAAGAAGCCATTAGTGACTAAGCCACCCGTGAATAATTACAGGATGAATTAGCTGAATTTTGAAAGAGTTAGAGAAAAAGGAATAAATCTGGAATTTTTGGTGGAAGTAAATGATGGTGCTATGATAAATGCGATATGTAAAGTAGTGATGCGATGTGATAAGGGCAAACTTTGTTCTATGAAATAGACTTGTTGACTATTGGATAGCCTGTTCTACTTAGCTACTGCAATGATAATGTTGGGAGTATTACCAGTATGGGAGCCTTGATGTGAAGCTACGAATAAGATAATGTGCGATAACAATTGAAATTTCGTCAATTAAGGAAGGTAAGTGGACATGATGAAGAAGAAAAGATAGATTGAAGTGAATGGACCTTTATATGATCGCTACATTAAATTGGTACCTTGTTATTGGTCGGAAGAACAACAACCAACTCATATAGTAAAGACAACCAGATTTGTGATTTTCAAAATTTTTAACAGGTTCTCGAAAAAGATTTTTCCCTTACAAAATTTCTAAAAGCCTTTTTCGAATAAAATAATTTTTTTAAACATTGATTGTCAAGTTACTATTTGACTTTCTTGTTTGTTAGAAAGCCCGGATTACCTGGAAGGATGCTATTTCAGACTTAGTAGAATGAAGTAACCTATGATTATGAAGAAGTTGATTATTCCTAACAGTAAAGTGCAAGTATTGTTTGATAAAATTTACAACAGAATCAGCGTACAGAGTAACTCTACATTCAATTATTAGGACTATTAGAGTTCGAAGAATTCATTGATTTAGCAGAAGCCGGAGCGTGATCGCAGAAGATTGGAAAGATTTCCAGACCTCTCTAAAAGCAGAATATTATTAACAAAAGGATCGTTGTGTCGAATGGTACGTGGTTATCCTAAATTAAAAGAGGAATCTTGAAGTTACCTGGTAAGGAACGCTATTATGATCGAATTGTTAAAGTATTATATGTGTAGGTGCGACGTTACAAACGCAAGACTTAACAAAGTAACAATCTACCATAATGCTTAATTTGCGAAGGCATTTCAACGTATTTTCTAAAAGTTATTATATGAAAAGATGGAGATATGATCGAACCAGCTCGAAAGATGAATACAAGTGAAATGTGGATGGTGACCAATGGTATCGTTCTAGTTTTCAATATTACAGCGTATATTTCCTTTTTGATTCCTAAATAAGTATGAACTTCTTTCCTTAAATAAACTCCTTGTTATAATATCGAAAAGAAGTATATTCCATTCCTTTCAAATTTACGTGCTTCCCCCAAGTCTTGCTTTCTGATTGGGACAAACAGTGTTATGGTGATACACTTTGTCAAAATGACGAAGAGTCAGGTGGGACGCCACCTAATCATGTGATGTATGCCATATGGTACAAAAGACTGGCCATCTTAAGTACCAATGTGGTTGTCTTATTCATATTTAAATCCTTGTTTCTTCTTTCTTTTCAACTCTAATTTTGTTGAATTGTGAATCCTTCTAGTTATTTTGCTGTACTGTCGTTCTTTGCAAGAGTTTTTCCAACAGAAATTAACATATTATGGACCAAGCGGGCAAAGTTCCATCTACTTCTCACGCATGGAAAGCAAATAAGGGCACATGATGAGGATTACAAATCACTAGCCCCAGTGAAGAATCCACTAAGAGTCAAGGAAATCTACTCCAATGAGGAATACGTCTCCGAGAATGAGAAATTGCGATTTTCTTGTGAAATATGTTATTCAGAATACGTAAGTGATGACATGGATGATTAGGGTGAATACCTTATGCGTTAAAAGATTAAAAGATGTGAGAGACACTTAATTGTTTATCTCTCAAGGTTTTATTGATAAGATAAATTACCCTGTTGAATTAATAAGATTAGGATCAAAGGACTAACAAGTTAAGAACGTGAAATTGTTGAACAAGTAAGTACCAATGGTGAAATTGAGATTGCTGGCAATAAGTTGTGAAGAATTGATATCCTGAAAGATAAGAGGATTTGATATTATTCTAAGGAATGGATTGACTACTAAAGCGTAATGTCCAGACAGACCGTCGTGACGAAAAGATAATTTTGAGGATACCAAATGAGAAGGTGAAGAGGTTCAGAAGATGAAAGAAGGTAACGAATTTGTTAATGATGATTACGGTGATCAAAATATGAGCATTTTGGTGATTATGGAATACATAAAAGTCGGAAGCAAACAAAGTTTGAAGATTTTATAGTAATTAAGGAGTTTCAAGATATGTTTTGGATGAGTTATCAACGTTTCCTTCAGATATAGAAATTGAGTTCGTGACTGATTTGGCACCTGAAACGAAGCCAGTGTCCAAGGCCCCGCACAAAATGGCGCCAGTTAAAGTAAAGACATTAGCAAAGTGAATGCAAGAAATGCTAGAAGAAGAAGCGATTAGACCTAGGATACCCCATAAGGTGCACCGGTATTAAATGTTAATAAGAAAGATGGAAGTATGTGATTATGTGTTGACTAGCAAGAGCTCAATAAGTTTACTATCAAGAACAAGTATCTGTTACCTTGACCCAATGATTTGCTTGATCAAATGAAGGAAGCAAAGTACTTTTATAAGACTGATTTAAGATTTGATATTTCACCAATTGAAGACTAAACCTATGGATGTATCAAGGATAATTTTCAGAACTAAGTACTGTTCTCATATTGTCATCTATATTAACCAATATACAACAATATTTGAACTGGATGGACAATACCTTTAAGGAATATCCGAGTAAGCTATAGTTGTGATACTTAAAGTTAATGGAGGACCATGCAAAGCGTTTAATGATGACTGGGAAGTTGGAGAAGAAAGAAGATGTATGAAATATAGTTCTTAGCATAGATAGTCAATGTAGAGAAGATCAAAAGAGATTCAGCAGAAGTTAAAATTACTATGAATGAAAAGAGACCAGAAACACCAACAAAAGTAAGAAGTTTTATCATGGGTCAGTTACTATTGGAAATTGGTGCAGGATTTCGTGAAAGTTGCAATATCTTGGACGAAGCTAACCAGGAAAAGCAAGAAGTTTTGTGAAGCGGAGAAGGATGAAGGGAAAGTTTTGCGGAGTTAAATGAAAGAATGGTTTCAGCACCTGTTTTATCAATTTAAAAGTATTAAGGAGGCTTGATAGTTGATAATGATGCTTTTCATTAGGGAATAGGATGTGTGTTGATGCAGCACAATAGAGTTATTGTATATGCATCCAGACAACCGAAACCTTATGAGCAGAAGTATCGTACCCATAATTTAGGATTAACAGTAATAATATTCGTTTAGAAAGATTTGGGAAACATGATATGTAAGGAGAAAGGTATAAGATCTATACGGGCTATAAGAGGTTGAAATATATATTCCCGAGGAAAAGCAAAGATAGAGGAAAGCAATAACGGACATAGGGACTATACCGAAAGAATTATCTATGGAATTTTAAAAGTTGGAATTGGAAGTCAGAATTTATAATCCAAAAAGAGCAAGGACAGATAATATGACCTTTCAATCAAAGTTGTTAAGGGAAGGATAAGGAGATGTCGAGAGAAGATAATGGATCACGATGTTAGCAGCAGTGAGAGGAAATTTATACGTCCAGGAGAACGATCACGATATCCCCAGGTTCTCTTCCAGCACTTGGAAGTTACAAGTAAGAGAATTAGGAAATGAGATGCCACAGGGAATTCATAGTATAAAGTATATACTCTACTGAAGTGATGCCAAAATATATGCAAATAAAATAAAAACAACAAATATGGAGAAGTGAGACTCTATAAAGGATGGATTACCTATGAAACCTAATCCAAGAAGTGTGTTAGATCTCGGGGATTAACTTAAGATCTGACCTAAGAACATATCAGAAATTATGATTGAAGTGAGTTAAGAGCATAGCAAGCTTTGATGATATTATGTGAAATGACAAGTGTATCAGGTGACTATAAGGAATTAAGGAACGTGGTGTAAAAGGAATACTTGGATAAGCAAACTGTATTTATTGATAACATCCTCAGTTACTCAAAGAATAAGAAGGTCTGCGTGGAATGCCCAAGGATTTTTCTCCAAAGATCCGAAAGAGAAACAACTATACGTTGAGTCTTCAAGAAGGAAATTTTGACTAAGGTTAACAAAAGATTCTGAATTAATTCATCAACGACTACCTAAACAAAGCTGTATGGTAACAGATGCCTTATTTCGACAGACAGGATTGGATGTAAATAAGACCACCGAAGAATTGGTAAACGAATTGAAAAGAATAAGAGATGTTTAAATGTTTGGAAACCAGGTTGAAAACGAGTACCGCCTATCATCCTTGAATAGAGAGTCAAAGTACGAAAGTGGTTTAGGAACTGTAAGATATGTTGAGAGGATGAGTCTTAAGGAAACACTAGAATGATCATTTATCAGTGATGTCAGCTTTGGAATGCCCCTGTATCAAGCTTCATATGAACGCGAGTATAGGTTCCCATTTTTATTAAGAAAAAGTGGGAGAAAGAAAGTTGTCAAATTCTAAGTTAAATTGGCACACCAAGAATGTAGTGATATTGATTACAGCAGCTCGGAGTAAACAAAGAAAGAAGGCGAAATGGTATCGAGAGAACATATGAGTATAGAAATAGGACCAGTAGTGTTAGTACAAGTTTCACCTTGAAAGGGGATGGATGAGTTTGAGAAGAAGGGACAGGTTAAGTCCTAAATTAGTGAACCATTCAAAGGTATGCATAAATATAGATAGAGTTGTTTATGAGTTGATATTACCGTTACAATAGTATATACATATGATGTAGTCTGTGTGTCAGGATTAAGGTGATAAGTATTTGATTCGAATTAAGTAATGAATTAGGAGCCAAAAAGGCTCTTGTCCAAATTTATTCTGTATATAGTGATCGATCTAAACTCTTAATCGTTAAAGGCAAGTCCTTGGAAATGAGTACGTTTGAACCCTCGAGTAAAAGGGTCTACTTAGAAATTAGAATCATATATGTTTGACAAATATCCTCACTTGTGTAACTAGACCAGATTCTGAGGACATAATCTTTTTAAGGGGGAAGGATATAACGACTCGTGAATTCTTTTTAATTATTTAATTGTGTAATTATGGAAATTATTAAATAAATAAGATATGTATGTTGGCTTTGACCGCTATGTGTTGTTTGATTATTATCCATATATGATTTATGGTGTACCGGATTGTCCCCGTGATCAATTATGGAGTCATATTGAATTGTTTTCACTTTTAAAAGTGAATTTAGTAAAAATTTATTTGCATAAATATTTGGAATGTCTCTAAAGTTGTTTTTGTGATTTTACAATTACAATATTTATTTTTGGGATTTTATAAAACTGAAAAATCAATATTTCATCAATTATTTAACCCTGTATGATTTTCTGATTGTATTTATTTGTAAAATTTATATTTAATTCAAAAAATATTTAAAAATTATGGAACTTATATTTGTTTAAGTTTAAAATATTCCAAGAATTTTAAAATTATTATGGAAATTTTTGGGATTAATTTTATCCGCGCGTTGTTTCGTTTATTTGTTAAAAGCGGGTATAAAGTGCATTTTAAAAATTATTTTAAAATTATGAAATTTACGTTTTTATTTACTTCGGGATATTTCTAATATTTTAAGACTATTTTCACGATTTTTAGAATTTATTTTAAGAGCAGCTCGTTTCGTTAATTATGAAATGTGGGTACGAGTTGTGTTTCAAAATTTCTTTAAAAATTATGAAATTTTTATTTTATTATATTCGAGATATTTGTAACATTTTAAGACTATTTTTGTAATTTTCTGAATTTGTTTAAAGTTCGACCCAGTTCGTTAATTACTGGACTCATAGATAAACCGGGCCTCAAAATTCATATTTATCTGTTTAAACACGTGACAGTCTAGGAGTGGGCTGCGTTTTTGGTTGTTACACGTGTTAGTTAAAAGGAAAAAAAAGAGATAACAATCAATTAACCTACCCTCCTTGTTCTTCCTGGCACAATCTCTCTGCATCTCTCTGTACTCTCATCTCTAATCTCTAATTTCTCTCCCTCTCTTATATCTCCAATCGCTGCCCCACCTCTTTCTTTTTCCGGTTAATCTCCATCTCGTTTTCCGGCGAACCGCTGTTGGTTATCTCTGTTGATTTCCGCGTCTTGGCTTCCGGCGAGTTGCCGCCGATTGGCCTGGTAGCTCCGTTGTATGTATATATACTTATGTGTATATATGTATGTGGTTCAGTCGGGTGTTAATTGTTTTACCTGTTGCCTGTCGTTGTACTGCTGTTGCCGCCTAGTTCCTTTCTTTTCCGAGGGCGCGTGGCTGTTTTATTGCAGCGGTCTCTCTGCCTGTTCTGATTTTTGCCGACTGATTTGTTTTGGTTATGCAATTGTCTGACTCGATTCCTGTTGAATTAAAATTTTTATTATTTCTGCAGGTATAATTGACTAATTTTGTGAAATAAACTATGTGATATTCGCAAGAATTAAATTTAATTAATCGGTGAAATATGCGTTGGAAACCCGAGAATTAATCGGGTACCCGCGATATTTTGCCGCCGTCTGCGATGACTATTTATGAGTGGACGGTGGACTGTGATGACGCGATTCTGAGTCCTAATACGAAGAAAAATGTAAAATGCGAATAAGAATAATAGTTAAATAATATTGGTGATTGGGATTCGTGCAATTGGATTGTGATTTGGATTGTCATTGTAGTTGTTGTGAATTGATTGGACGTCGATATTGTGTTTCGACGGGTAGTCCGATAAACAAAGGGAACGCTGCCCGATTTTCGAAAAATCGAACTACGAAAATACGGGAATGTACCCCGGGATTATCGGGACGTCGAGCGAGTATAAGTATATACATAAACATAAGTTTTATATAAAACCTGAATTGTACATTGAAGTGGAACGTTTTTCCAAAACCAATAACCCTAATTTCATACGATAACAAGTATACGTATTTTGTAAAAACGAACACCGAATCGATTTTCGATAACGTGAGCCCTAACTGATGCCTGTATTGCAATACTGTATGTGTTACGAGTCGGGTTTGAATATCGTTAAGTAAAAATTAGTATTGAGGATATGTCAAGCATACCTAGACGTCTAACGTAGGGTATTTCGACCCTGTAGGTTATGATCGAGAACCTGAAAGTGGACGATGGACCAAAGATAACCTAGTGGTCAATTGATAAATTCAGTAGAGTTTCAATAGAAAAACCTGAGTGTCGAAGTCGAATCCAATGGGATATAGTGGTTGGACGTTTAAGCCTGAGCGGCAGCGTCGAATCAGAATTGATAAGTGGTAGTTGTAAAGCCTGTAATGTAACGCCCCCAAATCCGGGGTCAAGGGATTTGGTCGTCACGATGAAACCTCAATCCAAAATAACCTGTTAAATCAATAAATAAATTCTAGCGGAAGATATTTAGCATAAATGACCCCAAACTAATCCAAGATCTTTTAAGGTTACAGTTCTAGAAACAAGATATCCAAATTTCACCAATAAATTTTCACTTTCTTTTAAAATTCTTTTCAATAAATTCCAACTCACAATTAAACCCACTAGTATAACTTCGAAATGAAGTATACTAGGCCCAAATAAAATACACAACTATAATATAATATAATATAAACAACTTTACACAAAAGAACTTACACTAATTCGCAAACCCTGGACCAACCACCTTCCAAGAGCTTCTTCTTGCTTCCTCGAATTACGCGGCTAAACAGCAAGCTAATCCTCACTGGAGGTTAAATTTAAAAACAGGCAAGTATGAGCGAAAGAAATGCTCAGCAAGTTCATTATAATATATATATATATAGTTGTTTTGACATAAAACCGACATCTGCATCAGAGCAAAACCGTTAAAATCATAATTGCTGAATCATAAAATTCTAGTGGAGGAGCCTCAGAATTGATTCCTTAATCGTATTCAAAACCATTTTGATATTTTTGAGCGAAATGCTTCAGCAATACTTTGACTCTTGACGAGAATCAAACTCGTAAAACAGTGTTTACAGAAATATTGTAAACAACAATAACATGAAACAATGATTATAGAGTGGATCATAAACTCATTCAAAACCGAACTCTTCAAATTAATACTTACTTTGCTGTTATATCAAATTAGATATCAATACGAACTTTGATGCTCACAACACCCATACTGAAGTCAACATCAATCATCTATACTAATACCACCTTTGATATTTAACAACAACGTAAGTATAAGCATAAATCAAAATCTGAATCAAAACTGCATTTTACCATTATTCCAAAACAGAAACAGTTGATAAATCATTTATTCTATGAATATCAAAAATGATATGATAATTTAGACTGGGATCATCCTCCGACGAACGTACTATCACATGCTGATCAGCCCGTGTGACAGCACAAGGTCATGATTCATAGAAACGTGACCCCAAAAACATGAGTACTCAAACAAAAAGGCATAACTAGCCTATGGCAAAATGGTGTCATAATATTTCATATGGCACTTAGAAATAGCCCTCCGCTGGACTGTCCGTCTCGGTCACTTACGCAATTATGATCCAATCTTAAAACCTTTTATTGAAATGGGGTCATAATAATCGACACCCGAAATAATTTTATTCTCCCAATTCTTGGGCAGGAATATTCGCAACCAAATCACTTTCTCAAAATCCAAAACATTTAAAAATCCGATAATTGGATAAGTAAAATCACTTGACTATTCTAAACATAATAGCAGATGAGTATTTGCATAAATAGAATTATTTAATTCAGCGATATGTAAAACATCTATCGATTCTAAACTGAGAATAGGGAAAGCAATACTTGCATGATACGATTCAAAATAAATATCACTTGAACAATAAGTGATGATAGGGATACTTGCATAATATGATTCGAAATAAACGTCACTTGAACAATAAGTGAAGTCAGGGTACTTGCCTTTGGGTTTTTAGCAGTTAGCACACTCGCAAATACGTATCTATTCTGACATTCTGTCTCAAGACATCACCGTCTTTCTTTTCAACACTTGACTGATATGCTGCTCCTGCGATTGCTAGAAGCCAGATACCCAATACCATTCCATTTCATTCTTTATCCAACGTCTTGTCCCGATCAACTCGAGAGATTCGCATCTCTAATTAAAATATAGAACTTTAATCGTCTAATCGATAATCACTCGACGAATTACGCGTCAATACCCTATCGTCTACCCATACGATAGCCCACACATAAATATAATAGACAATCACAGGACTCTTGATCCACATACACACATAATTCATATAACACGTAATCACATAACTCACGTATCACATAATTCATATAACACAAGACTCGTCTCGCCAAAACATTCGACTAGGTACGTTTTAAACTGAAATCGGGTCAAAAATATGATTTATCGATCAAAAATCGACTCAGAATGACTTGTAAAACAAGCGACCTTTCAAAACAAAAGAATTTGGGTCTCGAAAGTATTTTTAATGAAAGCAGAATATTTTTCTGAGTCTGTACGCATTCGTTTCGTATTAAAAGGATGAACGGTTTATTTAATATGAATTTTTGAACATTTTTCGGAATTAAAACGGGTCTCCGAATCATTTATAACTAAATAATAGTGCTCGAACACTCAAAATAATTTTATAAGAATTATTGAGCCTGGAAAATAATGTAAAATAATATTCTCTTGGAAATCGGACAGCACCTCCTCTATTTCTCGGAATGCCAGTCGATATCATATCGACACAACCAACAACAATTAACACAATAATTTATATTTACGCATATAAACACTCCAGAAATGAATAACACAGCCACCTGAACCAAAACTCGGACCAAAAGTGACTTCTCCAACAATTTCTAAAAATTATGAAATAAATATATAAACACGAACATGTTATAGTATACAAAAGTACGAAGGCGGAATTTCGGAATCGTTACCCAAAATAAATTCTGATCATCCCGAAGAGAAAATCTGATGTCCGGAAAATATCTCCAGAAAAATCCGAAATTAATAGCGGTAGATATATACACGCTGAGATGCCATGTGGAGTAATCACCACCTCCAAACTCTTTTTCTACGCCCCGAAAATAAATTAAAACGGAAATATAACGGAAATATGCCCCGCAATTTTTCTTCTCGAAACCTTGCAATATATATACCAATGCGTAGGTATCGAAGCGCTGATCGTTTATATATATATCAATTGAAATTCTGATAAACAGTTAAGAAGATATAAATTTTTGAAAATTAATAAAATAAATAAACAGGGAGACAGAAGATAGGGAAGGTAGAAAGAGCAGGAGAAAAGAAGGGGGGAAAGGGGTACGCGGGGTGGGGTGGCAGGGGGTTAGCTCCATTTTTTTTTTTTTTTCAAAAACGTGTACAATCCTGTACAGAACAGGTATTCTCTATTTGCCACGCGTCTGTTTAGGCTTGCAAGCGGAGTTCTTTCCTGTAATTTACGTTTTAACAAACACTTTTGCAGGTAAAAATAACCCGTAAAATTACCAAAATAATTCTAAAATTCTAGGAATATTTAAAAACTAATAAAATAAAATTTTCATAATTTTTAAAGCATTTTTGACTCGCTCGCTATACCTGCATTACACGATTTAAAGAACCGAGCTGCACTTGAAACAAATTCATAAAATCACGAAAATAATCTTAAAATATTACAAATATCCCGAATTTTATAAAACATAAATTTTGAAATTTTAAAATAATTTTTGAAACGCATTTTATACCCGCTTTTATCAATTAAATGAATCAACGCGCGGGTGAAATTAATCCTAAAAATTTTCAAAATAATTTTAAAATTCTCGGAATATTCCAAACTTAAATAAATATGATTTTCATAATTTTTGAAGGATTCTAGAATTAAATACAGATTTTATAAATAAATGAAATCAGAAAATCATACAGGGCTAAATAATTGATGAAATATTGATTTCTAAATTTTATAAAATTCCAAAAATAATTATTGTAATTATAAAACCATAAAAACAATTTTAGAGACAATCCAAGTATTTATGCAAATAAATATCCAAAAATAGATTACTTAGCTGCTAAGTAACTAAAAAATGATACAATTTAATACCATATTTGGATAATCATCAAAACCTAACTTTTTATAAAACACCATATACGAAAATAATGTAAAAATATCCCGTCTCTCGAGAATACGAATTTTGTTGATTACCGAAATAACTATCATATCGAAAATCTTGCGTCGGGCCGCGCACGGGTCAAACCGTAATCCGGATTGAAAAAGTCAAAACACGGAAAATGTCCGGAATTACCAGATTAGGTTAGCAAGGAGTTTTCGGAAGAGTTTCGGGTTGTAAAAACGCAAAAACGGTTGAAGTCGGACGATTCCCGGCTTTATAAAATAATTTTGGTAATTATTCAGAAAATAATTAATAATTCATAAATTAGTATAAAATCATCTAACAGTCCAAAAATTACCAGAAAAATATCACAATTACCTATATTTTATTCTGGACATATAAAAATTAAAATACTCAAATAATATCACATCTAAACACCCAAACATCAATTCCACTTATCAGATAATTCACCAAAATTCACATAAAATTCACATAAATAATTCCAAATAATTATAATAATAATATTTGAAAATATGGGATATTACAATCTACCCCCCTTATAAGGATTCCGTCCTCGGAATCAGCAGAAGACAACACTTAGGGTTTTCTAACCAACTTTCCAATACTGCTTACTTAACTTTCTTCCAAAATTCCAAATAACACCGCAATTCCTTATACCACACAATTATCACGGGAGCTTCACTCCACACCATTGTTCCTTCCACATACCTTTTGTCCAATTTCTCAATAGAATCACTTTTACTGATCGCGAGAAAGAAGAATAGAGAGAAAGATAAAGAGAAAGAAAAGAAAGTGAGAGATAGAAGTAAAGAAACAGATCGACTTCGTTATATGCCATTGATATTTTAATCATATTGCAATCCACTGTTGCTGTTGGTAATCACATCACATAGCCTTACTTTGACTCGACCAGGATAACTGAGCTTAACTTGATTGGTAAACCTTCGAATATTTGAGTTAATAAAATTATGGAATTTCAAAAAGAAAAGAATTTGATACCATAACTGGTGTCCCACCATTGTGGGTACCAAAGTCTGAATTTATAAGAAAGTGTTGTTGAAATGAAAGAATAACTGAGAGATCAATATGATCAAATGAACTCGGTATTGCGTGTCCAAATTAAGACACTACTAAAGGTTGTTAACCTTCATGTATTCACAAACAAGTGATGGCGTCCCATCCGACTCCTATCACACAGACAAGTATACCTTGTGTCCCCTATAGTTAGGGTTGTTCATCTCAGTCAGAATTAAAGAATATAAAAGGAATTCAAAATCAAATGAATAAAACTGAAAATATTTCAAAGATGATATTTCTGAAGGAAATGAAATCCAGAGAACAAAAATTCTGACACCAAATGAGCAAGTGGTGTCACATTACCAAGAAACTATCCACCAAATAAGAAAAGTGGAAGTTAAATTATCATAACTTGGCAGAGCTATCAAAACCTGAAAAATAGGCTTCATGACAACCTCTGGCACATTTAAAACACAGTTATGATTGAAAATGAGTGTTAGGGAATATATCCTCTAACAATTACTTCTTTTTGAGAGATGTCAAAAGAAATTATAGAAAGAGAAGGTATTGCCAAAGTCTTAATGCTTATCTTCAATTTAAACTCTTCAGTTGACTCGTCATCCTATTCTCGACACTTCTTCATATTCCAGGGATATCGATAATCTTCATCGTCGTCGAATCGTAGTAGCCTCAGAAGATTCCACCATAGAAGTTTACAGCTTCCCGGAGTTCCATTCAGCTCAACACAACCATCTCGAACGAATGCACCTATCTTAACTTACTCGTTGGCACTATATCCGATAGTCCAACAGGAACTCGATATGAGCTCAAACGTCCTCACATAGCTATACACACTCCTACACACTCTCGTTTCTAGTTTACTATAACCTCAGCTCTGATACCAACCTGTAACGCCCCCAAATCCGGGGTCAAGGGATTTGGTTGTCACGATGAAACCTCAATCCAAAATAACCTATTAAATCAATAAATAAATGCCAGCGGAAGATATTTAGCATAAATGACCCCAAACTAATCCAAGATCTTTTAAGGTTACAGTTCTAGAAACAAGATATCCAAATTCCACCAATAAATTTTCACTTTCTTTTAAAACTCTTTTCAATAAATTCTAACTCACAATTAAACCCACTAGTATAACTTCGAAATAAAGTATACTAGGCCCAAATAAAATACACAACTATAATATAATATAATATAAACAACTTTACACAAAAGAACTTACACTAATTCGCAAACCCTGGACCAAACACCTTCCAAGAGCTTCTTCTTGCTTCCTCGAATTACGCGGCTAAACAGCAAGCTAATCCTCACTGGAGGTTAAATTTAAAAACAGGCAAGTATGAGCGAAAGAAATGCTCAGCAAGTTCATTATAATATATATATATAGTTGTTTTGACATAAAACCGACATCTGCATCAGAGCAGAACCGTTAAAATCATAATTGCTGAATCATAAAATTCTAGTGGAGGAGCCTCAGAATTGATTCCTTAATCGTATTCAAAACCATTTTGATATTTTTGAGCGAAATGCTTCAGCAATACTTTGAATCTTGACGAAAATCAAACTCGTAAAACAGTGTTTACAGAAATATCGTAAACAACAATAACATGAAACAATGATTATAGAGTGGATCATAAACTCATTCAAAACCGAACTCTTCAAATTAATACTTACTTTGCTGTTATATCAAATTAGATATCAATACGAACTTTGATGTTCACAACACCCATACTGAAGTCAACATCAATCATCTATACTAATACCACCTTTGATATTTAACAACAACGTAACTATAAGCATAAATCAAAATCTGAATCAAAACTGCATTTTACCATTATTCCAAAACAGAAACAGTTGATAAATCATTTATTCTATGAATATCAAAAATGATATGATAATTTAGACTGGTATCATCCTCCGACGGACGTACTATCACATGCTGATCAGCCCGTGTGATAGCACAAGGTCATGATTCATAGAAACGTGACCCCAAAAACACGAGTACTCAATCAAAAAGGCATAACTAGCCTATGGCAAAATGGTGTCATAATATTTCATATGGCACTTAAAAATAGCCCTCCGCTGGACCGTCCGTCCCGGTCACTTACGCAATTATGATCCAATCTTAAAACCTTTTATTGAAATGGGGTCATAATAATCGACACCCGAAATAATTTTATTCTCCCAATTCTTGGGCACGAATATTCGCAACCAAATCACTTTCTCAAAATCCAAAACATTTAAAAATCCGATAATTGGATACGTAAAATCACTTGACTATTCTAAACATAATAGCAGATGAGTATTTGCATAAACATAATTATTTAATTCAACGATATGTAAAACATCTATCGATTCTAAACTGAGAATAGGGAAAGCAATACTTGCATGATACGATTCAAAATAAATATCACTTGAACAATAAGTGATGATAGGGATACTTGCATAATATGATTCGAAATAAACGTCACTTGAACAATAAGTGAAGTCAGGGTACTTGCCTTTGGGTTTTTAGCAGTTAGCATACTCGCAAACACGTATCTATTCTGACATTCTGTCTCAAGACATCACCGTCCTTCTTTTCAACACTTGACTGATATGCTGCTCCTGCGATTGCTAGAAGCCAGATACCCAATACCATTCCATTTCATTCTTTATCCAACGTCTTATCCCAATCAACTCGAGAGATTCGCATCTATAATTAAAATATAGAACTTTAATCGTCTAATCGATAATCACTCGACGAATTACGCGTCAATACCCTATCGTCTACCCATACGATAGCCCACACATAAATATAATAGACAATCACAGGACTCTTGATCCACATACACACATAATTCATATAACACGTAATCACATAACTCACGTATCACATAATTCATATAACACAGGACTCATCTCGCCAAAACATTCGACTAGGTACGTTTTAAACTGAAATCGGGTCAAAAATATGATTTATCGATCAAAAATCGACTCAGAATGACTTGTAAAACAAGAGACCTTTCAAAACAAAAGAATTTGGGTCTCGAAAGTATTTTTAATGAAAGCGGAATATTTTTCCGAGTCTGTACGCGTTCGTTTCGTATTAAACGGACGAACGGTTTATTTAATATGAATTTTTGAACATTTTTCAGAATTAAAACGGGTCTCCGAATCATTTATAACTAAATAATAGTGCTCGAACACTCGAAATAATTTTATAAGAATTATTGAGCCTGGAAAATAATTTAAAATAATATTCTCTTGGAAATCGGACAGCACCTCCTCTATTTCTCCGAATGCCAGTCGATATCATATCGACACAACCAACCACAATCAACACAATAATTTATATTTACGCATATAAACACTCCAGAAATGAATAACACGGCCACCTGAACCAAAACTCGGACCAAAAGTGACTTCTCCAACAATTTCTAAAAATTATGAAATAAATATATAAACACGAACATGCTATAATATACAAAAGTACGAAGGCGGAATTTCGGAATCGTTACCCAAAATAAATTCTGATCACCCCGAAGAGAAAATCTGATGTCCGGAAAATATCTCCAGAAAAATCCGAAATTAATAGCGGTAGATATATACACGCTGAGATGCCATGTGGAGTAATCACCACCTCCAAACTCTTTTTCTACGCCCCGAAAATAAATTAAAACGGAAATATAACGGAAATATGCCCCGCAATTTTTCTTCTCAAAACCTTGCAATATATATACCAATGCGTAGGTATCGAAGCGCTGATCGTTTATATATATATCAATTGAAATTTGGATAAATAGTTAAGAAGATATAAATTTTTGAAAATTAATAAAATAAATAAACAGGGAGACAGAAGATAGGGAAGGTAGAAAGAGCAGGAGAAAAGAAGGGGGGAAAGGGGTATGCGGGGTGGGGTGGCCGGGGGTTAGCTCCATTTTTTTTTCCAAAAATGTGTACAATCCTGTACACAACAGGTATTCTCTATTTGCCACGCGTCTGTTTAGGCTTGCAAGCGGAGTTCTTTCCCGTAATTTACGTTTTAACAAACACTTTTGCAGGTAAAAATAACCCGTAAAATTACCAAAATAATTCTAAAATTCTAGGAATATTTAAAAACTAATAAAATAAAATTTTCATAATTTTTAAAGCATTTTTGACTCGCTCGCTATACCCGCATTACACGATTTAAAGAACCGAGCTGCACTTGAAACAAATTCAGAAAATCACGAAAATAGTCTTAAAATATTAAAAATATCCCGAATTTTATAAAATATAAATTTCGAAATTTTAAAACAATTTTTGAAACGCATTTTATACCCGTTTTTATCAATTAAACGAATCAACGCGTGGGTGAAATTAATCCTAAAAATTTCCAAAATAATTTTAAAATTCTCGGAATATTCCAAACTTAAATAAATATGATTTTCATAATTTTTGAAGGATTCTAGAATTATATACAGATTTTATAAATAAATGAAATCAGAAAATCATACAGGGCTAAATAATTGATGAAATATTGATTTCTAAATTTTATAAAATCCCAAAAATAATTATTGTAATTATAAAACCATAAAAACAATTTTAGAGACAATCCAAGTATTTATGCAAATAAATATCCAAAAATAGATTACTTAGCTGCTAAGTAACTAAAAAATGATACAATTTAATACCATATTTGGATAATCATCAAAACCTAACTTTTTATAAAACACCATATACGAAAATAATGTAAAAATATCCCGTCTCTCGAGAATACGGATTTTGTTGATTACCGAAATAACTATCATATCGAAAATCTTGCGCCGGGCCGCGCACGGGTCAAACCGTAATCCGGATTGAAAAAGTCAAAACACTAAAAATGTCCGAAATTACCAGATTAGGTTAGCAAGGAGTTTTCGGAAGAGTTTCGGGTTGTAAAAACGCAAAAACGGTTGAAGTCGGACGATTCCCGGCTTGATAAAATAATTTTGGTAATTATTCAGAAAATAATTAATAATTCATAAATTAATATAAAATCATCTAACAGTCCAAAAATTACCAGAAAAATATCACAATTACCTATATTTTATTCTGGACATATAAAAATTAAAATACTCAAATAATATCACATCTAAACACCCAAACATCAATTCCACTTATCAGATAATTCATCAAAATTCACATAAAATTCACATAAATAATTCCAAATAATTATAATAATAATATTTGAAAATATGGGATATTACATGTAAGGCAAGTATTTCTGAACTTTACTTCAAGATATATATATTATCAATGTTTTCGAACTGTTTTATAACATGTTGCTATTATACAAAATCACTCCTATTTTAGATTGTAAAAGCTTCAAACCATTAAACCTCAAACCCTGATTTTCTTGATCTTGAGCCATATGCTTTATTCTTTGTAATCCGTCTTTTGTTGATCCTCAGACATCAAACCATACAAATATAATACTACTCTTCAAAAGTATAACTACCAAACACCAAACACTGAAAGAGAATGATTTGAAACACTAAAACCTTTATATTCCAATCATTCTTCATAATATCAAAGAACCATATCCTGAAAAAAAAATAAATCATTTCGGATCAAATACGTGATCATTTTACAAACCGGAAAACCATTTCTTATACATAACCTGATATACCCTTGTGATATCCTTGAGTTTCCTTATGTTTTATTCAAATGTTTAATCATCATTAATTATGATCTTATGTTATCGAATTATATTGTTTATCGTATTGAACTGCTTTAGAATTGGATAGTTTTTATATCTGTGGACCAGATTCGTGGTCAGACCATACCAATGGTCAAGTTAGGCCAATGTGTGCCTTGGATCCAGTAATTAGAGCAGTGCTGTGTGCTTGCTCGGGGTTAGTGCGTGACTGATCAACAGCCTAACCTTGTTTTTTTTTTAAAAAAAACTTAAAATGAATATCCAATTCTAATAATTAGTTAAAAAGAAACTTGATTCATTTGAATCATCTCATTTGATCATTGTTTAACTTCCGTTATCGATATCGTGACTTGCTGAGCTAGTTAGTGAAAGGAATATGTCCTAAGTCCAATCAGGAATTAGGATTTAGGAATAACTTTTATGTAATCTGTTTTGATTTCAATGGTATTAATGAAGACTTGTTTTATTTTTATTACGGGCTTTATCTATTTAAGTGTTTAAATAAGATATACCATAGTTTAGAGTAAAGCTTTTTATGGATTATGATGAGATCATAATAGTGAGACCTAAAAAGATGATAACTCTAAACTTAAATAGTTCCTGGTCATAGGATTACTAACTGGTAATTAATAATCCGCAAAGATCGGTACATACTATGCTTGCTTCATTATGAAGGATGTCTGTTCTTATAGACATTTGTGTGGTGACACTATAGCTAGTATGTAGGTGCTTATTATGGAATAAGTTCACTGAACATGACTCGCACAGCTGAACAACTGATGGAGTTCACTCACGTGTCAGCAGTTGTTCACATAGTGATAGTTGTACAAGTATCCTTAGACTTGAGGTCATCATAGTCATCTTGTGTACACTGAACTATGCTTTGGTTTAGTTCTTAGTCTCCAGGGACAATTATTAGGGCTCTTCTGGGTATAGGAATTTGTACACGAAGAGAGTGTATGATCAATAAAGGATCTACCCCTTCCAGTGAAGGAAGCGAATGTTCAAGGCTGATCCACTTATGCTAGTTCGGGAATCTCTGGCCAGAGTGAATGAAATTAGAAAGGAGTTTCTAATTTGCATAGAACTACACATAGTAAATGGTAAGCAAGTGATTGAATTAGATAGGCTTGACACGAGATCCATGCCTTGTATTTAATCGGGACATTGTAGGGTAGAAGGAGTTTATTGTACGGTAACTATTCACTGACAGGTTCTTTGTATTCTAAGCAGTGAATTCATATTATCCGGATAGTCGCGATATGTTGAGAAGCATCACTCACGATGTAGAATAAATGTGATTAATTAATTAATCATATTTAATAAATTAGAGAATTTATATAAATAATGATAAAATAGTTTTATTATTATTTATTTTTACTACCGGCTTAATATTGAACCTACAGGGTCACACCATAAAAAGAGAATGATTTAATGGTGGAGGAATTAATTAATAATGGCTAATAATTATTTATTTATGAAATAAATAATTAATTGGCAAATTTAATAATTGATTAAATGAGATTTAATTGATTATAAATTAATTAAGAAAAGTTCTTAATATTATTAATTAAAGGATTTAATTTTTGGAAATTAAATCAAGAGAGAGAATTATTTCTAAAGTGTTTAGAAAAAGGATTAATGATTAAAAGGTGTTTTAATTATTAATGAGAATAATAAATGGGATAATAATAATAATATTTTTGGGAAAATTTCAGCTAAAAATTTTGCCTATAAATACACTATTATAGACCCTAATTTTATTCTAACCAACATCGAACCCGAAAACCCAAAAAGTTTGGAAAACCCAATTCTCTCCACCTCCTTCCTCCTCCTTAACATCATTTTCTTGGTGGATACCGGTGGAGTGCTTCACACTTGAGGAGCAACTGCTAAGGATCTCTGATCGTTGTCTCCGAATTATTTTTAAAGGTTAGATTCGATCCCTCGAATTTTTATTCATGATGTATATGCTTTTATTTGGATTTTGTATGTATAAAAGAGTTTTTCCATGCCCCCGCTGCGTTAAAAATCCAACATTGGTATCAGAGCATAAGTTGTATGCATATAGATTTGTGGTAAAAATTTCAGAATTTTATGTGCTTGTATGAATTAATTATGATTTTTACAAGTTATATCATGGATTAATTTTGTCTGATGAGAAATCGTTTCTCAGAATAATTTTGAATGTTGATCTGGGTTCTACAAGTGTTGTAGATCGTCCGGGTATTTTTTTCATAATTTTATGATGTATAGATTTTTTATTATGAATTTTTGAAGTTGTTTCAATTAAATTCTTAATTAAATAAAGATATATAAATAATTATATATATGTATTGTATGTATGTATATATCTGTCATCTACTTGCTGTACAAACTCTGCTGCACGGAAGACAGACAAGATCAGGTGGTCTGACATTCACGGAATGCGTTACACCCTTTAATGGCTGAAAAGGGGTGTAACGCATCACCGGAAAGCGTTACAGGCCATGTAACGCGTTCCTGTAATGCGTTACAACCCTTCTGTTGATTTTAAAATTGATTTTCTGGGAGTTTCGTAACTCCGTTTTAGGCGTGCAATATACCGTTGGATTCGTTTTTTCGAGACGGATCTAATGGAGTGATCAATTTTAGTTTATATAAAAGTTTTGAACTATTTATATTCCATGAAGTGTTTTAAAGCTGTTTTTGATCGTTTGAATTGATTTTAAATGCTTCATGTGATACATAGAGATGTATAATGCTTAGACTAATGTGCTAGATAATGTAACATGCCTACCTTGATGTTTATTCATGTTGATATATGTGATATATGCTTAGTTTATCATGCGATGATAGATTTATGTGAACTTAAATAAACATAGGGCGTTTGTTAGACAACCTAGTATAGTGAAATTGTTTCATAACCTTAATAATAATATTATGAATACAATCATGAGATTCTTGTGTTTATGAAAGACGTAATTGAATATGAATTTTCGATATGAGAGAAAGGATGATTCTGTCAACAACAGATTTCTATCTGTAAGAAAGGGTTATTAAGTGACGCCTCTTGACAATGCTCCACCCGATCTGGGAATCATCTGATTATTGATTATTGATTTGAAATATTTAATTTAAAAGGAAGAATTTCTTTATAATATGATTATAATTGTAACGTAATATAATCCCTCTAAAATTAAATAATATCAAGTAGTAATTGGCCAATGATACAACGGGCTTGTGTCGGTCATAGCCTTCCAACATGGTAGAAAGTAGTTCTTATTTTTGAATCATTATCGTTTCGTGCCACAGCCGAGGGCTTTGATTTCGAAATAAGAAATACTTGTCTATTACATAGAGATGTGTACATTGAATAAGAATCTAAAGGTCGTTACGTGCCACAGCCGTGGGCCTTTGGGGACTGATTCAATTGTACGGAATGTTGGGTTAGACTTGACTTAGAATATTGAGTTTGTCGTGCCACAGCCGTGACTCAATTATTCAAGAGGCTAAAGTTTGATTAGGGAATAACATAAGATGTAATTGACAAGAGTTGTCTGCCTATTGAACATTACATGGCGTTTCGTGCCACAGCCGGGGTTGTGTAATGGAATGTAGGATCCCTATTCCCACTAGCATTATGAATGCTTAATTTTTCATGTAGGGGGTTGAATAAATTAGGAAAACTAGTGGGAGCCACTTATGAATAAAGACCCGATTCATATAGTGTTTTGAAATGAAATCGAATATTTGCTAAGTGTTGTTATGTGTTTATCATTTACAGATTTACTTTGTACGTTATGTCTTCTGCACTATCACTCAGGAGCATACTAGATGCTCACAAATTGACTGGTCCTAATTATGCTGACTGGCTTCGAAACTTGAGAATTGTTCTCAGGATTGAGAAGCTGGAATACGTGATTGACTCACCTAAGCCTACTGAACCTGCTAGTGATGCACATAATGATGAACATGTTGTGTATCATAAGTGGATAGATGATGCAAATGTTGCTCAATGCATCATGCTAGCTTCCATGAACATTGAGCTACAGAAGCAACATGAGCATATGGATGCTCGCACTATCCTCATGCATCTACAAGAGTTGTATGATGTGTCGGGGAGGACAGCTCGATATGAGATATCGAAGGAGCTGTTCGGTTGTAGGATGTCTGAGGGATCATCTGTGAATGACCATGTACTTAAGATGATCAATTTGATTGAACGTCTTGGACAACTTGGTTTTGCCATGGATGGGGAGCTGAGCCAAGACTTGGTCTTGCAATCGCTTCCGAGTTCGTTCTCGCAGTTTGTTGTGAACTTTCACATGAATAAGTTGGATGTTAGCCTGCCTGAACTCCACAACATGTTGAAGACTGCGGAATCGAATTTTCCCCCTAAGAAGAGTTCTGTTCTTCTAATTGGTGAAGGTTCCAATCCTAAGAAAAGGAAGAGGAACTCTTCCAAGAAGAAGAAAGTAGGTGAGAAAACGCCGGTTCCACCAAAAGCTGAAGACCCCAAGAGCAAAGTTGTTTGCTTTCACTGTAACAAGGTGGGGCACTGGAAGAGGAACTGCAAGGTTTACCTTGCAGAATTGAAGAAGAAGAAGGGTAGTGAGACTACCGCTTCTGATTCAGGTATGTTCATGATAGAAGTGAATATGTCATTTCTACTTGGGTATTAGATACCGCCTGTGATTCTCATATCTGCAATTTGTTGCAGGGACCAAGGAGAAGTAGGACTCTTGAGGAAGAGGAGGTGATTCTACTGATGGGAAATGGAGCAAGAGTTGCTGCTGAAGATGTAGAATCATTTCATTTACATAGGCCTACGGGCAAGACTATTGTTTGAAATAATTGTTATTTTGTTCCCTCGATTGTGAGGAATATTATTCTCATGTTAGACTTGGATGGATTTTCATTTATTATTGAGAATAATGAATGTTCTATTCTTAGAGATAATATTCTTTATGGACGTGGTACTTTAAATAATGGTCTGTATATATGTGACATAATTTACTTCAGATTGAACAAACTAATAAAAGAAAAGGGATGATGAAAATCTCACTTTATAGTGGCATTGCAGTCTCCATTTAGTAGACATGGAGAGAGGGCTGCAAATTTGCTAGAAATGGTATACACAGATGTATGTGGACCAATGTCTACGCAAGCCATGGGTGGATTTTCATACTTCATTACTTTCATAGATGATAGATATGGATTCGGATATGTGTTTGATGAAACACAAGTCTGAGGCCTTTAAAAAGTTCAAAGAATATAAGTATGAAGTGGAGAAATAACCAAACATAGTATTATAACTCTTCGATCAGATCGAGGTGGTGAATACTTTAATGGAGTGTTTCTAGATTATCTCAAAATAAATGGTATAGTCTCCCAGTGGACTCCTCCAGATTGGTATCTGAAAGGAGAAATCGAACTTTGTTAGACATAGTTCGGTTCATGATGAGCTATGCAAATCTTCCAGTATTCCTATGGGGTTATGCATTGGAAACCTCAGCATATTTACTGAATAAGGTGCCTTCCAAATCTGTTCCTCAAACTCCGTATGAGATATGGAAAGTAAGGAAACTGGGTCTTAAACATGTTAAGATTTGGGGATGTCTAGCTTATGTCAAGAATGTTGACCCAGATAAGCTGGAATATCGATCCGTAAAATATAGTTTTGTGGGATATCCTAAAGAGACTTTAGGGTATTAATTTTACACCGATCATCGGGTGTTTGTCTCCAGACATGCTACCTTCTTGGAAAAGGAGTTTATCCTTGAAGGAAACAGTGGGAGCAAAATTGAACTTGATGAAGTTCAAGAAGCACAAACTACTACGGATCAAGTGGAAACACCTGTTCTGACTGAACAACCTTTTGTGGAACAGTCCATTCATAGGTCAGGGAGAGTGTCTCGCCAACCTGAGAGGTAATATGGCCTTGTCATTGAGAATGACAATGAGTTGTCGATCATTGATGATGACGACCCTGTGACCTATAATGAGGCTAAGAGTAGTGTTGACTCAGAGAAATGGCATAGTACCATGAAATCCAGAATGAAATCTATGTATATGGTATACAAAAGATAGATTATAGCAGATGGCCAGGTGGAGACCTATAAGGCCAGGCTTGTGGTAAAAGAATTCAAACAAAGGCAATGGATTGACTTTGATGAAGTCTTTTACCTGTAGCCCTGTTAAAATCAGTTCGGATTTTGCTTGCGATTGCTGCTTACTACGACTATGTGTTCTAGCATATAGCCAGATGGTTTTCTTTCCAAGGGAAATGAAAACCTAGTGTGTAAGCTACTGCGAACCATATGTGGTTTAAAGCAAGCTTCTCGTAGATGGAACATTCGTTTTGATGAGACAATCAAAGAGTTTGATTTTATCAAAAACGTAGATGAACCATGCGTCTACAAAAGGGTTAGTGGGAGCGCGGTAACATTTCTTATATTGTATTAAAATAGAGTTGGCACACATAACAACATAGCAGACCCACTCACAAAGCTACTTTTTGAAAGTCACTTTGATCGTCATAAAGATGAGATGGGTATTAGATACCAGAGTGATTGGCTTTAGTACAAGTGGGAGATTGAAAGGAATATGTCCTAAGTCCAATCAGGAATTAGGATTTAGGAATAACTTTTATGTAATCTGTTTTGATTTCATTGATATTAATAAAGACTTATTTTATTTTTATTACGGGCTTTATCTATTTAAGTGTTTAAATAAGATATACCATAGTTTAGAGTAAAGCTTTTTATGGATTATGATGAGATCATAATAGTGAGACCTAAAAAGATAACTCTAAACTTAAATAGTTCCTGGTCATAGGATTACTAACTGGTAATTAATAATCCGCAAAGATCGGTACATACTATGCTTGCTTCATTATGAAGGATGTCTGTTCTTATAGACATTTGTGTGGTGACACTATAGCTAGTATGTAGGTGCTTATTATGGAATAAGTTCACTGAACATGACTCGCACAGCTGAACAACTGATGGAGTTCACTCACGTGTCAGCAGTTGTTCACATAGTGATAGTTGTACAAGTATCCTTAGACTTGAGGTCATCATAGTCATCTTGTGTACACTGAACTATGCTTTGGTTTAGTTCTTAGTCTCCAGGGACAATTATTAGGGCTCTTCTGGGTATAGGAATTTGTACACGAAGAGAGTGTATGATCAATAAAGGATCTACCCCTTCCAGTGAAGGAAGCGAATGTTCAAGGCTGATCCACTTATGCTAGTTCGGGAATCTCTGGCCAGAGTGAATGAAATTAGAAAGGAGTTTCTAATTTGCATAGAACTACGCATAGTAAATGGTAAGCAAGTGATTGAATTAGATAGGCTTGACACGAGATCCATGCCTTGTATTTAATCGGGACATTGTAGGGTAGAAGGAGTTTATTGTACGGTAACTATTCACTGACAGGTTCTTTGTATTCTAAGCAGTGAATTCATATTATCCGGATAGTCGCGATATGTTGAGAAGCATCACTCACGATGTAGAATAAATGTGATTAATTAATTAATCATATTTAATAAATTAGAGAATTTATATAAATAATGATAAAATAGTTTTATTATTATTTATTTTTACTACCGGCTTAATTTTGAACCTACAGGGTCACACCATAAAAAGAGAATGATTTAATGGTGGAGGAATTAATTAATAATGGCTAATAATTATTTATTTATGAAATAAATAATTAATTGGCAAATTTAATAATTGATTAAATGAGATTTAATTGATTATAAATTAATTAAGAAAAGTTCTTAATATTATTAATTAAAGGATTTAATTTTTGGAAATTAAATCAAGAGAGAGAATTATTTCTAAAGTGTTTAGAAAAAGGACTAATGATTAAAAGGTGTTTTAATTATTAATGAGAATAATAAATGGGATAATAATAATAATATTTATGGGAAAATTTCAGCTGAAAATTTTGCCTATAAATACACTATTATAGACCCTAATTTTATTCTAACCAACATCGAACCCGAAAACCCAAAAAGTTTGGAAAACCCAATTCTCTCCACCTCCTTCCTCCTCCTTAACATCATTTTCTTGGTGGATACCGGTGGAGTGCTTCACACTTGAGGAGCAACTGCTAAGGATCTCTGATCGTTGTCTCCGAATTATTTTTAAAGGTTAGATTCGATCCCTCAAATTTTTATTCACGATTTATATGCTTTTATTTGGATTTTGTATGTGTAAAAGAGTTTTGCCATGCCCCCGCTGCGTTAAAAATCCAACAGTTAGCTCACCCTTGCGATTCTTTTATATATTTTACAGTTGAAAAGAATATGGATGATAGTGAAGTTCCTTAGTCCAAAGTACGGGATAAGGTTCTAGTCGAGTTGGATTAAGCTAGCAGAAGTTTCATGCGGTAAAGAGATAGTCAGATTGTAAGAATGATTTTATTATCAATTGTAAGTTAAATTAGTTGGGATTTGGTACGATATAATAATTAAGGTTGTGGCTTGTTTTCATACTTTAACCTGTTGCGATCCGTGGTTTTGTGAAGCAGGGTCATTATAAATAATATTTCTTATACAGGTTGATATATTGTGTTTGTGTTGTGGACCCCAAACTTCTGACCCAGGTTTGGAGGGCGCCACACCGGTGGCATGATACCCAGAAAGGGAGAGGCCAGGTATGAAAGATATCCCAACATTGAGATGACTGTTAAGATAAACAACAAAAGTAAATGAGGAATTATTAAGAAGAAGTTCACGTTGAACATGACCAATATCTTCCAGAACATCCCTGTTGTCATTACCAAATTAGGAAAGAAAAGCGGGTAACCATTGTTATCTTTTGAAGGCCATATGGGTTCACCTCAGTTTGAATAAGGATGCTATTGTGAAATTGGTATAGACTATTTGGGTGGGAATGATTGAATAAGATAATCTATCAAGGATATATGACTTGATTTATCCATGGAAGGATGCAAGTACCTTTTTAAAGGTGGAATTAAGGATATAACTTCAATAACTTAAGATGAACCATAGGGGAATGCATGAAGGTTGGAATTTCACCCTTAATAGGGACAGTATGAGTTTTGACAGTATGAATTGGAAAGGATTAAGGTAACAACAACCTTTAAGGATCAGTGGAGAAATTTTTTAGAAGTGTATAAACAATGGTTCTAGTATTAGTAAATGATATTTTGATATGCCCTGTATCAAGGGAATACAGGAGGAACGATTTAAGGATAACCTTAGAGGTTTTATAAGGAGAAAGGTAATATTCGAAGTTCTCAAGAATAGAAATTTGATAAAGGAAAAATGACGTAATTATAATAATGCCAGGTGGGCACGTGTTAAACCATAAGAAGTATAGATTGAACCAATGAAGGTCAGAATTGTTAAAGCAAGAAGGGCCCAAGATAAAAGACGTCCTAATTACGATCGAGAGTCAGCCATGATAATGTTTACATTTAAAGACTAACCAGTGACTTATGGAAAAATGGTGATTTTTTTATCACAAGGACTTAAGAAAAACATTTTCACATAAGCAGTGATTTGAAATGAGGTAGAAAATTTAGTGAAGGTGGTTAAAATGACATTGATTGTAAGGAAATATTACTATCAGGAAAGGACAAAGAGGTGGCCAACACTTTAAGTGTAAGAAGACAATTATCGGCGCTCGTGCCAGAGGAATACAGTGATAATGGTTAAAGCCGTGAAGATTGTATTATGGTTTGAAATATTGACATTCTTTCTGATGATTGTGCGATACTCAACCGTGATAGTAGTTTGGTAAAGATTTAATTTATGAAATCGCCATGAGCGGGCTATCTATCTTATAAGGTCATATCTTGAGATAAGCCAGGACCATGTTACGAAAGGACTAAATGAACCTTTGAGCTTCATGTCTCCTAATAAAGACATATGGTTAATAATGGTATTAACCTACTATCGTTGCTTTTATTGAAACTCTTCTGCAATTTTATCTGCTTCATGTCATATGTACACCAAGTTCATGAGTGTTTTTCATGAATCATGGAATGGTGATTATGTTGCCTCCTTAGAAGAATTAGAGACGATATGTATGGACTCCGTATGGTTAGCTATTAAGATTTCATAGAAAATGAATGACTACAGTAGGTCAGTGGTGGACCACAGTAATGCAACAATGATTCTGCGAGTAATGAGCTGATTACAGCCGTGAGAGTTGTATTGGAATGGATGTTGAGATTGAGTACCCCTAATGGGGTCGTGTTGATATATAAGTTATCATTGATAGACTACCTAGTGGAGTATTTACATATTATATATTTATTCCCTCTTATGAATAGAGAGTCGTATTACTATACGAGGAAGGTTGCAGTGCAAGCATAGAATTCTAGTAACAATGATGTCTAGAATGAAATTCCTTATTCGAGTTTCGATGTCGAGGGAGTTTCAAAAGTGAGTGTTTATGAGCTCGAGCAAGAGCATGGATCCATGGAATGATGGACGGAATAGTAAATATTCTGGCACGTGAAATGTGATGCTATAATACTTGATGTTGATATATATACACATATGTTTTGTTCTCCTATGACAAACCTCTATAGTTCAGAGGTAGATTCCAAGCCAGATATTTGTGGCAGTATTTTTTCATATACAATTCTCTTCAATTCGTTCTTTTCTCTCCTTTTCATTTTGTATAAGCTGAGAAGAACAACCCTTCCAGAAGGGGAGGTATTGCCGAATGACTATCTATCTGTGTGATAGAAGCCTAGTAGGATACCACATGTTGTTTAATTACTTGTCAAGTACTAAAGGCTGGCCACCTTCTGTACTAACTATACAATAGAACAAGTGTTCATGATCATAGTGATCTCTCAATAAAATCTTTTACTTCTATACGATATATCAAGCTTTCGAAGATGGAAGCAGCTAAAGGAAGTAGTATTAGTGTGGTGGTATTCCGAATCTAACGCGTTCATGATACTAAGGTTGATGCGGTTATTAAAAGGTTATAGAATACTAACGAGCAAAAGTGTAACAGTATAGTATTATGTACGGAAGATAGTAATGACTACGAATAAGAAAAGAAGGAGTATTGAGAAGCAAAAGCTATAGTGCTAGAAGCTATTATGAGAGTCTGTGCAATAGACTTGAAAGAATTTGGAATGATCATTTATCGTGGATTGAGTTTTCTTACGACAATAGATCATATGTCATTATCGAGATGTCGCCTTATGAGATCCTTGAGGGAAGACAATGTCGATCTCCCTTATGTTAGGATGAAGTTGTAGAGCTCAAGATGCTCGGACCAGCAGTAGTCCAAAGGACCAAGGATATAATAGATCTAATCAGAGGACGACTGGTAGTAGCCCAAGATGGACATAAGAAGTATGTTGAATTGACACGAAAGGACAAAGAATAGGAAGTAGGGGACCTAGTGCTGTTATAGGTATTCCCTTGGAAAGGATGAATGAGGTTCAGAAAGAAAGGAAAGTTAAGGCCACGAATTGTTGGCCCCTTTGAGGTATTAAGACATATTGGGAAGTTAGCATATGAGCTAGCCCTACCCCCGAAACTGTAGCAAGTTCATAATGTGTTCCACGTATCAATGTTAAGAAAGTGTAATCCGGATGCCAGACAAATAGGGGCATATGAGCGCATAGGCATGCAACCAAACGTAACCTATATGGAGCAACCAGGAAGGGTTATAGATCGAAAAGGAACAAGTGCTTAGGAGAAATGTTATCGTGCTAGTCAGGGTTTTGTGGCAGAACCACAATGTGGGAAAATTGACTTGAGAGTTAGAAGGCACAATGCTAGAAAAGTACCCCCATTTGTTTTCTATCTGATTCCGGGACGAAATCCTTTTAAGGAGGGGAGACTGTAATAACCCAAAAAAATTTGGACTTTTTGAAACCCTGATGAATAGTAACTTTTGCTGATGATGGTGATTAAGGAAAATTATCAGACCACACTATATAGGAGTACTGTTATGGAAATTCTAAGATCGTATTAGTATTCCATAAAGTAAATAAGTGTATGTAAAGATCGTCAGAATCCAAATTCGAACACTTTGATTTTTCCCGAAAATCCACCAGATACAGAAAGAATTGAGTATAAGGTAACCTGATAAAAATGATTTAAATTCAAGGATTTTAAGAGAGGATCATAAAAAGGAATATAAAATATTGAGAAAGGTTTAGGGGAACCCAAGTAATAAGATCCCGAGTATGATCCCTCAAACGATAAACGAGAACGAAAGTTAAGCGAACCGTATAACAGATAAGCGATCATTAGCCAAGTAATTAGGGGTTAATCAAAGAGGTTAGTGGATGATGATGTCATCACACCACAATGAGAAGACATGTGGCAATTGGATGACATAGGAAGGATGACATAAGCATGACAAAAAGGAAGTGTGTTATTGGTTGATTCTTGGCCATGCAAAAGTTACCATGGTAAAAGTTTAATCTATTTCCAAGACAAAAGAAAGCAACCAACCAACAAATATCATAACACAAACAAAATTTGAAAATTTACTTTCCCATTTCAAGAAAAGCTCTCGGCCCTTTCTCTTTTTCAAGGAGAAAAAAAATCAATTTCCAAGATCCAAGCTTTGATAATTTGTGAGGTAATTATCTAAGGTTCCTTATGCATAGATATAGCTATCCTATGAATCTAAGCTTCCATTTCCTTCACAATATCTTTCAATAATTCATGGAAGAAGAGGGTGAATAGTGTTTTCAAGATCTTGAAAATTTTGATCTTATGTTTTTGTTTAGATATAGCTTTTGTAAGGATTTTCAAGGGTGGTTTCAAGCTCCTTAGTTACTTCTACTCACCAAGGAAGGTATAATCTCATACCCTAGCCCTACTTTTGAATATTTAGAGTTTTTATGTTTGGTATGGTTCATGAGAAGCATGATTCTTGTATACTTAGAGTGTGGGTGGAATTGTAATGAGTTTGAGTTATAAATCTTGGATTATTGGTTAATGAACTTAAGTATAGCCTTTAGTTCATGTTTGGGGATAGGATAAATTGGAAAATCTTGAGATGTTGGGGCTGTTATAGTAAATATGGATGGAGTTTGGTTGTAATGATGATTGTGGGTTGATTTGTGGATTGTTTGGAATGGTTTAAAACTTTGGTAATCGCGTAAATATAGCCGTCGTATTGCCCGATTTACCTTAGACTATTTTAGTTTTTAACTTCAGGACCCGTGAACTCACTGTAAGAGTTTGACCATTGCCATGTTTAGATAGTTCATGTTACGAGCTTCGTTTTGATATTGGTTCGCTTGAATCCGATGTACGGTTTAGGAGAAATGACCGTTTTAAGTAACGGCGTTTCGCGAACGAACCATCACCCCTCGCCTTATTTTGAAACCTTGGTTAAGGCCCTTAAATGACTAATTAGAGTATGAAACAATTATGTAAAGTGGATTAGGCAGTTGGTAGGGTACTCGCGAAAGAATCGCCTTAAAATTCTTAATGGTCAATTTATTAAAAATGGTGGAGCAGAGGGTACTCGAACGACTTATGTGATTCGTTAAGCGTAGAAGTGACCATAAGCGAACATTAACGTTCAATTGGTTAAAGTCTAGTTTTTTAAGCGACCGGGGTTTAATTCCGACTTATGTTGTTGTTCATAGGTTATCGGACCCACTTTAAGCTTAAGTCTGTCCGGGAACACTCAGGCAAGTTTTCTACCCGTTATACTGTTGTTGTGATGTAAATATATGTATATGCATTATCTTGTGATAAGTGCATAATTGTTATTAGCAAATTTTGCGATATATTGGAGCATGATGATATGGTATATATGCATGTCTGTTTCGTAATCTTGATATCTAATTGTTGATTCAAATGCTTATAAGTTGCATAATACCTATGCTAGAGATAAGCAGTAGTTGCGTATACCCTTAGTATAGGGGACCCAAAGGTGAACATTTTCTAAACCGGGAGTCGATGTTCCCGAGTATAATATATATATATATATATATTGATATAGTTTTCAAAACTATTAATCGAATAAGGTTTATTCGATAACTTTATTTTATTTAATGAATATTATTTTGAATATTCATTCGAGGACTTATGACTCCGCTTACTTTATTTAATGAATATTATTTTTTGAATATACATTCAAGGACTTATGACTCCGCTTATTTTATTAAATAATATTCTTTATTTTATTAAAGAATAATGTTTCGATAATCAAACTTATTTTCGATTCTTCAAATAAAGATCGTGCTTTCGTATAAGTATATCTTGGTTATTTATTATTCATTTCAAGTATGAGTTTTAAAACTTCTACTTCAATTATTTTTATAAGGATTATTCTTTATGGGAATATTATTTAAGTAATAATATTCATATATTTTCTCCAACATATCGGGACTGATTTATTTTATTAAATCAGCGTTACTCTAAACATTCCTTAAAATGTTTTCGAGTCTTTAAAATGATTTTTTAAAAGTTAGAGCGGATCCCAAAACTCATTTTTAGATTTAAGATCTTCCTTTCGAAGGGGATTTAAATACTCGCTCAAAACCTGAGGAATCCGGCTCTGTGGTGTATTTTATATTCGCAACGAGCTTGCTGTTTTGAGAAAGCATTTTGATTACTTGCCCAACGTTCGGGAATTAAGTCCATCTATTTGAGTCGGCATAAGCAACATGGGCTCAGTGGGCATCCATGAAAGTGTAAGTGGCTCAGTGGGAGTCCATCAATGCGTAAGTGGCTGAGTGGGAGTCCAGCATAGGTCTTAATGCGGCCAGGGTGATGACCAGTGGGGAATTCGTCCATCTACTAGTAGAAAAAGTTACTTATTGGTATCTTTGCCTGATCAGCAAGATATCAGGTTTATGCCAAGGTTTTCTCCTTTCCAAATTCATTGGATATTGCAACTCTGTTTATAAACCAAGTGTAGCAAGTAGAACAAAAAACTGAGTAAGCATTAATTTTCAGAGAAATAGAAAAAGCTTATCTGTTGAGAATTTCTCTGTAAGTTTGTAAGTTCACTTGTAAGCAGCTGTGTGCTATTCAAGCATCACATAGTTCTCATACTAATATATATCTCTGGTGGATAAGTTCAAATCCACCAGAAAGTTTTAAAGCTTTGTGTTTTATTACTTTGTGTTTTGATTTTAATTCAAGTTTCATTCCGCACTTCTTGCAAAATGAAACACTGATATATATTAAGTAAGAACAGTCTTAGAGTTTGAAAAAGAAGCCAGAATTACATTCAACCCCCCTTCTGTAAATCTTGTTGCATTGTTTGGGAATAACAATTGGTATCAGAGCAAGCTCTTGGAGTACAAAGAGTGTAAAGATCACAACAATTAACAAGATGAACAAGAAGGATGTTGTACTGAAAATTCCATTTCTGGACAAAGACAACTATCACCACTGGAAGGTGAAGATGCACCTACATATTCTCTCTCAAGATGAAGCTTACGCGGTCTGTATTGAAAGAGGTCCTCATGTCCCTATGAGAGCTGCTACAGAGAATGAACCATCAGTTCCAAAGCCTAGGCATGAATGGTCTGATCCAGATATTGAACAAGTCAGGAAAGATAAGAAGGCCATGAACATACTATTTAATGGTATTGATGGTGATATGTTTGAAAACATCATAAACTGTAATAGCTAAAGAGGTTTGGGACATAATTCAAATTATTTGTGATGGTACTGAGCAAGTCAGGGAGAACAAGATGCAACTCCTGATTTAATAATATGAGCATTTTCATTATGAAGAAAGTGAGTCACTCACTGACATTTTCAGTAGATTTTAAAAACTACTGAATGCTCTCAAGTTGCATGGAAGGGTCTACCAAACCAAAGACTCAAACCTCAAGTTCCTTAGTATGCCCAAGGAATGGAAGCCAATGACAGTCTCATTAAGAAATTCTCTAGATTACAATGAGTTCACCTTGGAGAGTCTTTATGGTATCTTGAAAACCTATGAGCTTGAAATAGAGCAAGATGAAAAATGGAGAAAGAAAGGAAGACAGGAGGATCCATTGCACTTGTTGCTGAGCAAGAGAAGGAAAAGGAGATGAAGGTTGAAGCTGTTGAATCTGCATCAAACTCAAAGGTCTGTAAAAGCAAGGGTAAATGACTGGTAGCTGAAAATGAAGAACAGTTGAGCCAAGATGACATGGATGATATAGATGAGCATCTAGCATTCTTATCTCGGAGATTTGCCAAGCTCAAATTTAAGAAGAATTTTGGAGCAGCTAAGCCCAACATAAACATGGTTGATAAGTCTAAATTCCAGCGCTTCAAATGTGGCTTAGCAGGTCATTTTTCTAGTGAGTGTAGAAAGTCCGATTCTAGCAAGAAAAAGTTTGAGCTTGTTGATTATAAGCAGAAATACTTTGAGTTGCTCAAGCAAAAGGAAAGAGCTTTCATCACACTGGAGAATGACTGGGCTGCAAATGGATTAGATGGAGATGAAAAAACAAGCTATGTCAACCAAGCACTAATGGCCAAATAAGATGAAATAGAGACCAGTTCATCAAGCAATCAGGTAATCATAACTAACCTAGCACATTTATTTAAAGCTGAGTGTAATGATGCAATAAAGGACATGTCTACTGAACTATATTACATGCGTGTTACTCTTAAGTCTCTCACCAAAGAAGACATTAAAATTAAGGAGAATAATGTGTTTTTTTAGTGAGAGGAATAATGTGCTAGAGACTCAATTCTTTGAGTTTGAAAAATTGAAATTAGAATGCAAGGTTTCTAAGGATGAACTAACAGAATCCTTAAAGAAAGAGGAGATTTTAAGAAAGCAACTTGAACGAGAACAGGAAGTGATTAAGACATGGAAATCATCTAGAGATGTCCATGCTCAAATCACTAAAGTTCAAGGTATAGAGTCTTTTTGTGATGCATCCTGCAAAAAGAATAAAGAGAAGCTTGATTCCAACTTGGTTGAAGGACTTTCAACATATGTGGACTCGACGGATGATGAAAATTATCCGTCGAATAATTAAAAGGATTATCCATTAAAAGACAATGAGCCACATCTGTCGAATGTCAGTAAGCCAGTTAGCAAAGATAAGCTAGCTAAGTTAAATGATAAATATGGATCAGTTTCTAAAAACTTTGTTCTAGGAGAATCAAGTCAAGTGAGCAAAGAAAAGAGAGTTGATGTTGGGCATCTGTCTATCAAGCAATTGAATGACAGATTAGAAAAGATTGAGGTTAAAACAGAATCAAAAAGGAAAACAATAGAAATGGGAAGGTAGGGATTAACAAACATAACAACTACACACCTGATAAATATGCTCCAAGAAAAATCTGTGTTGAGTGGGGTAGTGTTAATCATTTGTCTGTTAATTGCAAACTTGCTATGCCTACTCCCATGTCTGCACCTTCTTCTTTTCCCAACATGACTGCCATATCTGGAATGCCTATGAATGTTTTGCCTGCACAAAATATGAATGCACAGTTTGCTAATATTCCATTTGCACCTAATCCTTATTACGCTGCATTTAGTATGCCTCAAATGCCATTTAGCATGCCTTACTAGAATAATATGTTTGTAAACAACATGCCTTTTCATGTAAACCAAAATGTGCATGATAATTTTGCTTCAATTAACAGTTTCAAAGGTCCAACTCAAATGACAAAGGATAAATCTGAAATACATAAGTCAAATGAGGTCAAACCTAAGAAACCAAAGAAAAGGCTAACAAGGCAGGACCCAAGGAAACTTGGGTACCAAAATCAACTTGATTTGATTTTGATGTGTGCAGGGAAACATAAAGAATCTTTGGTATCTAGATAGTGGTTGCTCAAGGCACATGACTGGAGATTCTACCCTGCTCACTGAGTTCAAGAAAAGAGCTGGCCCAAGTATCACATTTGGAGATGACAACAAGGGTTATACTGTGGGATATGGCTTGATTTCAAAGGATAATATCATCATTGAATAGGTTGCCCTAGTGGATGGACTCAAGCACAATCTGTTGAGTATCGGCCAACTTTGTGATAATGGCAACTCAGTCACTTTTAATACTGAAGCCTGTGTTATGACCAACAAGAAGAACAACAAATTGGTTCTCACTGAAGTGAGAAAAGGAAATGTGTACCTAGCTAATTTCAACTCATCAAATGCAGAATCAGTAACTTGTCTTCTCAGTAAAGCAAGTCAAGATGAAAGTTGGCTATGGCATAAGAAGCTGTCCCATCTAAACTTCAAGACCATGAATAAGCTAGTCAAGAAAGATTTGGTTAGAGGTATTCCTCAAGTGGAGTTTTCAAAGGATGGATTGTGTCATGCCTGCCAAAAGGGAAAGCAGATTAAAGCATCATTCAAGAAGAATCTTGATTCAATAATTGAAGAACCTTTGCAACTGTTACACATGGATGTATTTGGACCGGTCAATGTGTTGTCCATCTCTAAGGAAAAGATATTGCCTAGTAATTGTAGATGATTTCTCAAAGTTCTCTTTGACATATTTTCTAAAATCCAAAGATGAAGCTAGTGAAATCATCATCAATCACATAAGGCAATTCAACAATCACCCTGACCTCAAAGTAAGAAGAGAATGGAACTGAGTTCAAGAATTCTGTGATGAGACTATTTTGTGAAGAGAATGGGATCATGCATGCGTTTTCTGCAGCTAGAACTCCACAATAGAATAGAGTAATGGAAAGGAAAAACAGATCTCTTATTGAAGCTGCAAGAACAATGCTAGAAGAATCAAAGTTACCAACATATTTCTGGGCTGAAGGTGTGAATACTGCATGCTACACTCAGAATATTTCTTTGGTTAATCAAGCAAAATGCATGACACCCTACCAATAATTCAAGAATAGGAAGCCAACTCTAATTTCTTACATGTCTTTGGCTATAAATGCTATATCTTAAGGAATCAAACTGATCAACATGGAAAGTTTGATGCCAAAGAAGATAAAGGAATTTTTGTTGGATATGCTGTTGGAAAAGCATATAGAGTCTACAATATGAGAACCAACATTCTTATAGAATCAGTAGATGTTGTGTTTGATGATAACAAGATTGAAGGACTGCAAGATGGAGATTTCTATGAGAGCCTCAAATTTGATAATGTGGAGATGATTTATAAAGATAGTGATGATGATTATGATCAAGAACTAATATCCAAGGACAATGCAGAAAAATCTATAACTAATGAAGCACATAATGAAACATCCGTCGAAAATCTAGTGCATCATCCATCGAGAGACAATCTGCATCATCCGTCGATAGGAAAAGATCAACATTCGTTGATCCCTCAATAGGTGTTGGAAGTCAAATAAGATCACATTCAGAAAGAACCCCATCTTCAAGTCAAAGATCCATAAACTCAGGGGGAGTTTCTGATAATTAAAACTCTACTAATCATCAAGACAATAATGAGGCCTCTTCATCTAGAGCATGGTATGATACTTTGTCAAAGTTTCTCTTAGAAAATTACTTCACAAGAGGTACTGTTGACAAAAATTTATTCTTTAGAAATGTTAATGGCTCTAGTATACTTGTTCAAATTTATGTAGATGATATTATATTTGGCTCTACAGATGAAATTTTTTGTTAAACATTTGCCAAATTGATGCAAAGTAAGTATGAAATGAGCATGATGGGAGAACTAACTTACTTTCTTGGTTTACAAGTTAAGCAAGTTAATGATGGAATATTCAATAGTCAAAATAAATATATTTATGATCTTTTAAAGAAGTTTGATCTAATGGATTGCACATCTGCAAAAACTACCATGGCCACTACAACTAAACTTGAATTAAACACTATTGAAAAGTCTGTGGATATTTCAAACTATAGAGGCATGGTTGGCTCACTTCTGTACTTAACAGCTAGTAGGCCAGATATAATGTTTGCTACTTATCTTTGTGCTAGATTTCAGGCTGATCCTAAAGAATCTCATTTAGTAGCTGTTAAGAGAATTTAAAGATATCTCAAGGGCACACCAAAACTTGGCATCTGGTACCCTAGAGATTCTGGTTTTGATCTAACCGGTTATTCAGATGCAGATTATGCAGGTTATAAAATTGATAGAAAAAGTATAACATGAACCTGTCAATTTCTAGGAAACAAACTAGTATCCTGGTTCAGTAAAAAGCAAAATTTAGTTTCTACTTCTACAACTGAAGCTGAATATATTGCTGCTGGTAGTTGCTGTACACAGATTTTATGGATGAAAAACCAACTGTTGGACTATGGTCTGCAAGTGGACAAAATTTCTATTGATAACACAAGTGCAATTGCCATCACTGAAAATCTAGTACATCATTCAAGAACAAAGCACATAGACATCAAGTACCACTTCATTAGGGAACATGCGATGAATGGTACTGTGGAACTTCATTTTGTTCCAAGTAAAAAGCAGCTTGCAGATATCTTTACCAAGCCACTTGATGAATCCACCTTTACTAGGTTAGTAAGTGAGTTAAGTATGCTTAATTATTCTTAAATTATTTCTCATAATTTTGCAAGTTGTAATGCAGCTAGAAACTTAATTGATTATTCTGTTTTGAATGAAAATTTGGCTAAGTCAAAATTTTCATCTCGACGGATGTTCATTATCCATCGAGTTTGATAATCCGTCGAAATATAGTAGCCTGGTAAAAATCAATTACTTTTCTGGATTATTTTATACCCGACAGATAATTACTTTATTCTCATCCGTCAAATTGTCTACATCTTAGCCGTTAAAAGTACTGAACCTTATCCATCGGATATACTTATAGTCTATAAGTATATCACGACGGATAATTGACAAAATTTTGACAGTTTATTTTATTTTTTTAAAACGGCTATTTTGGGAAATTCTCATTGGGTCTTTAATTTTTATCTTTAATTTTTATCCCAATTTATTTGAGAGTACATAAAAGCCTAACTTTAGTTTATTTTTGCTTTTATCTCTCTCTACTGCAATTAACTGTTCTCTTCTCTCTCAAAGCAAAACCCCCTTCTTTCTGCAATTTCCTTGCTTTAACAATGGCACTGGTAGTAAAAATCATGTCTCAGTCTGGATTCATATATGAGAAGAACAACTTTGTGGTACTAGTGAACATAGAGATTCCAGCATCTGAGGATTATCACAAAATGATAGATTTTGTGAAGGGATGCAAGTTTAGCTTTGCTATGTTGGAATCACCCACAATCTACTGTGAAGTTATGGAAGAGATGTGGACTACTGCTATGTACCAAGCAACTGATAAAACCATCACTCTCTCCATTAAAGGTAAAGAACATTGGATTAACAACGATATTATCAAAGCATGCTTTAAAATTCTTGATAACACTACTACTAAGCCACACATAGATGCTGATATAGTTAATTTGCTTAATTCTATGGGCTATGCACTTCCTACCACTAAGTTAAGTGAAATTAGGAGGCTAGGTCTTAAGAAAGAGTGGAGTTATTTGTGTGATGTAGTTACCAAGATGTATCTGGTAAAGTAATTAACTTTGATTTTGTCAACACTACAATGCTTAACATGCTTCTTACTGATAAGTACTATAATTTCAGTGATGCCATTATGTTTGAGTTATGATACAAGTTAGGGGAGATTAAAAAGAGATCCATGAGTGTCTATTATGCTAGATTCTTTATGATTATTGCTAATCATCTTTGTGAGAATCTTGAGATTATGAACCCAACCAACAAACTGGATTGTTGGGTTCAAGAAATGAGAATTATTGCAGATTTAAACAGAGCTAATCACCACAAGGATGTGCCTCTTGTTTACTTGCCTGTCATGGAGGGTCCACATGTAAGTGAGGTAAATACTACTATCTCTACTATCTCTACCTCTCAAATTTCTTTGCCATTGACTGTGGCTATAACATCTGTGTCAATGACCCAACAGATGCCTACCCAAGCCACAAAACCTAAATCTTCTAAATCCAAGTCAAAGAAACCATACTCTGGTGTCTCTCAAAAGATTCCAGTTTCAAAATCCACCAAAACCAAAGAGGGGAGTGTGAAGGGTGGTAAGATAGGTGAGGGATAGGGTGAAATAAAAGAAACCCTAAGAATAAGGATGGAGAGGTGAGTGAATCCTAGCCTAGCCACACTACATTTTCCCAACAAACTGTAGTGATTAATAAGGACAATAACTCATTGCTAGTTGCATCCTCCCAAAAGGATGTGACTATTGAACAAAGCTCTAAGCCAAGAGCACAAGCCAAGAGGGTAAGGGACACAAGCTTACCCAAAATTATGCCAGAAAGAAGAAATCCAAACACATTGGGGATACATATGGATCACACACAGTGCAAACTATAGCTAAAGACTAAGTCACTACACCATCTCAAATTCAGCTTGATGTGGCTCCAATACATATGGAGTCACAGCCAAAATATTTAATAATAGAAGCACCACACACACAAAACTCTCCCACCAATTCTCTAGATGTGGATATGATCAATACCTCAATCCCTGATTCTCCTTCTTTAACTCTGTTGGAGAAGCCAAAATTCAATGCAAGTGAGCATCATCTTTTAGATGATTTGTTGGCTCACTTGCCAATTCTTTCAGGAACAGTTGAGACTTCTGTGCCAAAATTATTATAAATCTGTACAGAGTCCATAATAGTTTCCACTCCAAACTCTATTATTTCTTCTATACCGGTGGATATTGTTCATTCGTCCGTTAGTGATTGTATCCTGACGGATAAGCCTAACAACAGTCATCCGTCGACTATTTTAATTAGTACCCTGACGGACGTTCCTCATCCGTTGGTACTCACTATACAAGCTGAATTTTCAAAAATTGTTTCAAGTTTAGATGAGTTAGGTTGTACAATCACTCCTAGGTTTGAGGGAAGGGAGTGAACAGAGTGAGAGGCTGAGTTGCTCTCAGGCAAAAGGAGAGGAAATGAGAGAAACAATGCTGACTATTTCTTCCAGTCTGGAAAAAGTGAGGGAGGGGAGTTTCACCTTAGTAGGTGAAGGTGAGGGTGTGAGGGTGGTGAGCCAAAGGGAGCCCTTGATGCAAGAACAGAGAGAAATTGAGAGAAAAATAGATATAACTGAATGGGAAGAGCCCATTGTAAGTGAGTTAATAAATGTCAATGAGGCTGATAAAAACAACTAATTAAACAAAAATATCAATCTGTCTTAGATTCTGTTTCTTATAAAGATGAGGCATTTACTCACCCTGTCTCAACTTATCAAGTTCTAGCTGAGCAGGACAATGTTGCTGCAGAGAGAATGCTAAATCTGGTGCATACAACAGCCTCCATGCAAAGAGCCAAAGATTCCATCTCAGCCATGCCTCCCACAGCTGGTGATGATGTTAATTATGGAACTTGTGGTTCTGAAGAGTTCTTTAGAGATGAAGATGATAATGAAGAAGAGCCAATGGACATAGGGGGAGAAGAAGGCCCTAGCTCAAAATCTAGCATGCCATCTTGGGCATTTTCCAAAGATTGTGATGAGCACCATTTCAAGTCAACTCTCTTCCACATCATTCAACAAACACAGACAGCTCTTCAAGCCACCACCAATGCTCACACCAAGAAGCTTCTTCAAGCACATCTCAATTCTCTTCAACTGCACCAAATTCAATCTCTTCAACACAATCTGGATGTCACTTCACTTAAAATAGAGATTGATCAAGTCAAGAAGGATGTCTCTGAGAGATTGGATGCTAAATTTCCCAACATAACCATGCTTGACATTAACAGACAATTAAGGAAGAACTCTAATCTGGGAAACAAAGTGGACTCCCTGGATACAAGACTAAAAGCAGTGGAAGCCCCTCTCACTACAATTCATTTACATCAAGCCCAACAAACTCGGTTGCTTCAAAAACTAGTGGCTGCACAGACTTCTACCTCTACTCAACTTGATGCTAACAAAAAGGGGGAGAATGATTCACTTATCCCAGTTAGTCAAGGTGAGGGGCAGAATGTGCTTAACATTCAAGTCAGTCAAGCAATTGTTCCAGAAATTACTTTTCCTAAGCCACCAGTCTTGGAAAGCATTGATCTGATCCAGATAGCAGCTGCTAAGTTGGATTCAAAGACAAATTTCAAAAAGCTTGATGTTGCAGCTATTGAGAAGGAATTGGATGACAATTGGAGGAAAATAGATGAAGAAATTATAAAGAAATTTGGTCATATTGAGAAACCAAACAAGACCTTTCATCACTTCTCTCAAGTCAAGCAAATCTATGTGAATGATATGAGTCTAGGCAGTTTGGAAAAGGGCCAACCTTCATGCGTTAAGTCTCCAAAAGCCAACCTGGTTTTGAAGCCTAAAAGGAATTATCCAAAGTCATCAGACAAGAATCCCTTGGATCTCATGTTTGAGACTCCAAAACTAGATGAAAAGAAGCTGTTGGCAAGGTCCATTGCATTCTTCAAAGATCCAATTGATTTAGTACAAAAAAAGAGAATTGCCAAAATCTACAGGAATGGAAAAGAGATTTGTGTGGTGGCTGGACACCCTCAGTTTGCAGCATCTAAAAAGGAGGAAAAAGAAAGAATCAAGAAAGAAAAGAGGCAAGCTGCTTTAGATGCTAAGAAGCTCAAACAGAAGAAAGAGCAAGCTACTATAGTAGCCAAGCTTCAAGCTATGAAAGCTACAACTGAAATCTCTGAAAAGCAACCTGTAGTAGCTGAAGATCAGGATGAGAAAATGCACAAGGAACCTCAACAGAAAAGAAAGTTCAGATACAAGCTCCATTCTAAGAGAAAATTGGACTTCAGTGAAGAGGAAATGGAAGATTACATCCCCAAACAGTCTACAACCTCAACTCAAACATCCAAGCCTTTAGCAGTGCATGATGACTTTAAGGTGGATCCAACAAAGAACTTTTATGGTAAGCCAATAGTTCCCAAGGATGAGCCTATAGACTGGGAAAGTCTGTCTATTTGTGAACTCAACCTACCAATCTTCAACAAAGCAAAAAAGACAAAGATAAGAGCAATCAAGAAGATAAAGCCTATGACTCTCAGAACCAAAACCTTAGCCAAAGCTCAACCAACTTTCAACAAGAGAGATCTTCTATATATCTGTGAGATCAAGGAATTTTTAGATATAAACCTCTACTTGGATGAATTGGAAGAAGTAGGAGGGATTGATGCTCACAGATATCTCTCTGAAAGACTGGTATTGAACACAAAGGTGGTAGAGAGATCATATGGCCCCTTCACAGAATTCTCCAAGAAAGTTATAATGTTTTGATAAAGATCTTTTCATCCTTCATGAAGAATTTTGGTTTCAATGTGACAGCCAATAAATTGGTTCTAAAGAAGATAGAAGAACTGAGGAGCAGAAAAGCCTCAAATGCACTTCCAAGAACTCTAACAATTCCCTTCACAGGAAGTACAGTGCACTTGAGGCCTTCCTGGCTGATGGAATTCATGGATGACAAAGGTGTTAAAAGATTCTTCAGATTGGATGACCAATTGAGCACCTCAAGCAATGAGACTCTACTAGAAATACAAGAAAAGCTAGATCTGTCAAATGTTGAATAATTTGAATTCTACAGGTAGCTCCAAAATCAAATAGAAAAAAACAACTGGAAACTTGGGAAGAAATCAAGACCATCAAGGAAATAGAAAACATCTGCTCAGACTAGAGGAGAACCTTGATAATGATTGTGAGAACTCTTTGTACACTTTACTTTGTTCAATTTTCAATAAATTGTAGCTCTTACTAGTTTCATCTATTATTATTCAATCTGTACATTAAGGGTGTTTTGTTATCATCAAGTTTCTCTTAATTTATGGCTACAATTCCAATAGACATAAATTGGGGGGATTGTTAGAAATATGTTGTGAACATGATGATAAGTTAAATAAAACACCTTAGTAGATTTAACTTAGTGCTTTTGGTAGCTCTCGACGGATGTTTTATTATAGTCCCGACGAATGATCTTTATAGTCCCGATGGATCATAACTGAACATCCATCGAGAGTGTAGCTTATGTAACAATATAAGTATTGCAACATATTTCTGCAAACAACAATGTGTTAGTCTAGTAGATTCTGTAGGATTCTCTAAGTCATGTTGACTATTAGATTGATATACCGAATAGGTTGGCTAATTGTAAATATGAGATGTCTTGTAATTTTGTATAAGTAAAATGGAGTCAAGTGACAGAAAGGTTTCCAACGGATGATCTACAAAGAATACCGACGGATAATCAACAAGGCTCTCGACAGATGACCAACACAGTCTCGACGGATGATCATAATTCAAAAAGAGCAATCGACAGTGACAACACAGTCATATGCGTAGGGTATTTGCAAATGGAATGTGGCAGCCTAATTACAGGTTTTAGAGAACAAAGAAGCATTACCATTTTCATGCAATTATGAAGATATTCAAAGATGCTGAAATAGAGTAGTGAAACAGCATGAAGTTGGACTAGATATAGTTTGTCTTATTATCTTGTCTTACTGTCATGTAACTTGGTAATATATAAACCAAGTGTAGCAAGTAGAACAAAAAACTGAGTAAGCATTAATTTTCAGAGAGATAGAAAAAGCTGTATCTGTTGAGAATTTCTCTGTAAGTTTGTAAGGGCACTTGTAAGTAGCTATGTGCTATTCAAGCATCACAGAGTTCTCATACTAATATATATCTTTGGTGGATAAGTTCAAATCTACCAGAAAGTTTTAAAGCTTTGTGTTTTATTACTTTGTGTTTTGATTACAATTCAAGTTTCATTCCGCACTTCTTGCAAAATCAAACACCGTTATATATATATATTAAGTAAGAACAGTCTTAAAGTTTGAAAAAGGAGCAAGAATTAAATTCAACCCCCCTCTGTAATTCTTATTGCATTTTTTGGGAATAACATAGCCATTAGATGTGATTCTTTAGGATTTGCTTGAAATCTTACACACAAATATGTAGCAAAGATGTTATCTAGTTTACATTGCAGTCAAGTAAAGTAAAGGTCCTATAATTCCCCTGTAGCTTGAAATATCTATACTTTTTCCTTTCTTATCTTCATCCAATTTGGTAGCTGTAGACATATGAGTAGATGCATGAGAGCAATCCATCATTCCAAATTTCTTGAGAAGATCATCGACATACTTCTTTGGCTAACTTGAAGGCCAAGAGATTCAGTAAGAATGAGTCGCAAGCTACTGTCAAGTGAAACTTTTTCCTTTTCTGGTTCGGTATATGTAGATTGATCTTTAGGAGCAAAGTGATCAGGAATGACCATATCACCATCAGTTGCTTTAGATACCCTCACCATAGGAATGAAGGGTCCATACTTGAGAATTTTAAGATATAGAGGATTAACCATCCTGATGAACAACATCATCTTCTATTTCCAAAGGGTGTAATTCACTTTATCAAAGACATGAATCTTGATACTGCTAAGTTTTTGTGCACTCATACTTCCAAGATCCAATATGTTTACTTTAAGATTTTGCTCTTAGACCACTTGTTAGGTATGAAGTGCAACACAGAGGGGGTGAATGTGTTTTTTTTTGATTTTTTTGATTATCAGATAGTGTTTTTGGCTTTTGGAACTTAGCAACTAGATATTAATTTATAGTAAAAAATTGAATGTAAAGACACAAGTAATTTATTAAAACTCACTTGATTTATATTAAATCAAATTTGTTGTGCTACAAATATGTTCTTGAATGATAAGAACTCATCTACTTCTCTTGAGAGAATACAAGATATCTAGATCTATTTTTGTTACCCCTAAACAAAGGACACGTAACATGATTTATAGAACAACATGCACAACTTACAAAGATTACACTAAAATGGACTAACACATATTCTAAGTCTATATGTCTATTTCCACTTCAAGTGCAACAAATCTTCATACAATCTTACAGGTCTGTGACCCTCCTTTATCAAGTTCATCTTGGCTGTAACACCCCCAAATCCGGGGTCGGGGATCCGGGTTGTCACGAGTTCCATTTCCCTTAATAATACTCAATCTTTATAAACAACCAACTACTGCGTACTGTGACCCCACAATATACACACACACCACAAGTTATAGTCTCAGAGATGAATACCAAAAATTACACAAGTCATTTTATTCCACAATTATAAACCATTACACCTTAAAAGGGTTTCTGAATAATTTACATATTCCTTGCCATTATTATAATTCATAATATACATAAGTCTGGTATATCAAAAAATGAAAGCCTGGCCTATTGGTAGTTCCTACCTCAGCTACAACTTCATCAATGCCTACAGGAAACTGCGGAATATTTCCTAACCGCTCACGAATTGGGAGTTTGATCCTGTTCATCTTGTCTATCCATTGTTGTGTGATGAAAGAAGAAAGCAAGGGTGAGCAACAAGCCCACCGAAATAATATGTATTATAATTAACAATATATGAGCATTCTCATAGTACTCATGAAAGTCTTGGTCAAGAAGAAATGAACCAAGTTTGATATCTTAACGCGACCAAGTCGCAAAATATTCAGTATATAAGTATATATACTTTTCAAAATCTTAGAATCCTCTTTCATGCATAATATACATAGAGTTCTAGTTTATAAATGTATAAAAATATCGTTGCAAGGTGATCTTATATATCTAACCTTGTCTCAACATTTTTCTGAAAATCGTTGTCATGCATAAGATAATCATTAACTAGATATAAGTTAAAAAGATGAAGTTACAAGATACTCCAACATACTTATATCGTTTCCGAATACTACTTGAACTACCACCGTTCAAGTTATAATTAGTTTCAAAAGTTCATCACACAGATGAGACTACAAGATAAGACTTGAATATATTCAATCTTTGAAATATTATTGAATGAAATGAAGTTACGAGATACTTCATTAAGTCCCGATATATATATATATATATCCATATATATCTCTCATACATTTCCTGAAAACCTCTGTCATGTAAAGTATGAACAGAGTTACAATATCCAATGAATTTGGAAAGAAAAGAATTTTGGCATAAACCCGATATCTTGCTGATCAGGCAAAGATACCAATAAGTAACCTTTTCTATTGTAGATGGATAAATTCCTCGCCGGTCATCACCCAGGCCGCATTAGGACCTCGCACTAGACCGTTACCCGGCCACTCACCCGTGGATGGACTGTCACCCAGCCTCTTACACCTTCATAGACCGTACCCCGGCCTGTCGCTTATGCCGACTCAATTAGATGGACTTACTTCCCGAATGTTGGGCAAGTAATCAAATTGTTTTCTTAAAGTAACAACCTCGTTGTGAATATAAAATGCACCACAGAGCCGGATCCCTAAGATTTTTGAGCGAATATTCAAGTCTCCTTCGAAAGGAAGATCTTAAATCTGAAAACGAGTTTTGGGATCCGCTCTAACTTTTAACATCATTTTGAAGACTTGATAACATTTTTAAGAATGTTTGGAGTAATGCTGATTTAATGAAATAAATCAGTCCCGATATATTAGAAAATATCTGAATATTATTATTTAAATAATATTCCCATAAGGATAATTCTTATAAAAATAATTGAAGTAGAAGTTTTAAAACTCATACTTGAAATGAATATTAATAACCAAAGATATACTTATACGAAAGTATGATCTTTATTTGAATAATCGAAAATAAGTTTGATTATCGAAACATTATTCTTTAATAAAATAAAGAATATTATTTAGTAAATAAGCGGAGTCATAAGTCCTCGAATGAATATTCACAATAATATTCATTAAATAGAATAAACAGAGTCGTAAGTCCTCGAATGAATATTTAAAATAATATTCATTAAATAAAATAAACGGAGTCATAAGTCCTCGAATGAATATGCAAAATAATATTCATTAAGTAAAATAAACGGAGTCATAAGTCCTCGAATGAATATTCAAAGTAATATTCATTAAATAAAATAAAGTTATCGAATAAACCTTACTCGATTAATAGTTTTGAGAACTATATCAATATATATATATATATTATACTCGGGAACATCGACTCCCGGTTTAGAAAAATGTTCACCTTTGGGTCCCCTATACTAAGGGTATACGCAACTACTGCTTATCTCTAGCATAGGTATTATGCAACTTATAAGCAATTGAATCAACAATTAGATATCAAGATTACGAAACAGACATGCATATATACCATATCACATGCTCCAATATATCGCAAGATTTGCTTATAACAATTATGCACTTATCACAAGATAATGCATATACATATATTTACATCACAACAACAGTATAACGGGTAGAAAACTTGCCTGAGTGCTCCGGGGTAGACTTAAGCTTAGAGTGGGTCCGGTAACCTATGAACAACAACATAAGCTGGAATTAAACCACGGTCGCTTAAGAAACTTGACTTTAACCAATTGAACCCTAACGTTTGCTTATGGTCAGTTCTACGCTTAACAAATCACATAAGTCGTTCGAGTACCCTCAGCTCCACCATTTTTAATAAATTAACCATTAAGAATTTTTTGGCGATTCTTTCGCGAGTACTTTACCAACTTCCTAATACACTTTACATAATTGTTTCATACTCCAACTAGTCATTTAAGGGCCTTAACCAAGGTTTCAAAGTAAGGCGAGGGGTAATGGTTCGTTCGCGAAACGCCGTTACTTAAAACGGTCGTTTCTCCTAAACCGTACATCGGATTCAAGAGAACCACATATCAAAATGAAGCTTGTAACATGAACTATCTAAAATGGCAATGGTCAAAACCTAACAGTGAGTTCACGGGTCCTGATGTTAAGAAAAAAACAGTCTAAAGTAAATCGGGCATTACGACGGCTATGTTTACGCGATTACCAAGTTTTAAACCACCCCAAACAACCACCATTCAACTCAAAACCAACAATACAACCAACCCTCATCCAAACCTTACTACATCAGTCCCCAAACCTCAAGATTTTTCCAAGTTATTCAATATCAAACAAGAGCTACTAACTATACTTATGGTTCATCAACCAACAACCAAGATTTATAACCAAAATCATTACAATTCCAACCAAGCTCTAAACATAAAAGAATCATGCTCTCATGAACTATAACAAACAAAACCAAACCTAATACTCAAAGTGAAGTTAGGGTTTGGAGGGGTTATACCTTCCTTAGAGTGATTAGAGTAGCTAGGAAGCCTTTAAGAAGCCTTGAGATAGCTTAGGAATGCTTGGATCTTAAAGGAAATCAAAGAAAAAAAAGTTATAAATCTTGAAAATACTATTCATCATCTTCTTTCTTGATTTATTAGAAGAGATTCATGAAGAAGTAGAAGCTTAAACTCCTAGGATATGCTTATCTAATCATAAGGGACCTTGGGTAATTACCTTGCAAATTAACAAAGCTTGGATCTTGGTTTTTGGAATTTTTCTCCTTGAAATGATGAAGAAGCCGAAAGTAGATGTTCTTGGGAGAGTTCTTTCTTTGTTGAATGTGTTTGTGGTGGAAAATGAAGTGAATGGGATATTTGGATGATTTGTTGGTTGTTTAAAGTGAGTGGAGTATGACTAAGCATGACATCATCTTGGTGACTTCATCTCTTGCCACTTGTCATCACTTGGTGGTGGAAGCATCTTCTTATGCTAATCCTTGCTTAATTGTTTGGTTAATGACCGCTTATCTATTATACGGTTCGCTTAATTTTCGTTCTCGTTTATCGTTTGAGGGATCATACCCGGGATACTATTACTTGGGTTCCCCTAAACCTTTCTCAATATATTATATTTTTTATATGATCCTCTCTTATAATCCTTGAATTTAAATCCTTTTTATCCTGTTACCTTATATCAATTCTTTCGGTATCTGGTGGATTTTCGGGAAAAATCAAAGTGTTCGAATTTGGATTCTGACGATCTTTACATACACTTATATACCATATAGAGTACTAATAAGATCTCAGAATATCAATAAAAGAACTCCTACATAGTGTGGCATGAAAAGTTTTCTTAATCAGCATAATCAGCAAAATCACTATTCATCAGTGTTTCATAGATTCCAAAAATTGGGGTTATTACAGTCTCCCCTCTTTAAAACGATTCCGTCCCGGAATCAGATAGAAAATGAATAGGGATACTTTTCTAGCATTGCACTTTCTAAATCTCAAGTCAATTTTCCCACATGGTGGTTCTTCCACAAAACCCTGAATAGCACGATAACCCTCCTCCTAAGCACTTGTTCCTTTTCGATTTATAATCCTTCCTGGTTGCCCCATATAGGTTACGTCTGGTTGCATGTCTATGCGCTCATATGCCCCTAATTGTCTGGCATCCGGATTACACTTCCTTAACATTGATACATGGAATACGTTATGAACTTGCTACAGATTTGGGGGTAGGGCTAGTTCATTTGATAACTTCCCAATACATCTTAATATATCCAAGGGTCCAACAAATCGTGGACTTAGCTTTCCTTTCTTTCCGAAGCTCATCAATCCTTTCCAAGGCTTTCCAAGGGGATACCTTTCACAATACTAGGTCCCCTACTTCATACTCCTTGTCCTTTCGTTGTCAAATCAGCATACTTCTTATGTCCATCTTGGGCTACTACCAGCCGTCCTCTGATTAGATCTATTATATCCTTGGTCCTTTGGACCACTGCTCGTCCGAGCATCTTGCGCTCTACAACTTCATCCTATCATAAGGGAGATCGACATTGTCTTCCCTCAAGGATCTCATAAGGCGACATCTCGATACTGACATACGATCTATTGTCGTAAGAAAACTCAATGCGCGATAAATGATCATTCCAAATTCTTTCAAGTCTATTGCATAGACTCTCATCATAGCTTCGAGCACTATAGCTTTTGCTTCTCAATACACCTTCTTTTCTTGTTCGTAAGCGTTACTATCTTCCGTACAGAATACTATTCTAGATATACCTTTATTCGCTAGAGTTTTATAACCTTTTAATAAATGCGTCAACCTTAGTATCACGAATGCGTTTCCATTCCGAATACCACCATACTTTTACTACTCCTTTTTCAGCTCCTTCTATTTCTCAAAGTTTGATCAATCATATAGAAGTAAAGGAATTTATTGAGAGATCACTATGATCATGAACACTTGTTCTATTGCATAGTTAGTACAGAAGGTGGCTAGTCTTTAGTACTTGACAAGCAATTAAACAACATGTGGTATCCTACTAGGCTTCTATCACACAGATAGATAGTCATTCGGCAATACCTCCCCTTCTGGAAGGGTTGTTCTTCTCAACTTACATGAAATGAAAAGAAGAAAAAAAAAACGAACTGAAGAGAATTGTATATATATAAAAAAATACTGCCATAAAATATCTGGCTTGGAATCTACCTCTGAACTATAGAGGTTTGTCATAGGAGAACAAAACGTATACGTATATATATCAACATCAAGTATTATAGCATAGCATTTCACATGCTTAAATATTTTTGCTATTCCGTCCATCATTCTATGGACCCATGCTCTTGCTCGAGCTTATACACAATCACCTTTGAAACTCCCTCGACATCGAAAATCGAATCTGGGATTTAATTTTAGACATCATCGTTACTAGAATTCTATGATTACACCGCAACCTTCCTCGTATAGTAATACGACTCTCTATTGATAAGAAGGAATAAGTATTCAATAGGTAGATAATCTACTTAATTAGTCTATCAATGATAACATATACACCACCACGACCCGATTAGTGGTACTCAATCTCAACATCCATTCCAATACAACTCTCACAGTTGTAAGTAATCGGCTCATTACTCGTAGAATCATTCGTGCATTACTATGGTCCACCATTTACCTACTGTAGTCATTCTTTTTCCATGAAGTCTTAATAGCTAACCATACGGAGTCCATACATATCGTATCGAATTCTTCTAAAGATGTAACATGATCACCGTTCATAATTCATGAAGAACACTCCTGAACTTGACGTACATATGACATGAAGCAGATAAAAATACAGAAGAGTTTCAATGAAAGCAACGATAGCAGGTTAATACCATTATTAACCATATGTCTTTATTAGGAGACATGAAGCTCAAAGGTTCATTTAGTCCTCTCGTAACATGGTCCTGGCTTATCTCAAGATAGGACCTTCTAAAATAGATAGCCCGCTCACAGTGCTAACATGAATTAAATCCTTATCAAACTACTATTACGGTTGAGTATCGTACAATCATCAGAAGAAATGTCAATCTTTCAAACCATAATACAACCTTCATGGCTTTAACCATCATCGCCGTATTCCTCTGGCACGAGCGCCTATAATTGTCCTCTTACACTTAAAGTGTTGACCACCTCTTTGACCTTTCCTGATAGTAAAATTTCCTTACAATCAATGTCGTTTTAACCACCTCCAAATAAATTTTCTACCTCATTTCAATCACTGCTTATGTGAAAATGCTTTTCTTAAGTCCTGGTGAGAAGAAAAAAATCACCATTTTTTTCAATAAGTCATTGCCTTAGTCTTTAGATGTGAACATTGCCACGACTGACTCTCGATCATACTTAGGACGTCTCTTATCTTGGGTCCTTCTTGTTTTCACCAATCTCGACCCTCATTGGGTCGATCTATACTTTCTTATGGTTCAACACGTGCCCCACCTGGCATTATTATAATTACGTCATATTTCCTTTATCAAAATTTCTATTCTTGAAAATTTTGAATATTACCTTTTCTCCTTGTAAGACCTCTAAGGTTATCCTTAAATTGTTCCTCCTGTATTCCCTAGATACAGGGCATATCAAAATACCATTTACTAATACTAGAACCATTGTCTATATACTTTTGAAAAAATTTCTCCACTGATCCTTAAAGATTATTGTTAACTTAATCCATTCCAATTCATACTGTCAAAACTCATACTATCCCTATTAAGGGTGAAATGCCAATCTTTATGCATTCCCCTAGGATTCATTTTAAGTTACCGAGGTTCTATCCTTAATTTCACCTTTAAAAAGGTACATGCATCCTTCCATGGATAAATCAATTCATCTATCCCTGACAAGGGTATCTCATTCAATCATTCCCACCTCGATATTCTATACATAGTGTCATGGTAACATGCTTTTTCCAAACTGAGGTCAATCCATATGGCCTCCAAAAGATAACAATGGTTATCTGCTTTTCTTGCCTGATTTAGTAATGATAACAGGGATGTTCTAGAAGATATTGGTCGTGTTCAACGTGAACTTCTTCTTAATAAATCCTTATTTACTTTTGTTGTTTATCTCAACAGTCATCTCAATGTTGGGATATCTTTCATACCTGGCATCTCCCTTTCTGGGTATCATGCCCCCGATCTTACACTTCACTTTTTTGAAGGTCACTTTCTTCATCCCATTTTCCTAATTTCTTGTTATCATGTCTCCTCAGTCCATCCGTTTTTCCTTATTAATCCATCGGTCTACCTCAAAGTTTCATCGAATATTCTCAACTTAAAGGGGGTACAATATATATCTCTTATGCCTTCAACCATAAACTTTAACTCATGGTGAATCACTCTCATCCTGACGATTACATACTTTTCTATTTCTATTGCTACGAGTCTTTAGGGTTTCCTCATATCTAACTCCCTTATCATTCCTCCAACTCTATTGCCTTTATATTCCTTTCCACTTTAGTTTATTTTTATCTACCTCTCTCTTGCAATCATTTCACGAACCCACTAATCATTGACTTCAAACATCACGTCGTTCTGGGATTCTAGTCCTCAGGACAAATCTTGACAACGTTTATAATCTTAGATTCATAATTTTCATACTCGTCCACCTTTGTTTCGGCTCTAAAGCTTCTACACTATTTCCATAACCTTGGGAAGTACTTTCCCGAAACAATTGACTGAACTTTAATCAGTTTATTATAACCTCCGGCTCCGTGCCTTTCTTGGTCTTTCACCAGCGGGTGGCCTCTCTCTTAGGAGGGTAAGTGACAAAAACAGTCTTTTGTGATTCGTCCATCATTTAGAATCTCAAATGATTCCTATATTTCCTTTAGCCAGGCTCTCGCCTCTACTAGGTTTGCTTGTTCCTTAGAACTCTGAAAGCTTAGCGACTTAAAGGTCCTGAAAGAATTTCCCACCGCACTATCTCCTCAGGGTGGTGGTTGGGGATAATAGTCTATGTTCTTTTTAGACAGGTCCATGAATTGCCGTATAGGAGTACCGTCTCGGGTCTCCTTTCCTTACTCGACTTTCTGTTTCCTTAGTATGAAATGTTTCATCCTTCTCCCATACTTGGGGTTATCTTATACGTTAAAATCCTTGTTTTCCACTTCATTATGTTATGGGCTCCTTCTTTCTTAATGGCAACCTCCCTGACTATCACATTCGGGGTTTGCCCTAAATCTTATTCCTCGAGCTATGGATTTCATCTAAGATCCAGTCCTTACGCTCTTAAACGTTTGGAACCCAAATTATGTAGGAATACCTCGTTATTCCCTTATCATCTTTCTTGGTATTAATCTCTTCTCCAGTCATTGACTCTCTGCCTTTATTCATCACTTTTTCTTGGCACAATATGATCTTTTTCGATAATTCAGGCTGTATTGCAATCTCAAACAGCGTTTCGGTACCGGCTCCGGTTACCTTCACTTCTATTTCCATTTTTTCAAAATCTCTTATCAACTCTCCCAAAGATATTTTCATCTTGAGTCTCTCCTTTATACTAAGGGCATTAGCCACCATTTTGGCTTTCCCTGGATGATAAAGAATCTCATAATCGTAATCCTTTATTAGCTCTAACAACCTCCTCTGGCGCATGTTGAGCTCTTTCTGCGTGAAAATGCACTAGAGCACTTATGGCTTGTGTAAATCTCGCACTTCTCTCCATACAAGTAGTGCCTCCAATCTTTAGGGCAAAACTATTGCCACGAGCCCAAGCTCATGGGTGGGGATATCGAATTTTATATTCTCTTAATTGTCTTGACGTGTACGCGATTACCTTGCTGTGCTGTATAAGAAGCACCCTAATTCCTTATGTGAAGCGTCACTACACTTGTAACACCCCCAGATCCGGGGTCGGGGATCCGGGTTGTCACGAGTTCCATTTCCCTTATTAACACCCAATCTTAATAATTTCTCAACTACTCTGTACTGTGACCCCACAATAAACACACACACCACACGTTATAGTCTCAGAGATGAACATCCAAAAATAATCACAAGTCGTTTTATTCCACAATTATATGTCAATACACCTTAAAAAGGGTCTGAATAAATTTACATTTCATTGCCATTATTACAATTCATAAATATACATAAATCTGGTACATCAAAAGTTGAAGCCTAGTCTATTGGTAGTTCCCTACCTCAGCTACAGTGACTTCAATGCCTATAGGAAGCTGCGAAACGCTTCCTATCCGATCGCGAATTGGGAGCTTGGTCCTGTTCATCTTATCTATCTGATGTTGTGTGATGAAAGAAGAAAGCAAGGGTGAGCAGCAAGCCCACCAAAATAATATGTATAATGATTAATAGTATATGAGTCTACTAATAATACTCATGAAAATCTTGGTCAAAAGAAATGAACCAAGTTTGATATCTTAATGCGATGAAGTCGCAAAATATTCAGTATATATACATATATACTTTTCAAAGTAATGGAAGTCCTCTTCCATGCATAATATACACAAAGTCCCATTGTATAACTGTATAAAAATATCGTTGCAAGGTGATCTCATATATCTAACCTTGTCTCAACGTTTTTCTGAAAATCTTTGTCATTCATAAGACAATTATTAATTAGATATAAGTTTAAAAGATGAAGTTACCAAATACTTCACTACACTTATATCATTCCCAAATACTACTTGAACTACCACCGTTCAAGTTATAATCAATTTCAAAAGTTCATCCCACTGATGAGACCACAAGATAAGACTTGAATAGATTCAATCTTTGAAATATTATTGAATGAAAAAGTTATGAGATACTTTATTTAGCCCCGATATATATATATATCCACATATATATATCCCTTTAAACATTTCCTGGAACCTCTGTTATGCAAAGTATGAACAGAGTTTGAAACATCCAATGAATTTTGGAAAGGAAAAGAATTTTGGCATAAACACGATATCTCGCTGATCAGGCAAAGATACCAATAAGTAACCTTTTCTACTGTAGATGGATGAATTCCTCACCGGTCATCACCCTGGCCGCATTAGGACCTCGCGCTAGACCGTACCCCGGCCCCTCACGCGTTGATGGACTGCCACCCAGCCACTTACATAATAATAGACCGTACCCCGGCCTGTCGCTTATGCCGACTCAATGAGATGGGCTTACTTCCCGAACGTTGGGCAAGTAATCAATTCATTTACCAAATCTGCAACCTCGTTGCGAATATAAAATACACCACAGAGCCGGATTCCACAGGTTTTGAGCGAGTATTTAAATCCCCTTTAAAAAGGAAGATCTTAAATATAAAAATGAGTTTTGGGATCCGCTCTGACTTTTTAAAAATCATTTTGAAGACTCGAAAACACTTTAAAGAGTGTTTGGAGTAAGGCTGATTTAATGAAGTAAATCAGTCCCCAGAATATTTAGAAAATGACTGAATATTATTATTTAAATAATATTCCCATAAAGAATAATCTTTATAAAAAAATAATTGAAGTAGAAGTATTAAAATTTATACTTGAAACGAGTATTAAATAACCAAAGATATACTTATATGAAAGTATTATCTTTATTTGAATAATCGAAAATAAGTTTGATTATTTACACCTTATTCTTTAATAAAATAAAGAATATATCTCAGCAAATAATCGGAGTCATAGATCCTCAAATGAATATTCAAATAATATTCAATAAATAAAATAAGCTGAGTCATAATACCTCGAATGAATATTATAAATAATATTCATTAAATAAAATAAAGGAGTCATACATCCTCAAATGAATATTCAAATAATATTCATTAAATAATATAAACTGAGTCATAAGCCCTCGAATAATATTCGAATAATATTCAATAAATAAATAAAAGGAGTCATACGCCTTCGAATAATATCCAAAATAATATTCAATAATAAATAAAGTTTAAAGTTATCGAATAAACCTTATTCGATTAATAGTTTGGAAAACTATAACCATATATATATATATATAAATATATATATATATATACATATATATCCATATATACAAAATCTACTCGGGATCCTCGACTCCCGGTTTTAGAAAATATTTTCACCTTTGGGTCCCTATACTAAGGGTATATGCAAGTTACCGCTATTCTCTAGCATAGGTATTATCAACTGAACCAACAGATATATATTTCAAGAATATGAAACAGGCATGCATATATACCATATCACATGCTACAATATATCGCAAGAATTTGCTAAATAACCAATATGTATTTATCGCAAGATCATGCATATACAAATGTATACATCACAACAACAGTATAACGGATAGAATACTTGCCTGAGCGACTGGGGGTTACGAATGGCTCGGGACGAGTCTGGTAACCTATAAGCAACAAGTAAGTTGAAATTAAACCAAAGTCACTTGTAAATCTATACTTTAACTAACTTAGACTCTAACGCTTGTTTTGCGCTCACTGATTCGCTTAAGTCACTCGGGTACCCTCGGCTCCACCATTTTTAATAATTTAACCTTTACGAGTTTTAAAGCGATTCCTTCGCGAGTGACTTACCAACTGCCTAAAACACTTACCATAAATGTTTCATGCATTAATTAACCCTTTTCGGTCTTTAACCTACATTTCAAAGTAAGGCGAGGGGAAAAAGTTTCGTTCGCGAAACGCCGTTACTTGAAACGGTCGTTTCTCCTAAACCGTTCATCGGAATCAAACGAACCACATATCAAAACGAAGCTCGTAACATGAACTATCTAAACATGACAATGGTCAAAACCTAGCAGTGAGTTCAAGGGTTCTGATGTTAAGAACAAAAACAGTCTACGGTAAATCGGACATTACGACGGCTATGTTTACGCGATTTCCCAAATTTAAACCAACTCAAAACAACCACAATCCAACCCCAATTCATAACCCAATCCAAACTCCATCCAAAATACATTACAACAGCCCCAAACCAACTCATTATAATCCATTTACTTACTCCTAATACTTGAATTTAAACTATACTACATTCTTTAACCAAATCTTAAGATTTCAACAAATCAATCACCACCATTCCAACCCAAACTCTTAAACAAACAAGTTTCATGCTTCACATATACTATACTACTCATAACCATTCCTAAATACTCAAAACTAAAGCTAGGGTTTGTAGTTTATACCTTCCTTGGAGAGTGGAGAATCAAGAGGATGGCTTGGAATCACCTTTAAAGCCCTTAACCAAGCTTAATCTAAACAAAACTTCAAGAACACAAATTTTAGTTCTTGAAAACACTATTCACCATCTTCTTTGATGATTTATAGAAAAAGATTGGCTTGGAATTAGAAGCTTAAACTTATAGGAAGTATGTAACTTAACTAGGAGGAGCTAGGATAATTACCTTGGAAAATAACAAGTGGAGGAGCTTGGACTTCCCATTTCTTAAGAAACCACCCGAGAGCATGAGGAAGAAGAAGAGAGAATTTTGTGTTTTGTTTGATGAAAATGAAATGATTTGCTTGGTTGGTTGATTTTTGTTGTTTGCTTTAGTGAATTACCTAGTTGCCCTTGGTTTTGTGTGGTTAATATTCCACCACATCTCCTCCTTCCCTATGTCATGCTTACATCACATTGCTATGTCATCCTCCCTTCCTTGTCCTCTTCTCATTGGTTGGGTGACATCACTTCCTCTAATCCCTTTGCTTAACTTCCTAATTGTTTGCCTAATGACCGCTGATCTGTTATACGGTTCGCTTAACTTTCGTTTTCATTTATCGTTTGAAGGATCATACCCGGGATCTTATTACTTAGGTTCCTGTAATAACCCCAATTTTTGAAAATTTTTGAAACCCTTATGAATAGTGTTTTTGCTGAATGAGAAAACTTTTCATGCCACACTATGTAGGGGTTCTGATATGGATATTCTGAGATTTTATTAGTACTTTATATGGGATATAAGTGTATGTAAAGATCGTCAGAATCCAAATCCGAACACTTTGATTTTTCCCGGAAATCCAATAGATACGGAAAGAATTGAGTATAAGGTAATAGGATAAAAGGATTTAAATTAAAGGATTATAATAGAGGATCATAAAAAGGAATATAATGTATTGAGAAAGGTTAAGGGAACCTAAGTAATAAGATCCCGGGTATGATCCCTCAAACGATAAACGAAAACGAAAGTTAAGCGAACAGTATAACAGATCAGCGGTCATTAGGAAAATAATTAGGAAGTTAATCAAAGGGATTAGAGATGATGATGTCACCCAACCAATGAGAAGAGGACAAGGAGGGGAGGATGACATCATGAGGATGACACAAGCATGACATGGAAAGGAAGGAGATGTGGTGGCTTTTTAACCACACAAAATCAAGGGCAACTAGGTAATTTACTAAAACAAACACAAAAATCAAACCAACCAAGCCAAGCAAATCATTTTTCATCAAAATCAAAAAGAAACCAAGGCATTGTTCTTCATGCTCTCGGCCAAAACAGAACCAGAACACTAAAACTGCTGTATCTCCTTCATTTCTCACTCAAATATTGTGTTCTATAGCTCATTGGAAAGGTATTGAGATGGCCTACAACTCTTGTTCACAAGTCTCGTCCAAATAATCATGGTAAGACCCTCATTTTTACAGTTCTTTAAATCGGACTTTTAGAAACTTCAAAGCCTAACTTTGTGTTCTTGATTTCTTTGGAAAGATCAAGCTTGTAGGAGGCTCCCTAAGGCTTCCTAGCAACTTAACACCTCCCAAGGAAGGTATAAACTTCAAACCCTAGCCTTTACTTTATTTGTTAGTAAGTTTAATGGTTGGTGTTGTGAAATGAGAAGCATGGATTGTGATTATTAGTAGTTTGGTTTGATTTGGAAGTGTTTTGGTAATTGAAGCTTGATTATAGTTCATAGGTCTTGATTGTGGTTGTTTGAGTTGAAAACCTTGGAGATTATGGACTGATGTGGTATGGTTTAGGTGAAGTTTTGTTGTATTGATGGTTATGAGTTGGTTGGTGGTTAATTGGAGTAGTTTAAACATTGGTAATCGCGTAAACATAGTCATCGTAACGTCCGATTTTCTTTGGACTGTTTTTGTGCATAACATTAGGACCCGAGAACCCCCTGCTAGATTATGACCACTGCCATGTTTAGATAGCTCATGTTACGAGCTTCGTTTTGATATGTAGTTCGTTCGATTCCGATGCACGGTTTAGGAGAAACGACCGTTTCAAGTAATGGCATTTCGCGAACGAAACTTTTCCCCTCGCCTTACTTTGAAACATAGGTTAAAGACCAAAAAGGGTTAATTAATGTATGAAACATTTATGGTAAGTGTGTTAGGCAGTTGGTAAGACACTCGCGAAGGAATCGCCTTAAAACTCATAAAGGTTAAATTATTAAAAATGGTGGAGCCGAGGGTACTCGAGTGACTTAAGAGAATAAGTAAGCGCAAAACAAGCGTTAGAGTCTAAGTTAGTTAAAGTATAGATTTACAAGTGACTTTGGTTTAATTCCAACTTACTTGTTGTTTATAGGTTACCAGACTCGGCCCGAGCCATTCGTAACCCCCAGTCGCTCAGGCAAGTTTTCTACCCGTTATACTGTTGTTGTGATGTAAATATATGTATATGCATTATCTTGTGATAAGTGCATGATTGTTATTAGCAAATTTTGCGATATATTGGAGCATGCTGATATGGTATATATGCATGTCTGTTTCGTAATCTTGATATATATCTGTTGATTCAATTAATTCAGTTGATAATACCTATGCTAGAGGATAGCGGTAATTTGCATTTACCCTTAGTATAGGGACCCAAAGGTGAAAATATTTTCTAAAACCGGGAGTCGAGGATCCCGAGTAGGTTTTGTATATATGGATATATATATATATACTTATATATATATATATGGTCATAGTTTTCAAAACTATTAATCGAATAAGGCTTATTCGATAACTTTAGCTTTATTTTATTATTGAATATTATTTCGAATATTATTCGAAGGCGTATGACTCCTTTATATTAAATGAATATTATTTTGAATATTCATTCGAGGACTTATGACTCCTTTTATTTTATTATCTGAATATTATTTGAATATTCATTCGAGGGCTTATGACTCAGTTTATATTATTTAATGAATATTATTTGAATATTCATTTGAGGATCTATGACTCCGATTATTTGCTGAGATATATTCTTTATTTTATTAAAGAATAAGGTGTCAATAATCAAACTTATTTTCGATTATTCAAATAAAGATAGTACTTTCATATAAGTATATCTTTGGTTATTTGATATCCATTTCAAGTATAAGTTGTAATACTTCTACTTCAATTATTTTTATAAAGATTATTCTTTATGGGAATATTATTTAAATAATAATATTCAGTCATTTTCTAAATATTCTGGGGACTGATTTACTTCATTAAATCAGCTTTACTCCAAACACTCTATAAAGTGTTTTCAAGTCTTCAAAATGATTTTTAAAAGTTAGAGCGGATCCCAAAACTCATTTTTATATTTAAGATCTTCCTTTTTAAGGGGATTTAAATACTCGCTCAAAACCTGAGGGATCCGGCTCTGTGGTGTGTTTTATATTCGCAACAAGGTTGCTGTTTTGATAAATGAATTGATTACTTACCCAACACTCGGGAAGTAAAATTCTTGGAACAAGTTAATCCATTAACAGGCATCGCCTGGGAAATATCGGTGAGTTCTCCTTTCCAAATAGATACGACTTCTTGGTGGAGCCGTATCAACAAGTTTCTACTTGGGGAAAGTGGGGACGAGCTTTACGTTTCAGAGTCATGGATTTCATCTGAACTAGGAGTGGCGTAAGTGGCCGAGTAGCGCCGGCCCAGCCTTATTATATTGGCCCAAATGGCCTGGAAGTTCCGCTAAGGCGGTCCATTCCTTAGGAGTTCAGTGTTCGGTTGACAAGTAAATCCGACAGGTTCTCCTCTACATGTAGAAAATGGTGGGGTTGTACTACTACGACTGATCATCGTGAGTGGTCTTCCTGGCGCGGCAAACTCCCGTAATGAGTTCATCATCCAATTGGATAATTTCTGCAACACTACCCAGAGCACTTCGATAGAAAGGCTACGGTTGGGCGATTGTTGAGTGTTGGCAGGGTCAAGTTTTCAAAATGATGTTTGCATCAAATGAAGTATCTCGTAACTTCATTTTATTTTGATGATATTTTAAAGATTTAATCTATTCAAATCTGGTCTTGTAGTCTCATCTACGTGATGAACTTTTGAACTGATTATAACTTGAACGGTGGTAGTTCAAGTAATATTTGGAAAAGATATAAGTATATTGGGGTATCTTGTAACTTCATATTTTCAACTTATATCTAGTTAATGATTATCTTATGCATATCAAAGATTTTCAGAAAAACATTGAGACAAGGGTAGATATATGAGATCACCTTGCAACGATATTTTTATACAGTTATAAACTGGAACTCTGTGTATATTATGCATGGAAGAGGACTTCCAAGATTTTGAAAAGTATATATGTATATATACTGAATATTTTGCGACTTCATCGCATTAAGATATCAAACTTGGTTCATTTCTTTTGACCAAGACTTTCATGAGTACTATGAGAAGGCTCATATACTATTAATCATTATACATATTATTTTGGTGGGCTTGCTGCTCACCCTTGCTTTCTTCTTTCATCACACAACAACAGATAGAAAAGATGAACAGAACCAAGCTCCCGATTCGCAAGCGATTAGGAGACGTTCCGCAGTTTTCTAGAAGCATTGATGCCGCCGTAGCTGAGGTAGGAACTACCAATAGGCTAGGCTTTCAACTTTTGATGTACCAGATTTATTTATATTTATGAATTGTAATAATGGCAAAGAAATGTAAATTTATTCAGAAAACCTTTTAAGGTGTATTGGCAGATAATTGTGGAATAAAATGACTTGTGGTTATTTTTGGATGTTCATCTCTGAGACTATAACGTGTGGTGTGTGTGTTTATTGTGGGGTCACAGTACAGAGTAGTTGAGTAATTATTAAGATTGGGTGTTATTAAGGGAAATGGAACTCGTGACGACCCGGATCCCCGACCCCGGATCTGGGGGTGTTACAGAAATGGTATCAGAGCTAAGCGTTATACACCTCAGAGATGATGGGACGTTAAGATAATAAGTTCACTAAGATAATAAGAAGTCTTGCCAAGTTCATAGTCGGACTACCTAACGTAGTACTGACAGTTAAAACCCTTATGGGAACCCTTATAAATATCATGATAGGAGCGTAGTTCGTTATCGTATATGGTAGCGAGACTCCGAACCCTGAGGTTGAGGAGCAACAGCGCGATGATGTTTTATTACTAATTGGAGATCGGATTGTGGATCCGATAGAGTGTCCTAATGCAGGACCGGATGATGTTGATATTGAGGATGTAGCGGTTAAGGATGTTGTCCTAGAAGGGATAGTTGTTGAGGAGGATCCCATGGAGGATCCTGACAAGATTGGATAAAGGACCACTGATGAATTGATGACCATGGTTAGGTCGACTACCAGAGGTAGGATTGGCCGGTCACTACCGGAGGTTCGTTCAAGTTTGTAAAGATAGTAACCCCTTTAACGCGGCTTACTCGTAAGACTGAGAAGTTCGAATGGACAGAGAAATGCGAGAACAGCTTTCAAGAACTGAAGCAGAGGTTGGTGATGGCCCCTATGCTGGCATTGCCGGATGGAAAAGGAGATTTTGTGAAGTGTAGTGATGCTTCGCACAAGGGCTTAGGGTGCGTGCTTATGCAGCACGGTAAGGTAATCGCGTACATGTCAAGACAATTAAGGTAATATGAAATTCGATATCCCCGCCCATGAGCTTAGGCTCGTGGCAATAGTTTTACCCTAAAGATTGGAGGCACTACTTGTATGGAGAGAAGTGCGAGAATTCCTTAGCCATAAGTGCTCTAGTACATTTTCACGTAGAAAGAGCTCAACATATGCCAGAGGAGGCAGTTAGAGCTAATCAAGAATAATGATTGGGAGATTCTTTATCATTCGGGGAAAGCCAATGTGGTGGCTGATGCCCTTAGTAAAAAGGAGAGACTCAAGATGATAATGTCTTTGGGAGAGTTTATAAGAGATTTTGGAAATAGTAGTGAAGGTAACCGGAGCCGGTACCGAAAAGCTGTTTGAGATTGCAATAGAGACCGAATTATTGGAAAAGAGCATACGGTGCCAGAGAAAGATGATAAAGGAATAATGAGGTATTCCTATAGAATTTGGGTTCCGAAAGTTCAAGAGCGTAAGGATGAGAACTTAGATGAGAGCCATAGTTTGAGGAATAAGATTTAGAGCAAACCCTGAACGTGATAGTCAGGAAGGTCGCCATCAAGATAGAAGGAACCCATGACATAATGGAGTGGAAAATGAGGATTTTAAATTAAAAGATGACCCCAATTATGGGGAGTAGGATGAAATATTTCATACTAAGGAAACAGAAAGTCGAGTAAGGAAAGGAGACCCGAGACGGTACTCCTATACGGCAATTCATGGACCTGTCTAGACAGAACTTAGACTATTATCCCCAACCACCACCTTGAGGAAACAATGCGATAGGAAATTCTTTCAGGACCTTTAAGTCTCTAAGCTCTCAGAGTTCCAAGGAACATGTTGACCTAGTCGAGGCAAGAGCCTGGCTAAAGGAAATAGAGGAATCATTTGAGATTCCGAATGATTGACAAACCACAAAAGACTGTTTTTGTCACTTACCCTCCTAAGAGAGAGACCACCCGCTGGTGAAAGACCAAGAAAGGCACGGAGCCAGAGGTTAGAATAAACTGATTTAAGTTCAGTCAATTGTTTTCGGGAAAGTAATTCCCAAAGATAAGGAGATAGTGTAAAAGCTTTGGAGCTAGAACAAAAGTGGATGAGTATGATGAATTATGAATCTAAGTTGTAAAAGTTATCAAGATTCGTTCTGAGGACACGAATCCAGAATGACGGGATGTTTGGAATCAATACTTATGTTGTGTTAGTTCATGAAATAATGATAAGAGAAAGGAAAATAAAAAGAAACTGAAGTGGAAAGGAATATAAAGGCAATAGAGTTTGAGGTATGATAAGGGAGTTGGGTATGAGGAAACCCTAAAGACTCGTAGCAATAGACATAGAAAAGTATGTAATCATCAGGATGAGGGTGATTCACCATGAGTTAAAGTTGATGGTTGAAGGCATACGAGTTATGTACATTTTATCCCCTTTAAGTTGGGAGGATTCAAGGAAACCTTTAGATAGTTCGAAGGATAAATAATAAGATGCGGATAGACTAAGGAGAGAAGAAATTAAGAAAATAGGAAAATTGGATGAAGGAAGTGACCTTCAATAATGTGAAATGTAAGACCGGTGGCTCGATACTCAGAAAGGGAGACGCCAGGTATGAGAGGTATCCCAACATTGAGGTGACTGTTGAGATAAACAACAAAAGTAAATAAGAAATTATTAAGAAGAAGTTCACGTTGAACATGACCAATATCTTCCAGAACATCCATGTTATCATTACCAAATCAGGAAAGAAAAGCGGATGACCATTGTTATCTTTTGGAGGCCATATGGATTGACCTCAATTTGAATAAGGATGCTATTATGAAGTTAGGTATAGACTATCGAGGTGGGAATGATGAAGAAGATAATCTATCAAGGATATATGACTTGGTTTATCCATGGATGGATGCATGTACCTTTTCAAAGGTGGAATTAAGGATAGAACATCGGTAACTTAAAATGAATTCTAGGGGAATGCATAAAGGTTGGCATTTCACCCTTAATAGGGATAGTATGAAATTTGACAGTATGAATTGGAAAGGATTAAGGTAATAACAACCTTTAAAGAATCAGTGGAGAAATTTTTTTCAAAAGTATATAGACAATGATTCTAGTATTAGTATATGGTATTTTGATATGCCCTGTATCTAGGGAATACAGGAGGAACGATTGAAGGATAACCTTAGAGGTTTTACAAGGAGAAAGGTAATATTGAAAATTCTCAAATATTGAAATGTTGATAAAGAAAATATGACGTAATTATAATGTTGCCAAGTGGGGCACGTGTTAAACCACGAGAAAGTATGGATCGAACCAGTAATGGTCGAAATTGTTCAGGGCAATTAGGACTTAAGATAAAAGATGTTCTAAGTATGATTAAGAGTCAGTCTTGACAGTGATTAGCCTCTAAAGATTGAGGCAATAACTTATGGAAAAATGGTGATATTTTTTTTTTTTACTCATCAGATATTAAAGAAAAGCATTTTCACATAAGCTGTGATTGAAATAATGCAGAAAATTTATTTGGAGGTGGTTAAAATGACATTGACTGTAAGGAACTATTACTATCAGGAAAGGCCAAAGAGGTGGCCGACACTTTAACGGTAAAAGGATAATTGTAGGCGCTTGTGCCAAAGGATACAGTGATGATGGTTAAAAGCTGAAGGTTGTATTATGGTTTGGAAGATTGACATTCCTTCTGATGACTGTGCAATACCCAGCCGTAATAGTAGTTGGTAAAGGTTTAATTCGTGTAATCGCCATGAGCGGGCTATCTATCTTAGAAGGTACTATCTTGAGAATGAGCCTGGACCATGTTTCAAAAGGACTAAACGAACCTTTGAGTAAGTCTTCTATTTAAGGCATATGATTTAGAATGGTATTAACCTGCTATCATTGCTTTGATTGAAACTCTTCTAAAATTTTATCTGCTTCATGTCATGTATGTATGTCAGGATAAGGAGTGTTCTTCATGAATCAGAAATGGTGATTATGTTACCTCCTTAGAAGGATTTGATATGACATGTATGGACTCCGTATGGTTAGCTATTAAGATTTCATGGAAAGTGAATGATGACAGTGGGTCAGTGGTGGACCATAGTAAGGCAGCAATGATTCTGCGAGTAACGAGCTGATTACAACCGTGAGAGTTGTATTGGAATGGATGTTGAGATTGAGTACCACTAATCGGGTCGTGGTAGTGTATAAGTTATCATTGATAGACTAATTAAGTAGAGTATCTACCTAGTGAATATTTATTCTTTCTTATCAATAGAGAGTCGTATTATTATACGAAGAAGGTTGCGGTATAGAAATGGGTTCTAGTAACGATGAGGTCTAGAATGAGATCCCAGATTCGATTTTCGATGTCGAGGGAGTTTCAAAGGTGATTGTGTATAAGCTCGAGGAAGAGCATGGGTCCATAGAATGATGAACGGAATAGAAATATTTAGGCATGGGAAATACGATGCTATAATACTTGATGCTGATATAAATACGTTTATGTTTTGTTCTCCTATGACAAACCTCTATAATTCAGAGGTAGGTTCCAAGCCAGATATTTTGTGGCAGTATATATATATTTTTATATATATACAATTCTCTTCAGTTCGTTCTTTTCTCTTCTTTTCATTTCATGTAATCTGAGAAGAACAACCCTTCCAGAAGGGGAGGTATTGCCGAATGACTATCTATCTGTGTGATAGAAGCCTAGTAGGATACCATCTATTGTTTAATTGCTTGTCAAGTACTAAAGGCTAGCCACCTTCTGTACTAACTATGCAATATAACAAGTGTTCATGATCATAGTGATCTCTCAACAAATTCCTTTACTTCTATATGATTGATCAAACTTTGGGAAATAGAAACAGCAGAAAAAGGAGTAATAAAGTTATGGTAGTATTCAAAATGGAAACACATTCGTGATACTAAGGTTGAAGTGGTTATTAAAAGGTTATAGAACGCTAACGAGCAAAAGTATAACTAGTATAATATTAGGAACGGAAGGTTGTAGCGATTACGAACTAGAAAAGAATGGGTATTGAGAAGCAAAAGCTCTAATGCTAAACGCTATAATGAGAGTCTGTGCAATAGACTTGAAAGAATTTAGAATGATCACTTAACGCGGATTTAGTTATATCACGACAATAGATCATATGTCATTATCGAGGTGTCACCTTATGAGATCCTTGAGGGAAGATAATGTCGATCTCCCTTATGTTAGGATGAAGTTGTAGAGCGCAAGATGCTCAGACCAGTAGTGGTCCAAAGGACCAAGGATATAATAGATCTAATCAGAGGACGGCTGGTAGTAGCCCAAGATAGGAACACGAAGTATGTTGATTTGACACGAAAGGACAAGGAATAGGAAGTGGGGGACCTAGTGTTGTTATAGGTATTCCCTTGGAAAGGAAGGATGAGGTTCGGAAAGAAAGGGAAGCTAAGTCCACGAATTGTTGGACCCTTGGATATATTAAGACATATTGGGAAGATAGCATATGAGCTAGCCCTACCCCCGAATATGTAGCAAGTTCATAATGTGTTCCACGTATCAATGTTAAGAAAATGTAATTCGGAAGCCAGATAAATAGGGGCATATGAGCGCATAGGCATGCGACCAGACATAACCTATAGGGAGCAACCAGAAAGGGTTATAGATCGAAAAGGGACAAGTGCTTAGGAGAAGGGTTATCAAACTAGTCAGAGTTTGATGGTAGAACCACAATGTGGGAAAATTGACTTGAGAGTTAGAAAGTGCAATACTAAGAAAGTATCCCTATTCATTTCTATCTGATTCCGGGACGGAATCCTTTTAAGGAGGGGAGACTGTAATAACCCCAATTTTTGAAAATTTTTGAAACCCTTATGAATAGTGTTTTTGCTGAATGAGAAAACTTTTCATGCCACACTATGTAGGGGTTCTGATATGGATATTCTGAGATTTTATTAGTACTTTATATGGGATATAAGTGTATGTAAAGATCGTCAGAATCCAAATCCGAACACTTTGATTTTTCCCGGAAATCCAATAGATACGGAAAGAATTGAGTATAAGGTAATAGGATAAAAGGATTTAAATTAAAGGATTATAATAGAGGATCATAAAAAGGAATATAATGTATTGAGAAAGGTTAAGGGAACCTAAGTAATAAGATCCCGGGTATGATCCCTCAAACGATAAACGAAAACGAAAGTTAAGCGAACAGTATAACAGATCAGCGGTCATTAGGCAAATAATTAGGAAGTTAATCAAAGGGATTAGAGATGATGATGTCACCCAACCAATGAGAAGAGGACAAGGAGGGGAGGATGACATCATGAGGATGACACAAGCATGACATGGAAAGGAAGGAGATGTGGTGGCTTTTTAACCACACAAAATCAAGGGCAACTAGGTAATTTACTAAAACAAACACAAAAATCAAACCAACCAAGCCAAGCAAATCATTTTTCATCAAAATCAAAAAGAAACCAAGGCATTGTTCTTCATGCTCTCGGCCAAAACAGAACCAGAACACTAAAACTGCTGTATCTCCTTCATTTCTCACTCAAATATTGTGTTCTATAGCTCATTGGAAAGGTATTGAGATGGCCTACAACTCTTGTTCACAAGTCTCGTCCAAATAATCATGGTAAGACCCTCATTTTTACAGTTCTTTAAATCGGACTTTTAGAAACTTCAAAGCCTAACTTTGTGTTCTTGATTTCTTTGGAAAGATCAAGCTTGTAGGAGGCTCCCTAAGGCTTCCTAGCAACTTAACACCTCCCAAGGAAGGTATAAACTTCAAACCCTAGCCTTTACTTTATTTGTTAGTAAGTTTAATGGTTGGTGTTGTGAAATGAGAAGCATGGATTGTGATTATTAGTAGTTTGGTTTGATTTGGAAGTGTTTTGGTAATTGAAGCTTGATTATAGTTCATAGGTCTTGATTGTGGTTGTTTGAGTTGAAAACCTTGGAGATTATGGACTGATGTGGTATGGTTTAGGTGAAGTTTTGTTGTATTGATGGTTATGAGTTGGTTGGTGGTTAATTGGAGTAGTTTAAACATTGGTAATCGCGTAAACATAGTCATCGTAACGTCCGATTTTCTTTGGACTGTTTTTGTGCATAACATTAGGACCCGAGAACCCCCTGCTAGATTATGACCACTGCCATGTTTAGATAGCTCATGTTACGAGCTTCGTTTTGATATGTAGTTCGTTCGATTCCGATGCACGGTTTAGGAGAAACGACCGTTTCAAGTAATGGCATTTCGCGAACGAAACTTTTCCCCTCGCCTTACTTTGAAACATAGGTTAAAGACCAAAAAGGGTTAATTAATGTATGAAACATTTATGGTAAGTGTGTTAGGCAGTTGGTAAGACACTCGCGAAGGAATCGCCTTAAAACTCATAAAGGTTAAATTATTAAAAATGGTGGAGCCGAGGGTACTCGAGTGACTTAAGAGAATAAGTAAGCGCAAAACAAGCGTTAGAGTCTAAGTTAGTTAAAGTATAGATTTACAAGTGACTTTGGTTTAATTCCAACTTACTTGTTGTTTATAGGTTACCAGACTCGGCCCGAGCCATTCGTAACCCCCAGTCGCTCAGGCAAGTTTTCTACCCGTTATACTGTTGTTGTGATGTAAATATATGTATATGCATTATCTTGTGATAAGTGCATGATTGTTATTAGCAAATTTTGCGATATATTGGAGCATGCTGATATGGTATATATGCATGTCTGTTTCGTAATCTTGATATATATCTGTTGATTCAATTAATTCAGTTGATAATACCTATGCTAGAGGATAGCGGTAATTTGCATTTACCCTTAGTATAGGGACCCAAAGGTGAAAATATTTTCTAAAACCGGGAGTCGAGGATCCCGAGTAGGTTTTGTATATATGGATATATATATATATACTTATATATATATATATGGTCATAGTTTTCAAAACTATTAATCGAATAAGGCTTATTCGATAACTTTAGCTTTATTTTATTATTGAATATTATTTCGAATATTATTCGAAGGCGTATGACTCCTTTATATTAAATGAATATTATTTTGAATATTCATTCGAGGACTTATGACTCCTTTTATTTTATTATCTGAATATTATTTGAATATTCATTCGAGGGCTTATGACTCAGTTTATATTATTTAATGAATATTATTTGAATATTCATTTGAGGATCTATGACTCCGATTATTTGCTGAGATATATTCTTTATTTTATTAAAGAATAAGGTGTCAATAATCAAACTTATTTTCGATTATTCAAATAAAGATAGTACTTTCATATAAGTATATCTTTGGTTATTTGATATCCATTTCAAGTATAAGTTGTAATACTTCTACTTCAATTATTTTTATAAAGATTATTCTTTATGGGAATATTATTTAAATAATAATATTCAGTCATTTTCTAAATATTCTGGGGACTGATTTACTTCATTAAATCAGCTTTACTCCAAACACTCTATAAAGTGTTTTCAAGTCTTCAAAATGATTTTTAAAAGTTAGAGCGGATCCCAAAACTCATTTTTATATTTAAGATCTTCCTTTTTAAGGGGATTTAAATACTCGCTCAAAACCTAGGGATCCGGCTCTGTGGTGTGTTTTATATTCGCAACAAGGTTGCTGTTTTGATAAATGAATTGATTACTTACCCAACACTCGGGAAGTAAAATTCTTGGAACAAGTTAATCCATTAACAGGCATCGCCTGGGAAATATCGGTGAGTTCTCCTTTCCAAATAGATACGACTTCTTGGTGGAGCCGTATCAACAAGTTTCTACTTGGGGAAAGTGGGGACGAGCTTTACGTTTCAGAGTCATGGATTTCATCTGAACTAGGAGTGGCGTAAGTGGCCGAGTAGCGCCGGCCCAGCCTTATTATATTGGCCCAAATGGCCTGGAAGTTCCGCTAAGGCGGTCCATTCCTTAGGAGTTCAGTGTTCGGTTGACAAGTAAATCCGACAGGTTCTCCTCTACATGTAGAAAATGGTGGGGTTGTACTACTACGACTGATCATCGTGAGTGGTCTTCCTGGCGCGGCAAACTCCCGTAATGAGTTCATCATCCAATTGGATAATTTCTGCAACACTACCCAGAGCACTTCGATAGAAAGGCTACGGTTGGGCGATTGTTGAGTGTTGGCAGGGTCAAGTTTTCAAAATGATGTTTGCATCAAATGAAGTATCTCGTAACTTCATTTTATTTTGATGATATTTTAAAGATTTAATCTATTCAAATCTGGTCTTGTAGTCTCATCTACGTGATGAACTTTTGAACTGATTATAACTTGAACGGTGGTAGTTCAAGTAATATTTGGAAAAGATATAAGTATATTGGGGTATCTTGTAACTTCATATTTTCAACTTATATCTAGTTAATGATTATCTTATGCATATCAAAGATTTTCAGAAAAACATTGAGACAAGGGTAGATATATGAGATCACCTTGCAACGATATTTTTATACAGTTATAAACTGGAACTCTGTGTATATTATGCATGGAAGAGGACTTCCAAGATTTTGAAAAGTATATATGTATATATACTGAATATTTTGCGACTTCATCGCATTAAGATATCAAACTTGGTTCATTTCTTTTGACCAAGACTTTCATGAGTACTATGAGAAGGCTCATATACTATTAATCATTATACATATTATTTTGGTGGGCTTGCTGCTCACCCTTGCTTTCTTCTTTCATCACACAACAACAGATAGAAAAGATGAACAGAACCAAGCTCCCGATTCGCAAGCGATTAGGAGACGTTCCGCAGTTTTCTAGAAGCATTGATGCCGCCGTAGCTGAGGTAGGAACTACCAATAGGCTAGGCTTTCAACTTTTGATGTACCAGATTTATTTATATTTATGAATTGTAATAATGGCAAAGAAATGTAAATTTATTCAGAAAACCTTTTAAGGTGTATTGGCAGATAATTGTGGAATAAAATGACTTGTGGTTATTTTTGGATGTTCATCTCTGAGACTATAACGTGTGGTGTGTGTGTTTATTGTGGGGTCACAGTACAGAGTAGTTGAGTAATTATTAAGATTGGGTGTTATTAAGGGAAATGGAACTCGTGACGACCCGGATCCCCGACCCCGGATCTGGGGGTGTTACAGTTCCCTTAACCTTTCTCAATACATTGTATTCCTTTTATGATCCTCTCTTATAATCCTTTAATTTAAATCCTTTTTATCCTGTTACCTTATACTCAATTCTCTCCGTATCTAGTGGATTTCCGGGAAAAATCAAAGTGTTCGGAATTGGATTCTGACGATCTTTACATACACTTATATCCCATATAAAGTACTAATAAAATCTCAGAATATCCATATCAGAACCCCTACATAGTGTGGCATGAAAAGTTTTCTCGTTCAGCAAAAACACTATTCATAAGGGTTTCAAAATTTCTCAAAAATTGGGGTTATTACAGTCTCCCCTCCTTAAAAGGATTCCGTCCCGGAATCAGATAGAAAACAAATGGGGATACTTTCTTAGCATTACATTTTCTAACTCTCAAGTAAATTTTCCCACATTGTGGTTCTTCCATCAAACTCTGAATAGTTTGATAACCCTTCTCCAAAGCACTTGTTCCCTTTTCACTCTATAACCCTTCCTGGTTGCTCCATATAGGTTACGTCGGGTTACATATCTATGCGCTCATATGCCTTTATTTATCTGGCATCTGAATTTCACTTCCTTAACATTGATACGTGAAACACGTTACGACCTGCTACATGTTCGGGGTTAGGGCTAGCTCATATGCTAACTTCCCAAACGTCTTAATATATCCAAGGGTCCAACAAATTGTAGACTTAGCTTTCCTTCCTTTCCGAACCTCATCAATCCTTTCCAAGGGATACCTATAACATTATAGGTCCCCTATTTCATACTCTTTATCCTTTCGTGTCAAATCAACATACTTATCATGTCCATCTTGGGCTACTACCAGCCGTCCTCTGATTAGATCTATCATACCCTTGGTCCTTTGGACTACTGCGGGTCCGAGCATCTTGCGCTCTACAACTTCATCCTAACATAAGGGAGATCGACATTGTCTTCCTTCAAGGATCTCATAAGGCGACATCTCGATAATGACATATGATCTATTGTCGTAAGATAACTCAATCCGAATTAAGTGATCATTCCAAATTCTTTCAAGTCTATTACACAGACTCTCATCATAGCTTCCAATCATTAGAGCTCTTGCTTCTCAATACCCATTCTTTTCCAGTTCGTAATCGCTATCACCTTCCGTTCCTAATATTATACTGGTTATACTTTTGCTCGTTAGCGTTCTATAACCTTTTAATAACCACGTCAACCTTAGTATCACGAATGTGTTCCCATTCCGCATACTACCACCACTTTATTACTCCTTTTTCAGTTGTTTCTATTTTCCAAAATTTGATCAATCAAATAGAAGTAAAGGAATTTGTTGAGAGATCACTATGATCACGAACACTTGTCCTATTGCATAGTTAGTACAGAAGGTGGCCAGCCTTTAGTACTTGACAAGCAATTAAACAATAGATGGTATCCTACTAGGCTTCTATCACACAGATAGATAGTCATTCGGCAATACCTCCCCTTTCTGGAAGGGTTGTTCTTCTCAGATTACATGAAATGAAAAGAAGAGAAAAGAACGAACTGAAGAGAATTGTATATTCATAAAAAATTTTATTGCCATAAAATATCTGGATTGGAATCTACCTCTGAACTATAGAGGTTTGTCATAGAAGAACAAAACATATATGTATTTATATCAACATCAAGTATTATAGCATCACATTTCACGTGCCTAAATATTTTCGCTATCCCGTCCATCATTCTATGGACCCATGCTCTTCCTCGAGCTTATACACAATTACCTTTGAAACTCCCTCGACATCGAAAATCGAATCTGGGATCTCATTCTAGACATCATCGTTACTTGAATTCTATGCTTGCACCGCAACCTTCCTCGTATAATAATACGACTCTCTATTGATAAGAAAGAATAATAATTCACTAGGTAGATACTCTACTTAATTAGTCTATCAATGATAACTTATACATTACCACGACCCGATTAGTGGTGCTCAATCTCAACACCCATTCCAATACAACTCTCATGGTTGTAATCAGCTCATTACTCACAGAATCATTGCTGCCTTACTATGGTCCACCACTGACCTACTGTCATCATTCACTTTCCATGAAATCTTAATATCTAACCATACGGAGTCCATATATGTCGTATCTAATTCTTCTAAGGAGTTAACATAATCACCATTCTTGATTCATGGAGTACACTCCTGATTCTGACATACATACATGACATGAAGCAGATAAAATTGCAGAAGAGTTTCGCTCAAAGCAACGATAGCAGGTTAATACCATTCTAAATCATATGCCTTAAATAGAAGACTTACTCAAAGGTTCGTCTAGTCCTTTTTGAAACATGGTCCTGGCTTATTCTCAAGATAGTATCTTCTAAGATAGATAGCCCGTTCATGGCGATTACACGAATTATACCTTTACCAACTACTCTTACGGTTGGGTATTGCACAGTCATCAGAAGGAATGTCAATCATCCAAACCATAATTCAACCTTCACATTTTTAACCATCATCACTGTTTTCTTTTGGCACACGCGCCTATAATTATCCACTTACCTTTAGAGTGTCGGCCACCTCTTTGGCCTTTCCTGATAGTAAAATTTCCTTACAGTCAATGTCATTTTAACCACCTCCAAATAAATTTTCTACCTTATTTCCGATCACTGTTTGAGTGAAGATGTTTCCCTTAAAATCTGATGAGTAAAAAAAAAATATCACCATTTTTCCATAAGTTATTGCCTCAGTCTTTAGAGGTTAATCACTGTCACGACTGACTCTCAATCATACTTAGAACATCTTTTATCTTAAGTCCTAATTGCCCTGAACAATTTCGACCATTACTGGTTCGATCCATCCTTTCTCGTGGTTTAACACGTGCCCCACTTGGCATCATTATAATTACGTCATATTTCTTTTATCAACATTTTTATTCCTGAGAATTTTGAATATTACCTTTCTCCTTGGAAACCTCTAAGGTTATCCTTCAATCGTTCCTCCTGTGTTCCCTAAATACAGGGCATATCAAAATACCATTTACTATTACTAGAACCATTGTCTATATACTTCTGAAAATTTCTCCACTAATTCTTAAAGGTTATTGTTACCTTAACCCTTTCCAAATCATACTGTCAAAACTCATACCGTCCCTATTAAGGGTGAAATGCAAACCTTTATGCATTCCCCTAGGATTCATTTTAAGTTACCGATGTTCTAGCCTTAATTCCACCTTTAAAAGGTACCTGCATCCATCCATGGATAAATCAAGTCATATATCCTTGACAGATTATCTTATTCATCATTCCCACCTCGATAGTCGATACCTAATTTCATAATAGCATCCTTATTCAAATTGAGGTCAATCCATATGGCCTCCAAAAGATAACAATGGTCATCCGCTTATCTTGCCTAATTTGGTAACGATAACAAGGATGTTCTGGAAGATATTGGTCGTGTTCAACGTGAACTTCTTCTTAATAATTCCTTATTTACTTTTGTTGTTTCTCAACAGTCACCTCAATGTTGGGATATCTCTCATATCTGGCGTCTCCCTTTCTGGGTATCAAGCCACCGATCTTACACTTCACCTTCTTGAAGGTCACTTCCTTCCTCCAAATTTTCCTACTTTCTTACTTTCTTGTCTCCTTAGTCTATCCGCGTCTTATTATTTATCCTTCGAACTATCTAAAGGTTTCCTTGAATCCTCCCAACTTAAAGGGGATAAAATATATGTATCTCTTATTCCTTCAACCATCAATTTAACTCATGGTGAATCACCCTCATCCTGACGAAGGCATACTTTTCTATTTCTATTGCTACGAGTCTTTAGGGTTTCCTCATACCCAACTCCCTTATCATACCTCAAACTCTATTGCCTTTATATTCCTTTCCACTTCAGTTTCTTTTTATTTTCCTTTCTCTTATCATTATTTCATGAACTAACACAACATAAGTATTGATTCCAAACATCCCGTCATTCTGGATTCGTGTCCTCAGAACGAATCTTGATAACTTTTACAACTTAGATTCATAATTCATCATACTTATCCGCTTTTGTTCTAGCTCCAAAGCTTTTACACTATCTCCTTATCTTTGGGAATTACTTTCTCGAAAACAATTGACTGAACTTAAATCAGTTTATTCTAACCTCTGGCTCCGTGCCTTTCTTGGTCTTTCACCAGCGGGTGGTCTCTCCCTTAGGAGGGTAAGTGACAAAAACAGTCTTTTGTGATTCGTCAATCATTTAGAATCTCCAATAATTCCTATATTTCCTTTAGCCAGGCTCTTGCCTCGGCTGGGTCAGCTTGTTCCATGGAACTCTGAGAGCTTAGCGACTTAAAGGTCCTGAAAGAATTTCTCACCGCACTGTCTCCTCAGGGTGGTGGTTGGGGATAATAGTCTAAGTTCTTTTTAGACAGGTCCATGAATTTCCGTATAGGAGTACCGTCTTGGGTCTCCTTTCCTTACTCGACTTTCTGTTTCCTTAGTATGAAATGTTTCATCCTACTCCCCATAATTGGGGTCATCTTTTAATTTAAAATCCTTATTTTCCACTCCATTATGTCATGGGTTCCTTCTATCTTGATGGTGACCTCCCTGACTATCACGTTCAGGGTTTACTCTAAATCTTATTCCTCAAACTATGGCTCTCATCTAAGTTCTCATCCTTACGCTCTTGAACTTTCGGAACCAAAATTCTATAGGAATACCTCATTATTCCCTTATCATCTTTCTCGATATTAATCTTTTATCTAATTGTTGGCTCCCTGCCTTCATTCATAACTTTTTCTGGCACAATATGATCTTTTCCAATAATTCGGGTTGTATTGCAATCTTAAACAGCTTTTCGGTACCGGCTCCGGTTACCCTCACTACTATTTCCATTTTCTCAAAATCTCTTATAAACTCTCCAAAAGACATCATCATCTTGAGTCTCTCCTTTTTACTAAGGGCATCAGCCACCACATTGGCTTTCCCCGAATGATAAAGAATCTCCCAATCATTATTCTTGATTAGCTCTAACTGCCTCCTCTGGCATATGTTGAGCTCTTTCTACGTGAAAATGTACTAGAGCACTTATGGCTTAGGTAATTCTCGCACTTCTCTCCATACAAGTAGTGCCTCCAATCTTTAGGGTAAAACTATTGCCACGAGCCTAAGCTCATGGGCGGGGATATCGAACTTCATATTACCTTAATTGTCTTGACATGTACGCGATTATCTTGTTGTGCTGTATAAGAAGCACCCTAATTCCTTATGCGAAGCGTCTCTTCCAAATCACAAAATCTCCTTTTTCCATCCGGCAACGCCAACATAGGGGCCGTCACCAACCTTTGCTTCAGTTCTTAACAGCTGTTCTCGCATTTCTCTGTCTATTCAAACTTCTCATTCTTATGAGTAAGCCGCGTCAAAGGGGCTGCGATCTTCGCAAAGTCCTGTACCAATCTACGATAGTAGCCGGCCAATCCTACCTCTGGGAGTTGCCCTAACCATGGTCATCAATTCCTCAGTGGTCCTTTATTCATTCTTGTCAGGATCCTTCACGGAATCCTCCTCAGCAACAATCCCTTCTAGGATAACATCCTCAACCGTTACATCCTCAATATCAACATCATCCGGTCCTGCATTAGGACACTCTATCGGATCCACAATCCGATCTCCAATTAGTAATAAAACATCATCGCGCTGTTGCTCCTCAACCTCAGGGTTCGGAGTCCCGCTACCATCTATGATAACGAACTACGCTTCTATTACGATATTTATAAGGGTTCCCATAAGGGTTTTAACTGTCAGTACTACGTTAGGTAGCCCGACTATGAACTTGGCAAGAGTTCTTATTATCTTAGTGAACTTATTATCTTAACGTCCCATCATCTCTGAGGTTTATAACACTTGGCTCTGATACCATTTCTGTAACACCCCCAGATCCGGGGTCGGGGATCCGGGTTGTCACGAGTTCCATTTCCCTTATTAACACCCAATCTTAATAATTTCTCAACTACTCTGTACTGTGACCCCACAATAAACACACACACCACACGTTATAGTCTCAGAGATGAACATCCAAAAATAATCACAAGTCGTTTTATTCCACAATTATATGTCAATACACCTTAAAAAGGGTCTGAATAAATTTACATTTCATTGCCATTATTACAATTCATAAATATACATAAATCTGGTACATCAAAAGTTGAAGCCTAGTCTATTGGTAGTTCCCTACCTCAGCTACAGTGACTTCAATGCCTATAGGAAGCTGCGAAATGCTTCCTATCCGATCGCGAATTGGGAGCTTGGTCCTGTTCATCTTATCTATCTGATGTTGTGTGATGAAAGAAGAAAGCAAGGGTGAGCAGCAAGCCCACCAAAATAATATGTATAATGATTAATAGTATATGAGTCTACTCATAATACTCATGAAAATCTTGGTCAAAAGAAATGAACCAAGTTTGATATCTTAATGCGATGAAGTCGCAAAATATTCAGTATATATACATATATACTTTTCAAAGTAATGGAAGTCCTCTTCCATGCATAATATACACAAAGTCCCATTGTATAACTGTATAAAAATATCGTTGCAAGGTGATCTCATATATCTAACCTTGTCTCAACGTTTTTCTGAAAATCTTTGTCATTCATAAGATAATTATTAATTAGATATAAGTTTAAAAGATGAAGTTACCAAATACTTCACTACACTTATATCATTCCCAAATACTACTTGAACTACCACCGTTCAAGTTATAATCAATTTCAAAAGTTCATCCCACTGATGAGACCACAAGATAAGACTTGAATAGATTCAATCTTTGAAATATTATTGAATGAAAAAGTTATGAGATACTTTATTTAGCCCCGATATATATATATATCCACATATATATCCCTTTAAACATTTCCTGGAACCTCTGTTATGCAAAGTATGAACAGAGTTTGAAACATCCAATGAATTTTGGAAAGGAAAAGAATTTTGGCATAAACCCGATATCTCGCTGATCAGGCAAAGATACCAATAAGTAACCTTTTCTACTGTAGATGGATGAATTCCTCACCGGTCATCACCCTGGCCGCATTAGGACCTCGCGCTAGACCGTACCCCGGCCCCTCACGCGTTGATGGACTGCCACCCAGCCACTTACACAATAATAGACCGTACCCCGGCCTGTCGCTTATGCCGACTCAATGAGATGGGCTTACTTCCCGAACGTTGGGCAAGTAATCAATTCATTTACCAAATCTGCAACCTCGTTGCGAATATAAAATACACCACAGAGCCGGATTCCACAGGTTTTGAGCGAGTATTTAAATCCCCTTTAAAAAGGAAGATCTTAAATATAAAAATGAGTTTTGGGATCCGCTCTGACTTTTTAAAAATCATTTTGAAGACTCGAAAACACTTTAAAGAGTGTTTGGAGTAAGGCTGATTTAATGAAGTAAATCAGTCCCCAGAATATTTAGAAAATGACTGAATATTATTATTTAAATAATATTCCCATAAAGAATAATCTTTATAAAAAAATAATTGAAGTAGAAGTATTAAAATTTATACTTGAAACGAGTATTAAATAACCAAAGATATACTTATATGAAAGTATTATCTTTATTTGAATAATCGAAAATAAGTTTGATTATTTACACCTTATTCTTTAATAAAATAAAGAATATATCTCAGCAAATAATCGGAGTCATAGATCCTCAAATGAATATTCAAATAATATTCAATAAATAAAATAAGCTGAGTCATAATACCTCGAATGAATATTATAAATAATATTCATTAAATAAAATAAAGGAGTCATACATCCTCAAATGAATATTCAAATAATATTCATTAAATAATATAAACTGAGTCATAAGCCCTCGAATAATATTCGAATAATATTCAATAAATAAATAAAAGGAGTCATACGCCTTCGAATAATATCCAAAATAATATTCAATAATAAATAAAGTTTAAAGTTATCGAATAAACCTTATTCGATTAATAGTTTGGAAAACTATAACCATATATATATATATAAATATATATATATATATACATATATATCCATATATACAAAATCTACTCGGGATCCTCGACTCCCGGTTTTAGAAAATATTTTCACCTTTGGGTCCCTATACTAAGGGTATATGCAAGTTACCGCTATTCTCTAGCATAGGTATTATCAACTGAACCAACAGATATATATTTCAAGAATATGAAACAGGCATGCATATATACCATATCACATGCTACAATATATCGCAAGAATTTGCTAAATAACCAATATGCATTTATCGCAAGATCATGCATATACAAATGTATACATCACAACAACAGTATAACGGATAGAATACTTGCCTGAGCGACTGGGGGTTACGAATGGCTCGGGACGAGTCTGGTAACCTATAAGCAACAAGTAAGTTGGAATTAAACCAAAGTCACTTGTAAATCTATACTTTAACTAACTTAGACTCTAACGCTTGTTTTGCGCTCACTGATTCGCTTAAGTCACTCGGGTACCCTCGGCTCCACCATTTTTAATAATTTAACCTTTACGAGATTTAAAGCGATTCCTTCGCGAGTGACTTACCAACTGCCTAAAACACTTACCATAAATGTTTCATGCATTAATTAACCCTTTTCGGTCTTTAACCTACATTTCAAAGTAAGGCGAGGGGAAAAAGTTTCGTTCGCGAAACGCCGTTACTTGAAACGGTCGTTTCTCCTAAACCGTTCATCGGAATCAAACGAACCACATATCAAAACGAAGCTCGTAACATGAACTATCTAAACATGACAATGGTCAAAACCTAGCAGTGAGTTCAAGGGTTCTGATGTTAAGAACAAAAACAGTCTACGGTAAATCGGACATTACGACGGCTATGTTTACGCGATTTCCCAAATTTAAACCAACTCAAAACAACCACAATCCAACCCCAATTCATAACCCAATCCAAACTCCATCCAAAATACATTACAACAGCCCCAAACCAACTCATTATAATCCATTTACTTACTCCTAATACTTGAATTTAAACTATACTACATTCTTTAACCAAATCTTAAGATTTCAACAAATCAATCACCACCATTCCAACCCAAACTCTTAAACAAACAAGTTTCATGCTTCACATATACTATACTACTCATAACCATTCCTAAATACTCAAAACTAAAGCTAGGGTTTGTAGTTTATACCTTCCTTGGAGAGTGGAGAATCAAGAGGATGGCTTGGAATCACCTTTAAAGCCCTTAACCAAGCTTAATCTAAACAAAACTTCAAGAATACAAATTTTAGTTCTTGAAAACACTATTCACCATCTTCTTTGATGATTTATAGAAAAAGATTGGCTTGGAATTAGAAGCTTAAACTTATAGGAAGTATGTAACTTAACTAGGAGGAGCTAGGATAATTACCTTGGAAAATAACAAGTGGAGGAGCTTGGACTTCCCATTTCTTAAGAAACCACCCGAGAGCATGAGGAAGAAGAAGAGAGAATTTTGTGTTTTGTTTGATGAAAATGAAATGATTTGCTTGGTTGGTTGATTTTTGTTGTTTGCTTTAGTGAATTACCTAGTTGCCCTTGGTTTTGTGTGGTTAATATTCCACCACATCTCCTCCTTCCCTATGTCATGCTTACATCACATTGCTATGTCATCCTCCCTTCCTTGTCCTCTTCTCATTGGTTGGGTGACATCACTTCCTCTAATCCCTTTGCTTAACTTCCTAATTGTTTGCCTAATGACCGCTGATCTGTTATACGGTTCGCTTAACTTTCGTTTTCATTTATCGTTTGAAGGATCATACCCGGGATCTTATTACTTAGGTTCCCTTAACCTTTCTCAATACATTGTATTCCTTTTATGATCCTCTCTTATAATCCTTTAATTTAAATCCTTTTTATCCTGTTACCTTATACTCAATTCTCTCCGTATCTAGTGGATTTCCGGGAAAAATCAAAGTGTTCGGAATTGGATTCTGACGATCTTTACATACACTTATATCCCATATAAAGTACTAATAAAATCTCAGAATATCCATATCAGAACCCCTACATAGTGTGGCATGAAAAGTTTTCTCGTTCAGCAAAAACACTATTCATAAGGGTTTCAAAATTTCTCAAAAATTGGGGTTATTACAACACTTCACAAAATCTCATTTTCCATCCGGCAACGCCAACATAGGGGACGCCACCAACCTTTGCTTCAGTTCTTAAAAGTTGTTCTCGCATTTCTCTGTCCATTCGAACTTCTCAGTCTTACGAGTAAGCCGCGTTAAATGGGCTACTATCTATACAAACTTGAACGAACCTCCGGCAGTAACCGGCCAATCCTACCTCTGGTAGTCGCCCTAACCATGGTTATCAATTCCTCAGTGGTCCTTTATTCATTCTTTTCAGGATCCCCCACGGGATCCTCCTCAGCAAGAATCCCTTCTAGGACAACATCCTCAACCGCTACATCCTCAATATGAACATCATCCGGTCCTGCGTTAGGACGCTCTATCGGATCCACAATCTGATCTCCAATAATTAATAAAACATCATTGCGCTGTTGCTCCTCAACCTCAGGGTTCGGAGTCCCACTACCATATACGATAACGAACTACGCTTCTATCACAATATTTATAAGGGTTCCCATAAGGGTTTTAACTGTTAATACTACGTTAGGTAGTCCGACTATGAACTTGGAAAGAGTTCTTATTATCTTAGTGAAATTATTTCAACGTCACATCATCTCTGAGGTTTATAACGCTTAGCTCTGATATCATTTCTGTAACACCCCCAAATCCGGGGTCGGGGATCCGGGTTGTCACGAGTTCCATTTCCCTTAATAACACTCAATCTTTATAAACAACCAACTACTGCGTACTGTGACCCCACAATATACACACACACCACAAGTTATAGTCTCAGAGATGATACCAAAACTAACACAAGTCATTTTATTCCACAATTATAAACCATTACACCTTAAACAGGTTTCTGAATAATTTACATATTCCTTGCAATTATTACAATTCATAATATACATAAGTCTGGTATATCAAAAGTTGAAAGCCTGGCCTATTGGTAGTTCCTACCTCAGCTACAGTGTCATCAATGCCTACAGGAAACTACGAAATGTTTCCTAACCGCTCACGAATTGGGAGCTTGATCCTGTTCATCTTGTCTATCTGTTGTTGTGTGATTAAAGAAGAAAGCAAGGGTGAGCAACAAGCCCACCGAAATAATATGTATTATAATTAACAATATATGAGCATTCTCATAGTACTCATGAAAGTCTTGGTCAAGAAGAAATGAACCAAGTTTGATATCTTAACGTGACCAAGTCGCAAAATATTCAGTATATAAGTATATATACTTTTCAAAATCTTAGAATCCTCTTTCATGCATAATATACATAGAGTTCTAGTTTATAAATGTATAAAAATATCGTTGCAAGGTGATCTCATATATCTAACCTTGTCTCAACGTTTTTCTGAAAATCTTTGTCATGCATAAGATAATCATTAACTAGATATAAGTTGAAAAGATGAAGTTACAAGATACTCCAATATACTTATATCGTTTCCGAATACTACTTGAACTACCACCGTTCAAGTTATAATTAGTTTCAAAAGTTCATCACACAGATGAGACTACAAGATAAGACTTGAATATACTCAATCTTTGAAATATTATTGAATGAAATGAAGTTACGAGATACTTCATTAAGTCCCGATATATATATATCCATATATATCTCTCATACATTTCCTGAAAACCTCTGTCATGTAAAGTATGAACAGAGTTGCAATATCCAATGAATTTGGAAAGAAAAGAATTTTGGCATAAACCCGATATCTTGCTGATCAGGCAAAGATACCAATAAGTAACTTTTTCTACAGTAGATGGATGAATTCCTCGCCGGTCATCACCCAGGCCGCATTAGGACCTCGCGCTAGACCGTTACCCGGCCACTCACGCGTGGATGGACTGTCACCCAGCCTCTTACACCTTCATAGACCGTACCCCGGCCTGTCGCTTATGCCAACTCAATTAGATGGACTTACTTCCCGAACGTTGGGCAAGTAATCAAATTGTTTTCTCAAAACAACAACCTCATTGCGAATATAAAATACACCACAGAGCCGGATCCCTAAGATTTTTGAGCGAATATTCAATTCTCCTTCGAAAGGAAGATCTTAAATCTGAGTAATATTCATTAAATAAAATAAACAGAGTCATAAGTCCTCGAATGAATATTCAAAGTAATATTCATTAAATAAAATAAAGTTATCGAATAAACCTTATTCGATTAATAGTTGTGAAAACTATATCAATATATATATATATATATATATATATATATATATTATACTCGGGAACATCGACTCCCGGTTTAGAAAAATATTCACCTTTGGGTCCCCTATACTAAGGGTATACGCAACTACTGCTTATCTCTAGCATATGTATTATGCAACTTATAAGCAATTGAATCAACAATTAGATATCAAGATTATGAAACAGACATGCATATATACCATATCACATGCTCCAATATATCGCAAGATTTGCTAATAACAATCATGCACTTATCACAAGATAATGCATATACATATATTTACAGCACAACAACAGTATAACGGGTAGAAAACTTGCCTGCGTGCTCCGGGGTAGACTTAAGCTTAGAGTGGGTCCTCTAATCTATAAACAACAACATAAGCCGGAATAAAACCACGGTCACTTAAGAAACTAGATTTTAACCAATTGAACCCTAACGTTTGCTTATGGTTAGTTCTACGCTTAACAAATCACATAAGTCATTCGAGTACCCTCGACTCCACCATATTTAATAAATTAACCATTAAGAATTTTAAGGCAATTCTTTCGCGAGTACTCTACCAACTTCCTAATACACTTTACATAATTGTTTCATACTACAATTAGTCATTTAAGGGGATTAACCAAGGTTTCAAAGTAAGGCGAGGGGTAATGGTTCGTTCGTGAAACGCCGTTACTTAAAACGGTCGTTTCTCCTAAACCGTACATCGGATTCAAGCGAACCACATATCAAAACGAAGTTTGTAACATGAACTATCTAAATATGGCAATGGTCAAAACCTAACAGTGAGTTCACGGGTCTTGATATTAAGAACAAAAACAGTCTAAAGTAAATCGGGCATTACGACGGCTATGTTTACGCGATTACCAAGTTATAAACCACCCCAAAAAACCACCATTCAACTCACAACCAACAATACAACCAACCCTCATCCAAACCTTACTACATCAGTCCCCAAACCTCAAGATTTTTCCAACTTATTCAATATCAAACAAGAGCTACTAACTATACTTAAGGTTCATCAACCAACAACCAAGATTTATAACCAAAATCATTACAATTCCAACCAAGCTCTAAACATAAAAGAATCATGCTCTCATGAACTATAACAAACAAAACCAAACCTAATACTCAAAGTAAAGTTAGGGTTTGGAGGGGTTATACCTTCCTTGGAGTGATTAGAGTAGCTAGGAAGCCTTTAAGAAGCCTTGAAATAGCTTAGGAATGCTTGGATCTTAAAGGAAATCAAAGAAAATAAAGTTAGAAATCTTGAAAATACTATTCATCATCTTCTTCCTTGATTTATTGGAAGAGATTCATGAAGAAGTAGAAGCTTAAACTCCTAGGATATGCTTATCTAATCATAAGGGACCTTGGGTAATTACCTTGCAAATTAACAAAGCTTGGATCTTGGTTTTTGGAATTTTTCTCCTTGAAATGATGAAGAAGCCGAAAGTAGATGTTCTTGGGAGAGTTCTTTCTTTGTTGAATGTGTTTATGGTGGAAAATAAAGTGAATGGGATATTTGGATGATTTGTTGGTTGTTTAAAGTGAGTGGAGTATGACTAAGGATGACATCATCTTGGTGACTTCATCTCTTGCCACTTGTCATCACTTGGTGGTGGAAGCATCTTCTTATGCTAATCCTTGCTTAATTGTTTGGTTAATGACCGCTTATCTGTTATACGGTTCGCTTAATTTTCGTTCTCGTTTATCGTTTGAGGGATCATACCCGGGATCTTATTACTTGGGTTCCCCTAAACCTTTCTCAATATATTATATTTCTTATATGATCCTCTCTTATAATCCTTGAATTTAAATCCTTTTTATCTTGTTACCTTATACTCAATTCTTTTGGTATCTGGTGGATTTTCGGGAAAAATCAAAGTGTTCGAATTTGGATTCTGACGATCTTTACATACACTTATATACCATATAGAGTACTAATAAGATCTCAGAATATCAATAAAAGAACTCCTACATAGTGTGGCATGAAAAGTTTTCTTAATAAGCATAATCAGCAAAATCACTATTCATCAGTGTTTCATAGATTCCAAAAATTGGGGTTATTACATTGGCCCTTGATCTTGCATTTGTCAAAATGCATTTGTAGACTTTCCAATTTAATGATAGAATTATCTGTTGACTGATTCTAATAACCCGAATTTTTGGGACTTGTTAAAATGATGAATGAATATTAGTCTTGACGATCGAGATTTTTTTAACCCACACTATATTAAGATATGTAAATTAAGTTTCCGAGTCGATATTATGGTTATATGTACCAAATGAGTGTATGTAAAAGTCGTTAGTTTTTGAAGAAAACCAATATTACAAAATGACCTTATTTTACGAACTATTGAGGAATACGAGAATCACTTCACAATCAATGATTTGGAATCCTATGAATAAAATCCAAGTACAAGATTTCATAGTATAAAGGATTTATAAGATAAGGATTACCCCGCGAATTGCTTACGAGGATTTATCACAATAATGAACAAGCGACCAAGCGAATACGTAAGCGAATAAATAAACTTATCAAGCCCATCCGACTTCCCATGCAAGACATGCAAATAAATTAGTATAAGATGCAATTAGAGAATGCTAATCAAATAGTAATGCAAATAGTATGTGGAATAGTAAAATGATGTGATGAATAGTAGAATAGATGGCATGTCCTTGCATTTAGCTTATACGTTTTGAAAAAAGACATGTTTCTTGAATAATTAAATGATACACACACTTCATTATGTCATAAACATCAAACCACACTCATCAAACATCACCAAGAAAGCAAGCACAAATAGAAGCATTCCCCCCCTGAACAAGCTTCTATTCGGCCCCTTTCTAAAACACAAAGAATCAAAATCAAAATCTCAATTTCAAGCCATGGAAAAATGCCTAAATTAATTCCTAAGCTTCCTCATCATCAAACTAAGGTAATATAAATCTTTCATAGCATTTCATTGAGGTTTACATAGGTAAATAAAATATGAAAGTGATGATGAATAGTAGCAAATAGTGACTTTTAGTGTTTTTTTGATTTTCTTGAAAAGATTTAGGCTTTTTAAGCACACCAAGGACACATCAAGAATCATCCATCAATAAGAGAACCTCCCAAGCAATAAAGAAAGGTATAAACCTTCTTTCAAATTTTGGTTAAGTTTAAGTTTCAAGAAAATCATGGATCTTGGATAAACGTATAGCTTTGATGGTTGATTTGTTGATTTTTTAAGAGTATTAGTATATTGGATGTTAAGATTGATATTATGGCCTATAAAATTGATGTTCTTGAGTAATTAAGTAGTTAAGATATTGGATTGATTATTGTTGGTTGTTAATGAGTGATTTAGAGTTAAAACGAAACACGGATCATTAATGTAACACCGTTATAACGCCTGAACCGCTACGCTTAAGTTACAGAATGTATAAACTGTGTTTTCTTGAAAATTAAGCCTAGATAATGATAGAGATTGTTGTAAGGATCGTTTAGGTACTAGAATCGCTTGATTTTGATTTACGGATAAGTCTGTTTTAGTCAAAACGATTTATGCGATAAAAACTGCTACGAATTATGAATTTTAGAAGTATAAACGATCGGCTTAAAATTATTGAAAAATTATAAATTTTTTATAGAGAGTAAGAAATGGTGTATACAATCTGCCTTAAAAATTTCAAGTGAAAATATTGATTTTTAATTTATAAAAATGTCGGAGCCGAGGCCACACAAGTATAATTCCTTAAAAATCGCGAGAAGAGCTGAGTGGTGAAAGCAAATGAGAATAATGGACAAAAAAGGATTGGAAAATCAAAATGAATTTAATGACTACTCGTACCTTATTAAAAAGATGAGAGTAGAGCGAGTTGTGTTATTCAATTATAAACATTGTGTATTTAACAAACAACGAAAAGTACGATTAAAGACTAACGGGACGTTAATGTTCTTAATTATAGATTTTCGGAAAAACTTGAGAGCACCCTCCACCTCAAAACCCCCAGGAAAGTTTACAAACCCTACTTCGATATACTGTTATGTTATGGATAATGGTTTACTGTATTTACATATAATGCCATGATTGCAGATTACGATGTTTTACGTATAGCGATATATATAAATATCATATGATATGTTGATGATTTTGGTATAAAAATATTATCGAATTTCAGTTGATAACGTTAGAGAGTAGCGTTATATATATATGAGATGCAGTCCAGTATAATTTGATGAAAACTCGGAAGTATTCCAAAGGTGTTTTATTTAAGAATATTAACGCTAGTGAGTAGCGTGATATATATCTTGTAGACCGAGAGTCGGTCGACATGTATTATTAATTAAAAACCCGGAAATAATCCGAAGATGTCTTGGGCGATTAAAGTCTGTGATTGTTTTATTCCAAAGGACTCAATGTTCTCTTGCAAATTATTAAATACCTAGAATTTATTTAAAAATGATTTTCAAAGATCGTATTCCCTCAACTATATTTAATTATTGAACAATGAATATTAATTCAGATATTCATTTAAAAAGGAGAAGTATTCTTCAACGATTATTTTATTAATACTTTCAATTATTTAATATTCTCTTAAAGTTCAATTTAAATACTTAAACATAAATTAGTTGAGGAATATTATTTCAAATATTCTTTTAAAATAGAAATATTTGAGGTTTAATTATTTAATAATAATTATTTAATTATTAAATATTTATTAAATGGTTTAATATGATTCAAAATCATAAAATCTATTTTAATTTATTTTCCGAGTTTCAGAAAATCGTTCTAATACTTTCAGATCGTCGAAAAAAATATATTATCTCGACGTATTTTAAATGTTTTGACTATGGTGTCAAAAGAAACTCTCCTTTAAATATTTATCTGTTGACAACCGTCAACTCACATTATCTTAGTACTTCCTCCGAAAATTCTCGGAAGTACATATATACATATATGAGATGAGTGGTGCTTATCAACAAGCAAAACGCTTGGGGAACTTCGATATAGTTCGAGTTCCACAGATACGATAGGACTCTTGAAAAACACAAGAAGGGGTAGACTCTAGTAATTTGTATACTGGAGCGACTACTGTATGCCGCATGTAAATATGTGAAGTACGTGGAAAACCTGGATGTATGGGCCACATATAATATGCCCGAACGCGGAAAGGGTGACAACTAGATGTATGAGAGTCGTCCTTCTATATGTAGAGAACAATAATAATAATATTCTGTTGTACGACTCATCATTATATAGTAGGGATCCGGTGAATGTCCTATTCTTCCAATTGAAATTGAGATGCAATACCCGTAACCCAAGCCTAGGTGCTGGGTTTACCATTAAAGTGTTTGCAGATTATATAAGTCAATCAAAAGTATTGTCTCGAAAAGAGGTGTATAACACCAAAAAAGTGATTCTCCTGAGAATATAATACTATCGAGAGCATTGTCAAGATATTTTGTTATATATAAAATACCTAATTTGATTTAAAGAAAAAAAGGTGTATAACACCGATATTTGAAATCATCCTATTATATGATGAAATATTATTTTTTTCAGTTATTTTCAAACTATTTTGTACATTATGGCTGATCATTATTGCGCGCTCTTGCTTTCTTTTAAATATCACAACACAACAGATAACTAATATGCCAGTGAGAGACCTAGTTGACTGCAACCGCGAGGAGAAGTCCTTGCAACATTGCTTCAGGAAAGCCAGAACATTTAGATAGGCTTCAGATAATTGTAAGATTATTGTAACTTCATGTAGAGGTTACGAATGATAAGTTTGAGATCCTATAAAGTATATTTGAGTTGTAATAACAGTTGATACTTGTTGTACATCGTTTCTAAGGCTATAACTTGTGTGTGTGTGTGAGAGAGATTGGGGTATGTTGGATTATTAAATCAATATAGGTTATAGATGATTGAAAAATGTCGTGACAACCCAGATTCCTGATCCCGGATTTGGGGGCGTTACAGAAATAGTATCAGAGCAATAAGTTATAGTACTTAGAGACGAGAGTGTTAAGAGTTAAGTCAAGATGTGAGATTAGCATGATAGCTCATATAGAGTTCGTTACTGGACTACCGGATGTAGTACCGATGAGTAAGTTAGGTTGGAAAGGTGATAGAGGTATTATATTAAGACCAATGGAATTGTTAAAGATCATCAGAATGACGAGGATAGACTTCATAATTGAAAATGATTGGGAATGATGTGATTTAGAACTGGGAGCTGAGTCTCTAGTGCATTTGAGGTAAAGACGGTATTACAAACACCATATGTTCATTTGGATAACACGAGCTTTGTTACTTGTAGTTCTTTATAGGTTGCCCATGAGGGGGCATCACATGTGAGAACCTTGAAGTCTAACTATTAATATACATTTGAGGTTATTAACTCAAACTAGTTGGAGGTATCATATTACCAATGAGGATTCGAATACCGTAAGAATAATGAATTCAACAGAGATAGTGTCCAATGTACCCTTGAGGATTTTATTTCCATTAAGGAAGATTTGAAGCAATATAAGAATGTATCGTGAGACGAGTAACTACATGTTATTATTAGTGTACGTAATGTGTAAGGCCATGATGGTTTAGCTTAGAGGTCAAGGACATTAATAATGGATGGCATGTTTGCAATTAAATGGTGTATGATTACAATGAATGATGGTTCGATCTTAGAACCTTCTAAAGGGTTAGAACTCTGAGAGATCTATTTGATCTATTCCCAGGGGGAACTGGCCACTAATAATTTATGACTAATGAATGTAATAGGACCATATAAGCTTAACAGATGCTTTCAGAACAAGATCTCCTAGATAAAACACCGGAATGACAGGTAAACTTGTGAAAGCCAAATTGGTAAGCAACTTTAAAATGATGTTGGGAGAGACACTAGTTGAAATATGGAATTATGAAGACAAAGAATGAGATCATCCTCAGAATAGTAATGATAAGATTTAAGATAGTCGGTGACTTGTTTTGGTATTGACTAGCGTCAAGCTACTTTCTCCAAACTGTTTATCATTTGTATTGCCTTGATAAGTCATATCAGGCAATCCTTTTAATTCTCTACTTTGAACTTCTGATATGACCAACAACTTGAGTAAACTTTCTTCGAATCAGAACTTGTTCAATTCTTTTATTTGACCCATGAACTTCTATTTAAAATTTATGATTTTCTGGTTCAGACTCAAACCTGTTATTCTTTCTTTCAAATTATCTAAAGAATTCTTGATAAATAATTTCTTGAGTAATCGACAAATATTTCTTTGAGAATATTAACATTTGATTTTCCTTCATACTTACACTCCTAGTCAAGCTCCTAATGATCAACAAATTATTGAGATCACAGATGATCTAATGTCCAGAGATGTCTTGAGAATTCATTTCTTATATTGGAAAAGAGATTGTACATCGAACATTGAAATCATAGTAAGGATATCAAATTAAAATTGGTATCCCGAATTAAATTGTAATCAGAATACGATGAGATATTTGTACGGACGTACCTTGGGTGGACCATTTTAACGATAAAAAATATTTGATGAGAGGCTATCGATTATTCTGATGCCAAGACCACTCGATTCAAAGTTATAATTGTCTTTCTTGGCCCAAACTTGAAAAATATTAATTTCAAACTCATCATCTAGGTAGCTACAACTTGATTCAGTGACTACGTTGTTGAGATTGTACATGATCAAACTGAATCTGCTTAGTTGTATAAGTTCTCATGAATGACTAGTTAATTATCCTAACTAGTTGGAATTTTAAATTGATATGATGAAAATCTAGCTAATCGTCCTAGCTAGTCGCTATGTGCCAAACCAGTTGAGCTGGCCATTTTCTTAGCCGACTGGTAATATTTCTTGGTATGGACTAGTTATTATTTTGTTAGTTCCACAGTGCACTAAATATGCAAAAATATATGATCTCCAAAGAATCATTTAATTGAGACCTAACTAGGTCGCCCACTCAAACGGGAATTCATGTTTATTCATATGAAACATATTGCTATTTGAATAATCCCTTCTTCCATTCATATAACGAATGTTCATTCAAATTCATAAAGTAATTGAACAATAAATTACTTTATTCCTTATTAAAGTGAAACTCATTTCAGATTAACATTATTAATGAGACCTTATTGGTCATTTTTTTATCTTATAGAATTATTCAGGGTTTTCATTTTTATAAACATCTTCCAATATAGATTCCTAGCAAATTATTCGCATGACATTACATTCCAGCAATTACTGCTTGCGAGGAATATTCTCTAGAGCATTATGACTTGAAATCCTAAAAGACATAAAAAAACCTTGTTGCATTCCATCCATCCCTCCTTATATCCTTTGAGTATTGAGGCTTCTTGTATTCAGAGCTCGTTATTTTCGTGAAACACTCAATTTTAAAATCTAATTATGATTGTCTAAATGACATTGATATGATAAAATCATTTATATAGAGAGTGACTACTCTATGTTGAACGAGAGGTATAATGGGGAATCGTTGCTCTAATACGAGGTTGAAAACTGAGTGCTTGAGTAAATTATTTCAAAAAGTGGAATGACATGCTTAGAACATCCTGTAGGAACCTTTGGTATATTGTTAAAAGGGAGTTAGTAGGGATACTGCTGTAATTAGTGAAGGGACGCTTTTATGAAATTCTGTTGGGATGAGTAATTAATTTATATGGGAATGACCAAGCATATATGAATTTGAGGAATAGGATTTTCAAGAGATAAATGTAAAGTTAGAACAACCCAAAAACAAAAATTCCTAAAGAGAGGACCTTGTGAAAATTATAACGATTCGTCTAAGAAATTTAAGGACCATGGCATAAGATGTCCTAATCATAACCCAGAACAACCGCGATAGTGTTCGCATTAAAAATTTAGGGATTTCAAGTTTTGAGGAAAATGGTGATTTTTTTTCTTCCATAGACTGATGTGTATACTTACACTGAATGTTACGACCGATATCTTCGTGTAATATTATTTGTGGATTTGGTATAATATTAAAGCCAAATGAAATATATTCAATGATTGTACGTTGGTGTGAGTGAAAAATTTCTGCATTATAAATTTGTTTTATGTAGTATATGATTTTTCAAAGCAAGAGTTTATTTAATTTCTTTATTTTTGATTTATAAGGAATATTTCAAGCCTTGGAAATTTTTTCTTTTAAAAGGTATTTTGTTCACAAATTTTGAAAATGATTTTATAAAGTCTCTAAAAATCCAAGTTATTTTATGGTATAAATTTTATAATTTTTGAACTTGTATTTTATTTTATAAAAATAAATCATTATAAATTTTAGTTGTCATATTTAGAAAATTACAAGAAAGCCCTTGCATGCAAACCAACCTCTCATTCTTTTCAAGGACAAAGAGGACAATTCCAACCCCACTAACTCTTATTTTTCTAGCCAATTTCCTTCTTTACCCTTGCATGCAAATTGAACCAAGTTCAAGTGGAAGGCTAATCATGTCAATTCCTAATTCCACTCACTTTTGCCAATACAAAAACCATAAAACAAGCAAAGACATGATCATTTCACTTCACTCACCACCACACTTTCTCCTCCCTCCCTCCTCCCTCTCTCACTCTCGGCTTTTAGCCGAAACCCCCCTCCCTATTTTTTTTTCTTCATTCCTCAACCAAGCTTCTACTCTTTACACAAGTAAATGTTACTTCCCATACCATGATCACTCATATTTCAAAGAGTTTTGAGTAGAATGTTTAAGTTTAAAGGTTGCATGTAAAGGTTTTAGTGAAACTCAAAATACAACCTTGATTCTTGTGAGTTTAGGGTTGTTTTTGAGAGGACTACAAGGAATGGATAAGTGCCAAGTCTTGAGAAGGAAACTCTTGATGATTAAATGGCCATTCCCATTCATTTCATTCGGCCATGACCATATGGGAGCCGAATGAATGGTCCTTGAGATCATTCTTGTTGTTTTGCTCAAATTTTGCACGTTTATGTGATAATGACTTGAATTTTGTGGTGAAAATTTGATAAAACTCCTTGCATGCGAAGTGATCATCTAGGTATAGCTTATGCTAGGCTTGCATGTCAATTTTGTGGTAGAATATATGTAGAAAATGTGTTGTTTTGGTTTGCAAAACCCGAGGACATGCATGCATGTGGATTTCTCTTAGAATGTTGTAAGATTTTGATCATTTGAAAAGATTTTGTTAGTGAGCCTTAATTTCAGTAGGAATAATGTGTTAATATTGATTTATGCTTCGTGTTGCATGGTAATAATTCGTGGTTATCTTTTATAAAAATGCATATCTTGTTGTTTCAAAAGCATGAAGATTTGTGATTTGTGAAGTGTAGTTTCTTTTGTTTTGCCATAATTGTACCTTAGGTAAGGATGATCTCACCGAAGGTTATTTTGAGAATAAGGGAGTTAGTTCAGTAGATTACCATGTATAAGTCTTGTTTTAAGTATTGGGATGTTGGTAGTTGAGTTTGTCAAGTCAAAACCTTGGAGAAATGAGAGTTATAGTTTCTGCAGAAAATCAGTTTAGTACCCTGAGGTTTAGAGTGAGTTTTGACCATGTCATTGATGTGCACTTTGAGGCCCAAGCCACCAGAAGTTAGTATTGGGAGTATATAAAAGGTTTTAGGTTTTGGTTGGAGGTTTGCATGTCATTTGGTTAGGTGCACAAGTAGAATAACAAAATCTGTCCAGCAGGGGACAGTTTTGTTGCAACTTAGAAATAGGAAGATTTGACCATGTCATGGGTAGGCCCTCATTAGGCCCTATTGGGCCTTAGTTAGAGGGAGTGTCAGAGAAGTTTTTCCAAACATAATTAATAGGATATGAGTTAGAACCATGTGTCACAAGTTAATTCAAGTCAGGGCGTTTTCTGCCCAGAAAAACAGGGGAACCTTGGACTTTTAGCTTAGGCCCAAGAAGGCCCAAGCCAGGCCCTTGAGCCACATCAAGTTTGTGAGATTCCCTTAGGTCAGGAGAGTCTTGTGTAAAAGTTTTGAAGGAAACCTTGTAGTTTAAGAGTGCCTAATGCACTCAAGAAACTATAGTTGTCATTCTGAAATTTGCACCAGTGAGCACTTTCACTTATCACATAGTTTTAGAACACTTAGAAGTGAGTATTAGGTCGACTACCATAGTTGTAAGATAGTATAAGGTCAGTAGAGCAAAAGGCACAAGTGAGAGTCAATAGGTTTTGGATAATTTAGGAAAGGCACATCGAGTTAGGAAGCCAAAATTAGAAGACCTTGTCTAGTTTAGCGACCAAGTGACTTAAGTTGTGAGTCGAGATCATCCAAGCCTAGTGTTGCATTATGGTTTATATGGTGTTATTGGTATTAATATATGATATGTGATTATGTGGCTATGTGTGTACTTTTGTAATTTAAAAGTGAATATAAAATTAAGTGCGTATAGGCCTAAGTGCCATCCGTGTTTAATTTCAAGTTGTAAATAGGTTAAGACGGTAAGAATATATTACAATGAGGATTATTATTTATGTAGGATCTCGAGACGAGGGAAAACTTGCCATAAAGGTCGAGTGAAGCTCCAGTTGCTCCTACCAGTCAGACCAGACCAGCCTTTCTCAAGGCAAGTGATTCAACTTGACCTTCGTAATTACTATAAACAGTTCATATATATATTGATGCAATTATCCTGAGTCATTTTGATATGTTTTAAATCAAGCGTATCTTTCGTTTATCTGTGAATTATATAGAAATGCCATGAACCCTCGAGTATGTATTGCAAGTAGTTCAAAAGCCTTTTCATGATAGTTAAATGCCATGATATAATGAAGAGTTGATATATTACTTGATTGATCCTCTTGATTAACATGCTGGTGATTCCTAAATATTGATATCTCATCCTGATACTTGAATCCCTATAGAACCTTACCTTGAACCCTGAAAGTCAGAAACTTATCAAAGTGATCCCTCATTGATTGATACCCCTCTTTCTTATCCTAAAGCTTGACAACTCTGATATATCCTGAGCTAAAGAATCATTTCTTCATACCTTAACACCCATAGTATTCATGAAGCTTATCTTCTTGATGATCCAACACCTGTACCTTGACGAGAAACCATTGCTTTAAGCCCAGTTTGGCATTACCCCTTTATATTATCCATTAGTCTCACTAAATTTTCGTGTCCAAGTTCTGACATATGAAAACCTTTTGGTTACCCTAATAGAGTAAAATTTTGTAAATCATGGCCCTGAGATTTAGTACCATATTTCCCATGTTTCGAGTTGATCTATAATCCCTTAATAAAAATGTTTACTGTTAAAAGAGATTTTGTTATAATTCGGCATCGATTTTTGAAATAAATAAAATATGGGTTTTCAGTCCCAAAGGGGGATAAATGTTTTCCTTGAATAGTGGATCTGGACTGAGACGCGAGTCCTTTCCACACTTATATTAGGCTTAAAAGTTGCCTAGGGATTCCCGTTAATGTTTTAGAACCCAGCGAGGTTCGGGATTACTTCGCGGCTGATCACCGGCTGTAATCCGTAGCGTCATAAAATGATTTTGATTAAGACATGATTTTAAAATTGTTTTGATACAAGCAAAATGATGCCATCTCACATAGTTTTATCTCTCATTACCATTGGTTATGTCTTTCCATTGTCATTCTTTAATGTATATCTCGATATATGTTTTGTGTCGTACTGTTAGCACTTGTTGAGCATTTGGCTCACTCCTTGCTTTACCCTGATATTACAACTAGCAGCTATGGTTAGATTCAAGCAGACTGCCCGTAAGACCTGTGATACTGATGCTTATGTTCGAGCTCAGGTAGAATAAGTAATAATAGTTTGTGTGAGGACTCGGTACTTTTAATCAGATGTAATAGTTGGTAGTGTTGGGCTGTTCCAAACCCTAAACTGTAAGATCTTGGAGTTGGTCGTGTATTCTTCTTTTAAAATGTTGTAATAGTTATATTTAATTTGCTGTTTAAGTTGGGGGCGTGACACTGAACACGAGGTAAAGGCTATAGTCAAATTGATGAAGGATTATGATTGAGAATCTATATCATCAAGGAAAGGACAATGTGGTGGCCAACACTTTAAGTAGGAAAAAATAAATTGAGGATGACAAATTTCAGAACAACTGATGAGGAGGATTGAATGGATGAAGTTTGAAGTTAAGTTAATACGAAGAGGACCAGAGGAATTTATTTAATATGAGACTCAACCAAAATTTACCGAGAAGCTATGATTGTGACAAGAAAGGATAATGAGAAGAGAACCCTTATTATGTAACTTGAAAGAACTAGAGATGTCTAGAAACTTAAGAGGATATAATTAATGATCGGATATGAAAATGGATGTCATTGAGTAGGTACGTAAGTACTCGACATAGTTGAAGATGAAAAATGGAACGAAGGAGATTAAACTTTTGGTGATTACGGCTTGTAAATGACCCGAATGGGAGTAGGAGTTCAGTATAATAAATTATAAATGAGGATTATCAATAACCAAGTAAGCCATACTGCTATTTGGGGGTTATGAGATATAGGTGGAATAAGACCGCTTATTTTATAATGTAACCGATAGATCTCAACTCGACCAAATATTTATCTCGAACACGAAAGATAAAATTAATGATAGAGAGACCCCATGACAATTGCGCCACACAAGAACCCAAGATTTAATTTCCCAACTGGATTATTTCCAAAGTATTTTTTGGAAAAGAATGAGCAGAGGCACAACCCAAAATTCTCAAATCGATAAGTCAAAATGAGAGAACTATGCAGACTGTTGAAGATACGTCAAGCGCTAAGGTTTATATATAAGGCAACTGGGAGAATCGCCTATCATTTATAAAAATTTCTTGTAGTTACACTTACCACTAAAGCATAAGAAAAAGAGCCACCGATATCCCTTACGAAGGATAAAGTGGAAAGATGAAGGATGTCATTGTTAGAGCTGACAAAAGCAAAGAAGATCGTATATGTCCTTTAAAGGCGACTGGTAGCAGTTCCCAATAAGCGCGGAAACATCTAAGGCGATAGCAAGAATAAGGAATATGATCTCGAAGATATCGTAGTAATAGAAATATTATACGGAAAATGATTAAAGAAGTCCGAAAAATAGCGGAAGCTGAGTATTCCAAGATTCTAAAACATATCAATCAATTGCATATGAAACAGTACATCCTTCGAGATGACAATGGGACCATGATGTGTCTTACGTAACTACAGGAAGAAATGTTAAAATATGATGCCAAACGTGTGACAAAAGATGAGCGTGTAAGGCTGCAACTAGAACTTCTTGCATAAGTAATTAAAACGGATACTATACCGGAAAGAACAAGCATTGACGAACAAAACTATAGCACTAATATGAGCGATGAAGGAATAGTGATAATTAAAAAGAAACATTCAAATGAGAGAAGTTATGCCATAGTCTATGTTATAGATTTTAAGAGAAGGCGAAGTAAACGGTTGGTGTTTATTGAGTTTACCAAAAAAGACAGTTATCATGCAAGCAATGGATCAAATTCTTACAAAGCGTTAAATATGGAAGGTTGTTGTTCTCCCTTATATTGGGAAGAAGTTGGTGAGCGAAGAATATGTTAGGTCCTTAATACAACTGTAGGGGGGGGGGTGAATACAGTTTATGCAGATAAATCGAATTAAGTTCTTAACAGGAGAAATAGTTTTGTATTGATTGATAAAAACTGATTACAAACTAATCTCTCAAAGGATGAACATATATCCATGAGAGATGCTAGGTTACACAAAAGATATATCAATATGAGACACATAAAGTGTTAACCTAATCTATGCTTATATACTGCACAACTACACAATCAAATAAGGAATCCTATTCTATTACAATAAGGAATCATAAAAAATATCCTTAATCTGATTGCTACACGAAGTAAAGTCCTTCACCGACTTGTATTCGGAAAATCTTTTCCTTCTTCAATATCTCCTGATCTTTAGCTGTAGTGACTAAATACTGATGTCATTTACTGATCAATAAATACTGATGACATATTCTGATAATGTCACCTTCTGCTAAACTCTGATATTAAGTGCTGATAATAAACCCTGATAGTTTATAAGCTGATATCATCAATTTTTTGTAACAATCTCCCCAAACTTGTGCATTATGAAAATATGTACAAGTTCTAAATTGATGATGTCAAGACTATCTAAATGTAGAAATATAAACAAATAACTATCTTCTAGTCAGTGCTTCCAAACTTTATCTTCAGTCTTGAATTTCAGTACAGTATGTAACTTCATCAAGGAGTTTCTTGAGTAGTTGACCTTCAAGAACATTTAAATATATTTCCATTTTCTATTTGATATCCTTGAGCTCCTCTGTTGATTTATCATTCTGATAAATAGCAGCTCTGAGGTCATGTAGATTTGATTTTCCAAGTGCCAAATCATCCAGTTCCATAAATCTAATTTTCTTTCCATCAGGATTGAAAGTAAAAACTTCTCTTCCTAAGTACTTAACCACTTTGACTCCTCCAGTAGGCATATCAAAAGTATGTCCAGATTCATGAATGTACTTTGGAATATAATTGGACTTGTATGTGATTTCTCTCTGTTTCATATGTACTAAGTTCTTCAAAAATTCAGACCATCTAGAAGTAGTAGAGTTGGTTACCTTAAGTAAAGTAGTGACAAATTCCAACTCCTGCCATGGTTTATTCTTCAAGTGCTCTTAGTAAGCCTCAACCTTCTTCCAGATTCCAGAAAATAGATCAGCTTTTCACCAACTAGATCATTTATAATCTATACTGATTTTATTTTCTTCAAATCTTCAAGCTTTGTATTATCACCAATTTTTGTCAGATTTCTAGGCTTCCTTAAAATCAGAGCATCAGCAACATAACTATCATCATTTTGAAGTCCCAAGCCACTTCTTCTTCCAGCTCTTCTAGACTGAGAGTTTCCACTATAGATCTTCTTTATAGTCTTAGAAGAATCTCTTATTAGTGCAGGTGTCTTGCTTCCCCATAGTAGCTTCTTCTTTTCTTCAAAGGTTAATTCTGGCATATCAGAGTTTAAGTCCTCTGAATCAGGATTTATGAATTCAACTTACATTTTACTTGAACTGTCAACAACTTGAGTAGTATCAAAGGTTGTGACTGGTTGAGGTTCATCAAATATTTCTTCTTGAACTTGAGCATTGTCAGAGGTTGTTACCATCTTGAATTTATCAGCCCAATCAGCTCCAGAAATCATCTTTCTTCTTTTATAGAAATGACTGGCTTCATCTTCTTGAGTCTTTTATTTATCAGCATCATCATGAGCTACAACTACTGAATAGATTGGATCTATCAGTATTTGTGATTCTAAAACCTTAAATGCTGGTTTCTTCTTAGATTTAGACTTTATCTTTAATTTCTCACCAATCTTCTCCTTCCCTTTATAACTCATGTTAGTATTTAAAATTGCTTGACACCTTAAAGGCCCTTCAACATCAATTTGACTGACCTCCTTGATCACTAAACCTTTTGTAGGTCTGCGATGAAGAATATCATCATAAGGTAAGACTTCATCAATATTTTCTGTTTTCAAAGATTTGTATTCTTCCTCCAAAAGCCTAAGCTGTTCCATATCAACTTCAGGATTTTCTCTTTCAAAAATTCTTCTACTCACCTCAGAATCAAATGCTTGAATCTTTGGATCCTTGAAGAATAGAGTTGTTTTCTTCCCTTTCACCTTCAGTGTTTGTAGATACTGACTTGCTTCAGGACCAACTTCTATCTCCAGAATGCCTTGGTCTTCATAAGCATTTGTGACTTTCAAAGTTTGTAGTGATTTAGTTATAGTCACAATCAGTTCCCCACTCTGCACAGTCCTTGAGACTTGCCTTCCAGATCTCCTCCTTCTCCACCTGGTCTAGATTGACTAGTGCTTTTATATGTACCATCGGAACCAATCAGATCTCCACCTTGTCTCTTCAAAACTGACTCCTTCTTACTACCTCCTTTACCATCACCACCAGGAACATCCTTGACATCAACAGCTTTCAGCTGGAGCTACTTTGTTAGGTCACAAACACTGTAGAAGGGGGTTGAATACAGTGTTTAGCACATCAAATCGAATATAATAACTCAAGTAATAGAAAACAGATTTTACTCAACATAATAAACTCTGTTACAATATGGAACTGTCCTCTCTCAGTGATGAACAAATTATCACGAGAGCTGCTAGAGTTACAAAGAATAATAACTTCGATAATCGTAACACTTTTTGGTGTAAACTCTATGCCTGTGTTTATATACTACACAGTTACAAGATAACATTCTATTTGATATGGAATATAATTTTGCTTCCTAAAATATATCAACTAGTTATCTTTTCTTCCAAGTATTCTATTCTTCATAGAATTCCTTCTTCATGCACAATTCTTTCTGTCTTAGTCTCGATCTTCTTTCCTTTCAATCAGCCCCGCCTGCCTTAATTGAAAGTCATCTTATGTTACGACCGGCATTTTGTGTAATATTATTTGTGAACTTTGTATAATATTAGAGCCGAATGTAAATATACTTAATGATTGTACGTTGTGTGAATGAAAATTTCTGCATTATAAATTGCTTTATGTTGAATATGATTTTTCAAAGAAAAAGTTTATTTATTTCCCCTATTTTTGATTTATAAGGAATATTCTAAACCTTGGAAAAATTTTCTTTTAAAAGTTATTTCATTCACAAATTTCAAAAGTGATCTTATAAAATTTCTAAAAATCCAAGTTATTTTATGGTATAAATTTTATAATTTTTGAACTTGTATTTTATTTTATAAAAATAAATCTTTAAAAATTTATTTGTTATAATTAGCAAATTACATGGAAACCCTTGCATGCAAATCACTCTTCCATTCTATTAAAGGGCAAAGGAGACCTTTCCAACCCCACTAACTCACTTGTTGTTAACCAAATTACCATATTAACCTTGCATGCAAAATGGCCTAACTTTAGCTAGAGGGTGTTCTTGTACATTTTCATTTCCACTCATATCTTTTAGTCAATCAAAGGCATAAAACCAAAAACAAAATGTGAGAAATCATTTCACTCACTCCACCCTCCAACTCACCTCTCTTTATCTCTCTTACTCCTCCCTCTCTTTGCTCTCGGCCGAGAACCCCCTCCCCCACTCACTTCCATTTTTCCATCCTATATCTCATCTTCCCTAGTGTAATTATTCCACCTACATTTATTTTATATACTTCCCAAGAGTTTTGTGATTTGGGAGATGAAGTTTCATCGTTGCATGTGTAGCTTTTGTGTGATCTCCAAAGAGAATTTCTTGATTCTTGTGAATTCAAGAGCTCTTATGAGATACATTTTATATATATTTTAACTAAGTGTTTTATGGAGAAATCATGCTTTAAAAACCTTTGCATGATACTGAAATTTCACTATATAATCATGTTTAGCCATGCATGCTAGTTTTAAGATGTTAATATGATGATCAACCATGTTGTGTATGCTACTCTTCTCGAAATCATGTTTTCATGTTTAAAAATCTATAAATTCGAATTATTTGTGCTTGAAATAGATTGTTTCCATGATATATTTCTTAATAATAGTTAAGAGAAGATATATTTCATGATTATTAAGGTTGAGTAATAGGTACAATTCGAATTTACAAGAATTTAAACACTATGTTTTAGCCGAAATCTTGTTAAGTGTTTTCCATGAGTTGCATGTTATATTTTTATTTGCGTGTTGGTGTTCTAGGGCATGGATGATCTCCACTCCTGTTGAGGCACTATTTTAGGATGTTGATGCACTAGGGTTTCTTTGGTAAAGGTTGGATGTTTGGTTAATAAGTGGGAGTCAAGGTGGAAAGGAATTTGTTAGTGTTTGCATTTTTCAATATTTGATGCACTAGTTTATGGGGAAGTTTTGAATGAGAATTTGTTGTGCACTTTGAGGCCCAATCCACCAGAAGCTAGAAATAGGAGTATATAATAGGTTTTAGGTGTTTGTTGGAGGTTTGTAAGACGTTTGGTTAGGTGCACGAGTGGAATCACAAAATCTGTCCAGCAGGGGACAGTTTTGTTGCAACTTAGAAATAGGAAGTTTTGACCATGTCATAGGTAGACCCTCATTAGGCCCTATTGGGCCATAGTTAGAGGGAGTGTCAGAGGAGTTTTTCCAGCCATAGTTCATAGGATTTGAGTTAGAATAATGTGTCACAAGTTAGTTCAAGTCAGGACCTTTTATGCTTAGAAAAACAGGGGAATCATGGACTTTAAGCTTAGGCCTAGGGAGGCCCAAGCTAGGCCCTTGAGCCACATCAAGTTTGGGAGTTTTCTTATGATCAGAAGAGTCTAGTGTAGAAGTTTTGGAGGTAAACTTGTAGTGTAAGAGTGTCTAATGCACTCAAGAAACCATAGATGTCATTCTGAAATTTACCTTAGTAAGCACCTTCACTTACCACATAGTTTTAGAGCATTTATGAGTGAGGCCTAGGTTGACCACTATAGTTTCAAGATAGAATAAAGCCAGTAGAGTGAAAGGCCCAAGTGAGGGTCAATAGGTTTTGAATAGTTTAGTAAAGGCACATCGAGTTAGGAGGCCAAAATTTGGAGATTTTGTCTAGTTTAGCGATCAAGTGACTTAGGCTGTGGAGCGAGATCATCCAAGCCTAGTGTTGCAATATGGTCTGTGTGTGATATTGTTTGGTATTTAAAATATGGTATGTGAGTATATGTGGCTATGTGTACTATTATGTTTATAAGGTGATTATAAATTGCGTGCATATATGCCTAAGTGCCATTTGTGTTTAATTTCGGGTTGTAAGTAGGTTGCGTTGGTGAGAATATATTATAATGAGGTTATTATTAATTGTGTAGGATCTCAAGACGAGGGTAAAATTGCCATAAAGGTCGAGTAAAGATTCTAGTTGCTCCTACTTGCAAGTCCAGTCCAGTCCAGCCTTCTCAAGGCAAGTGATTCAACCTACTTTTTAGTTTACACTGCGAATGTGGGATAACTAGTTCCTATTCATATAATGCAAGTATTCTGATTTATCTTGTTATACCTGAACCAAGTGATTCTCAAATCTATCTTCGTATTATATAAAAATGCCATGAACCCTCAAGTATTTATTGCAAGTAGATCAAAAGTCATACCATGCTAGTATACCAAAGTAATGGTGATGCCATGATAAAATAGAGATTTGTTATCATACTTTATTGATCCTTTTGATTAACATGCTATTGATTCCTGAGAAATCTTGATATTGCACCCTGATGCTTTGATTCAACTCTTGTAAGAACCTCGATAGAAACTTTATCTTGATACCTAAAAGCCAGTTATTCTTTAAATTCGTTCATGATTGTTTGATAACCCTATCCTTACCCTAAAGCTTGAACCACAATAATCACAACAATTAAAATGTGTGAACCATAATCTGTGATTAATACATACAAAATATATGAATAATAGAAAGAACAATAAAAGGATATATAGGGAGAAGTTCTCGAGTCCAGTGTATAACTGTCTCCTTAAAGCTATTACGGCCATCACCGTTTGTGCGAGTCGTTAGCCTCCCAGGATAAAATGAGAAAACAGCGTTGTTGCTCGAACAACGCATTTGGCGAACAAGAACGGAGTAAGAAACTGTCACCAGAAGAGAAGAGGGTTTATGTGTAGAAGGCGGTTGTGTAATATATTTCGAATCAATTATGAACCCTAAACCTGATAATGATAATATATAGGGTCGAGGGAAACGTGTGCGCTACTTTACGCGTAATTAAATAAAACGTGTTACTTAATAATCAAATCCTTAATTGAATCAGAATTATTATTACGCCAAATCAATTATAATAATTTGTAATAAAAAATGAATTAAGAATTTAAGAGCCTAAGCCCAGTGGAAATTAAATTTAGCAAAACTAGTATGTAAATATTCGGGCCAATTTTCTGCTACATTCGTGTCCGCACGTCGCACACGCGGGCAAGCTCGAAAGCTTCGCAAGCCTCAGATTGCCCCTCGAAAGCCCAATTTTATTCCCTAACAATACAAGAAGAATTTCTCATTAAAAAGTCCTTGTAAATAGAAACCTTTCAATTACCCTGATAGAGTAAAGTCTAGTGGATCATGGCCCTGAGATTTAGTGAACATATTTCCAGTGTTTCAAAGTTGATCTATAATCCCTTGATAAAATGTTTACTATTTAAGAAATTTATTATCAATCGGCATCAGTTTTTGAAATGATTAAAAATTTGGATTTTCAGTCCCAAAGGGGGATAAATGTTGTCTTTAAATAGTGGATCTGGACTAAGATGCAAGTCCTTTCCACACTGATATTGTAGGCTTAAAAGTTGCCTAGGGATCCCATTAATATTTTAGAACCCAACGAGGTTCGGGATTACTTCGCGGCTGATCACCGGCTGTAATCCGTAGCGTCATAAAATGGTTTTTGATTAAGTTATGATTTTGAAAAAGTTTTTGATTCAAGCAAATGATGCCATCACCCAAAAGTTCATCTCTTGTTATTATTAGTTACATCTTCACATTGTCATTCTTTAATATATATCTCGATTTATGTTTTGTATCGTATTGTTTAGCACTTGTTGAGCATTTGGCTCACTACTTGCTTTAATCCTGATATTACAGCTAGCAGATATGGTTAGATTCAAGCAGACAACATGTAAGACTTGTGATGCCGATGCGTATGTCCGAGCTCCGGTAGAATAAGAGATAGTTTTGTGTGAGGACTCGATATTAAAACCAGTTGTAATAGTTAGTAGTGTTGGGCTGTTCCAAACCCTAAACTGTAAGATCTTGGATTCAGTTGTATTTACTTTCTTTTAAATATTGTAATAGTTATATATTATGTATTGTTAAGTTGGGGGGTGTGACATCTTAAGTCCTGATATTATCTCCTGATAAATATCTTCTGATCCTTAAGTTCTGATAACTTAAGTTCCGATATCTTAAGTTCTGTCTTCAGTATAAGTGCTGATTTCCAGTTAAGTACTGATTTGCCCTATTAGGTAAGATCTGAAAACTAAACACAAATCATATTACACATGACATTATCAAATATATCTAACATACTTGCATTTAGATTTCAACACTTTCTCCCCCTTTTTGGCATTATAACTAAGTAGGAGGGAAATAATGAGCTCCATAGACTGCTGTACCTCATCCAATTGCCCAACTATCTTATCTTGGGTAGCTTCCAACTTAGCTTGGTTGGCTTCCAATTTGTCCTGTCTAGCAAGGATATGTGCTAACTGCTTTTGGATCTCCTTGATTGTGGTCATCTTGGTTTCTAGAAAAGATTCCTTGAGTTTATCAATTTGAGTATTAGCCTGAGACTGAGTATGCTGAAATGATTTGATCAATAGTGTAGAGGCCTTGAGATCAATAGTTATAATCCTAGCAGAGTTAGGATTCATATCGACAATATCACCCTTGTGATCTTTGTACTTGGGATAGTATGTGCTGTCAGACTTTACAGAATAAAGCTTCTTCTGTCTTTGAATTTGAGACTTTAAATATCCTATAGCACTATTTGTTAATCTGTCTTTCACTTGAAGTAGGAATAGAACATGTTCCAGTTCCTCAAAATACTTCAGTGGTATAGCATTTTTCTTAATCTGGTATACCCTTCCATCTATCATAAAATATAACAAGATATGTTCTTTCAAGAAGGTTTGGTAAACCATTTGTACAGATTCAAGTCGATTCAATCTTTCAGGAGTTGCTCCAATACCTGGTTCACTTAAGGAAGTTGGATCATTGGTAGTGTTATATACTCTTCTTTCATCAGAACTACCCAACCCAGATTTATCTCTTGCTTCCTTTCCTGTAACAACTCTTGCTTCAAAACCACTTGTTGCAGTCTTCAAAGGTCGAGTCTGTTTAGCTTTGGTGAATCCTGGTAGGAGTATCTTTGAAGGTTTAACATGAGCAATGTCAGAGGTTTCCTTTTCCTTATCTTCTGATATCAGGCCAACTTGAGCTAAGTCAGAAGTTGCTTGCTTCTCTGTCATATCAGAACTTACTATATCTTGACTCTGAACAACATGAGCCATGTCAGAGGTTGTTTGAAAAATCTTCTTATGCATCTGAGTAAGATTAACATCTTCTTCATCATCAGTTATTTCTTCATCCATGACTGGCATATAAACCTTTACAGGTTCATCAACTTTTTCTTTGCCCTTGGACCTTGGATCAATTTCCATTTGTGATTTGGCCTTGGTTGCCTCATAACTTGTTCTTCCTTTTATCACAATACCCTTAGGCTTTGGAAATTTCTTTTCAACAACAGAAGTTTTAGATTTTATCTTGACACCTTCTGCTTTGAGTCTAGCTTCTTCTTTCTTTAGACTCTCAAAGTCCATTCCTGGATTTTCTTTATGAAATAACTCCCTTGAAATTTCTTCATCAAGTTCCAGATGTTCACCAGAACTTATCCTTTTACCAGTATCAGAACTTATTCTTCTCCCAGTATCAGAACTTGTTCCTTGACTTGTAATTCTAGCTTTACTTGATGAAAATCCTTTGCCTTGACCTTGACCTCTACCCATATCAGAGTTTCCCTGGTCATCATTTCCATCATCCTTTCCTTTTAGTGTCTGAATAGATTTGCATTTGGACGTAATCACTTTCTCCCCCTTTTTGGCATCAGCAGGTAAAAGAAGAGAGACAAGCAATTCCACTGAGGATTGGATCTCATTGAGTTGATTTTGGTGAAAAGCTTGATTCTTCAGAATTTCTTCAATTTGAGTTTGTTGCTTCTCCTGAGTTTCTCAATGTAGGCAATTCTGTCAAAGACTGGCTTGAAAAATCTGTTCTTTTCAAGTTTCACATTCATATCTTGCTAGATCAAGTTTTCTTGAATTTTATTCACCTTGTCATGAGTTATTGAGTGTTGACCTTGAAGGTGCCTTGTACTCAATGCAGTAACTCTCAGCTGTGCCTTGAAATCATCAATTATCAGCATTTTATCAGATTTTGCAAGATGCTCAGCAAGAATCTTTTCAGAAGGAACAAAACTAACTGAGTTCCATTCTTTAGTCCACTCCTTTCCTCTAGGAGTTTCACTCCAAGGTACTGGTGCTTCCCCTGTAACAAACTTTTTAACTAAATCAGCTTTATGAACAGTTTGTTGAGGTGCATGTCCTGATGGACCAGCTACATCAGCATCTAAATTGGCAGCAGCTTCACCAGTAATTTCTTCATTGGCAACATCAGAACTTGTAGATCCTGCAGTATCAGCATCCTCTGATAAAATAGTAGTATGTGAGGCTATAGAGGCTTCAACATTTTCCTCTAAATTCTGATCTGCAGCCAGGTTCTGATCAACATCCAAAATTGATATTGTTGGTGGAGTGATTTAAATTGGTGGAGCTTCCAAGTACAAAACCTCAGGCACAATCAGGTTATGAATATCAATTTCAGCACTTGTACCTGGTTCTTCAGTATATACTGGATCAACTACAGGTGACATAGGAGGTGTAGGTATTTTAGCTTGAGCAGTTTCATGTTGTGAAGAAGGAAGTAATTCAATAACAACTGGTTCTGTTAAGATCAGAGATTCCTGATCCCCTTCCTTAGCTACTTCCATTACATCCGAATCCGACTCAACTATTTCCCTATGAGCTCTCTGTTTCTTTAATTTCATCAAAGGTGGAGACACTGTAGGAGCTCTATCATCACAATTTAACTTTCTAAGCCTTTTGAGGGGCCTAGAACTCCCAGTTACCGTATCTTTCTGAGAAGTAACCTTCTCAGCTTCTACAACAACAGGTTCTGATATTGGAACCTGTTCCTTAGTTGTTTTCTCAAATCAACAGAATTTAGTCAAAACCTTCATCACAAAATAAAATTAAAAGTCGATAAAGTAAAGATTAATAAATTGTAATTAAACATGCAAAGTCACATAATTTGAGAAACAAAGAACACATCTTGCAATTAAAGAAAATTTCATTGATATATCAGATGATTACATTCGATGAAATTTATCAATTACATGCAAAAATGACAAGATAGTCCTATTCTATGATTCCTAACATCAACAGCCTTAGTCCTAAGCTAAGAAGCCTGAAAAAGCTGACGGTGAAGAGAAATGGATGGATAACAATTAATTCTTCTTCCTACTTTCAACAAAAAGAACAACAAGATGAATGATTTGCTCCTACTGTGTAAGAATACGAAGATGAGCTTCTCTTTGGAAAGACAACAGATCATTTTTTAATGTTATCTGGAAGTTGAATCCAGATGACAAATGGAATGTTGCTGATAGGATATGGAGTTGGAATTCCATTTCGAAAAATGTGCACAGTTTCGGTGCCATAGTTGTAAAACCAACTAAAATGTGCCATTGTTTGAGAGAAATGAACAGATGTGGTTGTACTGAAGAATGATCAGTCATTTAAATAGGAAATGGAATACTAAGGGACATGAGGACTGGTTAAACATTACAAGTAGAAATAATGACCCCTCGACTCCCTAGACTGATGTGTAATAACAACAGTCAGTAAAAAGATCTAAAGCCAGAGTTAATGGGCACGGGATATAATAATATTTACTGTACGCATGCAGGTTTTTCAAGACATACACGCTAACCATTAAACCATAATGATTATGACTGTTTTATCACACATTAACCAATATTCTATAAAAATATTATCGTTTAGGTAATGACCAAAAATAAACCAAGTAAATAAATACTGTCACGTCAGCATCAGAACTTGATTATTATCAGGATTTAAAAGTCATCAGAATATGGCTCCTTAACTCGAAAAGTGAATGTATATTCCTGTAATTCTTCACACAAATACTGATATGGTTGCATCAGAACTTAATCATCAGAACTTCCATCAGAACTTGTCCTCAGAATTTATGCAATCTGACACATAGACTGTTCATCTAAAATAACATTGATCACCACAGTAATTTTTATCATTCATATGGAGCGTAAGTGTGTGCATTAAGCTAAATATCAGACAAAGAGTAAAGTCTGATTCACTTCAGTACATCTTAGAAATAAGGCATAACTAAGAACTTTGCTCAAAATCTGTCATTATTCTGAAGCCTATTATTGAATGAGTTCATGCATGAGTCCACCTCAACTATTTTGTGATCATTTTATGCATCTTTTGAAATTCTATTTTACAGTGGCTTCTCAGTGTAAGTGAGTCACGACTGCTTATTAGAATTTATGCTGTTATCAGAGTATTTCTCCAGTAATCATAGAGTGTGAAAAGTCACCAAGAAAATTTTATTTTGCTTTTCTAATGCATATTACTTAATACCAGTAATGCACTTAGGTCTTCCCTTCCACATTTTTACTCTAGATCTCAAAGGAGTACCTGATTTTTATTTCTTTTCTTTTTCTTTTGATAAGTGAGGCTTATCAGCACTTAGTACATCCACCAGATTTACTAACATCAGAACTTAACAGATAAGAAGCACTATTCTAGTTTTTGACTTAGTAATAAGATACATAAAGTAAACTTAACTAAGCTCAATATCAGAATTTGCTCATGTTAAAAGATTTCCACATAAATAATTACTTCAAACATGGAATCTTTAGTATATTAAAGATTACTAGGTCAGGATCTACCACAATTATCCTCATTGGATTGAATAGTCACAGAAACATTCATATCACTATCAGAGTTTATAAATTCACATTAGACAACAATCATCACTTAAGTAATTTTCAATTTAAGCACAGAATACACAAAGATAGTAATATCTGTAAATACTGATCATAAAGTCTGATGTATCAGAACATAAACTAAGTAGATTTAGAGAAAGAACCTGAAACCATTCCAAGTTTATTTACCAATCTTGTAAAAGTAGCTTCACACAGTGGTTTTGTGAAGATATCTGCTAGTTGTTGATCTGTGGGAACAAAATGCAATTCCACTGTACCTTCATCCACATGTTCCCTTATGAAGTGGTACCTAATGCTGATGTGCTTTGTCATTGAGTGTTGAACTGGATATCCTGTCATAACAATAGCACTTTGATTATCACAATAAATAGGGATTTTAGAAAATTCTAACCCATAATCCAGTAACTGATTCTTCATCCAAAGAATCTGTGCACAACAGCTTCCTGCAGCAATGTATTCTGCTTCTGCAGTTGATGTGGAAATTGACTTCTGTTTTTGCTAAACCAAGAAACCAATCCGCCTCCACGAAATTGGCAGCTTCCACTTGTGCTTTTTCTGTCAATTTTGCATCCTGCAAAATCTGCATCTGAGTAACCTATTAGCTTAAAGTCTGATTCTCTAGGATACCACAATCCCAGATCAGCTGTACCCTTAAGGTACTTGAAAATTCTTTTCACAGCTGTTAAGTGAGGTTCTCTTGGATCTGCTTGAAATCTTGCACAAAGACAGGTAGCATACATGATATCAGGTCTACTTGCATTTAGATAGAGTAGAGAGCCAATCATACCTCTATAATCAGTAATATCTACTAATTTACCAGTATCCTTATCCAACTTAGTTGCAGTGGCCATAGGAGTGGATGCACTTGAACAATCCTGCATTCCATATTTCTTCAACAAATTTCTGGTGTACTTAGATTGACAATTAAAAGTTCCTTCTTCATTCTGCTTGACTTGAAGGCCTAGAAAATAGTTAAGTTCTCCCATCATACTCATTTGATAACTTGACTGCATCAGCTTGGCAAACTTTTTACAAAGTCTGTCATTTGTAGAACCAAAAATGATATCATCAACATATATTTGCACCAAAAGTAAGTCCTTTCCATGGTTGAGGTAGAACAATGTTTTGTCAATAGTCCCTCTGTTAAATCCACTTTCCAGAAGAAACTGAGCTAATGTCTCATACCATGCTCTTGGAGCTTGCTTAAGGCCATAAAGTGCTTTATCAAGCCTGTAGACATGACTGGGAAATTTGGGATCTACAAAGCCTGGAGGTTGTTCAACATATACCTCTTCTTCCAATTCTCCATTAAGAAAAGTACTTTTCACATCCATTTGAAAGACTTTAAACTTCTTGTGAGTAACATAAGCCAAAAATATCCTTATGGCTTCCAATCTAGCAACCGGTGCAAATGTTTCATCATAATCAATTCCCTCCTGTTGAGAGTATCCTTTTGCAACCAGCCTTTCTTTGTTCCTTGTAATTATGCCGTCACTATCAGTTTTGTTTCTGAATACCCATTTTGTACCAATAACTGATCTGTTCCTTGGTCTTGGCACTAGGGTTCAGACTTTATTTCTTTCAAATTCATTTAACTCTTCTTGCATTGCTTGCACCCAATCAGCATCTTGAAGAGCTTCTTCCACTTTCTTTGGTTCAGTCTGAGAAAGAAAAGAATGATAAATACATTCATTTGTTGTAGCTGTTCTAGTTCTGACACCTGCATCAGGATTTCCAATAATTAAGTCAGGTGTATGTGCTTTAGTCCACTTCCTTGCAGATGGAAGGTTTTCTCTAGAACTGGATGCTCCCCCATGATCCATGCTGTCTCCGTCAACATTTTCTGATGCTCCCCCTAAAATTATGCTCTCTGAGTTGGATCCTTCATTATTTGAGTTTCCAGAAATATCAGAACATGGGTTTTCAGAATTATCAGAACTTGGCCCATCAGAACTTGAAGAGCCTGTTGTAGGTTCTGATGCTTCTTGAGATGTGGTTGGATCTTCAGTATGCTCCCCCTGCACAGGTGCATTTTCCTTAGGCGTAGTCACCACAGTTTCAATAACATCAGAGTTTAATCCATCAGACTTTACAATATCAGGATTTACAGAATCAGAATTTAAAACTTCATTTTTGAATCTCAGCTGATCATGATCATTGAAATCTTCAAGTCCAGTAATCTTCTTATCATCAAAAGAGACATTGATAGATTCCATGACAACCCTTGTTCTTAAATTGTAGACTCTGAAGGCTTTTGTAGAAAGTGGATATCCAATAAAAATTCCTTCATCAGCTTTTAGATCAAATTTGGATAGCTGTTCGGGATGAGTCTTAAAAAAAAACACTTGCATCCAAATACATGAAAATACTTCAGATTTGGCTTCTTTTTCTTCACCATCTCATATGGTGTTTTTCCATACTTGTTGATAAGTGTTGAATTCTGAGTAAAACAAGCAGTCTGCACAGCTTATCCCAAAAGTAGGTTGGCAACTTTGCTTCATCATGCATAGTTCATGCAGCTTCAATAATAGTTCTATTCTTCCTTTCAACAACTCCATTTTGCTGTGGAGTTCCAGGAGCAGAAAATTCCTGCTTTATTCCATGGTCTTTACAGAACTCTTCCATGATCAAATTCTTGAACTCAGTGCCATTATCACTTCTTATGATCTTCACAGAATCTTTGACCAATTTATCCAGTTGCTTGACATGATCAATCAAGATAGATGCAGTTTCACTTTTTGTGTGCAAGAAATACACCCATGTGTATCTGGTGAACTCATCCACTATGACCATAGCATATTTCTTCTTTGCAATAGACATGACATTAACTGGACCAAATAGATCAACATGTAGTAGGTGATAAGGCTCAAGAATTGATGATTCAGTCTTGCTCTTGAATGAAGATTTTCTTTGTTTTGCCTTCTGACATGAATCACAAAGGCCATCAGGAGCAAATACTGACTTTGGCAATCCTCTCACAAGATCTTTCTTGACTAGTTCATTTATATTGTTAAAAGTTAAATGAGAGAGTTTCTTGTGCCAATCCCAGCTTTCTTCAATTGATGCTCAACTCAACAGACATATTGCAGAACCATCAGTACTTGTTGAAAGCTTGGCTTCATAAATGTTACCATGCCTGTATCCTTTCAGAACAACTTTGCCTGTAGATTTGCTTACAACTTCATAGTGTTCTTCAAAGAAATCCACATGATAACCTCTGTCACATATTTGACTCACACTCAGCAGATTGTGATTAAGTCCTGAGACCAGAGCTACCTTTTCAATGATGACATTCCAAAGATTGATATTTCCATATCCCAGAGTTTTTCCAATGTTGCCATCTCCATAAGAAACACCTGGGCCAACTTTCTCCATAAAGTCTGATAGCAGGGCTTTATTTCCAGTCATATGTCCTGAACATCTACTGTCCAGAACTAGGATATTTTTCCTGTTGCCCTGCAATCACAAAGACCACTAATGATTAGTTTTAAGGACCCAGACTTGCTTGGATCCTTTGGCCTTTTTAAGTTTGTTAACATTTGCAGCGGATTTAGCATCAGAGTTTATGTTAACACTTATCAGAATTTGCAATATCAGACTTTGCATCAGAACTTACACTAGAAGAAATAATGCTAACTTTATTTACAAAAGGTTTTATTTGATAATAATCATAGTACAAACTATGATATTCCTTACAAGTATAAATAGAATGTCATAAACTACCACAATGAAAACAAGGATTTTGTGGCTTATATCTAACAGACTGACTCTTAACTCCTGATTTTGAAGGTAATGAGTTTATATTCTTATTCTTCCTGCAAAAAGAAGCCAGATGGTTAGAACTTCCACAGTTATGACATGTTTTTCTAGGAGCATTAGGAACAGACTTATAATTGTTACTTTTGTTCATACCTTCCTTTTCATTCCTATTTTTCCTAGGTGGCTTTACCTTGTTTACATTCTTAACATCTTTCAGCTTATGCTTAAGCTGCTTCTTAGTCATTAAGCCTATGTTAACTTCCGTTGGCTTATCCTGTTTAGGTTTGTCAGAAGTTACTTTCTTCTTAACTTCTGATTTATCAATATCAGACTTTGCAGTTACAAACTTAACAGGATTTACCTTTGGTTTTTGTTTAACAACTATAGGCTTAGTTTCTACAGGTCCCTTACTGTTCTTATCATCTCCATAACCTAAGCCCTCTTTCCAGTTTCCACTACTAAGGATATCCTGAGTTGCTTTACCAGAGTTAGTCCAAGTCCTGATAATCTCTCTTTCCTTTTCTAACTCAATTTTTAGAGATTCATTCATTTTTAACACTTCATCCCTCACATAAAAGGCATCATCTCTATCTTTCTGAGTTTGATGGAACATGACTAACTCTTTTTCTAAATAATCATTCCTCTTTTTATAAGCAAGATTTTCGGAAGTTAATCTTTCACATGTTAAATTTTGATCTTTATAACTAATGAACATGGTTTTAAGATATCTTCTAAACTCAGTAATGTCATCAGTATGAAAGGCATAAGTAGTTTGAGGTACCTTTAAGTCAGCAGTATCAGAACTGCTATCAGCATTTACCATCAAGGCATAGTTTTCCTCATCCTCAGAATCTGAAGCATCTGACCAGCTTTTTTTCTTTGTGACAAGAGCCTTGCCTTTGTCACTTTTCCCTTTTCTGCAATCTGGAGATATGTGACCTTTCTCACCACAGTTGTAGCATTTAACATTTGAGTAATCTCCTCTGTCAGAATTTCCGCCTTTGCCTTCAGATTTTCTGAAACCTTTCTTTTCAGAACTTGCACCTTTCCTGGAAAAATTCTTTCCTCTCCTGAATTTCCTGTATGCAATCTTTGTGATCCCTTTCACCATAAGAGCTCACAGCTTCATCATCTCCTCATCATGGTCCATCTCAGGTATACTTTCAGTTTCCGAGTCATCATCACTATCAGAACTTGATGACTCAGTATCAAACTTTGTGATGAGAGCCTTTCCCTTGCCTTTCCTTGAGGCAGCTTCTTTGGGACTTTCCTCCTCAGCCACAAAGGCAACTGTTCTTGACTTTCTTCCATTCCTCTTGCTTCTTTGTTCCATCTCAAGTTCATGAGTCTTCAGCATCCCATAAATTTCATCAAGAGTTGTTTCCTCAAGAGCATAGTTGTCTCTTATTATTGTGGCCTTCAAATCCCATCTTTCAGGAAGAGCTAACAGGAACTTAATATTTGAATCTTCAATATCATACTCTTTGTCAACTAGTGATAAATCATTCAAGAGTTTGACAAATCTATCATATAAATCAGTTAATGACTCATCAGGATTTGAGTCAAAGTGCTCATACTCTTGAGTGAGTATCGTCTTCCTGTTCTTCTTGATTGAATCAGTTCCCTGGAACCTTGTTTCCAAAGCATCCCATATCTCTTTTGCAGTCTTGCAGTTAATTACCCTATTTGACATGACATTATCAATGGCACTATGCAACAAGTGTCTTACCTTTGCATCCTTCGCAATTGATGAGATATCTTCAGCAGTGTAATCACTTTTCTCCTTTGGTACAGACTTTGCTGGCTGACCCGCAACTTCCACAGAGAGTTTGGTTGGCATATGTGGTCCTTCATAAATCCTGTCGAGATATTCTGGATCTGTAGCTTCCAGAAACATAGCCATCTTCACTTTCCATATGGAATACTCGGAAGGTTTCAACATGGGAACTCTTATAGTCTCAAATCGACTATGGGTTATGGTTTTTGGATATTCTTCAGTTTTGGTGGGCTTGGTTGGAGTTTCTTCTTCAGACATGATTGATTTTGGATCTTAAACTGTTTATGTGTTAACAGATAGCTCTGATACCACTTGTTAGGCCACACACACTGTGGAAGGGGGTTGAATACAGTGTTTAGCACAATCAAATCGAATATAAGAACTCAAGTAACTGAAAACAGATTTTATTCAACGTAATAAACTCTGTTACAATATGGAACTGTCCTCTCTCAGTGATGAACAAATTATCACGAGAGCTGCTAGAGTTACAAAGAATAATAACTTCGATAATCGTAACACTTTTTGGTGTAAACTCTATTCCTGTGTTTATATACTACACAGTTACAAGATAATCTTCTAATTGATATGGAATATAATTCATCTTCCTAAAATATATCAACTAGTTATCTTTTCTTCCAAGTATTCTATTCTTTATAGAATTCCTTTTTCATGCACAATTCTTTTTGTCTTAGTCTCGATCTTATTTCCTTTCAATCAATCGCCTGCCTTATCTGAAAGTCATCTTAAGTCCTGATATTATCTCGTGATAAATATCTTCTGATCCTTAAGTTCTGATAACTTAAGTTCTGATATCTTAAGTTCTGTCTTCAGTATAAGTGCTGATTTCCAGTTAAGTACTGATTTGTCCTGTTAGGTAAGATCTGAAAACTAAACACAAATCATATTACACATGACATTATCAAATATATCTAACATACTTGCATTTAGATTTCAACACTTTCTCCCCTTTTTTGGCATCATAACTAAGTAGGAGGGAAATAATGAGCTCCATAGACTGCTGTACCTCATCCAATTGCCCAGCTATCTTATCTAGAGTATCTTCCAACTTAGCTTGGTTAGGTTCCAATTTGTCCTGTCTAGCAAGGATATGTGCTAACTGCTTTTGGATCTCCTTGATTGTGGTCATCTTGGTTTCTAGAAAAGATTCCTTGAGTTTATCAATTTGAGTATTAGCCTAAGACTGAGTATTGTGAAATGATTTGATCAATAGTGTAGAGGCCTTGAGATGAGTCAGAATATAAGGATTTGTAATGCTCTTCTCTTCTCTCTCCATATGGTGAGAAACATTAGCAACATAGATAGGATATGAAGCATCCTTCTAGTTAGAATTCCATTCTGCATCAGAAAACTTTCTACTGTTCTTAGCATCAAGCTCAGCTAATCTCCTTTACTTTTCATGTTTAGGCATGTCTTCTGGAAAGAAAAGTTTATCAAGATCCTCATCAAGATCTAATGCTATATTAACATTTGCTTCATCATTAGTCTCACTGCCATGTACAGATTCCTTATCAGCAAGTGGCTCCTGTATAAACTGAACTACTTCATCTTCAACATCAGTATTTAGCAAATCATCAGGTATTGGAGCTGTGTGAGAATTAGCTGCTTTAGAAACTGGCATGTCCTCAGCATTTAACACCAAATTTTCAAGAATAGTGGCCATATGAGGTGGAGTTTCAGCATTTATCTCCAAGACCTCAGTACCAGTTGAATGCTGTGGTGATTCTGCAATGATGAGTTCATCTTGAGTGGACTATTCTGCATCTACATCAATATCAGTAATAGGGAGAATAATGGATGGTGGAATTATAGATTGAGTGGACTTTTCTTCAGCAAGAACATGGATTGTTGTAGTGGATGACATAGAGATATGAGTGAACTGTAGGAAAGTATCGGTACTTAGACCTGTAAGGAGAATATCAGCATTTGGTATATCAGTATTAATCTGAGGGTCTACAGACTGTTGTTAGCAACTGTATCTTTAATACTCTGAGCACCTGCAAAATTTTCAACAAAAACTCTTAAATCTCTATATTTTTTTAAAGTAGTCTCACTACTTCTCACACCACTCATCTCATGACTTGTAATAGCAAGAGTGTCCTTACAAGGATTAACTAAATCCTGACACTCATCTACCTCTCTTTTTGCCTGGTAGGGATCCCGCCTCTCTTTAATTCTATTTTTCTCTAAATCTTTTCTCTCAATCTCACATGAAAGGCTCAGATAAGTTTTTCCTACATAAATAAGAGGTGACTGAGAAGAGTTGTCTGTGATCATATGACTAGAGATATTCCTTGGTAAAGGTCTAATCACATTCATGTCATTAGGATTTATACTAAAAGTAAATGCTGATAATACAGAATCAGTATTTAAAGTAAATGATGATAAAGATATATCAGTATTTATACCTTGTGCTTCTGAATGATCAGCTTCTGTGTAGACATCCAGAGTTTGAACTGAGAGAAGTTCAGCTGATGTAGGTGTTGGATGTATCCTTCCTTCAGAATCAACTGCTAGAATGACTGAGCCATGAGTCAAGCCTTTACTACGACTTTGAGGTAATGGTCTTTGCGGGGCTAGAGATGAGGGAGTTGTTGGATGACTTTGACACCCAGGTTCTTGTGTACCCCTCTCGTCAGTGTTAGTATTTGACTCATGTACAGTTTCCTGATGAAATCCAGCTGTCTGATTGTATCTTTGAGGATCAATATTCTTACATAAGTCCTTGATTTGAGATACTTCTACATGAACCTTAGCAGCAACAGCTTCATGCCATTTTTGAGTTAGTAGTTGAGCAAGAGGCTCTTTATCTTCAATGTCTTCTGAACTACTTTGAAGTGCAGGTTCTTGTGTGATATGTGCAGGATTTGTAGTAGCTGATGTATCCATTTGAGATACAGGTTCTTGTGTTCTTGATCCAGGAAAAATCTTTGTTTCTGCAGCCTCTTGACAGATTCCTCCACTTGCTCATAAGTGATCTCCCTCACTCTCTTCCTTTTTACTGGAGAATCAGTAATTGTCACATGTACATCAGTAATTTGCCTAGTCTATTGATCAGTATCAGTAGTTACAAACTGTGTCTCCACAGCAATTTCTTTCTTGATTTGTATTAGATTTTGAGCAATGTAGGTTTTGACCAATTTCTTCATCTTGATCCTTAGTTTGGGGTTTGAATCAGTTTGAACAGCATCACCGCCCTCATTAGTTGATAGTACAACTAGACTCTGATTAGAATCAGGATTTAACTTCTTAAATTTAGATAAAAGGCAGCATTGTCCTCATCCTCTGATTCTGATTCAGCTAGTATAAGCTTTCTCTTAACAAATTCCGAAGGTTTGGAAGAATAAGAAGCTTGTACTGAACCCGTCTTCTGTGCTACATCAGTATTTGCAGCACTTGCCTTTTGACCCAAAGGCCTAGCAGATTGAACAATAATGTCCTGTGGGTTCTCAATTGAAACAATAACCCTAGCATCAGTTTTTGCTGGTTTTTTCCTTTTTACAACATGTGTCTTTTGGGAGGCACCTGAGGTGGATTGTGTTTGAGGAAGTGTTTAGGTTGCAGTGCTGCGGTTAGCTACAGGTGGGTTACCAACTGTTATTTCCTGCAGCTTCGCACTCTGTTGGTTTGGCAGACCATAAGTCTCGGGAAGCCTTGCAATTAGCAAGTTCCTGTAAATCACTGGCAACCTCAAAGGAGCTAGAGCAACCTTTTCTGAATCTTTAGAAATAAGATCAGAGAATGCTCTCTTGGTGAGCTTAAAAACTGACATAATTTGGTTAGTAGGGATTGGGGTATTAGAGAAACAAGATGTGAAAATCAACTGACAAAATCTAGCATAATATACTATATTCCTATCAGCTTTTAATCTATCTCCTATAAATTGTAAAATAACTCTACCACAATCATAATTTACACCATGAATTAGAGAGTACCTAATTTTCAGTGTCATGATTGGAAGGGCATCAAAATTTGTGCATTTGTTGTTGAATGCCCTTGTAATGCAATCAAAGAAGAAATTCCATTCCTTTCTTAGCCCATTTCTCTCCAGTTGGCCAAGATTCTACATATCCTTGTCATAGCCAATTCCTGTGAAAAATCTCCTCATTTCAGCATCTCCCACAAATGTTGCATAAGAAGTAGGAGCTGGGAGGTGAAGAGCATCACACACTGTCTGAGGAATGACAACCCTCCTCTGGTCATTAAATTCAAAAATTATACTTGGAGTGGCTGCTTCACCTCCATCATCATATAGACCAGTTCTCCATAAAGCCAGAACCTGATCTCCAGAAACAGTTATTAGAGCTGTGAGAGCATACCCAACTTCACTTGCCCTTAAGAAATCTTGAAAGATATGAAAATCAAGAATTATCCCATTATTGTCTAGGATAGCAGTATAGTTGTTTGTGACAAACTTGGTACCGCCATAGTTAAAAGGTGTAGAAGAAGCAGGTGAAGACATGATTTTTCTGTAAATAATTGACTCAAAAACTGATTAGGATTTCAGAGTTTATGCTCGAGAGAAAAAAAGAGTAAGGGAGTAAGAAGATAATCAGAAAGTGATAAAGTGAAAATTAGAAATCAAAAATTGATTTTGTTTAACACTCTACTCCACCACTCAGAAATGTTTCACCTTTGTGGGACACGTGGCATGATATGATTGACTGAAAGGTAATCATGAAAGCATGTAATTATGACAGTTAATACGTGCACAATTACCAAAAGTAATTTTTGGTAAATAACTCAATCGTTTTTCCATATCCTCACGCCATCAATTAACAAATGTAATCAATTTAAATTTTCCCACTAAATTCTACTACATCACAACTCTAATTAAAATACTGACAAAAAGCATTTTGAATAAATTCAAAATATTATCAGAATATAATGGTCAATCGGGATTTGACCAATATCAGTATTTAACTAGCTATTTTTCAGGATTTTCAGTCAACTCAACTTTGACCAATATCAGTATTTATTCACATAATCAGAGCTTATCATGCAACTACTGTCAGAGTTTAAATATCAGGTTTTAAACTTGACTTGAGGAATACATGGCATCAGAGTTTAACACTATTATCAGGTTTTGACAAATACTGATACATAAGATAAAGATACCACACTCTAACTATCAACTACAGTTCAGAATTTTTCATCAGAGTTTAAGAATTGTCCTGAGATCATTCACCAATCTGTTAAAGGTGGTTTCACAGAGGGGTTTGGTGAAGATGTCTGCTAAGTGTTGATCTGTAGGCACAAAGTACAATTCCACTGTACCTTCCATTACACGTCCCCTTATGAAATGATACCTTATGATGATATGTTTAGTCATTGAATGCTGTACTGGATTTCATGTCATTGCAATAGAACTTTGATTATCACAATATATAGGAATTTGAGAATATTCTAACCCATAATCCAATAACTGATTCTTCATCTAAAGTATTTGAGCACAACAACTTCCTGCAGCAATGTACTCAGCTTCAGTAGTTGATATGGAAATTGACTTTTGTTTCTTGCTAAACCAAGAAACCAATCTGCCACTAAGAAATTGGTAGCTTCCTGAGGTGCTTTTCCTGTCTATTTTGCATCCTGTAAAATTAGCATATGAATATCCAATTAGCTTAAAATATGAATCTCTAGGATACCACAATCCAAGATTCATCGTGCCTTTGAGATATCTCAAAATTCTTTTCACAGCTAACAGATGTGGTTCCCTTGGATCAGCTTGGAACTTTATACACAAACAGTTAGCATACATGATATCAGGTCTACTAGCAGTCAAATATTGGAATGAGCCAATCATACCTATGTAGTTAGTTATATCTACTGATAAACCAGTATTTAAATCTAACTTGGTTGCAGTGGCCATGGGAGTTGTTGTAGCTGAACTATCTTGCATTCCAAATATTTTGAGAAAATTCCTGGTATATATTGCTTGATATATGAAGATTCCTTCATCTGTCTGCTTTACTTGTAACCTCAGAAAGTAACTCTATTCTCCCATCACACTCATTTGATATCTTGACTGCATTATCTTTGCAAATCTCTCACAGAGTTTATCATTAGTAGAACCAAAGATGATATCATCAACATATATCTGTACTAACAATAAGTCCTTACCATGGTACTTATAAAATAGAGTTTATCAATTATACATCTTTTGAAACCACTTTCTGTTAGGAATATGTTGTAGGCTTGATGATATTTCACCAAAACACCTTGGTAAATTTAATTAAGTTGTTTGTAACTTTCAACGAATAATTTTACTTTGACATCCGTTAAAAGAGTAGATTATGTTTAAATAAGTTTTTGTAGCACATTCATGTATACTGTAATGTCTTAGAGAATTAGAGGTTGTAGGATATTCTAAGTCATGTTGACTACTAGAATGATATGTAAATTAGGTTGGCTAATTGTAAATATTAGATTTCTTGTACTTTTGTATAAATAAAATTATGTCAACTGCTATGGAAATACTTTCAACAGATGATTCTACAAGGCTTCGACGGATGACTCAAGATACTCTCAACGGATGATCCAATAGAGACTCAACAGATAATCTATAAAGTCTCGACGAATAATAAATTCAAATAGCAGTTGAGAGTGACTTGACAGTCACATGGGTTGATTGTATATAAAAGGAATGTGGCGGCCTATTTGCAGGTTTATGAGAACAAAGAAGCATTTCCATTTCCATGCTTACTTGAAGAAATATAAAGATGCTGGATAGAGAGATGAAGAAACATGTGATTAGACTTAGACATTTTGTTTTATATGTTTGTCTTTTTCATATGTAACTTGGTGATATATAAACCAAGAGTAACAAGTAGATTAAATATCGATTGAAATGAGTAATAGAAAAAGCTACATTTGTTAGGAATTTCTCTATTCTTTCTTTGTAACTTTACTTGTAAGCAGCTGTGTGCATTCTTGCATCACAGAGTTCTCAATCAATATATATCTCTGGTGGAAAAGATCAATCCACCAGAAAGTTTTTAAATCTTTGTGTTTAATTACTTTGTTTTTTAAATACATATATATTTCAATTACGCACACTTGCATATTCAAACACAGATATATTTTGGTAAAGAGTTTTCTTAATATCCAAAAGAAACCAAGAATTACATTCAACCCCCTTTTGTAATTATATTGTTAGATTATTTGGGAATAACAATTGGTATCAGAGCAAGCTCTTGACACACTAAGAGTTTAAAGATCAAAACAACTAACAACATGAGTAGGAAGGATGTTGGAGTGAAGATCCCTTTTCTGGATAAAGACAACTATCACCATTGGAAGGTGAAAATGCACCTGCATCTTCTCTCTCAAGATGAAAGGTATGCTGAATGCATTGAGAAAGGCCCTTATATTCCTCGAAGAGCTGCTACAGATGTTGAAGGAGCTGTAGGCGATGAGCAAAGCATTCCAAAGCCAAAATCAGAATGGACAAATGAAGACATTGAGTAAGTGCACAAAGATAAAAAGGTTATGAACATTCTGTTCAATGGTCTTGTTAGAGATATGTTTGACAATGTCATCAACTGTAAATCTGTTAAAGACATTTAAAATACAATTCAAATCATATGTGATGGAACTGAACAAGTGAGGGAAAACAAGATGTAACTTCTAATCCAGCAGTATGAGCACTTTCATTATGAAGATACTGAATCTTTAAGTGACATTTTTAGTAGGTTTCAAAAACTACTAAATGCACTGAAGCTGCATGAAAGAATCTACCAGACAAAAGATTCAAACCTGAAATTCCTTAGATCTCTACCAAAAGACTGGAAGCCTATGACTGTCGCTCGTAGAAATTCTCAAGATTATAAGGGGTTTACTTTGGAGAGACTGTATGGCATTCTAAAAACTTATGAGATTGAGTTGGAACAAGATGAGCAATTAGAGAAAGGAAGGAAAAAGGGAGGACCTATTGCGTTGTTAGATGAACAAGAGAGAGTGAAAGAGATGAAGGTTGAAATTGTGGAATCTGCACCAAACTCAAGGGTTTGTGAAGGCAAAGGAAAAGGGCTAGTGGCTGAGCATGAAGATCATCTTAGTCAGGATGAAATGGAGGATATAGAAGATCATCTAGCTTTCCTATCAAGAAGATTTTCCAAGCTCAAATTCAAAAAGAATTTTGGAGCAACCAAGCCAAATAGATACATGGTGGTTAAATCTAAATTCAAGTGTTTCAAATGTGGCTTGAGTGGTCATTTTGCAAATGAATGCAGAAAGCCTGATTCTGAGAAAAGAAAGTTTGATCTTGTGGATTACAAAAAGAAATATTTTGATTTGCTCAAACAAATGGAAAGGGCATTCCTTACTCAAAAAATGACTGGGCAACTGATGAGGTAGATGAAGATGAAGAAACAAGCTATATCAATCTAGCTTTAATGGCCAAAACAGATGAAGCAGAGGTTAGTTCTTCAAGCAATCAGGTAATCACTACTAATCTAGCACACCTTTCTAAAGATGAGTATAATGATGCTATAAATGACATGTCAACAGAATTATATCACTTGCGTGTTACACTTAAATCACACTAAAGAAAACACAAAAATTAAATATAATAATCTATTTTTAAGTAAGAGGAATACTGTGTTAGAAACTCAATTTATTGAGTTTGAAGCAAAAGATACAGTGTAAGATTACAAAAGATGAATTGATTGAATCTTTGAAGAAAAAGGAAATTTTGAGAAAGAAGCTTGAACGAGAGCAAGAGGTAATCAAGGATTGTAAGTCATCAAGAAATGTACATGCCCAAATTGCTAAATTTCAAGGAATAGAATCATTATGTGAAGAAACCTGGAAAAAGAGCAAGGAGAAACTGGATCCTAAGTTGGTAGAAGGATTATCGACGGGTGTGGAATCAACGGATGATGAAGTTTATCCGTTGAAAGATAAAAGTATTTATCCGATAAAAACAAGGATGCTCATTCATTGAAAGAACAGAAGCCAATTAGCAAAACCAAGCTAGATAAACTCAATAAGAAATATGGGTCAGTTTCCAAGAACTTTGTTACAGAAGAAATAAGTCAAGTCAAGGAGAACAAAAGAGTGAATGTGGGGCATCTGTCAGTGAAGCAATTGAATGACATATTGGAGAAAATTGAGGTCAAGGCGGACTCTAAAAGGAAAAACAACAGGAATGGGAAATTAGGAATTAACAAACATAACAACTACACACCTGATAAATATGCATCTAGAAAAATCTGTGTTAAGTGTGGTAGTGTTAATCATTTGTCTGTTAATTGCAAATCTGCTATTCATGCATCCATGTTTGCACCTCCCTCATTTCCCAACATGCCCACAATGCCTATGAATGTTATGCCTGCACAAAATTTGAATGCATAATTTGCTAATATGCCATTTGCATAAAATTCTTACTATGTTGCATTCAATATGCCTCAAATGCCATTTAGCATGCCATACTGAAATAACATGTTTGCATATAATATGCCATATCATGTTAACCAACCTGTGCATGATAATTCTGTAATTATGAAAGGTTTTCAAAGACCTACTCTAATGACCAAGGTTGAATCTCAATCACCTAAGTCAAGTGAGAAAAAGCCCAAGAAACCTAAAAAGAAGACTAACAAGGCAGGACCCAAGAAAACTTGGGTACCAAAATTAACTTGATTTGATTTTGATGTGTGCAGAGAAACAGAAAGAGTATGTGGTATTTAGATAGTGGATGCTCAAGGCACATGACTGAAGACTCTACCCTGCTCACTAAGTTCAAGGAGAGAGCTGGCCCAAGTATTACTTTTGGAGATGACAACAAAGGGTATACTGTGGGATATAGCTTGATTTCTAAGGAGAATGTCATCATTGAAGAAGTTGCTCTAGTGGATGGACTTAAACATAATTTTTTGAGTGTCAGCCAGCTATGTGACATAGGCAACTCGGTACCCTTCAATTCAGAAGCCTGTGTTGTTACCTGCAAGAAAACAAATTGGTTCTCACTGGAGTGAGAAATTAAAATGTGCACCTAGCTGACTTTAACTCATCCAATACAGATTTTATTACTTGTCTTTTCAGCAAAGCAAGTCAAGATGAAAGTTGGCTATGACACAAGAAGCTGTCTCATTTGAACTTCAAGACTATGAATGAATTAGTCCGGAAAGACCTAGTAAGAGACATTCCTCAAGTTGAGTTCTCAAAAGATGGATTGTGTGATGCCTGTATTGATGTGTATTTTTTTAGGGTATCATTCGCAGGGAATGACTAATATCAATACTGTTATGGATAAAAAATCAAGGTTATTACTTGCTGTATTTAATACTAAGATTCGGGAGCTCAAGGCCTTTAATGACTGCTCTCGTGTTTCGTGACTCAATCTGCCTTTACGAGATGCCTACGTATCTCTGTGAATTAGAGAATCAAGCCAAAAAATGTAGTTCTAATTGGTGGGGGTGAGACCCCTTATATAGATGTTGGGAGTCCTTGAATTGGACTTGGTATAGGAGACTTGGTGGGCAAGTCTCATAATTAGAATGGACTTTGGAGTCCTAGATAGTAGGAAACTGATTCCTTATCCTTTTAGGTCCCCTTGAGGCTAATCTCCAAGGATTTATATCCTTATCGGGACTCTTTTCAACATCTGATTTTTCCCTTATTAATTAATTACAAAATTAATTAATAATCAGGGCTTTTGGGCCTTTTTTATTCCACCAGACCTGATCTGGTCCATCAGGCTTAACCTTTCTGGTCTGAATATTATACATCTTATTATTGGGCCTATCAGCTCATTAATTATAAAATCAGGACTTATTTATCCCTATCATTTGCCCCCCAACTTTTGGGAAACATTGATTAGGTTTCGCAGAAGTTATTCGTTCCCTTTCAGGGTTTCGTTTTTGCGTAAAGTGTGGAGCGACCTACACATTTACAATGAATCTTCCTTTTATTCAGAAATTATCTTAATTTCCAGGAATTTTTCCCTAATTTTCTGGGATTTTCCCTAATTTTCTGGATTTTTCCCTTAATTTCTGGGATTTATCCTAATTTTCTGGGATTTTTCCCTAATTTTCTGGGATTTTTCCCTAATTTCTGGATTTTTCCCTAATTTTCTGGGATTTTTCCCTAATTTTCTGGGATTTTTCCCTAATTTCTGGATTTTTCCCTAATTTTCTGGGATTTATCCTTAATTTTTTGGATTTTCCCTAATTTTCGGGGATTTATCCTTAATTTTCTGGCTTAAAATTGATCAGAATGCATTCAAAATCGATCAGGATGCAGACAAAATCGATCAGGATCCTGATCGAATTAGCTCAGGATCTTACACTCTGGTCGACAGGATTCCTGATCGATTTCGATCAGGATTCTGACCGAATTGGCCTTCAAAGCGACACTCTAGTCGATTGTTACACGGGCTTAATCGACCAGGATTCCTGATCGATTTCGATCAGGACTCTGATCGAATTAAATGACTCTCGACCATTCTGATCGAATGGAATGTCGATCAGGACTCTCTTCTCTGTCGATCAGGACTCTGATCGATCTTAGGGGATTTCTTCCCTCCTGTTCGAATAAGATATCGATCAGGACTCTCTTCTCTGTCGATCAGGACTCTGATCGATCTTAGGGGATTTCTTCCCTCCTGTTCGAATAAGATATCGATCAGGACTCTCTTCTCTGTCGATCAGGACTCTGATCGATCTTAGGGGATTTCTTCCCTCCTGTTCGAATAAGATATCGATCAGGATCCTCTTTTGCATCGATCAGGACTCTGATCGAACCATATTAAGGTTCTGGTCGATTTTTGACTTTTTAAATTCCACAGGAGCTTCTAGATTGTTCCTGATACTTCTTGTAGATGGGCCTTTAGGTTGGGCCTGGCTAAATGGGCCTAAAAACGCCTCGTATTCCGAGCTTTTCGCCTATATAAGTGTAGTGTGGAGTGAGAATCCTCACTTCACTTCCCACTTCTCATTTTATCTCACATTTTTCTCTAAAGTTCTCCCTTTTGAAGGCGATTTCCGGCGACCAAAGCCACCGCAGCTCCACCATTCTCAAGTATTTCTGGGTTTCAAGCCTTCAACCGAAGCATATTAATGGCGGACCGTGACCTAGCTCGTTTGCAGAAGATGAATGTCTCTAAGAGAGGTACAAACATCCAAATTCAATCTCCATATACTTCCCTCATTGATATGATTAACTCGAGAGGTGATGAATATCCTTCTCTGTCTGAGTTAGATTCGTATAATCATGGTAACACTTTTCATGAGTTAGATGGTAGGATAGAGTCTATGAACACCCTGTACAGACTTCCACCCCACCTTAGGATCACTCCAGCCGCCCCTGGGGATAGGACTTGTAATTGGGAGGGGGATACCCTGTTCATTTATCGAGGAGCCCTGACCGCAGGTCTTAGGTTCCCATTCCACGAATTTATTCCTCGTTTACTAGCTGATGTACGAATCAACCCTTGTCAACTCCCTCCTAACGCCTGGAGGAACATTATCTGTTTTCTGGTCCTTTGTCTCAGGAATAGCTTCCCTCTTTCCGTAGCAGTCTTTAGGAAAGTTTTCCAATTCTATAATAGTTCCATGAGTCAGCCGGGCTGGGTTTTAATTCGCCAACGGCCCAAAATTCCCCATATCTTTGATAGTAACTCTATAGTCGAGAACAACCCTAAATGGAGGGATGAGTTTGTTAGGCTGACCTGGGCTGGGGGTGATTGGGCCACACTCTTCCGTAGGCCATTTTGCAAAGTATCAGATGGTAGTCCTGGTAGCATCAGATTAACTGATGAGGAGGAGGTGGCCTACCAAGCCTTAATTTCAGATGATGGGAAAACAGACACCTGGACCCTTTTAGAGGAGTTTTCCTTGAAGAAAGTTGGTCTCTCCCAGGCCAGTGATAAGGGTAAATTTATACCTGCGAAATTATTTTTCCTTCTCTTTAACCGCACTTTTTCTTTTTTCTGGATTTTAATATTCCTTTTGCTTTTCCTTTCAGCTTGTGAGGCTATTAATAATGTCAATAGGCCTAAGGAGGGGGAATCTGGCCGCCAGAAGAGGGCCAAGTTAAACAGGGACCCCAGGAGCAAACCTGACGGTCCTACTTTCCTTAAGCCCCACGTCCCGGTGGTCGAGCTGGGGGACGATGTGGATCCTCCACTTAAGGCACATTCCTTCAGGCCTAACTGGGGCTTCAGGAGGAGCGATACGGTGGTTGGATCCACCAAACATGCCAAGGATTGGTCGTACCATTCCATCACTCCCCACGATTTCACTGACATTGTTACGGGGAGTGATGTCGAGACTATTGAGCTTCTGGGTTCTCAAGCCCAAGCTGCGGTAATTTTCTTTTTTCTTCTCTTCCTTTTGTGAATTTCAACTTTTCTTGTATCCCAATGAATTTGCGCCAACTCATACATATTTCTTTGCAGAGTAATACCTATTTCCAGGCGGCCCTACATTAGGCTAGATCTTGGAAGGGTAACTCTGATGTTTTTGAGAAGGAGATGAAGAAGTGGGAGGAGAGAGCCAAGGTCCTAGAGAAGAAGCTGGACACGAAGAAAGAGGAGCTGGCTAAGGCTCATTCCGAGCTGGTGAAACTTAGGAGCGATAAGGATAAGCTCATTGATGACTACATGGATTCTGACAAGTTTAAGAATCTCATGGAGATTCATGATGAGGGTCTTTATTCCCTACAGTTCACTCAGGGATGGGATGCGGCCGTGAAGGCTGTTTCTGAGAAGTACCCGGGCTTAGTCGACCCTAAGGACTTTATAAGTCCTGAGCAGGCTGAGTCAGAGGACAGCATAGACGCCCTCTTCGACTCCCCTCAGCCAAATGATCGCATCTTGGATCCTAACACTGCTTCTCCTCCCGCTTCTCCTGCGAAGGACGCTGAAGGCGCTGATAAGGAGAAAGAGAATGAAGGCTCCCGCATGGAGGAGTAGTTTTTCTATTCTGTAATTTTATCCTTAATTTATGTCTGGACTTTTGTTTGTATTAAAACTTATTACCCTGCGGGGCTATGCTACTTTCCTTATTTGCATTCTCTCCTTCATTTTTCCGATACTTTAATATTCAGACTTGGCTTAATGGGCCACACAAGTATTATCACAAGTCAAACTTCCATGGGTTGAAATAATTTCAAACTCTTCCATTTCAAGTCTGGTTTTCCTAAACCTTACATAATATGGGTTCGACCCTGATCTATAATAGCTAAAAAATAAAAATCCTATGCAAACAAAGCTTCGAGGTGCTTTTAAACCTACTTGTCATAATGACCAGTGAGAATCGTACTTCGACCATCTCACACGTAGTAAACCTTCAGGTTTTGTGCGTGCCAGGTTCTCGGGACTTCAAAACCATCCATAGTCTCCAGCTTGTAGGTTCCTCTACCCTGAACGCTCTTGACTCTATACGGCCCTTCCCAATTTGAGGCAAGCTTTCCTTTCTGTCTAACACCAGAAGCCTCTATTTTTCTCAAGACTAGGTCACCTTGTTTGAAAAACCTCTCTTTAACCCTTAGGTTGTAGTAGAATGAAGCCTTTTTCTGATATTCTACTATCTTTGCATGTGCTTTATCTCGCACTTCATCGATTAAATCCAGGGCTAACCTCTGCCCTTCCTCATTTTCTTCTGCGTTGAAAGCCTGAATCCTTGGAGAGGAATGTGATATCTCCACGGGAACTACTGCTTCTGCCCCATACGCCAACATGAAAGGAGTTGCTCCTATCGTGACTCTACAGGTAGTCCTATAGGCCCATAATATTGGAAGTATCTCATCCACCCAATTATTTCTTGACTTCTCGATCCTCTTTTTTAGTCCATCCAGGATTATCCGATTTGCTACCTCTGCTTGCCCATTGGCTTGCGGGTGAGCCACAGAGGTGAATCGTAACTCAATTTCATTTTCTTCACAATACTTCTTGAATTCCTCATTGTTGAATTGTGTTCCATTGTCAGTGACGAGGATACGGGGAATTCCATATCGGCACATAATGTTTTCCCACAAGAATTGTGCAACCTGCTTAGTTGTGATTTTGGCCAAGGGTTTGGCTTCAATCCACTTGGTGAAATAATCAATGGCTACAATCAGAAATTTCCTTTGTGCCGTGGCCATAGGAAAAGGCCCTAAAATATCCATCCCCCACATGGTAAAGGGAATAGGCGAGTTGATAGAGGTCAGCATCTCGGGGGGTTGTCTAACAACTGGTGCATGCTTCTGACAGCGATCACACTTCTTCACATATTCTTTGGCATCAGCCATCATTTCTGGCCAATAGAAGCCTAAACGAGTTATCTTATGATCCAAGGCCCTGCCCCCCAAGTGTTGTCCACAAATACCTTCATGCACTTCTTCAAGAGCCAAGCGTGCCTCATCGGGCCTGAGACACCTCAAGTAGGGAACCACGAAAGATCTTTTGTAAAGAATCCCATCTATCAAAGAGTACCTTAGTGCCCGAACAGTTAACTTTCGTGCTTCAGTTGCATCACTTGGCAACCAACCGGTTTGAATGTGAGCCTTGATGGGATCAATCCATGACGTCCCCAAGCCTATGGGAGCCAGCAGCTTAACATCTATACTTCGTGTCTTCAAAACACGGAAGTACACACTTCCTGAACTTTCTTCAATCTCAAACGAAGCGAACTTTGATAGCGCATCTGCCTTAACATTTTCTTCCCTTGGAATGTGTTCAACATGGCATTCATTAAATTGGGTCATCACAGCCCTTACTAGGCGAACATACTTAGCCATCGTATCATCCCTTGCCTCAAATTCTCCCATTACCTGGGATATGATCAACTTCGAGTCTCCACGGACCTTTAAGTTTTTGACTCTAAGTGTCCCAGCTAGACCAAGGCCATCAATCAGGGCTTCATACTCTGCCTCATTGTTTGTGGTTGGGAAGTCTAGCTTCATGGCATACTCAATTAAGAATCCATCAGGGCTTTGCAAAACCAACCCTGCTCCACTGGAATTTGTTTTTGATGCTCCATCAAAATAGAGAACCCAATATTCTTTCTCCTTGTCCCCATTGTCGACTCCCTTGTCTTGAGGTATGGTATCTTCCTGCCCCCCGACTTCTTGGTTGGGTATGGTACATTCCACCACGAAGTCAGCTAGTGCCTGGGCTTTTATGGCCGTACGTGGCTTATACTTGAGATCGAACTCTCCCAACTCTATTGCCCACTTAATCAGTCTCCCACTTGCCTTGGGACTGTGAATGATATTTCTCAGTGGCTGATTTGTTAACACTTCAATTTGGTGAGCTTGAAAATAAGGACGCAGCTTTCTTGAAGCCATTACCAAGGCTAAAGCGAATTTCTCAATGGCTGAATAATTCAACTCAGCACCATGCAAAATTTTGCTGACATAGTATACGGGTTTCTGGACTTTCAGTTCCTCCTTAACCAACACGGCGCTCAAGGCGCTCTCTGAAATAGCCAAGTACAAGAATAAAACTTCATTCAGAACTGGCTTGGCCAACAACGGGGCCTGGCCCATATACTTCTTTAACTCTTCAAATGCCTTCTGATTTTCCTCACTCCATACAAAGTCTTTGATGTTCTTTAGTGACTTGAAAAATGACAAGCACTTGTCTCCTGACTTGGAGATGAATCGTCCTAACGCAGCAACCCTTCCTGTGAGCTTCTGAACATCCTTGACAGTTTTGGGGGGTTCCATGTCCAGGATTGCCTTTATTTTATCAGGATTTGCCTCAATTCCCCTCTTCGAGACCATCAATCCCAAGAATTTTCCAGATCCTACTCCGAAAGCACACTTCGTCGGATTCAACATCATCTTGTGGTACCTCAGGACCTCAAAAGCTTCCCTTAAATGGGCTATATGATCAGTCTTTACTAGACTCTTGACTAACATGTCATCAACATAGACTTCCATAGTCTTACCAATAAGATCCTTAAAAATTCTATTCACCAACCTTTGATAGGTGGCTCCTGCATTCTTGAGACCAAACGCCATAACAAGATAACAATAAACACCAAAGTCAGTGATAAATGATACCTTTGGAATGTCATCCTTATGCATTTTGATCTGGTTGTATCCGCTAAACCCATCCATGAAACTCAGCATCTCATGTCCAGCGGTGCCATCAATCAAAGTATCAATTCTAGGCAGCGGAAAACAGTCTTTGGGGCATGCATCATTCAGATCGGTGAAGTCTATACACATCCTCCACTTTCCATTAGCCTTCTTCACCATTACAGGGTTTGCTAACCACTCCGGAAATTGAATCTCCTCAATGAAACCAGCCTCTAAGAGCTTTTCCACTTCCTGCTTTATAGCCTCTTGTCTTTCCGGGGCAAAATTTCTTTTCTTTTGTTTCACTGTCTTCCGGCTTGGATCTACGTTTAGCTTGTGAGTAATTAACTCCGGGTCTATGCCTGGCATATCAGCTGCTGACCATGCAAACACATCACTATTTTCTTGCAAAAATTTCACTAACTTCCCTCTAAGGGGCTCCTCTAATGTGGCTCCAATGAAAGTCGTCCTCTCAGGATTCTCGGGGTCTAAAGGAACCGAGACCAATTCTTCTGCTGGCCTTCCTCTATTCTCATCATTTTCTCGAACATCCATATCTTCAATAGGAAGAACCTGCCCCCCGACTCCATCTGCCCTCAAAGAGGCCACAGAACAGCTTCTAGCCATTTTTTGATCTCCTCTCTCTTCTCCAATCCCGTTTCGGGTGGGAAACTTCATGACTGAATGGTAGGAAGAGGGGACTGCCTTGAAGGCATGTATCCCTGTTCTCCCCATGATAGCATTATAAGTTGAACTAGCCTTTACCACCACAAAATCCAGCATCTGCGTTGCTTGCCTTGGCTCCGTACCTATGGTGGTTGGCAATTTGATTATCCCTTCCACATGACATTCTACTCCAGCAAATCCATATATCGGCATGTCGGTTGGTGTTAACTGGGAGTCGTTATACCCCATCCTTAGAAAGGTGTCGTGGAGCAAGATATCCACAGAAGCACCATTATCCACAAGGACCCTCTTAACCGGGCTATTTCCTATTATTGGTGTTATGACCAGCGGGTCGTCATGGGGAAACTTCACACCCTCTAGGTCGGAATCATCAAAAGCCAATATTACTTCTGTCCTGGCCCTCTTCGGGGCTTCTCCAACAATATGCATAACCTCTCTAGTGTATGCCTTTCTGGAATTTTTGGACAATCCAGCAGCAGTTGGACCTCCAAAGATCGTGTTTATCACAGGCCTTCGAGGTCTCGGCCCTCCATAAATGGTGTTTATAACTGGTCCTCTAGGCTGAGGGTTTCGCCCCTGATCGTCTTGGTCCCTCCTACGATCCTCAAAGTTCTTCCTTCCATTATTATTCCTATCCCCTCCTTCTCCAGTGTATTTGTTCAATCTTCCTTTTCGAATGAGGAACTCAATTTCATCTTTCAATTGCCTACACTCATCGGTGTCATGGCCAACATCTTTGTGAAACCTGCAATACTTGCTCTTATCTAGCTTGGCGGGATCGGCCTTCAAGGGCTTAGGCCAGCGAACATCTCTGTCTTTCTCAATCTCCATCAAAATCTGACTTCTAGGAGCATTAAGCTTAGCGTATTCAGTGAACTTTTGCCCAGGTCCTCCCTTCTTGGGGGTTGAATCAGGGTTTTGTTCGGTTCTAGGATATTTGTCCTTTGTAATATATTCTAAATCAGTTTTTCGCTTCTTGCCTCCAGTGGGCTCATTACTTACTACGGTCTTCCTCATGCTTTCTTCCACCTTGATATACTTCCCTGCCCTCTCTTGGAGTTACAACATGTTTTCAGGGGGACGTTTGGCCAAGGACATCTTGAAAAACTCATCCCTGGTTCCTTGTTGTAGTGCTATCATGGCTACCTTATCATCAAGGTCCGGGACTTTTAAAGCCTCCTTTGTAAAACGATTTAGGTAATCTCTCAAGGATTCCTTAGCTCCCTGCACAAGACTCATAAAGGATGCTGAACTTTTCTCATGGACTCTTCCACTGATGAATTGCTTAATAAAAGCCTGACTTAATTCTCTGAACGATCCAATAGAATTTGGGGGCAGGCGACTGTACCATCTTTGAGCCATACCCGACAGGGTTTGAGGGAAGGCCCGACACTTTATAGAATCATTCACGGGTTGCAGCAGCAGTGCATTAGAGAATGTCCTAACATGATTTGCGGGGTCTCCCGTGCCATCATAGGCTTTGATAGTGGGCATCTTGAATTTCCTTGAGATATGGGCATTCATTATCTCTTCTGTGAAGGGTGGAGTTGGATCATCAGGATCTCCAAGGGGAAGGAGATTGCTTGGATCAGTTCTTGGGACAACAGCCCTTCTTCTTACCAGACCATCCAGGTCTATGACAGGAGGAGGATTTCTCCCCCTAGGAGGTATCTGGGGTCTGGTGGCCTGGTGAGCCTCCAAATCACACCTCAGCCTTTGGATTTCAGCCTCATGAGCCCTGATCCTTTCCTGCACTTCTTGGGGATTCGCCCCTGGGGTGCTTTGGGGGCGTTGCCTTCCATCGGCCATTGGCTCTTTTCCAGGACGCCTCCTTCTCGGGGCCACTTCATCATCCGAAGATTCGGAGTCTCTCTCAGTATAAGGACCAGAAAATTCCCGATCCTCAGGAATAGGACCCAAACCTCGTATGTAGGGGGGTGACTGCCCTCGTGCTTCGCCTCGCCCAGCATATCCGCTTCCTCCAACCTCAGGGCGAAGGGGCATCCCATAAGGGGGGTTAGTAGTAACAACAGTTGAATATTCATACCCGACGGGTCGAGAATTCACAGGTATATGTACTTGTTGAACTTGAGGATTCGTACCTTGAATAGTCGGGGGAGTTGTCCCTTGTGGCTGAGGTTGAGTTGCCCCTGTCTGGGCTTCCCCCTGAGTAGATGCATAAGTTGAATGGGGAGGAACCTCCACAGTTGATGAAATCACCTGGGTTGTCTCTGATGGTGTTCCTTCCTCTAGAGCTCCAATTGTTCTCCGTGTTCTCGCCATGGTTGTTGTTGCTCTTCCCACAGACGGCGCCAAATGTTATGGATAAAAAATCAAAGTTATTACTTGCTGTATTTAATACTAAGATTCGGGAGCTCAAGGCCTTTAATGGCTGCTCTCGTGTTTCGTGACTCAATCTGCCTTTACGAGATGCCTACGTATCTCTGTGAATTAGAGAATCAAGCCAAAAAACGTAGTTCTGATTGGTGGGGGTGAGACCCCTTATATAGATGTTGGGAGTCCTTGAATTGGACTTGGTATAGGAGACTTGGTGGGCAAGTCTCATAATTAGAATGGACTTTGGAGTCCTAGATAGTAGGAAACTGATTCCTTATCCTTTTAGGTCCCCTTGAGGCTAATCTCCAAGGATTTATATCCTTATCGGGACTCTTTTCAACATCTGATTTTTCCCTTATTAATTAATTACGAAATTAATTAATAATCAGGGCTTTTGGGCCTTTTTTATTCCACCAGACCTGATCTGGTCCATCAGGCTTAACCTTTCTGGTCTGAATATTATACATCTTATTATTGGGCCTATCAGCTCATTAATTATAAAATCAGGACTTATTTATCCCTATCAAATACCAATCTCAAGTCTCATATTTCTCACAATTCAGAAGTGTGGAGAATAATTTGTGGATGTGTGTAATTAACAACTAATTAATCTAATAAAAAACTAAAATTAAATAACATCTATGAGAGAAAATAATCCAAGAATCAGGGTTCTTCAATGGCTATCATCAATGTCTAATTTGTGTTTATTGTTTTGTTAAAAATAATCCTTCTAATGTTTATAAAATCCTCTCCCAAGGTAGATTATAGTGCCTACAAGTATCCATTGAACGCCACTCCCATGGTTATATAAAGTATAATTATAGACTATTAAAAGCCAAGGATTATAAGTTTCACAATTCTCATATCAATCTCCCGATCTAATACTTAAATTGTGTCTATCATATCATGTACTAGAATTATAACTCCTCTCTTGATTCGTTATAACTCCTAAAGATTCAATTAGAAGTTAGCTACTTTTCTAATTGTATAAAGCTCTCAATGACAAATTAACAATAACAAGAAAATCACAATATAGTCAAACAAACATATTAAGCCAATGAATACTACCCAACTCTTGGATAAAGGAATTAGCTACTCATGATAAGATAAATAAAATATATATTAAGAACGCAAACCATGAGTTAGAGAATTGATGTATAAAGAATACAACTTTAAAGTTCCTCTGGAAATCTGGATGAATCCCTTCACTCCTTCTTCCAATCTCCCTCTCAAGTTGCTTCTCTCCCTTCTCTCAAGATTTCAATTATCTAAATATTCTCTAATACAATATGTTATTGTTCTCTATATAGAATATATCAAAACCTAATATAATAAAGAGTTTTAATCTTTCTCCCAAAATAAATTGGATTATGATGTAAAATTCGTAGGCTGTCTTTCAGGTCTGATTCTGGGCTTCTCCAGTCGGAATCTTGGTGTTGGACCACTTCTAAACTGTAGATAATTATTTTAGCTTTGCATGGGCTATAAGATCGCCCAACTCTGATATCTAGAACTCAAGTTACGGTCCAAACAGTGATGTATGCGTGTGTAGCCCAATAAATCCGAATTTCCTTATGAATTAAGTCCAAATAAACCCAATTCCATAAAAAGTTGGAAATTCTTTATTTTCTGTCAAAAAAAAATTCTAATTAATAATATCCAACTAATGATATAATATTTTAAAAATGAGAATAAAATCCTTTAATATATATATAAATATATACTATATCATTTCTCTAGATTTATCCAACTAATAATTCTGTTACTTGTCTTTTCAGCAAAGCAAGTCAAGATGAAAGTTGGCTATGACACAAGAAGCTGCCTCATTTGAACTTCAAGACTATGAATAAATTCATCGGGAAAGACCTAGTAAGAGGCATTCCTCAAGTTGAGTTCAAAAAAGATGGATTGTGTGATGCCTATCAAAAGGGAAAATAAATCAAGGCATCATTCAAAAGAAAGCTTGAATCTACAATTGAATAATCACTACAACTATTGCACACGGACTTATTTGGACCAGTTAATGTGTTGTAAATCTCAAAGAAAAGATACTGTCTAGTGATTGTGGATGATTTCTCAAAGTTCACTTGGACATATTTCCTCAAATTTAAAGATGAAGCTAGTGAAATCATTATCATTTATATAAGGCAAGTCAACAATCATCCTGATCTCAAAATTAGAAGAATCAGGAGTGACAATAGAACCGAGTTCAAGAATTCTGCAATGAGGTTATTTTGTGAAGAAAATGGGATCATGCATGAGTTTTCAGCAGCAAGGACTCCACAACAAAATGGAGTGGTGGAAAGAAAGAATAGATCTCTTATTAAAGCTGCAAGGACAATGCTGGAAGAATCAAAGCTACCAACTTATTTTTAAGCAGAAGTAGTAGATACTGCATGCTACACTCAGAATATTTTTTTTATCAATCAAGTAAAATGCATGACTCATTATCAATTGTTCAAGAACAGGAAACCAACACTTAACTTTTTTCATGTATTTGGATGCAAATGCTACATTCTAAGGAATCAAACCGAGAAACATGGAAAGTTTGATGCCAAAGCTGATGAAGGTATATTTGTTGGACATGCTGTGAGAAAAGCATACATGATCTACAATCTTAGAACCAACATTTTTATGGAATCTTTACATGTTGTATTTAATGATAAGAATATTGAAGAACTGCAAGATGAAGGTTTCCATGAAAGCCTCAAATTTGACAATGTTGAGATGAACAGTGATGAAAGTGATGATGAAAGTGATCAAGAAATAATTTCTAAGGAAAATGTAGAAAAATCAGTAACAAATAAAGCACAAGGTGCATCATCCGTTGACAAAAAAACATCATCATCCGTCAAAAGGCAAAATTCAACATCCGTTGAGCCATCAATAGGAGTTGAAAGTCATTTTAGATCACACACAGAAAGGACCCCAACCTCAAATCAAAGATCCACAAACTCAGGGGGAGTTTCTTCTAATCAAAACTCAGTCACACATCAAGACAACTTTGATGCCTCTTCATCTAGAGTTAATCTATCACAACAAAGGAAATGGACTAGAGATCACCCATTTGAACTAATTATTGGTGATGCATCTTCAAAAGTGCAAACAAGGAAAACAACTCAAGATGAATGCCTATATAGCAGCTTCTTGTCACAGAAAGAGTCAAAAAAGGTAAAAGAAGCTTTGTTGGATTCTGATTAGGTTTTAGCTATGCAAGAAGAGCTAAACCAATTTGAAAGGAATGGAGTATGGAAGCTGGTACCCAAACTAAAAGGCAAGAATTCTATTGACACCAAATGGGTATTCAGAAACAAGATGGATGAGAATGGCATAGTCAAAAGGAACAAAGCCAGATTAGTTGCTAAAAGCTATTATCAACAGGAAGGGATAGATTTTGATGAAGCTTTTGCTCCTGTTGCAAGACTTGAAGCTATCAGAAATTTTCTAGCCTATACATGCCATGGCAATTTCAAAGTCTATCAAATGGATATAAAGAGTGCCTTTCTAAATGGAGATTTGGAGAAGGAAGTCTATGTTAGTCATCCTCCTGGTTTTGAAGATCCCAATTTTACAGAATATATCTACTATATTTTGAAAGCACTCTATAGTTTGAAGCAAACACCTAGAGCCTGGCATGACACCCTGTCAAAATTTCTTCTAGAAAATCATTTTACAAGAGGTACTGTTGACAAAACTGTTTTCTTTAGAAATTTCAATGGCTCATTTCTTTATATTTGGATCTATTGATGAAAAACTTTGTAAAAAGTTTGCCAAACTAATGCAAAGTAAATATGAAATGAGCAAGATGGGAGAACTAACTTATTATCTTGTTCTCCAAGTTAAGCAAGTTAGTGATAGAATATTCATTAATCAAACCAAATACATTCATGATCTTTTAAAGAAGTTTGACTTAATGGATTGCACATCTGCAAAAACTCCCATGGCCACTGCCACTAAATTTGAAATACACACAACTGAAAAGTATGTATATATTCAAATTATACAGGCATGGTAGGTTCACTTTTATATTTAACAGCCAGTAGGTTAGATATAATGTTTGCTACTTGTCTTTGTGCTAGATTTCAAGCTGATCCTAGATAATCTCATTTAGTAGCTATTAAGATAATTTTCAGATATCTCAAAGGAACACCACAACTTGGCATTTGGTATCCTAGAGATTCTGGTTTAATCTAATTGGTTATTCAGATGCAGATTATGCAGGTTGTAGAATAAATAGAAAAAGTACAACATGAACCTGTCAGTTTCTAGGAAACAAGCTAGTGTCCTGGTTTAGTAAGAAAGAAAACTCAGTTTCTACTTTCACAGCTGAGGCTGAATACATTGCTGCTGGTAGTTGTTGTGTACAGATTCTATGGATGAAAAATCAGCTATTGGATTACTGTCTACATATGGACAAGATTCCAATTTTCCGTGACAATAAAAGTGCCATTGCCATTACTGAAAATCATGTATAGCATTCAAGGACAAAGCACATTGACATCAAGTATCATTTTATTCAAGAACACATCATGAATGGTACTGTGGAACTTTATTTTGTTCCAAGTGAGCAGCAACTTGTAGACATCTTTACCAAGCCACTTGATGAGTCAATTTACACTAGGTTGGTAAGTGAGTTAGGTATGCTTAATTATTCCTAAGTTATTTTGATGTCCAAGAAATTTGTAATGCAGTCAGAAATAAATTTGACTTTTCCTAAAGAGATGAAATTTTGGCTAAGTCACAATTTATATCTCGGCGAATGTTCATTATCCGTTGAAAATTAAAATCCGTTGAATGTCATTATCCGTTGAGAATCAAATATTTTTCTGGGTACTTTATATCTTGACGGATAATTGTTTAATCTATATCCGTTGAATTGCTTTAATCATAGCCGTTAATTCTATACCTCATCTGTCGAATTTACTTTTAGTATGTATGTATATGACGATGGATAATATTTAGAATTTCTATAGTTTACTTTATTTTTAAACGGCTATTTTTGGCAATTTTCATTGGGTACTTTATTGTACTTTTAATTAGATTTTTTATTAATTTCTGAGAAAGTATAAAAGCCCCTTTCAATTTTTTATTTTACTTTTATCTTTCTCATTATCATCAAAGCAATTTTTTCTCTCTTCATCTCCAAAAACACTCTTTCTCTGTAACTGTTTTCAATCACAAAAATGGCACATGTAGTCAAGATTATATCTCAGTCTGGATTTGTCTATGAGAAGAACAACTTCGTGGCACTGGTGGAGAAGAACATTGCTGCTTCTGAGGACTATCACAAGATGATGGACTTCATTCGCAACTGCAAACTAAGCCATGCTATGATTGAGTCTCCAGTAATCTACTGTGAAGTTGTGAAGCAGATCTGGACTACGGTTGTGTACAACTCCAAAGATAAAACCATTACCTTCTCTCTTAAAGGTAATGATTACTGTATTAATTGTGATGAAATACAAGCTTGCTTCCATTTTCCTGAAAATAACATAATGTTCCACACATAGACACAGATGTGAGCACCATGCTTATGTCTATGGGCTATTCTCTCAATCCTGCCAAACTAGGTGAGATTAAGAGAATGGGCCTTAGAAAAGAATAGAGCTTTTTCTGTGGTTCTTTTATAAAATCCTTTTCTGGTAAAATTAGTGTTAGTCCCTAACAATGCAACAAGAATTACAGAAGGGGGTTGAATGGATTCTTGAACCTTTTTCAAAAATATAAATGTTCTATCTTAATAATATATAAATGTTTGATTTGCAAAGTACGGAATAAGAAGTTAGTAAAATCAAAACACAAGTAATTAAAAACACATGTGTAATAACTCAAATTTTTGAGACCTTGTAAAATGTTTAATGAATAGTAGCCCTGACAGACGGGAAAAACTTTTGAGCCCACACTATGTAGTGCATGAGAAAAGGAGTTTCGGAGTTGATATTATGACTATACGTACCAAATGAGTGTATGTAAACGCTATTAGTTTTCGAAGAAAATGAACATTGAAAAACGATCGTATATACGACTAATCAAGGATTACGGGAATCGCAATATAATTACAAGATTAAAACCCTACGGATTTATATTCAAGTATGATAACTCAAAATATAAGTAATAAATACAAAAGGAATTACGTCGCGAACCATTTACGAGTAAGTATTACGAAAATGCTTAAGCAACCGAGCGAACGCGTAAACGATTAAATAAACGTAATGCACTAACTAACCATGGTAAGAAAGTAAACATGGTTACTTCATCAAATAGTGAGCTAACCATAGGATGATCAAGCAAGCTAGCCAAATAGTGTGCTAAGGAAGCTAACACATGTAGTTTAGCTTGTAAGCTAGCAAGCTACTTGGATTTGTCCCCAAGATTTCCAACAAGGAATAAACCTAGGATTATATACTAGGAAGAATAAAAATCAAGTGAAAGATATCACCACCCCATTTCCTAGAAGCAACCAAGAGAAGCAAGCATAAAACCCCCCACCCCCTCATTGTTTCCATTCGGCTTTTCAAGAAAGAAGGGAGAAATTTAAAATCAAAACTCAAGTTCTAGCAATGATAAAATCATCCCATTAATTCTCAAGCTTCCTAACAATCAAAATAAGGTAAGAAAATTCTTTCATCTCTTTTTATCAAAGTCTGATGGGTGAAATAAAATCAAGAAAGCCACTAGTGAATAGTATGAATAGTAACTCCTCTTTTTCTTAATTTCAATGGTGGTTTTAGGTTCCAAAAATCATACCAAGTACTTCCAAGACTCCACCATCCTCAAGAACATATCTCAATATTTCAAGAAAGGTAATAATCTTTGGCCCAACTTTATTTAAGATTCATTTTCAAGATCCATTTAGTATGTAGTTATAAACCTAGTTTTAGAAGTGGTAGTGATGAAATCTTGATATTTAGTTAAGTAGATTTAAGGTTGATTGTTGTTGCCTCAAGAACATAATGTTCTTGAGAGAAGTTTTTGTGTTGATAATGAAATGATGATTGTTGGTGGTTGTGTTAAGAGTTAGGGCATAAACAAAACCACGATCGTAAACATAATTCCGTTAAAACCAACAAATCGTAACTTTAAGTTTCTGTATAAATTCCCGGAGATTTACACTGTAGTTTCTTCAAAAATAACCATTGTTTATGATAGAAAATTTTATAAGGATCGTTTAGACACTTGAATCGCTTGATTCCAAATTACGGATCAAAAGTTATGGTCATTTTACTAAAAGTGGTTTACGCGACAAAAACTGCTGCGAATTACAAATTTTGAAAATATAAAGGGTCGACTTAAAAGTGTTCATAAATCATGAAAATTTTACAGAGAGTAACATATTGAGTTTCCTAACTTCCATAAATATTTCTTTTAAAAATAATGATTTTTCAGTTTTATAAAAATATCGGAGCCGAGGCCGCACGATTAGAAAATATAGAATCCATAAGCGGAGCCGACGACGAAAATGAAAATGAACCTAAGATACTTAGAAAAATAAAACAACCATGATGTGAATAATGACTTAAAGGAATAATAAGGGTAATACAATTTGAGAGGGTGCATAATAAGTAGCACATGAGTATGAGTCGCCGTAAATTAGAACGGGACCTAAGGAAGCAAATTGTGTTTATGGTTATAGATTTCCGAGCGGAACATAGAGCATCCTCCACCTCGAGATACCCAGACAAGTTTACGAACACAACTCCATTTTACTGTTGTGTTGTGAAAGGATTGTTTTACTATAATTAAATAAATACCATTCTTGCCATGATACGTAGTTATTGAATTTTCGCATAAGGTAGCGATGTTGTACGATAAGTATATATCGTAAAATATTTAATTCCGCTTTAAGCGTGACGTATGAGTATAAGGCCGAGAGTCGGTCGGGATTTTAAGATGAAAACCCGAGATTCATTCCGGTGATATTATAGGACGATTACAAGTCCATAATAGTACGTTTTAAAGGGACTTAACGTCCACTTACGAAATATTAAAATACCTCGAACTTTTGTTAAAACGATTTCCCAATGATCATATTCCCTCAACTATATTTTATGGTTCGAATAATAAATACTGTATACCTAATCCTTTATTATGGGAGTAGTAAACTCCAACAATTATTTATTTCAAACCTGATTAAACATTAAAGATTATTAACTACGTAGACATAAACTAGTTGAGAAATATTATTTTAAATATTCTTTGAGAGAGTAAACTCATTCGAGGTTTATTTATTTATCGATTATTATTTAATTATTTATTATTCATTAAAGGGTTTATTATTGATTTAAAAATCATAGGTCCTGATTTAAAATATACTTCCTGATTTCAGAACATCATTCGAATAATTTCAGATCGTCGGTGAATATTATCCCGACTTATTTAATATTTTGAATATAGTTTCAAGGAGAAACTTTTCCCCCTTATTTAATTATCTATTGACAACGGTCAACTCACATCCTTAGTACTTCCTCCGAAAATCTCGGAAGTACGTATATACATATATCACTTATATCTTAGTGAGATAAGTTGTTCCTATCAACAAGCAAAACGCTTGGGGAACTTCGATGTGGTTCGAGTTCTCGAGATTGATAGAATTCTTTTAAAGGACAAGGGAGGGGTAGACTCTGGTACTATGTGTGCTAGATGGACTACCAAAGGTACCGCAGGCGAAGGTACTCTGTGTACTCAGGAACTTGTGAAGTATTTGTATACCAAAAAATGGGACACGTAGCCCGAACACGGCAAGGGTGATAACCGGGATACGAAGGTGTCATCCTTTTACTAGTAGAAAAGGTTACTATTATCGTATTACGACTGATCATCGTATACGGTGGCTCCAACGAGTGTCCTAATTTCTTCCAATTGGAATTGTGATGCAATACCGTAACCCAAGCCTAGGTGCTGGGTTTCCTATTAAGGTATTCGCAGGATAATAAAATCCCCTAAAGAACTGTTTTCATAAGAAGGTGTGTATCACCAAGGGAAAACTATTTTCGAATAAAACATAATTATCATATATGATGTTTTACTTAGGTTATCATACAGTCATTTTCACACTGTACTTTATTATGCTGAGCATTATAGCTCACAATTGTTTTCTTAAATTGACACAACACAACAGTGAATCAAGATGCCTGCCATGAGAACCATAGCCAGCAAACGGGTAGGAAATGGCCAGCTGTTCCGTAGATTGTTTGGTGCTGTACCACAGGTAGTTCGAATAAGCTGGATTAGTTTTCAGTTGTTTTTAGTTCGGCTCATTTATAAGTATGACTTATGTAAGGTAATAAACAAGAAGCGTATATTTAGCCGGCGGACCAGCCTTACTTAAAGGTTACTCCCCGATAAGACTTAACCACTTTTGGGTTGTAATAATTATCACTCGATGGTTGAAATTACTCTAGTTATGAATGGTTCGTTTCCAAGAAAATAACCTGTAAGTGTGTGTGTGTGATAAGTGTGGGGTCGTGAAGCGTGAGTATTTATATATTATGGTGTAAGTTGTGTGGTTATAGTAGTTTAGATAGCGTGGTCTTCGAGATTCTTGACCCCGGATTTTGGGGCGCCACAGAAATGGTATCAGAGCCTTAGGTTATCAAATCTTGGAAACAATAGGATATAAAATACGTAGACATAGGAATAATAAAATAATCAATTAGAACTCAAGTCGAGTTCGTCGTCAGGCTACACGGGTAGTCTTGACAGTTTTACCCTCAAGGGAATTTCGACTCTAAGTTAGTAACACCTTGCCTATTGTGTCAGGTACTAGTGGAGCCTATGAGGGATGTTGTCCCTGTTGATGATGTTATGATTCCTGATCGTGATCCTACTCCCGAGCCAGAGAACCCACCCATTGATGATTCAGACGATGACCGTACTAAGGATGTCCTAGCGGAGGAGACTGACCTTCCTGTCCCCATAGCTAATGGCGTTGAGATGACTCAAGGAGATGGCGTAGACTGGAGGGATGAAGAGATGTACCCTCACCCGACTATTCGCTCTTTTACCCCAGCCCCAGGGATTCAGAGCCCTATGCCCTATACTGATGATGATGATGAGGAGGGGATACGTGCACAGATCTACGAGGCTTATGACATATCCTCTAGTGACCCAGATTCACCTCTACCACCCCCGGCGACCATACATGTAGATGTACACGATTGGATGGTGGCTCAGCTTAACGCTGAGATTACTGCGGTATCTGCTCGCATTATAGAGTTACGCCAGACACTGACAGCTGAGAGAGCCACCCAAGTAGGATACCCAGGGGATTACAGAGCTGCTTCCCCAGCCATAGCCCGTAGAGAGATCGATGGGATCGAGCTCCGTACCAGGGTTCAGATGAGGATGACAGCGATTGGAGGATACATCCCGGTAGTTGATGCAGAGCTGATGTTGGCAGGAGTGATGAGGAGGGTGCGTGACCTCACGCGCAGTGACAGTGACTGAGGGACTAGTTACTAGATATGGACCTTGAAGAAGGCTAGGTGACTTATCACCAATTTTGATAGGATAACTAGTAGTAGATAGCATTCCTAGCTCTTCAGGGCACACGGCTTATGTATTTTCATTTCAGTATTCAAGACAAGTAGTAATGTATTGTAACCAGGCATGTATGAACTCGGCTAGTTGTTTCGTCCCCAAGATATAAGTGGGAGATCTTATGAATATATATCTAAGCAGTTATTAAGAAAATGATGTCCATATTATTGCACTTTATAAAAACCTGCTAGGTAATAAATGACATGCTTACATATGAATGAATTCTAAAATATTGCAACTGTGTTTACCAATTTTCATTATCAGAACAATGCCACCCCGTAGAAGAGGAACCAGGGCACAGCCCACTGAATCTGTTAACCAACAACGGAATGAACCTGACCCTATAGTAAATGAAGAAAGTGAAGAGGATCTAGACTATAATGAACATGATGAGGAAGAATATGTAGAAGAAGAGGCTGAGGAAACCCATCAGGGAGGGAACCCCATGAATGAATTTATGGAACTGTTAAGAGCAAATCTGAACCAACAGCCTATTCCACCACATCCACATACTGCCCAATAGACTGCAGCTACTGCCTTTAGGGCCTTCAAATCTCTCAAACCCCCAGAGTTTCTAGGATCGGCCGACCCCGTTGAAGCACGGGCCTGGCTCAAAGAGATAGAAAAGTCCTTCGAGATACTAGGTGTTGAGGAATGACACAAGATCATTTTTGCTTCTTACATGCTGAAAGGAGAAGCTAACTACAGGTGAGAGTCCAAACGAAACCTAGAGACTGATGCTGTGATCCCATGGGATAGATTTACCCGATTGTTCTTAGATAAGTATTTCCCTAAATTTATGGAGACCCAGATGGAGATTAAGTTTCTGAAGTTGAAACAAGATAAGATGACTATAGCAGAATATGAGGCCAAATTTACTGAGTTTTCGAGATTTGTGCCTGAGTTTGTGAATACCGAAGAGAAGAAAGTGCAAAGGTTTCAGCTTGGTCTGAAACAGTGGATACAGAACTGAGTGGCGATGTTAGAGCTGACAGACTATGCCACTTTAGTGCAGAAAGCCTCGATTATTGAAGCTGGCAGTGAGCAGAGTGTGAAGGAAAAGGAAAATAGGAAGAGAAAGATGGGAAGCCAAGGAATGGGAACTGGGAACAGGAGCCTTCCAAGCAGGTTCGTCAGGGGAGCGGCATCCCAACCTGCACGAGGCCCTGGATTCAGAAAGGCCCCGAGTGAGAGTGTTGGCTAGGGAGGTGGACAATCTAGGGCCACATTTCATAGCCAACCCCGTGCCCCAATACCAGAGTGTCAAACCTATAAGAAAAGACACCTTGGAGTGTGTACCCAGACAAGAACCCCTCTGAAATGTTACCGGTGTGACCAAATCGGACACCTTGCCAACAACTGCACCCGACCCAATGTAACGTGTTTTCAATGTGGGAAGGTGGGACACATGAGAAAGGATTTCCTGACATTGAAACCCCTAGCCTCAGGGATGAGCAAAGCTGCCTCCAACTGACCCCCAGCTGCTAGGACCTTCAACATGACTATTCAGGATGCTGTCCGAAATACTGACGTGATAGCAGGTACCCTTTGGTTAAATTCCAAACATGCAAATGTCCTATTTGATTCTGGAGCAACCAAGTAATTTATATCTCAAGATTTTGCTAAAAAGTTAAAACTTAATGCCATACCATTACGTGAGATATTACAAGTGGAAATAGCAAACAAAGAAATAATTCCTGTAAATCAAGTACACCCTAAGTGCAAGTTGAGATTAGAAGGGAAGGTCTTCGAGGTTGACTAATCCCATTTGCGTTAGGAGAATTCGATATAATCTTAGGAATGGATTGGTTATCCGGAAACAGAGCACAAATAGATTGTGAACAGAAGTGGGTAAAGATAAGAGTGCAAAATGAAAAAGAAGTAGTGTTTAAAGGTCAATGACAGAACCATAAATTTCTGACCATGTAACAGGCAAAAAGATTGTTAAGGAAAGGAAATGAGGCCTATTTGGCTTATGTGGTAGATACCAAAAAGGAAGTCCCCAATATACAGGACATACCCATAATAAATGAATTCGAGGATGTATTTCTTAAGGACTTACCAAGATTGCCACCTGACCGGTAAATAGAGTTCGCTATAGAATTAGCACCAGGAATGGCACCAGTATCCAATGCCCAATGTAGGCTAGCCCCAGTTGAGATGAAGGAACTAGCTTCTCAACTACAAGAATTATTAGATAATGGAATGATAAGTCCCAGTGTGTCGCCATGGGGAGCGCCACTACTGTTTGTAAATAAAAAGGACGGCAATATGAGATTATGTATAGACTATCGAGAGCTGACTAAGCTAACTATTAAGAATAGGTACCCTCTCCCCAGGATTGATGACCTATTTGACCAACTCAAGGGAGCTGTACATTTTTCCAAAATAGATTTGAGAACAGGATATCACTAGTTGAAAATCAAACCAGAAGATATACCGAAGACTGCTTTTCGCACTAGGTATGGGCACTATGAGTTCTTAGTCATGTCGTTTGGGTTAACCAATGCACCCGCAACCTTTATGGATTTGATGAACAGAGTGTTCAAAAAGTACTTGGATATATGTGTGATAGTTTTTATAGATGATATTCTGATCTACTCAAAGACAGAGCAAGAACATGCAGAACATTTGAGGATAGTCTTAGAAATCTTGAGGAATGAGAAATTGTATGCCAAGTTCTCGAAGTGCGAATTTTGGTTAAGAGAAGTTCAGTTTTTAGGACATGTGATGAGTAGCAAAGGAGTTTTAGTTGGCCCTGCCAAAATAGAGACGGTATCTAATTGGGAAAGACCAACTACCCCAACAGAGGTTAAGAGTTTTGTGGGTTTAGCAGGATATTACCGAAGGTTCGTGTAAGATTTTGCTAAGATAGCCGGTCCACTGACTAGACTTACCCGGAAAACAGAAAAGTTTGTATGGACAGAGAAATGTGAGGAGAGTTTTCAAGAGCTGAAAAGGAGGTTGGTGTCAGCACCAGTGCTCGCTCTTCCCGATGGAAAAAGAGAGTTTGTGATATACAGAAACACATCGCTTAAAGGATTAGGGTGTGTACTAATACAGCACGGAAAAGTTATAGCATATGCCTCTCGATAATTAAAGGAGTATGAGAGCAGATATCCGACGCACGATCTAGAACTAGCAGCCATAGTGTTTGCCATAAAAATTTGGAGACACTACCTATATGGTGAGAATTGCGAGATCTACACAGACCATAAAAGCCTCAAATATATTTTCACTCAGAAAGAACTGAACATGAGACATAGGAGATGGTTAGAGTTGATAAAAGACTATGACTGTGAAATTTTGTATCACCCAGGTAAAGCCAATGTGGTAGCTGACGCCCTTAGTAGGAAGGAAATACTCAAAATGATAATGACATCTGAGGAACTGATTAAAGAATTCGAGAAAATGGAAATTGACGTGAGGACGACCGGTAAAGGAACAAAAGGATTATTTGAGATTAAGCTAGTGCCTGATCTGACTAAAAAGATACGAGTATGTCAGGAAAAGAAGATGAGCGAAGAAAGAGGAACATTGACCGGTGAAGAAGTGAGATGCGAGAAGGATGAGAAAGGGATCATGAGGTACACATCCTAAATTTGGATTCCAAATGTGTAAGAGTTAAAGGATGAGCTGCTGCACGAAGGGCACAGCTCCAGATATTCAATCCACCCAGGAAGTACGAAGATGTACCGTGACCTTAAGGAATATTATTGGTGGCCTAACATGAAAAGAGAAGTGGCAGAGTGGGTCAGCAAGTGCTTGACATGCCAGAGAGTGAAGGCTGAACATCAGCGACCTAGTGGACTATTACGGCCCCTGGAAATTCCGGAATGGAAATGGGAGCATATAGCCATGGATTTTGTGACAGGCTTACCAAGGACAAAGACAATCACGATGCCATATGGGTTATCATAGATAGATTGACCAAGTCCACACACTTCCTACCAATCAACGAAAGGTACACCGTAGGCAAGTTGGTGGATATCTACTTGAAGGAAATTGTAGTGAGACACGGCGTTCCTATAACCATAGTGTCAGATAGAGACCCAAGGTTTAATTCCCGATTTTGGAGAAGATTCCAAGAATGCGTAGGCACCAGACTAAACGTGAGTACCGCTTACCACCCCCAGACTGATGGACAAAGCGAAAGGACTATTCAGACCCTAGAAGATATGCTACGAGTATGTGCCATTGATTTCAAAGGAAATTGGGATGACCACTTACCCCTGATCGAATTTGCTTACAACAACATCTATCACGCTAGCATAGGAATGCCTCCGTATGAAGCTCTTTACGGAAAGAGATGTCGCTCTCCCCTATGTTGGGACGAAGTTGGAGAACACAAGATATTAGGGCCAGAGTTAGTCCAACAGACCAGGGAAATGGTGAGACTCATCAGGAAAAGACTGGTAGCAACTCAGGACATAAAAAAGAAGTATGTCGACCAGACCAGGAAGGATAGGGAATACGAAGTAGGAGATTCTGTGCTATTGAAGGTATCTCCGTGGAAAGGAGTGATGAGGTTTGGGAAGAAAGGGAAGCTGAGTCCCAGATTCATAGGACCCTTTGAAATTTTGAGGGGAATATGACCTCTAGCTTACGAGCTCGCCTTGCCTCCTAATCTGCAATAAGTGCACAACGTGTTCCACGTGTCTATGTTAAGAAAGTACCATGCAGATGCACGACATGTAAAAGAATACGAACAGGTAGATTTACAACCAGACCTGACCTACATCGAGCAGCCAGTAAGGATAATGGACCAAAAAGAACAAGTGCTGAGGAACTAGACTGTGAAGCTGGTTAGGATCTTATGGAGAAATCAGAATGTCGAAGAGTCAACTTGGGAACTTGATGACGCAATTAGGAATAGATATCCCCACTTATTTTCTAATTGATTCCGGGACGGAATTCTTGTTAGAGGGGAAGACTGTAATAACTCGAATTTTTGAGACCTTGTAAAACGTTTAATGAATAGTAACCCTGACGGACGGGAAAAACTTTTGAGCCCACACTATGTAGTGCATGATAAAAGGAGTTTCGGAGTTGATATTATGACTATACGTACTAAATGAGTGTATGTAAATGCTATTAGTTTTCGAAGAAAACGAACTTTGAAAAATGACCGTATTTATGAATCATCAAGGATTACGGGAATCACAATATAATTACAAGATTAAAACCCTACGGATTTATATTCAAGTATGATAACTCAAAATATAAGGGATAAATACGAAAGGAATTACGTCGCGAACCATTTACGAGTAAGTATTACGAAAATGCTTAAGCGACCGAGCGAACGCGTAAACGATTAAATAAACGTAACGCACTAACTAACCATGGTAAGAAAGTAACCATGGTTACTTCATCAAATGGTGAGCTAACCATAGGATGATCAAGCAAGCTAGCCAAATAGTGTGCTAAGGAAGCTAACACCTGTAGTTTAGCTTGTAAGCTAGCAAGCTACTTGGATTTGTCCCCAAGATTTGCAACAAGGAATAAACCTAAGATTCTATACTAGGAAGAATAAAAATTAAGTGAAAGATATCACCACCCCATTTCCTAGAAGCAACCAAGAGAAGAAAGCATAAAACCCCCCACCCCTTCATTGTTTCCATTCGGCTTTTCAAGAAAGAAGGGAGAAATTCAAAATCAAAACTTAAGTTCTAGCCATGATAAAATCATCCCATTAATTCTCAAGCTTCCTAACAATCAAAATAAGGTAAGAAAATTCTTTCATCTCTTTTTATCAAAGTTTGATAGGTGAAATAAAATCAAGAAAGCCACTAGTGAATAGTACGAATAGTAACTCCTCTTTGGTTTCTTGATTTCAATGGTGGTTTTAGGTTCCAAAAATCATACCAAACACTTCCAAGACTCCACCATACTCAAGAACACATCTCAATATTTCAAGAAAGGTAAAAATCTTTGGCCCAACTTTATTTAAGATTCATTTTCAAGATCCATTTAGTATATAGTTATAAACCTAGTTTTAGAAGTGGTAGTGATGAAATCTTGATATTTAGTTAAGTAGATTTAAGGTTGATTGTTGTTGCCTTAAGAACATGATTTTCTTAAGAGGAGTTTATGTGTTGATTATGAAATGATGATTGGTGGTGGTTGTGTTAAGAGTTAGGGCGTAAACGAAACCCCGATCGTAAACATAATTCCGTTAAAACCAATAAATCGTAACTTTAAGTCTCTACAGAAAGTCCCGGAGATTTAAACTGCAGTTTCTTGAAAAATAACCCTTGTTTATGATAGAAAATGTTATAAGGATCGTTTAGGCGCTTGAATCGCTTGATTCTGATTTACGGATCAAAAGTTATGGTCATTTTACTAAAAGTGGTTTACGCGATAAAAACTGCTGCGAATTATGAATTTTGAAAATATAAAGGGTCGACTTAAAAGTGTTCATAAATCATAATTTTTTTACAGAGAGTAACATATTAAGTTTTCTAACTGCCATAAAAATTTGAAGTAAAAATAATGATTTTTCAGTTTTATAAAACGTAGAATCCATAAGCGGAGCCAGTGACGAAAATGAAAATGAACCTAAGATACTTAGAAAAATAAAGCGACCATGATGTGAATAATGAATTAAAGGAATAATAAGGGTAATACAAGTTGAGAGGGTACATAATACGTAACACATGAGTACGAGTCACCATAAATTAGAACGGGACCTAACGAAGCGAATTGTGTTTATGGTTATAGATTTCCGAGCGGAACATAGAGCATCCTCCACCTCGAGATACCGAGGCAAGTTTACGAACCCAACTCCATTTTACTGTTGTGTTGTGAAAGGATTGTTTTACTATCATTGCATAAATTCCATGCTTGCCATGATACGTAGTTGTTGAATTTTTGCATAATGTAGCGATGTTGTACGATAAGTATATATCGTAAAATATTTAATTCCGCTTTAAGCGTGACATATGAGTATAAGACTGAGAGTCGGTCAGGATTTTAAGATGAAAACCCGGGATTCAATCCGGTGATATTATAGGACGATTACAAGTCCATAATAGTACGTTTTAAAGGGACTTAACGTCCACTTACGAAACATTAAAATACCTCGAACTTTTGTTAAAATGATTTCCCAACGATCATATTCCCTCAATTATATTTTATGGTTCGAATAATAAATACTATATACCTAATCCTTTATTATGGGAGTAGTAAACTCCAACGATTATTTATTTCAAACCTGATTAAACATTAAAGATTATTAACTACGTAGACATAAACTAGTTGAGGAATATTATTTTAAATATTCTTTTAGAGAGTAAACTCATTCGAGGTTTATTTATTTATCGATTATTATTTAATTATTTATTATTCATTAAAGGGTTTATTATTGATTTAAAAATCATAGGTCCTGATTTAAAATATACTTCCTGATTTCGGAACATCATTTGAATAATTTCAGACACCGACTTATTTAATATTTTGAATATAGTTTCAAGGAGAAACTTTTCCCCCTTATTTAATTATCTGTTGACAACGGTCAACTCACATCCTTAGTACTTCCTCTGAAAATCTCAGAAGTACGTATATACATATATACTTATATCTTAGTGAGATAAGCTGTTTCTATCAACAAGCAAAACGCTTGGGGAACTTCGATGTGGTTCGAGTTCGCGAGATTGATAGAATTCTTTTAAAGGACAAGGGAGGGGTAGACTCTGGTACTATGTGTGCTAGTTGGACTACCAAAGGTAGCGTAGGTAAAGGTACTCTCTGTACTCAGGAACTTGTAAAGTATGTGTATACCCAAAAATGGGACACGTAGCCCGAATGCGGCAAGGGTGATAACTGTTAGGGTGAAAATACGCGCTAATATTCACGCAAGTATACGCGTTAGAAAGTAGTATAAGATATAAATCAGATTCGTTCCCACAGAGATTGGTTTAGGTTAAGTTCAATTTATGCACCTATGCAACAATGTATGGTTATCGCTCAATGCTAAGACAAATAACAAATTGGGTTTTTATTAAACTAAGAGATTATACTAAATAACATTAACTAAGAGAATTGAGGTTGAATTACTATATATGACAAACATGGGATTCTAGCTTTATTAAATACTTCATTCAATAGCCTTATTGTTCTTAACCTTAGCATGTGATGGTGATTACACTAATCAGATAACACGAAACTGATAAACGCCTACTTTCGTTGCACGAGTACCATTCTACCAGACATCCACAAAAGAGATAGAAGCTGAATAGGCACCAATTATATTGAGACCCTATATGTCTATAGAATTTGACAACATAACGGTTTAAGCACAAGTTATCCATAATGATTACATAGGGCAAGTAAAACGGTTAGAGTTACCTACGAATCATGCATACACATACATGAACCTATGCTAGCATGGCAAGTTCTAAACCTCTATATTCACTATCGCTTCAATAGAGATTAACACGCTATCTTATATGTTAGCTACGCACATAAGACGAATAAGCACAACCAATACTAGGATATCAATTAATCACCATACACCAAGATATCAAAACAAATTAATTATTGAAATCCATAAGTAAATCCGCTAGAACCCCATGACAACGATAAGCCCATAATCGAACTCATCATCACCATGGGTTCCAATAAAAGAATGGTATAAACAAGGTCTTAATAAACTGAATAATAATTAAAGTACGAATAAACGAGATCTAGGTTCAACAAGAACGAAAACGAGCATCCAAGGTTACAACTAATTCAAAGAATCATAAGTTGAAAACAAGATCTTCTTTTTCGGAGTTTTTCTGTGCTTCTAGGTCTTCTCCTTGGTATCCCAATCTTCCCGGATGATGAAAACCCTTTTTTTAAGTATATATACGCCCCTAGTGGACCTGGACCCTTAAAATCGTCAAACTCCACTAAAAAAGGCTTTTTCAGCGAAATCAGTGACCAGCCGCGCCTTGGGCGGCCGCTCAGCTCTCCTGAGTGGGCGCCCAGCTCCTGGGCGGCCTCTCAGCTCTCCTGAGCGGGCGCTCAGCTCCTGTTTGGAAAAATTTCTGATAAATCTTGTTTTGGCCATAACTTGAGTTCTACTCGTCAGAATTAGGCGATTCAGCTGCCCACGCGAAGATATTGAGATTCTCTACAACTTGACAATGGCCTTGGCTTCTAATTCTGATCACTTTTTATCATATTTCCTTTAAAAGCTCTTTTCTTCATATGACTGATACCTGAAATGCAATAACACAAAACACATCAAAATACCAACAACTTGAGTCCAAAACACCAATTTAAGCTTGTAATAAAGCATTCCAAGTGGATATAAAATCCACTTATCACACCCCCAAACTTGAATCGATCCTTGTCCTCAAGCATAAACAGACTCAACATTACAAAACACACCTAATGCATGAATGCAACTTTGTGAATGCAATTAATGATAATGCAATCAATCCCCTCAGAATAACCATAACCAAATGAATAAGCTAATGCCTCTAAGAATTCAATGACTTTAAACAGAGCTCGAATAAATCCCACAAACCAACTCACAAACCAGAAACGTGCGTGTGTGGAATGCTTAACAGATATCTCTCAATACTAGATCAATAACCATAACTTATCTATCATCGAAACAATCAAAAGTTTATAAACAGAATAGACAATAAACGCATTATGACTCACAACACCTCCTTTCTACTAGAGTTATACAAGGATTCACACTATTATTGAACACATGGTAAAGATGCTTATTTGAGCGTTCAATGAATGAGGTCCCAAAAGACTAATGCAATAATACCCATGTAGCGAGCGTTAGGTTAGCGGATCCCAGACTATAAAAGCCTTAGGTCACTAGGCACAAAGTCCCCTAGAACTTAATAACTCGAGTATTAAAGAGCTCAGTCTTGATCAATTATGCATAAACACATACTTTTTTCTTTCATTTTTTTTCTTTTTTTTCTTTTTTTTTAATAATTTCTGAATGAGTGTGTTTCGCTCCATCTCATTCAACCCTAGACTACTCATAAAAATATGAGCCGGCTACTAGCCATTTGACGCCTAGCCTTACAACAACTAGCAATGAAATCCAAGTTTTTCTCCAGATAAAAAAAATCAGTGTTTTTACGTCATTACGAGAATATCACAAATTCTAAATATAACCAAGTGATTAAATCTCAACAACAAACAAGTATGATCATGATCTAGATCAAAAGCAACCCTATAAGACATTGTGAAAATATTTGTTTCTTGCATGCAAATCAATTCATTAAGAGTTAAACATCCCTCTATTCGTCATATCCACACTGAAATCAACATCAACTTATCAAATATCATAGTTCATCTTAAGGGATCATGCTAAATATGCATGCAAATGCAACTATATGAAATCACATTAAAATAAACAAATATGTCATAAATGAACAATCATGCAAAAATATGAATGAACTATAACTAAATATGCAATATGAATCTATATGGACACACACTACTAATCCTTACATTATCACCCCCAAACTTAAAATTTTCAATGTCCTCATTGAAGGTAATAATAAGGATTTCAAGCATACCTAGTCGTCGGAAAGATCACCCTCTTCGGGTGGAGGATCAGGTGGCCTATCAACCTCGCCACCTGTGGCAACCTCCAAACCCGGGTCAGAAGTTTGGGGTCAACAACACAAACACAATATATCAACCTGTATAAGAAATATTATTTATAATGACCCTGCTTCACGAAACCATGGATCGCAACAGGTTAAAGTATGAAAACAAGCCACAACCTTAATTATTACATCGTACCAAATCCCAACTAATTTAACTTACAATTGATAATAAAATCATTCTTACAATCTAACTATCACTTTACCGCATGAAACTTCTGCTAGCTCGATCCAACTCGACTGTAACCTTAGCCCGCACTTTGGACTGAGGAACTTCACTATCATCCATATTCTTTTCAACTGTAAAATATATAAAAGAATCACAAGGGTGAGCTATCTAGCTCAACAAGTCATGATAACGATAACTGAGGTTAAACCATGATCAAATAAGATGATTCAAAGGAATCAAGTTTCTTTTTAACTATTCATTAGAATTGGATATTCATTTTAAGTTTTAAAAACCAAGGTTAGGCTGCTGATCAGTCACGCACTAACCCCGAGCAAGCACACAACACTGCTCTAATTACTGGATCCAAGGCACATATTGGCCTAACTTGACCATTGGTATGGTCTGACCACGAATCTGGTCCACATATATAAAAACTATCCAATCCTAAAGTAGTTCAATATGATAACAATATAATTCAATAAAACAAGATCATAATCGATGATGGTTAAACATTTGCACAAAAGTATAAGAAAACTCATGGATATTTCAAGGGTATATCAGGGTATGTATAAGAAACGGTTTTCAGTTTGTACAAGGGTCAAGTATCAAACCAGTAATGATTTCTCAGGATATGGTTCTTTGATGTTACTAAGAATGATTGGAGTATAAAAGGTTCTGTGTTTTCAAACCATCTCCTTCTGGTGCTTGGTGTTTGCTAGTTAAACATTTGGGAAATAGTATCATATTTGTGTGGTTTGGTGTCTGAGGATCAACAAAGGATGGTTTACAAAGTACAAGGCTTACGGCTCAAGATCAAGAAAAATCAGGGATTCAAGGGTAAATAATTTAATGCACTTGTAATGTAAACAAGAGTTATTTTGAATAATAGCGACATGTTATAAAACAGTTCGAAAACATTGGTAATATATCTAGAAGAAAAGTTCAGAAATACTTGCCTTACAAGGCTTTACAACTATTACTGATCAATTCTGGGCCAACTCTGCCGCTTAGGCTTTTACGTCCAACCACTATATCCCTCTGAATTCGACCCCAATACATAAGTCCTTTGATTGGGACCTCACTGAGCTTTTCGACTCACCACCAACTATCCTTTGTCCAATTCCAATTCTCGGGCATTCCGAGTAGAACCTACAAGGTCGAGACATCCTAACTTAGACATTCGATTATGCTTGACATATCCTCGCTAACAATCTACCCGAACATTAACAAAATCCGACTCGTAACATACTTCATATAATAATACAAGTATCACTTAGGGTTCACGTTCTCGAAAATCAGTTCAACGTTCGTTTTCGGAAAATACTCATACTCTTTATTTTACGAAATCAGGGTTATCGATTTAGAAAAATATTTCATCACATCGTACCATCAAGTTTCGTATAAAACACACACATATATATATAGTCTCTCGACATCCCGATATTCATCGGATACGTTTCCGTATTTGCGTAATTCAGTTTTTCCAAAATCGGACAGTGTTTCCTTTGTTTATCGGACTACCCGTCGAAACATCAATCGACGTCAAATCCCAAACACAACAATCGCAACAATTATCCAATCCAAACCCACACATATTCAAATTCTAACTCAATCACAATTATTAATTACTAATCGTATTTTATTTTTATTCATTAATTTAGGACTCAGAATATGATCATCACGGTCTATCGTCCGCTCGTATAAATTCATCGCGGACGGCGACAAAATTTATTGGTGCATGATAATATTCGGGTTTCCAAATAAACTTCGCCGATTAATTAAAACTCCCGCACGAAATTATTTTACTTCACGAATCGAAATCATTTAATTAACTTCCTGCAAGAATTAATAAAAGAAGAAAAAGAATCAGTCAAGGAATTAGATACTATCAATACGCGACTACGCGCTGCCAAAACAGGGAGGGTCGCCTCGCTGGAATTAGGCCGGCAGCAACCAACAACAACAACCACGCTGCATCACAGGCAGCTACACACACAATACACACACACGAATTATATGCACACAAATTACACACACAACCGTATACATACGTAGGTAAATATATATCAAAGAAACAGGGATGAATTCGCTGCTAACCGGAGAACAGAGGTGACAAGAACGGGAAAAAGGGAACAGGGAACAGAACATAGAGGGACTAATCGGGAGAGGTGAAGGAAAGATTGAGAAAATCAAAGAGAGATTGAATGTTTAGAAAGGAGATGAGAGATTGATGCTATCGTCTGGGTCAGAAAAACAGAGAAACCGGGGCTTAATTTACCCCATTACCATAAATCAAACCACGTGTCCTGAAATTGGACACGTATCCTTTTTGTTCCTATCTGAAAATCCTATCTCTGTCACCGAATTTAACGATTTAATGAGAAATTTTACGGATAAAAATAACTTTAAAATTTACCAAAATAGTTTTAAAATTTTCGGGATAATTCAAAACCAGTGGAATAAAATTTTCATAATTTTTAAAGCATCTTTGAAACGCAGTTTGTACCCGCCTTTCACAATTAACGAACCGAGGTGCGTTTAAAATAAATTCATAAAATCACGAAAATAGTCTTATAATATTATAAATATCCCGAAGTAAATAAAAACGTAAGTTTCATAATTTTAACACAATTTTTGAAATGTCACTTATACCCGCTTTTATCAATAAAACGAAACAACGAGCACGTGAAACTAATCCCGAAAATTTCCAAAATAATTTTAAAATTCTTGGAATATTCCAAACTTAAATAAATATGGGATTCATAATTTTTGAAGAATTATAGAATTAAATATGGATTTTGCAAATAAAAGCATTCAGAAAATCATTTAAAAATAAATAATTAATAAAATATTAATTTCTCAATTTTATAAAATCCTAAAAGTAATTATTGTAATTATAAAATCATAAAAGCAATTTTAGAGACACTTCAAGTATTTGTACAAATAATTTTGCATTAAATCCACTTTAAAAGTGAAACAATTCAATACAATTCCTTATTTAATCACGCGAACAACCCGGTACATCATAAATCACACATAGATAATAATCAAACAACACATAATGGTAAAAACCAATACACATATTTGATTTAATAATTTCCATATTAATCACATATTTAAATAATTCAAAAATATACGAGTCGTTATACCACTAGTGTTTCGAAGAATAGTACCGAAAGCGTGTGTCAAATCTGCAGCAAAACGACGGTGAATGTCGTGCATGGCTTTCATACTCCTAGTCAATCTCCTGTACTGCGCATCACCAACACCAGTCCTATCAACTGCCTGCTGCGCATGAGAAAAACCCTCTATAGGCACTGGAGGATCCGTTCGGCCACCCTCTACATCATCAAAAATATATCTCAACTCCTTGTCAGGGGTGCACCTAAGAATGCATAACTCAAGTAATCTGGCGGTGGGTTGAGCTCAAGTGTGGGAGCATCTTCAACAGAGGACTCGAGACGCTCCTGAGAAATTTTCAGCTCTGCTAACCCAAGAGAATCGAATGGCATATCCAACTTCTTCTCCCACAGAGGTGCATTCAAAACCTGCAGTTGCTCTACTCCTCCTTCATCTTCAAAAACTGAGTCAACCCGCTCTATTTTAAAGCACTCTTCTTTTTCTATGGGTAACTTTATTGCCTTGAACACATTAAAAGTGACCTTTTGATCATAAACATTCATCGAAAGCTATCCTTTTCGCACATCGATCATAGTTCGGCCTGTAGCCAAGAATGGTCTTCCCAAGATGATGGGAATCTTCTTATCTTCCTCGAAATCAAGAATTACAAAGTCGGCAGGGAAGAAGAGTTTATCCAGCTTGACCAAGACATCATCCACTATACCTCGTGGATAAGTGATGGAACGATCAGCTAGTTGCAATGTCATGTATGTTGGTTTCGGATCAGGCAGACCAAGCTTCTTGAAGATAGATAAGGGCATTAGATTGATGCTAGCTCCTAAATCATATAAACACTTGTTGAACAACAAGTTTCCGATGGTGCAAGGAATAGTGAAGCTTCCAGGATCTTTAAGCTTCGGAGGCAACTTCTGTTGCAGCACAACACTACATTCCTCCATTAGAGCAACGGTCTCTAAGTCATCGATCTTCACTTTCCGAGAGAGAATACCTTTCATAAACCTCGCATATCTAGGCATCTGTTCAAGAGCTTCAGCAAAAGGTATGTTGATATGAAGTTTCTTGAATACCTCCAAAAACTTCTCAAACTGCTTATCCAGTTTTTTCTTCTGCAGCCTCTTAGGAAAAAGAGGTGGAGGATATATCTGTTTCTCCCCTATATTACGCTCAGGAGGAGTGTGTTTCACAGTAGTCTTCCTTGGTTCCACCTCTACTACCTTCTGCACATCTTCTTCAGTCAAAACTTCAGATTCTGGAACTTGAGACTTTTCAGGCTCTTCGTCTTGCTGAATTAGGGGGCTTGCGACCTTTCCAGACCTTAAGGTGATGGCGTTCACCTGTTCTTCAACTTCCCTCTTGCCTGGATTTGTTTTTGTATCACTAGGAAGCGTTCCTGATGGTCGATTCAATAAGGCATTAGCAATTTTCCCTATTTGGTTCTCCAGAGTCTTGATAGAAATAGTCTGGCTTTGGCATATAAGAGCCTGATTTTTGCACATAAGCCTCAACTCCTCCAATTAAGATTTTTCATTCGAAGATAGACCTGCATCATGATTTTGTTGTTGTATTTGGAGTTGTTGTTTTGGTGCAATTTGTTGCTGAAAACCAGGAAGGTTGAGTAGCTTATTTCTAAACTGCTGGAACGGCTGTTGCATCGCATTTTGATTGTTGCTCCAGCTGAAGTTAGGATGATTCTAGTTTTCAGGATAATAAGTGGCAGGAACTGGCTGCTGTGATCTCTGAAAGTTGCTCAGAAACTGAGCTGAGTCACTAGATATAGCGCATTGCTCTGTCGCATGCGGACTTGCACACATCTCACAAACACTGGTTATCTGCTTAACACCATAGTTAGCCAGAGAATCGATCTTCATAGACAACGCCTTTAGTTGAGCAGTGATAGCCATAGCTGTATCCACTTCAAGAACTCCTGCTACCTTGCCCTATAGCAATCTCTGGGCTGAATACTGATATTTATTAGCAGCCATCAGTTCAATTAGATCATAAGCTTCCTCATAGCTCTTTGCCCATAATGTTCCGCCTGATGCTGCATCGAGCATGGGTCTGGACTGTGCTCCCAACCTATTGTAAAAACAAATGATGATCATCCAATCAGGAATTCCATGATGAGGACACTTCCTAAGCATCTCCTTGTAGCGCTCCCAAGCTTCATATAATGTTTCTCCTGATTGCTGCGTAAATTGAGTAAGAGCATTCCTGATTGCAGCTGTATTCACCATAGGGAAGAATTTAGTAAGAAACTTATGAGCAAGATCTTCCCAAGTAGTAATCGAACCAGCTGGTAGAGAGTGTAACCAGCTCTTAGCCTTGTCCCTCAGAGAGAATGGGAACAGTCTCAGCTTCACAACACCTTCAGAAACACCATTGAACCTGAAAGTGTCGCAGATCTCTATGAAATCCCTAATGTGTGTATTGGAATCTTCCGTTGGAGAACCCCCAAACTGGACTGAAGTCTGTACCCATTGAATTATGTCAGGATTGATCTCAAAGATATTAGCTGTGATAGATGGCCGGATAATGCTAGATTGAATGTCATTGATCTTGGGTTGAGAAAAATCCATCAAGGCTTTCGTTCGTGCTGCTGGACTCCCATTGTAATGAGTACCTGAAACACAAACAAATAAACCGTGGAAGTAAAAGAACCCGAGTCAGTGAACTTTAACGACCACTGATGACAAGCACATAAACTAAAAATTAACACCGAGTCCCCGGCAGCGGCGCCAAAAACTTGTTAGGGAGAAAACACGCGCTAATATTCATGCAAGTATACGTGTTCGCAAGTAGTATAAGATATAAATCAGATTCGTTCCCACAGAGACTGGTTTAGGTTAAGTTCAATTTATGCACCTATGCAACAATGTATGGTTATCGCTCAATGCTAAGACAAATAATAAATTGGGTTTTTATTAAACTAAGAGATTATACTAAATAACATTAACTAAGAGAATTGAGGTTGAATTACTATATATGACAAACATGGGATTCTAACTTCATTAAATACTTCATTCAATAGCCTTATTATTCTTAACCTTAGCATGTGATGGTGATGACACTAATCAGATAACACGAAACTGATAAACGCCAAATTTCGTTGCACGAGTACCATTCTACCAGACATCCACAAAAGAGATAGAAGCTGAATATGCACCAATTATATTGAGACCCTATATGTCTATAGAATTTGACAACATAACGGTTTAAGCACAAGTTATCCATAATGATTACATAGGGCAAGTAAAACGGTTAGAGTTACCTACGAATCATGCATACACATACATGAACCTATGCTAGCATGGCAAGTTCTAAACCTCTATATTCACTGTAACTTCAATAGAGATTAACACGCTATCTTATATGTTAGCTACACACATAAGACGAATAAGCACAACCAATACTAGGATATCAATCAATCACCACACACCAAGATATCAAAATAAATTAATTATTGAAATCCATAAGTAAATCCGCAAGAACCCCATGACAACGATTAGCCTATAATCGAACTCATCGTCACCATGGGTTCCAATAAAAGCATGGTATAAACAAGGTCTTAATAAACTGAATAATAATTAAAGTACGAATAAACGAGATCTAGGTTCAACAAGAACGAAAACGAGCATCCAAGGTTACAACTAATTCAAAGAATCACAAGTTGAAAATAAGATCTTCTTTTTCGGAGTTGTTCTGTGCTTCTAGGTCTTCTCCTTAGTATCCCAATCTTCCCGGATGATGAAAACCCTTTTTTTTACGTATATATACGCCCCTAGTGGACCTGGACCCTTAAAATCGTCAAATTCCACTCAAAAAGGCTTTTTTCAGTGAAATCAGCGACAAGCCACACCTTGGGCGGCCGCTCAGCTCTCCTGAGCGGGCGCTCAGCTCCTGTCTGGAAAAATTTCTGATGAATCTTGTTTTGGCCATAACTTGAGTTCTACTCGTCAGAATTAGGCGATTCAACTGCCCATGCGAAGCTATTGAGATTCTCTACAACTTTATAATGGCCTTGGCTTCCAATTCTGATCAATTTTTATCATATTTCCTTTAAAAGCTCTTTTCTTCATATAACTGATACCTGAAATGCAATAACACAAAAACACATCAAAATACCAACAAATTGAGTCCAAAACACCAATTTAAGCTTGTAATAAAGCATTCCAAGTGGATATAAAATCCACTTATCACACCCCCAAACTTGAATCGATCCTTGTCCTCAAGCATAAACAGACTCAATATTACAAAACAAACCTAATGCATGAATGCAACTATGTGAATGCAATTAATGCTAATGCAATCGATCCCCTCAGATTAGCTCACAGTCATTTTCAAGGTGCTCCTCTAGCCTGAGCAGATTTATCTAATTCCTTGAAGATCTGGATCTCTTTCCAAGCTTTCTGTTGTTTTCTTCTATCTGATTTTGGAGTTGTCTGTGGAATTCCAGTTCATTAGATTCTGAGAGATTTAACCTTTCTTGCATTTCCAAAAGAGTCTCATTGCTAGAGATGCTCAATTGGTCTTCTATTCTGAAGAATCTTCTAACTCCTTTATCATCCATGAACTCCATCAGCCAGTAGGGCCTTAGATGCACTCTACTCCCTGTGTAAGGAATAGTTAGAGTCTTTGGGAGTGCATCTTTAGCTCTAATACTCCTCAGTTCTTCAATCTTCTTTAGAACAAGTCTTCTTGCAGTTACATTAAATCCAAAGTTCTTCGTGAATGATGAATAACCCTTTATCAGCACAGATTGGCTTTCTTGAAGGATCATGTGAAGTGGCCATTGAATCTCCTTTCCTCCCTAGTACTTGAAAACTAACCTTTCAGGTAGATTCCTGTAGGCATCAATCCCTCTAACTTCTTCCAGTTCATCTAGATAGAGGTTTAGATCAGAGAATTCCTTGATGTCACATAAGTACATGTAATCTCCCTTGTTGACTTTGGATTTAGCTTTGGTTAGAGATTTGGATTTGAGAGGTGACAACTTCATTTTCTTGACTGCTCTTGACTTTGTTCTCTTTGGCTTGTTAAGGATTGGCAAATTGAAGTCAGGAATTGGTAGACTTTCCCAGTCTATTGGTTCATCCTTAGGCACAATAGGTTCACCATGAATGTTCTTGTAAGGATCCACCACCTTAATGTCTTCAAATACCACTGAGGGTTTTGATGCTTGAGTTGTAGTTGGAATGGATTCCTTGGGAAACTGATCCTCCAATTCCTTACCAACAAAGTTCAATTTCCTTTTGGTTATTTTGTCCAATTCCTTGTATTTGTGAGATTTCTTCTGTTGTGGTTCAGCTTGCTTCTTTGGATCTTGAGATTCAGTGATTTCAAATGGCTGAGCAGGAATTTGTTGTGTTGGTTTCACAACTTGTAGCTTGGCCAAGATAGCAGCTTGCTCTTTCTTTTGTTTAACCTTTTTAGCATCTAGAGCAGCTTGCTTTTTTTCTTGCTTCAATCTTGCCTTTTCTTCTCTCTTTGCTTTAGCAAATTGAGGATGTCCAGCCACCACACAAATTTCTTAACCATTCCTGAAAACTTTAGTAATTCTCCTTTTTAAAGCTGAATCAGCTGGATCCTTGTTGAAGGCAATGGATCTTGATAATAGTTTATTCTCATCAGGTTTTGGTGTCTCATACATTGTATCCAAAGGGTTCTTTAGTGATGATTTTGGATAGTTCACCCTTGGCTTCAAAAGTACTTCAGCCTTTGGAGATTTGATGCAGGATGGCTGTCCTCTTTCCAGATAGTTCATGTTCATTTCATTCACAGAGGTTTGCCTGACTTGAGAGTGATGAATGGCTGACTTTTCTGGATTCTTTGCTAGCCCAAACTTCTTTTGAATATTCTCATCAATTTTCTCCCAGTTGATTGGATTCAACTGCTCCTTTTCAGCTGCTTTCAAAGTAGCTACTGCTTCCTTTATTAGATCAATACTATCCATAGCTGGTGGCTTTGAGATAGTAATTGTAGGCACAATTACTTTGCTAATTTGAATGTTGAGCACTTTTTGCTCCCCCTCACTCATAGAATTCTCTTTCTCTCCTCCTTTTTGTTATCATCAAGCTGAGTAGAGGAGGAGGTTTGTGCAGCCACCAGTTTCTGAAGCAAGTCTGTTTGTTGAGCTTGGTGTAGATGAATTGCTGTAAGAGATGCTTCCATTGCTGTCATTCTTGTATCCAAGGCATTTATCTTTGTGACACGATCAGGATTTTTCCTGAGTTATCTCTTAATGTCAAGCATTATAGCTTCTGGAAGTTTAGAGTCCATCTCGTCAGAAATGGCCTTTTCCATCTCATCAATATCACCTTTGATAGTGTTGACAGCTTGAGCATGTTGAAAACCTTGGATTTGTTATAGTTGTAGAGAAGCAAGATGTGCTTGAAGGAGCTTTTTGGTGCTGGCATTTGTGGTGGTTTGAAGAGCAGAATTTGTCTGATTTATGAGTTGAATCAGGGTTATCTTGAAGTGGTGTTCATCACATTGCTTTGAAAATGCCCAAGATGGCATGCCTGATCTTGAACTAAAACCTACTTCTCCCCCTATGTCCAATGGCTCTTCTTCACTATCTCCACCTTTACCTCCAAAGAATTCTTCTGAACCACCAGTCTCATAATCAACATCACCAGTTGTAGAAGGCAAAGCTATGATGACATCCTTAGCTCTTTGCATGGACTGTGTGGTGTGCACCAAGTGTAGCATCCTTTCTGCATTGTTATTGCCCTGTTCAGCTATAAGTTGATATGCTGGAACGGGGTGGGTAAATGTCTCAGCATCAAGGGAGATAGAATCTATAACAACTTGAGGTTGCTGGGATAGTACCTCCCTGTCTGCATCCTGGACATTCATTAAGTCTCTTGCAATGACATCCACCCTTATATCTCATATACCTGCATTTCTCTCTTTATCTCTCTATTGTTACATCAAGGACTCACCTTGGCTCACCACCCTCACACCCTCACCTTCACCATCTAAGGTGGGACTCCTCACACTCTCTTTTTCCAATCCTGAAGAACTGGATTGCATATTTTCACTCTTTTCCTCTCCTTTTTCTCGGGAGCGACCCAGACTCTCACTCATAACACTTTCTTTCCTCAATCCTAGGAGTGATTGTACTACCACTAAGTCTTCTGCACTTAAGATAATTGATGAAATTTAAAGCTGTACAGAGACACTCGACAGATAAGGGATATCCGTCGGGTTAACAGTTTGACTATCCGACGGATAATTGCTGTTAAGTTTATTCATCGAGATACAATCACTACTCGAAGGATGAACAATATCCATCGAGAGAGTAGGAATAAATGAGTTTGGAGTGGAAACTATTGTGGAATCTGTGCAGATTGATGAGAATTTTGGCACAGATGTCTCAACAGTTCCTGAAAGAATTGGCAAGTGAGCCAACAAATCATCCAAAAGATGATGCTCACTTGCACTAGATTTTGGCTTCCCCAACAGAGTTAAATAAGGGGAATCAGAAATTGATGTGTTGATCATATCCACATCCAGAGAGTTTGTGGGAGAATTTGGTGTTTGAGGTGCTTCTATAACTAAAGATTTTGGCTGTGACTCCATATTTATTGGAGCCACATCAAACTGACTTTGAAAAGGTGCACTAACTGTGTCTTCAACACCAGTTTGCACAGTGGGTGAACCCTGTGCATCCCCAAGGGTTTTTGGTTTCTTCTTTCTAGTATAGGTTTGGGGTGAGCTTGTGTCCCTTACCCTTTTGGCCTGTGCTCTTGGCTGAATGCTTTGTTCAATAGTCACATCCTTTTGGGAGGATACAACTAGCAATGAGCTTATGTCCTTATTAAGCACTGCAGTCTGTTGGGAAACTGCAGTGTGGCTAGGCTGGGAAACACTCACCTCTTCAACCTTATCCTTAGGGTTTCTTTTATGTTCACCCTGTCCCTCACCTACCTTACCCACCTTCACACTCCCCTCTTTAGATTTGGTGGATTTTGCAACTGACATCTTTTGAGAGATACCAGAGGGGGCTTTCTTTGACTTAGATTTAGAAATTTTTAATGGTTTGGTAGCTTGGTAGGCAACTGTTGGGTCATTGACACAGTTTCCAGAGCTACACTAAAAGGAAAAGAAATTTGTGAGGCTGGAAGAGTAGGGATAGTTGAACTTACCTCACTTACCTGAGGTGCCTCCATAACAGGAAAATAAAAGAGTGGCACCTCTTTGTGATGGTTTGCCCTGTTCAAATCTGCAATAATCCTTCTCTCTTGAACCCAGCAATCTAATTTGTTGGTTGGGTTCTCAAGCACAATATCCTCAGAGAGGTGGTTAGCAATCATCATTAAAAATCTAGCATAATAAACATTTTTTCCCCTTTTATTTAACTCCCCTACCTTAAACCCCAACTCAAACAAAACAAGATCACTAAAGTTAAAGAACTTATCAGTAACTAGCATGTAAAGCATGTTAAGCATAGAGATATTGACAGAATCAAAATTACTGATTTTACCAGAGGATACCTTAGTAACTACATCACATAGATAACTCCATTCCTTCCTAAGACCCAACCTCCTAATTTCACTTAACTTAGAAGTAGATAGTGCATAGCCTATGGAGTTAAGCATGTTAACAATGTCAGTGTCTGTGTTTGGTGAAGTTACAGTATTATCAGGAATTTTGAAACATGCTTTAAGAATATCACTATTAACACAGAATTCCTTACCTTTAATAGTAAATGTGATAGTCTTATCAGTTGAGTTGTATGTTGCAGTCATCAACATCTCTTTAACAACTTCACAGTATATGGTGGGTGATTCCAGCATGGCATAGTTAAGTTTGCAGTTCTTCACAAAGTCCATCATCTTGTGGTAGTCACCAGACTGTTGAATCCCCTTGTTCACAAGAGCAGTGAAGTTGTTCTTCTCATAAATGAATCCAGTTTGAGACATTATCTTGACGACAGGTGCCATTGTTAGATACTAAAAACTTGTAGAGAGAGAGAGAGTAAGTGCTTTTAAGAAAGAAAGAAATTAGAGCAGATGATTTGAGAATGATAAAAGTAAAGTAATGAAAATAAATTAAGCTTTATACTATTTCAAAAATAACTGTAAAAAATAATAAAGTAAAATAAAGTAACCAATAAGAATTGCCCCGTTACGACCGACTTTTTGTGTAATATTATTTGCGAACTTTGTATAATATTTGAATTGATTATAAATATACCTATGTGATTATACACTTGTGTGAAAGGAGTTGCTGGATTATAAATTGCTTTACTCAGAATATGAATTTTTTTCCAAAGCGGTAGTTTTATTAATTGTTCATATTTTTTATTTATAAAGAATATTCTTTATCAGGGAAAATTATCTTTTAAAAATTATTTCATTCACTAATTTCAAAAGTGATCTCATAAAATTTCTAAAAATCCAAGTTATTTTATGGTATAGATTTTATAATTTTTGAACTTTTATTTTATTTTATAAAAATAGATCTTTGAAAATTAGTTGTTAGGTAATTATCAAATTACATGAATATCCTTGCAGGAAAAGACCCACCCATTCAACTAAAGGGCTAAAAAGATAATTCCAACCCCACTCACTCTCATTCTACTAGCCAATTTACCACATTGTCCTTGCATGCAAATTTATCTAACTTTAGCTAGAAGGTTACTTTTGTCATTTGCTAAATCCACTCACTTTTGGTCAAAATAAAGGCATAAAAACAAAACACAAGTATCATAGCACTCCATTTTTCACTCCACCATTCCACCACTCACATCACCTCCCTTCCCTCCCTCTCGGCTCCTCCCTCTCGGCCTTTTTGGCTGAAGCCCTACCCCTTCCCCTTTTTTCTTCCTTCTTCATTCAAACACCTAACTTCCATTCAAGTAAATGTTACTCCCTATATCTTGATCATATGTAATCCAAAGAGTTTTGAATGGAAAGTTTATGTTTTGATCTTGCATGTCATAGTTTTAGTTGGAACTCAAAGTACAATCTTGATTCATGGATTTAAGGTTGTATTTTTTAGGGAACTACAAGGAATGGTGAAATGCCAAGTCAAGAGAGTGAAGCGCTTGTTTTAATGGTCATTTCCCTTCCATTTCATTCGGCTATGACCGTAAGGGAGCCGAATGAATGGTTCTTGATGGCGTTTTGTTGCCTTGTTTCATTCTTGTGTGTTTTTGGTGATAATAACATGAATTTTGTAGTATAAACTTGATAAAACCCTTTGCATGCTAAGTGATCATTTAGTTATAGCTTATGCTAGGCTTGCATGTTGATTTTATGATAAAATTTATTTTGGAAATCTTATTGTTTTGGCTAGAATATTCGAAGGCATGCATGCATAGAAATCAACTCATGATTTTCGGAAGTTTTTGA